>NC_142181.1:18993468-19689718 GCF_026936395.1 Plectropomus leopardus | reverse complement strand
AAGTCCTAAACAAGTTAAAATGCACTTTAACAGCAGAATGCTACTAAATTAAATTAATTCATTCATTTTAAAACCTTTTGGAAGTTGTTGTATATCTATAACTTTTTAACCCACATGTTTTGAATACTGCAGTTACTTTTTTTGTCATCGTGTAGGCTAGTTTTTGTACATGAGCAAAATTTATCTTTGGTATAATTCTTTTTTCAGTTCGGTGAGTAATGTATATTAGTTCTTCATGGTTCTTCCCTGCAACTTGATTGGATATCTGTCGGACTGGTTCAAACAATGTGAATCTGGGGAAATAAGTATTTACTTGCAGGGAATGAAAAGTGTTAACGATATTTAATTTCAGAAACAAAGGGAAATTCATTTATTTATGGCAATGTTTTAAAATAGCATACTTATAATATATATAGTTCTTTTTTTAAAATATTGATAATATGTTAATAATAATATACTAGTTATTTGATATTCAATACTAATATTTGGTGGAAAGTATCAAGTATTTTCAAGTTAGAAGGCTCAAGTCTAAGTGAAGTCATGACTCATTGGTTTTAAATCAAGTTGCAAGTCCCTTTTTTTCTTTTTTTTCTTTTTTTTTTTAATAAAAGAAGCACCTTTGTGACTTGAGTCTGAGTTTAGTCCAAGTGTGACTCGAATCCTCTGCTTAACTTTACTATAAGATAACACATCCTTTGGTCACAGCAGGGTTCAAATATCAATCTGCAAAGTAGATAAGATGTCAAATAGATGCAGCGGAGAAAACTATCTTTGCCCCTTAAATTAAGTGGAACTGAGGTATAAAGTAGCACAAAAGTACTATACTTGAGCAGATGTTCTTATTTCTTTTTCAGCATTGAAAGAGGAGATTAAAAAGCAGAGAAAAAGACAATGAAAGAGGAAGACAGAAAGTCCACGTGAAAGTACAAAACAATGGGCCAAATGAGTGGGATTAGGGTCTAGATCTGATACAGCCTACTGTCTGTGTGGGACTGAGGCAGTGGTTGTGGTGTTAACATGATGCTGTAAGTGTGATAGCCCTGTAATAGCATGTCATTAAACTGTTATGGTTACACAGCTCAGTGGAACAGAACAGTGGGTGTACAACCTTGAACAAGGCAAGGCTCTTCAAGCTTCAGCCCGGGAACGATCTATAGGGCAGAGGGGAATGTGTGTGTATGTGTGGGTGGGTGTGTGCCTCATCACAGCGCCCAGTCTGATTTGTGTATTCATCATTACAGTTTAAATAAGCACAGAGTCCTTGTGCCACTTTTCAAGTATTTGATCAAAATCCAGTATATCTAAGTTAAGCAGAGCTACGGCCCGCTACCCAAAGAAAACACACTGACAAAGCATGTTTCAGCTTCAAGCTTTTGCACAGAAGTTAAAGCACGAGAGCAAAAGAGAGGGAGAGGGAGAGAGATGTTGGCAATTGTAGAAAGGGGAATTTCTGGTTTGCCTATGCACAGTTGTTTTCGTGGGTTATTTTCTTGCTGTAGCTGAATGTTTACTGCCATGACTCAAACCGCTTTTATTATTTTACCTCAAATGACCACTGAAAACATGAAGACATGCACAAATTGTTGACTGAACCTAGTATGTATAACAAAAGTCTAGCATCCTGATTTGAAGAGTGTTTATAGAGCATGACCTTGCAGGCCTCGTTCTCATCTCCGTCCAAATGTGGTTACACCTCTCTTCCTCTGTGCCAGCATCTGTCTCTTTCTGACTATTTCTCCTGTCGCCACAGCTGAGTTACAAACCCCTTAAAAAAAACATCTAAATTAAAAATCTCTGCCCTGACCAATGTTATTACAATCTTTAACATGCCAGTAAACACTGATGAAGGCGAGCAGTAATGTGACCTGCATGTGGATTTATGCAGCCCTGTGAAGGCTGGCTAGCTGCTGGGTGGGTCGGTTGATGGTGCTGGGATACTGGGCTGTTGTCAGCCTCAACACTGGCCCTCTGATCTCTCTCTTTCTCTCTCTGTCTCTCTCTCCTCTGCTAACAAGCCCTTTCATTTCCTTTCTGGAAAATCTGTTCTTCATAATATTACACACACAGAGCTGGAGTGGGAAAGTGGGAAGACGCCAAGGAGAGGCAGAGGGAGTAAAATTTAGGAAATTTTCCAGACAAAAAGACTTGATTCTTACCATATTTCCATTCCATGTGGACATGGCTGGCTTCCAATGATGAGCACTGGCTGTGTGTGTTGGTCAAAGATATAATTGAAGGTTCACTCTCTGCTTGTTGATGGAGCGATGCTTAACAGTCTAGGCAAAGATGCGATTATGCATACGGAAGCTGCAGGGTATGGATGAGCTTTGTGCTGCACCACCACAACCAAAACACACAGACCAGGGGCACTTAATTAAAATTCAAGGATGTCCGGTGACTAAAATTTCCTCCCAGCAAAGGTCTGAACCCCATAATGTCTAAATTGCATCTACTAGCCTACCCAGTGTCTATAAAAATAAAAATGTAAATGGACCTGCACTTGTATTGCACTTTTCTAGTCATTGAACCACTCAAAGGACTTTCACACAACTAGTCACATTCACCCATTCACACACAGTCATACACTGAGGGCTGAGGCTACTGTCGTTGCCACCTGCTACTCAGGTTTTATAAATTCATACACATTCACACAACGATGCAACAGCCATCAGGAGCAGTTTGGGGACCAGTATCTTGCTTAAGGATGCTTCAGCATGTTGACTGGAGAAGGTGGGGATTGAACTACCAATCTTCCGATTATAAGACAACCTACTGTACCACCTGCGCAATAGTTTCCCCGAAATCCACAATGTCCATATCATTTCAACAACATCAACTGTCATTTTTCAAAAGATAATACTTTTCACAAACAGACACATTCAACTTGTGTGGGAAACCAAGAGCTACTGTTACCATGAATACAATTTTGGTCCCCAGATTTAGCTGTAGAGTGAGTGCTCCTCACTTTCAAGCTGCTCTCCAGTACAGGCAGTTGCAGACCCAGACCCAGGGTGAGTGAGATGGAGGCAGCTGCCCACATGAAGAGAGGCTTCTCCCAGTCAGCCCTGAAATAACACTATCTGGTGAATTTACAGCTCGCAACAACTTAATACCATAGTGACTTTTGTCTGATATCTAGTGTCGACAGAAAATGTCGTTGAGCATTTCCGATATGTAATTAGTGTAGTTAGCTTGTTTATATTACCTGAATTTCAGTGTCACACTTAAGGTCCCACTGAACCCTGTTCAAACTGTCAAACTCTGTATGGAAAGAAAAGGAACAAATAGTTGAATATTGTTGTGTTTTTGTCTTATATACACTTTTCTTTAATCTTTGTTTTGGTCTCCACCAACTTCTTAGGGAAAATATCCTGCTTCTCAGCTCCTTAATGCTACATCATATTAACCAACTAGATGCTACTGTGTTTATAGAATAATCAGCCAGGTGCTGCTGACACTATGAGAGCTGTGAGAGTGAATCAAAACACTAAAGTTGCGGGCCTTAAAACCAAAAAAAGAAAAAAAGGAAGAGCTAAAATGCTACGTAGAGCTTAGGGGGAGCTGCAGGGTCAGGAGATCATTTTCTTTGGGTTTGTCACAACAAGCAACACCCTTTACATCAAAAACAGTCATGTAATCTGTAATTGATATAACACTTTTGATTAGTGCAGCTTTAATAATTTGTTAAACAACATGTGCTAGTGAACTGCATGTCTGTTTGGCTTGTTTAGTACTTTAGGGGGAAAAAAACTCATGAAGAGAATGTATCCGCTGAAAGAAGAAAGCAGGATTAACGATACAATGAATGACAAGCTTGGTGATGGCAGGAGGCAGCAGTAAGTCAGTATAGAGACCAGCATTCAGCTTGACCCTCACTGATCTCTGCTGTCTATAGCACTCAGAGCCAAAGAAAGCTGATTCACTTTCAAAAAACACATCACTTGTCAAAAGGAGCTGTCAGACGCTAAGATAGGAAGGCACTTCAATTAGAAGATACAAAAGTAAGCGCGGTATCCTGGATGTGACGTTTCTGTTGATCTGCCGTTTTTCTCCAAAAAGAGCACAGAGACAATAGAGACTAAAATAGAAAAAAAAAAACAGAGGAAGAAGAAAGGGGGAAGAGAGGTTCTAAGGGAATGTGTTGAGAGAAAATACTACTAATACATATTTAAATAATAGAATGTTTAAAGGGACAGTTCACTCAAAAATGTTCTTACCTGTATTGTTATATACATATCTACATATCCATGTAGATTGTTTTGAGTTGCCGAGTATTGGCGATATGGGCTGCAGAAATGTCTGCTTTCTCTCCAATATAATGGAGCTAAATGGCCTATGCTCACTCTGCTCAAAGCACCAGAAACATACATTTGAAAAACTCAACAGCAATATCTCTTTCCAGAAATAATGACCGGGTTACTCGAAATAATCCACAAACCTTGTTGTGAGTCATTTTATGTAGGAAATATTTTCTTTCTGTTGAGCCACACCTGTCAACCGTATCACCGCACAGACGAAGGCATGCATCTATATGGGCGAGAGGTTCATGGTTCAATCTGTAAAGTTAGCTAGTTGGAGTGCTAGATGAGCTAGCAGTAGATGCATGCTGCATGGTGGAACGGTTGGCTGGGGTTGTTCAAAAAGAAAATAGTTCTCACATGAAACAGCTCACAACAAGGTCTGCTGGTTATCTTGAGTAACTGGGTCATAATTCCTGGAAAGAGACGTTTCTGCAGGGTTTTTCAAATGTGCATGTGAATTATTTATTTATTTATTTATTTATGGCACTTTGAGTACCACAAGTGAAGTTTCATCTATTTCCATTATATTGGAGGGAAGGCAGACATCTCTCAGGCCAATACACTCAGCAACTCACAAAAAAATATCTAGATTGATAAATAGCAATACAAGTAAGAAAAAAAACGTACCTGTTACCATCAACCCGCATACTGTAGTGAGCAAACCATGACAGCAGCACTTACAAAACAAACCATGACATTTTGAAATGATTTTCCCAACCATTTGTTTGAGCTAATGCTAGTGGAGCATACATATCAACTCTCAAAGACTTCAGATCTACTTAAAAAAGCTATCCACAAACCACTGATTTGACAGGCATCTTGTGAAATGGATAATGTTCAGAGTGTTTTTTCTAGAAATGAAAATGAAAAATAATAACTCAAATTTCAGAGACCATCAGTTTCAAGCGAAAGTAGTATACCATAATGACATCAGTTTGACATGAAAAGTTTAGTGTTCATGGTGAAGGATTATCTCAAGCAAGTTTCAGGTCTGTAGGTTCATTTCTATGTTATACAGGAATAAATGGAAAACCGTGGCGGTTGAGAAGGGAGTAACTCAATGTAAAAATGAATGGTAACTTTTGAAAAATGGTCATTAGTTAATGTAACATGATTTGCTACAGGGCTAACATGAAAAAAATCTACTGGTTCTGTGATTTGAATGAAGGAACCATTCAAGACTGAAGAAGAAGAGCGAACCTATTAGTGGAGAAGTCCTATAATTAATTTTATCGTGCAAGCCCAATTTGAATTTTTTCTTTACTACTTCTACTTATGCATATCTTCTATCCTTCAGTACCCAAGCATCTTCCTTGCCTCATCTCCTCCATTTGCCATTTTTCATTCCTTTACTCCTTTCTTATTTTATGTATTTTATGCTGCCTGTCCACTTGTTATTTGCTTTTCTCATTTTTTCTTGCAAACATATCTCCTCTCTCCCGTCTTGATTCCTCCTCCCGTCTCTTTTCCCCTCTCCTCCCCTCTCCCTTGAGTTCTGTGTTGAGAGCTCAACAGTAGAATTTGTTTTGCTGCCTCTCATCAGATTAGTGTTGATTTTTCTGCCGCCAAGCCGCAGTTCAGCAGAGTGGATGAACTTCTTTAACTGTTTATCAGAGGCGCATTTACACTGCAGCGCTCAGCGGCTCCGCGGTTTGTTACCTGCCATTTACTATGAAATAAAAATCGATGGATGCTGAAATGTGATTTTATGGCCCGCCGTTATTGAGACCAATGATGATTTCCTGCTTAACAGGATATGGAATGTCAGTCCCACTGGTGTGTTGTTTCAACAGCGGAAAGCGGTCATATGAAGAGCTGGTGTAGTAACAGTAGTTTTAAAATTTGTTGGGATAACTCCGCTTGACATTTGTATCCAGGAAGTCTTTCAATAGTGCAAAAGTTTTTTGGTCTCATGGTGGTTGTCTGGATCGATGGGCAGCAAGTCAAAGTTCAGTATCAAATCATAATATCTGCTGTTGCAGCTTGAATCCAACATCCTGTGGTGACTGTGCTGCGCTCATAACTCCCCGCACACTCTGTCATTTACCAAACTACAAGGGATTCTGGGCTGCCCACAATAAAAACAGTAGTTAAGTTGAAGCCTCTCCACTCGAGAGGAGTTGTGCGCCAGACAATGATGACACAGTGTCTTGTCAGAGCAGTAATGACTGAGATTTACACTCTATTATTAGAGCTGGGCCCCTTTGAGCTGCCCTCGGAGACCCCTTCCTCTCTCATACAGATCCAGCGAGAGAGGCAGAGCACAGATCACAGCTAATGCACTGAATCACCGACCACAGGATAGCATGCTGATAAGAGGTAAAATCATAGTGTTTGCATAAGTGTGTGTGCATCACTGTGACAACGTGTCCTCATGCCTCCCGTGCTTTTAAGAAGCACAAATTAAAACGCCGGCTTACAAGATGTAATTCTGTACAACTGCTGCTTGTATGTGTGAGTGTGCAGAAATAACAGCAAACAAGGTGACCCAGTCTGCATGCTGACCCCATAAACTGCTGTTAAACACTCATAATAACAATCTTAGTGGATTTGGTAACAGGATAAAAGGAAGTAAAGAGGAGTGGAGGTTTAGTCAGCACAATGCAACACCATCAATTATTTGTTCTCATTACTTATCTGTGTCTGCATTCGACATGAAAATACTCGCCAGATTACAATCTGATCACCACTATTCTTCAACCAAATAAAATTGGCAAGTAAAAGGCTAGAGAAGGTCAGGGGTTTGAGAACTTTTTTTGATATATAAGTGTATTTTCTCTTTTTTCTCCTTGTACGCCCTCTGCAGGTCTGCTTAACAGACTGTTGTTTGTTATTATTATTATTATTATGTTTCTCAGTAATTACACATGCTACTACAGAGATGATAAGCATCAGGAGCAGCGGGAGCTCCAGGACAGGGTCGTGCAGCTGCAAGGCCATTTAGTCTCCACATTCCTTCTCACTTGCATTAATCATATGTCTTTATTTTGAATCATCTTCATGTGATTGCAGAATCTCTTTTCCAGCAGAGAAAGCTAAAAGCTATGTTGGATGTATCACAGTCCCCAAAACCTAGCTAATAAAGTCATACACCACTGTACACACTAATACCGAGCATGCGAAACACAGAGATGTAGATGTCCTCGCCAGGTGTTTGTCAAACATTTCAGTAGCCTCTATTCCTCCAATGTTCGGTGAAAGTGAGACAACACATACAGACTGGTAAGTAGACACACTGAGCAGAAAAATTTCCCATCTGTCGCGCATAAACATGCATGTTTGCACACTCGTGCACACACCCTCAAAGAGTTGTAAGCTCTGGGGACGGGGGCTGCTGCCAAAGGAGGAGCAAACGGGAGGCAAAGGGATATGGGCAGAGAGGAAGAGCAGGGTGAGAGGACGAGAGGGAAAGGGCCCACTATCTCAGCAGGCGGTTCAGAGCTGCCTAGCAATGTCACCATGTCATCGCCATGGGAACACAGAGCCTGCAGACTCTTTTGGACTAATAGGCAGTTGTCAAGGCAATGATAAGATAAATGCAGCGTTTGATGGAAACATAGAGCGATGGGCCTGATAGGCACCAAGAAGCCCAAACAATCAGCAGAGAGCTGCTGAGAGGGAAGAACTGGACGGGGGGGAGGGAGGGCTACAAGGCAGGGGGTAGAGAGTGAGGGAGATAGAGGGGGAGAAAGGGTGAGGGGAGAAAACAGAGGGTGGACTCCCACCGGACAGGCAACGTCAAACCTCTTTCTCTCCCTCTGTCTCTGCCAGGGTCTCTCTTTGTCTGCTGGGCTTGTTGGCATTTTTTCTCTTGATTTCTGCCTCATTCCCCCTCTTGCTATGTGACCTGCACACTAACACTTGACTGTAGAAACAATCTAAACCTGCTGCTATGTGTGTGATATGTTCAAAGACACACACACATATACACACATGTAGAGGGGAGGGGGTATGTGCTTATCTAATGTTGAGGATTGAATTCAGTTAGCCCCAGTGGGATTGGGTTAGGAGATGTCAGAAAGATAGATGGGCATCATGCTGGAACCCCCCAGCCCCCCTCTGCACCCCTCAAATTGTTTTGCATGTGTGTGTGTTTACCATACACATGTGCACTCAAATAACACATTACATCCACCTATGTGTGAATCAAAAACATTTATAGGTCAAATCTGTTTTTTAATTCTACACAAAAGAAAAGGTTCATATCATATTATCAAAAAGTTAGATGTAATATGATTGTCTTGTCTTATTTTTATGCATTTGCACTGGCGATAGTCGGGGCTGGAGGCATTTTGTTTTCAAGTTGTCTGTTTGTACGTCCATCTTTTACATTCTTGTTGACATGATATCTCAAGAGTGCCTTAAGAGACTTTCTTCAAGTTTGGCACATACGTCCACTTGGATTCAACGATGCACTGTATAGATTATGGTGGTCGTAGGTCAAAAGTCAAGCTTGCTGTGACCTCACCTGTCTCATCCTTGTTAACACAATATCTCCAGACAACACCTAGAGGTAATTTCTTCAAATTTGGCACAAACGTCCACCTGGACCCAACAATTTACTGAAAAGATTTTGATGGTCAAAGGTCAAGGTCCCTGTGACCTTTCATCTGTTTCATTCTCATGAATGTAAAATCTCAAGAAGGTCTTTGGGGATTATACTCAAATTTGGCATAAATGTCCACCTGGACTCAACGATCAGCTGATTAGAATTTGCTGGTTAAAGATCAAAGGTCCTCACAAAACCTCACAGAAAATGTATTTGGCCATTACTTGAGAGTTCATGCACTAATTAAGACAATTTCACACAAATGTGTAGTAGGATAAATGATAAATTGACAACATTTTGTATTCAAAAGGTCATCTTCACTGTAGCATTGTAATGTTCTGTAAAAACACTTTTCTGGTCATTACTTCGCAAATTATTTTGGGAACATAGGGGGAGAAATTTGGTCAGGCACTGAATTGGTGACACTAATTTTGGGTGCCCGCCTTGAAACTGTGCTGATTGTAAAGATCCCCTATTACAGGGGATAGATGAGTGTGAAGAATTCATGTTTTCACAGATAATGGATGTAGACTATCAGTGGCAACTTAAGTGGTTCGTGGAGGCCATACCACAGCCAGGTGGTAATTCTAATTTGGCATATAGAATGAGTACACTATATAACAGTGCAGTATTTGAAGCAAACATCATACACTGTATAATACAGAATCAGTAACTGTCACCAAGATTCTATACAGCAATACCAAAGATGGTGACATTTTCTCCCAGGCCTTCCTGGGCAATTGATGCATGCGGGAACTCCAGTAGCTGGTCAAGCCCGTCTCACTGATCTCTGTCCTGCAGTAGAGTCTGTCCATTTGCCCCTGATGCCCCCTGATGGAAACTAAAGGCACTTTGAGTTGTTTTCAACTGTTTTGTCAAGATTATGAGAATAGAAAAAGAAAAGAGTAAAAGAAGCACAGCACCCTTTCACTATGCAGTGTAAATGCTCGGTGTAAATGTGTGTGTTTGCACTGTAAGTGTTGGAGCTGTACCTCCGGCCTTTGGCCTCTGACTGGGTTCCCCTCTTAGTGTTGTGGTCATATATTGATTTGCTGACAGTTGTGCAACAACACAGTCCGACTTCTCTTTCTCAGTTTTCTTTCTGTTTCTGTCTTGCATACATGCACACACATGCACAGACACACACAGACAGGGTCAAATGATCTTTATCAAAGAAGTCATTCTAACTCTGAACAGGATCACAATCTGAGTTCAAAAGCTTTGGATCCTATAAAAGCTTTAGACATACATTGTGTGTTTCTTCTGTCTGCCTGTGTCGCACAAATGCATGCACACACATTCGAATAGACACACACTACCTATATGGGTGTGTATGGCCCGTATGATCTTTTCTCCAGAGAGTCTGATGGAGTCTGATGCCCTGCAGTAATGGTTGGCCATACCTGGCCATAGCTGCCTGCTCATAGCCTCAGGCTACTGCTTAGCAATTCCTCTCTGAATACAATGGGCTGCAGGCTTACACACACACACACATACACACACACACACACACACACACACACACACACACACACACATGCACGCACGCACACACACACACACACAGATAAACCCATATACATCCAACAGACCTCTTTCAAAGCTGCTGTCCAGTAATGAATTTCCAGACCTTGGAAAGCTCCTTCTGATACACTTCAAACAGGTACTAACAAAAAAAGACAGACTGCTCCTTCATCTTGCCCTACCTCCACCGCCTGCGTCTCTATCACCTCTTGAAACCCAGACAAAGTGCATTTATCAATCACTAAAAGCAGCAGTGTGCGCCTAAATGTATCCTTCATATCAATTTTAAGAACATAAAAATCCAACTGTTCTTTTGTAGGACTACATCAACCTTCATAAATGAGCATATTCTACATCTTAAGTGTGCCTCCTCTCTACCTGTCCACAGCTTTAGGATGGGTTTATTTTTGCTTATTTGTTGTTTGACAGTGGCGAGTCATACAGAGGAGCAAGTTGCAGGAAGTACAGGATCCACATATGAAGACATGCCAATCACAGTCTTAGAGAAGGCAGAGAAGAGAGACGACAAGAGAGGTGCTACGGCAGCCTCTCCAACCAGCGTTTGAAAAGAGAATACATTTCTGTCACACTCACTTCCCGTCTGCCCGATCAGCCTGTTCAAGTCGGGAAGAGGAGACACACGCAGACACATACACACAGATACACACACCAGGCATCTCATGAATGTGGTAGGCCTAAAACACACCTACTGTCAAATGACTGAAAATACATACTCTTATACTGTAAATATTGCTCTTTACGAATTACATCTTCCATGCTGAAGCAGAAAATGGTCTGAAAATGCAATTGATTTCACTCCTAACTCATCAAATAACAATGGTTGGTAGGTTGCCCTCTGTGTCAGATAACGATGCGCTGAGGGACCCTTTGGTAGCTGTATGAGACTTACCTGGCAGCTGCTTTTTTTGATACACCAAGCAGCTTCTGTATAGTCGGAAGAAAGTTTGCGGTGGGTGGGGGCGGAGATGGATGGGTCAAACAAACACAGGACTTGTACCCGGGAGAGAGGTATTCATTTCTCATGTTAAACCAAAATAATATAGTGTGCTAATATGAGACGCCGGAGGGGTACCTAGAGCATCATAGTTTCATAGTTTGACAAATAGGGCCACTGACCAAGTAGCGGTGTTTGACAAGTTGAGAGTGAGAATGTGATGGAAAATGTCCATTCCAGTTTCTCAGAGTCCAAGGTGTTGTGTTTAAATTTCTTGTTTGGTCAGTCCAAAATCCAAAATATACAGTGTTGTATGATAGAAAATAGAGAAAAGTAGGAAGTCTCCATATTTGAGGGGCTGAAACCGTATTTTCTGCCTTTTTTTTATGGGAAATTACTTGACGATTGATCAATTATGAAATAGCTGGCGATTATTTTTCTATCAATTGACTAATCAATTAGTCGACTGACTGCTGCAGCTCAACATGTCGTAAGAAGGGCTGTAAGATAGATGGGCCCATCCTTAAACATAGTTTATTTGCCATAATTACAGTCTTTCTCTAATCTTAAAGGTTAGATATTTGGGGAAAATACCTTTTCGCTTTTTTACAGAGAGTTTGATGAAAAGGTCAAAGATGAAGCTACTGCCAGACGCTTTTTAGATTATTTTAGCAAAAACAGGAGGAAACAGGTGCCCTAGTTCTGTCAGTATTTTTAACATGTTATATTTTATTTGTTTTATTTATATTTATATGTTTTATTTTATTTGCATACACAGCCAAAAAAAATGACAAGTTGTGGTTACTGAGGTTATGTGCAGGACTCTTTAGCCAAATATTTTTAACAGGGGTGTTTGTGCCTGTTTCCGTGTATATGAGGGCAGGGTGATTTAGAGTAGTGTAAATATAAAACCCTGACTTCCTGTTGTCTCCTCCATTATGGCAGCCAGGGAAACTTAATCTGCCTGAGGACTACAGCTGCCTGCCAGCCTACCTCACTACAGTCTCCCTTTACTCCCCGTCGTTTCTTTCCTGCCATCCTCCAACTGTTTCCTCTCTCTCTCTCAGCAGCTCCCTTCACTTTCACTCCCTCATTTCTCACCAGTATTTCCATCATATCATAAATCCTTACACACATGCGCACAAACTGCTTAGGTTTCCTGTTCCTGTTTCTCTTACAGTCTCCGTTGGGAGAAAATGACAGGACGGCAGGAAATGGTAAGACAGACAGATTGAGGGAGAGAGGGGGAGATGGGGGACAGGAACGAAGGACAGGACAGTGAGACATTACCCGTATGTGGTGCAGCGGGCGGCAGCCATATTTATCTTCTATTGTAGGTGTGGTGGCCCCTATGCGATTATCTAAGTTCTTCTTTTTTTTTACCTTGACCTTGCGTGTGGAGGGTATTTTCCAGTCAGCAGAACGCTTTATCTCTGA
This sequence comes from Plectropomus leopardus, assembly GCF_026936395.1. NCBI lineage: Eukaryota > Metazoa > Chordata > Actinopteri > Perciformes > Serranidae > Plectropomus > Plectropomus leopardus. Next base: position 19,676,952 of record NC_142181.1, on the reverse strand, counting down.
GAGCAACAATCAATAAGGATAATTAATGATGCCCGCCGCAATGATAGCCTCAGCAGTCATTACCAGGCATTAATCCATGCAGTCAGAGAAGGGTCAAGGCCGGCCGCATCGCTCACCTAGGGGCGGGGCGCAAATTAAAATAATCTACACACCGGCCGCTCTGTCAGGCCTTTTCTGATGCATTCACCTCCGTCGGACCATAATTAAAGATGGCCCATTGCTAGGTGGTGGGGTGCCTGGGTGACAATCCACTGCGATGTCTCTTTAATATACAACACTTAGCCTGGAGGATGACACTAACAGCAATCTGCAGGAACTCATCTCACCTGCAAGCCTGGGAGGGTAGATGTTTTTTTTTTTTTCTTCTAGATATGCCAGGACATAAATCAAATGCACAACATGCAATTTTCTAATAACGCAGCGCCATCAGAAATGTGATTTAGCAGTAAATATAATTTGGTCTGGGTGTGAGACATATCAAGTGGATGTATTATCTTTGCAGTAATGCTGTGCTTAGAGAATGAAATATCACAAAGACATGTTGTAACAGGTGATCTTAGGATAACTGAATACTGGAGACATACCATAATGTCTTAATATAAGATATAACACTACATAAGATGTTGAGCAGATGATGTCTTTGCAAGAGATTCAATAGTTTGTAACAAAAATGTAGGCACAACCTAAGTTTAAAGACAAAAAATACAAATCAGATGAAAAAATGTAGCTGATAGTGATCACTGTATCTCACTGTCATCTGATGTTTTTTCATTTTTCAAGCGGGGAAGCACAGCCCAACAAAATGGTATTATCCTCTCTTCTTTTTTATATGCTTCTGATTGGCTCTAGCACCACATCAGGGGGAGGGAGCAGCGGAGCCTTCGAGTGCCCACCTTGTTGTCAAGGACATTTACATTAGCAGTTTAAAGTTTGGAGGAAAAATTCGGCTTGATTCCATAATTCATGGATGACATTTTCATTGTACTTAAACTTTAGGGTAAAAATTGGAAATGTGAGATTTAATTTCCTGTAATGTTTAAATTACTTTCTGCTTGGCCGGCGTCCAAGCGCGGGGAAGCGCCGAGGGGCAGAGAGGAGATGTTTAAGCAGAGGTTGCTCTTGCTGCCAGCGGAGAAGTAGAGAGAATCTATAATAATGAAAAATGCATTTATCCTCAGCTGCCATTCCTCCTTTTTCTCCCCTCTGAAAAACATTGCCGCGAAAATGCACGCGTATTAGTGAGACAGAATAGGGTATGTGTCACATTCAACATGCACAAGCAAAGTGAAAAATAACTACATCAGAATCAAAAAGCCTTGAGTCTGTCGAGATGGAACTTATCCTGAGCAATGAGGAAAGTCAAACAGTGAGCATCAAGAAGGGCGCTTGATGATGATTGACAAGCATTGGTTATATCTCACTCCCACACATGATTACGCCGTCTTCATCTATCCTCCAGTAGCTCTCTCACCTTCAGCTCTGTTTGGTTAAAGTGAAGAGGCGTGCAGGCGCAGCGCAAGACGCTCATGTGATCTCTATGAAGTCATCCTCACCAAGTTAACTTCTCTTTCCCACGCTTTAAATGTTCATGTTATTAGTCTTAACACTGGTCAGGAAACAGAGGGGCCACAGGTTTGAACTTCCGTTGCAGGAAGTTAAAAATTTGCGCACATGCAGGCTCTAGCAGTAGAAGAATGTCAAACATGTATGTGCAAGAAAAATCCAGAAATATTTCAGTAAATGATGTGCTTACAGTGTAGCAAGTCCCCTATGTAAGAATTTCTCCTGATTAATTTCAGTGAAACCAGTGGTGGAGATAAATGTTTTATATGTGGAGTAAACACTGTCTGCAGACTTTCCAACCATGGCAGTCATGTTGAACATTTCCCAGCATGCACTCTTGTTACTGCGACATTTATTTTTTTTAATTTTACATCACATCACTGGTGATTTAGACCAGCAAATTAAACACAAGGAGAGGCATAAATTTCTTCCTTGCAGGCCAATATACACCTTCTCAGTTTTTATAGTCTCATTTTTCCCAGTGTTGTAACTATACACTGGAGTCACAAATGAATTGACCCAAGTGATTAGATATTGAAGCAGCTCCCTTAAACATACTCAGGATTTTATGTGTAATTGATAAGTGAATTTTACACATTTGTTTTTTTTTTCTCTCTCTGCTGATTGTTCTGCTAACAGTGTTCTCCCCATTTTCTTCTTCTATTTCCATCCAATAAGGTAATGGAGAATTACAGAGATTAGTGATATGCATATAAAAGACTGTCAATCATTTAAAATTAATTCTGTAAAGCGTCTGATGATGTGACTGTTAGATTGCTGATCCTCAGACATGAGCCGTCATTAGGCGACAGAGGGAGTTGTTTATGGAAAATAGATTCTTCTGCTGACTGTGTTTGGAAAAATGTTGAGTTTGTGTTTACTGATCTTACTAGGAAGAGCGTTGTTCATTTAGTAAGTTGTTGGTGTGTACAGGCTGTTTTTTTTTTGCATAAACGGAGCAAAGTTAAAGCTCTGCGATGTACAGTATTGTGCAGAAGTGTTAGGTTATCATAAATCTTTGTTTTAGCAAAGTTGTAATGATGATAGATAGATAGATAGATAGATAGATAGATAGATAGATAGATAGATAGATAGATAGATCAGTCTCACGCAACTTTAGCCTGTTGAAGTTGTTTTATTCTGAAATATTTTCATTTTTAATACTGTATACATATTTTCTGTAAGTTCTGGTTGTATTTTGGTACTTATACATAAGTATGATCATTATAACCTTGCTAAAATAACAAAGTTTAAGGTGGCCTAAGACTTTTGCATATAGTACTTTACTCTTCAGTTGGTTTGATTTACCTAAATATACAGTTTAATCATTTGTGTGTATTATCCTGTATATTTCTGGACAAGTGCCAGTGTGCACCCCTGTACGCACCCCGGTATTGTCATCAGGTTAGCCGGTAGGATTCCTGATATCGCTGAAACCTGCCAGCCGGTTAATTAGAGCAGGCATCCAGCCGCCCTGGCTTCATTTTACTATCAGCCACAAAGCCACTTACTCCATAATTTCCTGCCTGAATTGGAGGGCTTTACTATCGCTCACCCAGGCAGATCGGAAGTTTCCCTTTATCTCCTACATAAAGCCAGCAAGCTGCACCCAAACTAAGCAGGCCCACCACCAGAATACATACATTATGATTACAAGCTGAGGGTGTGAAGTTGAGACACAGGCAAGCTTCAAACCCCCAGCAAACAACAGATAGGATTGTTTGGCTGCCTGTGTGTGTGTGTCACGGTTAAAAGGCTGTGAGAGCTTTCAAGTCTCAAGTTTTTTGCTTTTTTGTTGGTTTTTTTTGCAACTCATTGTGGGCATGTGTGTACATTTCATATTGGTGATTACAAATTTCGTGTGTGTGCCCTTGTCTGAGTGTGTGTACATGCTGTCGTCCACTGTGTCACGCTGCCTTTTAACTTTTTATGGTTTTCTCTTCATTAATTGAAAACATGACGGGGTGCTCTCGGGGCCTGATGGATGGAGCAGGAGAATTGAGAAAGCCATTAGCTTTACTGGAATCACAGCCTGTCAAGCAGTCAATACACACTGCTTTATGTGTCTGCAAGCAAAGATGGAACAATTATCCCTTTTATTAGGAAGCCACTGCACGCACGGACACATGCATGTGTGTGTGTGCACACACGCACGTGCATTGCAAGCGAAAGGAGGGCAGCAATAACGATCAGCTAAAATCAGTCATTCATTACTGTCAAGTACACCTGACTCTCAGCTTATTAAAAACAGGCATAATAGGAGGAAGGAGATCGAAAAACTTAATTAGTAAACAATTGTGATTAGTAACCTTTGGAATAAATAGACATTTTCTGACTTTGACTTTTAGAGCAGTGTTATCAGGTATCAAATTAAACTACAAGTTACACACACAGTTTGCATTTCATTTGCATATCTTCCTATTTCTGCACAAGCTAACTGTTCATATCTATACAAATCACTCCAACTCTGTTTTTATTTGCTGCAAGCCTTGTCTGTATCTCTGTCACAAAGCTGCTCTCACTTTTTGTTGTGTTTTTAATGAGTGTTAATGCATGATAAACGCATGCAAAAGCAGGATGATATGGAAGCTATGAATAACGCGGACAGATATCCAGAGCTGTCCCTGGCCTCCCAGCCCCTTGTGGGGGTCATGCCCCCTCACTGAGCAGTGCTGAGCAGGAGGTGGGGTCACAAGGTCATGACCCGGGGGCTGGTTCAGTAATAGCAGGACACTGCGGGCTGTCTGTGAGGGTACTGACTGGTGCTGCAATCAATACAACAGGTACAGGAGCAGCAGAGAGGCATCTCTGAGGGGATCTGCATTTTTAGAAAGTACATGTGTTGTATGCAGTGAAACATGCAACAACTCATACATGACCCCAGCGAATGTAGCGTAACTATTAAGACTATTGACTAATAACTAATTTGTTTTGGGTAGGGGGGGACTTCATGTTGATCACATGACCAACTGAGACAGTGAGGATGGAAAAATAAGAAATGAAGGGAGAGTAAAAAAGGACTGTGTCTTTTTTCTACCACATCTCTGCCATTGCTATATAAGCGGTGAAGCACTTTACATAAGATTTATTACATCCAAGCAGAAATATTATCTTCTGTGGGTGCCATTCATCACCAGAGCCGTGAGACACTGTGAATGATACCACCAAATTATGTAGATCAGCCATGTCTGAGGGGACGATTCAATTTGGTAACCTTGGTAACCCCAGGTAGTCTGAACACCCCAGTTCCCCAACACATAACCAGATTTTGGCACATAACTTAGCAAGTTCAAATAACTAAAACACACATAATAAAACAAAAAATACTGTATATGATTAAATTTAAGCAGGTCGTGAGCATGAAAACACACAAACACAGAGATCAAACACCGGAGACTGCATGAAAATAAAGATGTAGTAACTTAAGAGACCATTAAATACATGAAGAGATGGATGGATGTTTCGAGATTATGCAGGTTGGACAGAAGTTATTGAGCTATTGGCCACAGATCAACCTCAGTTGGTCATTTGGGGTTTCTGTGGCTTTGGTTTAGGCCATGCCTGTGAATACTGTTGGCAAATATAAACATTTCCTGTCAGTGGCATCCTCTGGTGTTCTTTAATGGCACTAGTTTGAAGTCTGATTTGTAGCCTTGGTGATGACCCACATTTAATTGTTGTTCATTCACTTTTATCTAATGTATCTAATGTTCTATTTATCTAATGTTTTGCTAAAGCTTGTGCGATAGAGCTCAGTTGTTGTTTGAAAAACTATTAAAACAACACAATTATTGAGCCTCACTGTTTCACTGGGTGACACATTCCTTCATGACAATTACATTCAGAAATGCACCAAATGTGTATTAATCCTGAGATGAAAGTAGTCAAGCCATCAATTACATTTCCTGTAATTTGCTAAGGAAATTACTTAGCACTTTCTTTAAATGAAACTATATATGGGCGACCCGTTTATCAGGTTTTACATCTTCAGTAGGAATCAATAGACTTGGGGCAGCATGCCAGAATAGTAGCAGATTAGAGAAGCGACAAAAGTGTTGTGAGACGCAAAACACATTGTTTGTTTTGGCCCCCTGATGGGATTTAGTATTATTATTATTGTTATTTGTATTTCATTTTGACTTTCAACCTTGTGTTTACACTTGCTCTTTGGACCTTTTGTGGTCCTCCATGGTTTCAATTCAGTCACACCTCTGCTTATCCTTGATCAAAAACCACCCACATATTAAAAGACAACAACCTTCACATCTCACCCCCTCTGGATGCAAAGCATTTATATACAGTGCTTATCATATATTTAATTGTTTCGACCCACATATTATAGGGCACTTAACTCTGCTGTTGTTCAAAGCGCACTCAAATGTTTTGTATAAAAATAATACAAGTTTCTCTGAGCCCAGGTAGGTGTATCATAATTACCAATCATCTCTGAGCGTGTTCAGAAACAGGCATCTTCTCCCCCACTCACTGCCGTTTACTCCAGCACTGAGCTGACTCAATTATGATGCAAAAGGGTGTTTTTGAAAAGCCTGGCTCATTTCTAATTAAGCCACACACTCATACCTATTTGTAGCTCATGTCCTGACATAATGCAAATGCTATGTAAATTAACTGCACTGATCTCCTGCTAGCTCCGCACTCAGCTCCTCGGAGACTAGCAGGGCATTTAGTCATACTTTATACTAGTTTGGTTTCTCATTGGCTGAAACACAGGCAGAGACAGATATACTGATGGTTTCAGCTTGGAAACAGACAGCACAGGAGCCTGCAAATAATTCCTTTAATTGTTTCCCATCTCAAGCTGCCTCCTCCCTTTCTCTCTGCTTGTCAACATATTGATCAGTAATGATTATAGATGCTTGAGTCATCCCTTCTGTCTTCTCTTCCTGTGGTCTCTAGATGCCTTTACAGCGTACAACCTGCCAAACCTCCAGCCTGCAGAGCAACCAGTGGGCTGTCTCCCCCCCCTTCGCTTTACTTTGGCCCCCAGCTGAGGCTGTTTAGTCAGGCCATTAACACGCTCGCTCTGCCGTCACTAAACAACCATATAACGGCTGGTTAGGCAGCTGACTGACCGTCTCTGAATGCTGTTGGAGGGGTTATGGCCCAAACCATGGCCCTGCTATTGGCGGGGATGTGAGCCTGACATTTCTCAGGCTTTTGTGATGCTGCCTGGAAGGCTCATACAATTTTACTATGTATATATAATATTTTTTTGTATTATGGCTTAAAAATTCAGGCACTAAACACATTTTTTGGCAAAAATAGATAAGTCAGTGGTGGTCTGAGGATCTATTATATTTCTCAAAAAGCTTCTTCTAAAAAGGATATGCACGGTTATGTCTTGTACAGATTATTTATGAATAAACTGGGTCATACTATTAGTTTCTCTATATTGGATAGGGCTGGGCGATATTGAAAAAAATCACATCTCGCAATATTTTTGACGAAATACCTCAATATCAATATTGTGCCAATATTGCAGGGTTGCTTTGACAAAATATTTACACAATGAGACTTTTGATAAATATTCATCAGTAAAATAGATATAATGACCAAATAGGTAAAGGCAAATAATAAAACAGCTAGAAGAGTCACTTTACTATAATTCTTTTAAACCAAGAAAAGACAATAATTGTGATATTCCCATATCACAATATCAATATACAACCCAATATTGATATTCTGCCATGAGGTCCATGTAATAGCTGTTCTGGAGCTTTGGATCCTATCACATAATCTCCATCAGCAAATAAAGTTTGCCAACTACAACAAAACAAAATTGTAGATGTTTCCTTTTTTTCTCTTTAATTTCAAGTATTAGTTTAATTAACTAAGCCGTGAGTCTTATTAGTCAATTCTGATTCATTTTTTACTTCATTATAACTATGTGAATTATAACACTCTAAAGTTGAGAGACTATCCTACCACAATATCCATTTAGTATCTCTTTCAGAGCTTTCAGTCATATCGTATGATATCATATTCGTATCATATTCAGATGGCATTTGCCCCGTTGTCACTGAATTTTAGTTGTTTGAATTAAATTAATTAAGTTATGAATTAATTTAAAAAATGTTAAATTAAATTATTTGAATAAAGAATTAAGTCTTGATTAATGCAATCAATTAATACTTAAATTGCTTGAAAAAATCCATGAAAGATGGACATATCCATCATCTGATGAAGATCATTTGATAGGATCAAAAACTCCAGAATGGCTACCGTGAGGTGAGACCATCTCATCTGAAGAAAGTCATGTTTCACATACGAGAAACAATGTGAATTCTATAGTGCAAAATTTGGGAAATCATTACTGGAAAATGGAAATAAATCAAGAACAAAATTATTATTATCAGTTTGAAAAGGTTAAAGGTTGCATTAGCATTTTTTAACTGAACAATATGAAACATTTTTATAAGAAATTCTCTCTGAGGGCAAACCAATTTTTTTGTATTATAAATTAGTCCTGATTGTAATTATTCTGATTGCAAACCACACACAGTTTCATTCTGTGCCAGACTTTGGACAAACATCTACAGTATCTGATATTATTTTAAATATTTAAACAACCAGCGCCTGCATTTCCTATTCAAACTTAGCAAAATGGAAAAAAGAAATGGAGATACAATAGTGGAAATCATTACAGTTAATCTGTCCAGGTCTAGACTTTGCTCTCTCTTGACTCATCTGTGCCACCAGTCATTTCTTTGTATCTTTGTCTCTTTTTTGTTCTCTCTCTCCATATCTCTGTGTCTATGCACAGCCCATTAATTGTGCCCGAACAGTGCCACATGCCTCAATGAAAATAAATTGCTTTTAATTTGGGCTTTCCTTTTTACCACGGCCGGCATCACTTAATTTCATTAGCTCTGAACCTGTAGAGCGCTTTTTCAAAAGCGTCATCTCATGGACGCACTTGAAAATGAAAAGAAGCCCCTCTCCCCACCCCCCCACCCCGCGCTCCCTCTCTCCTCTCTCTGCGCTCCTCAATTAACAGAATCGTTTCCTTTCAACTAAAATGAATGTTATTGAAACCAATTAGCATGGACTGGAAAATCTCTCGTTAATGAGGGGAGTGTGGGTGAGTAAACAGGAATGAAAAGATGAAATTAGAGAAGAGGCTCTTCTTGTTGGCCTGGAATAATGACATGCTTAGTCGCCTAATTGTCTGGTGAAAAGCACCGCTGCGATAGTAACAGATTGCGGTGTTCATTAGGCAGCAATGGGCCACCTGCTGCTGGGGCGGCGAGCCCGCAGTCCCCGTACACGTGTTTATCCCAGGGGGCACTTTTTTTTGGACACAACGCTCACTATGAAAAGCAAATGAGCTTGCCAATATGCTGCAATGTTGTGTCCTTATTGCCAAGGCACAGAAGCATGATATGTCAAATCAAATGAAATGAATGAAACCCAATAGTGTGAAGCTGGAGGGTTTCCTCTTTTTTTTTTGATGATGTTTAGCGAGAAATGACCTATAAAAATACACGGGTTAGCAAGACTGTGTAATTTCATTATAAATCCTAAAGATAAGTATTCTGTTCATCATTTCTGTTATCATATCTCATCACAGGGCTCTTTATTGCTGCTTTTGAGGCCCACTTTGTACAGAGTGTGAGGGTTGAGAGAGGGATAATGGGCCTCTAATTGCAGTGTGGATCAGGTTGGGAGGGGGCGGCATTCTCCCAGTATTTATCCCCCTCCATGAAATATTTAATGGCTCGCCGGGAGAAACAAACTCTACACACATTCTCTAATTCATAACCTGGAGATAGTCTTACACATACAATGCATCCATATCTCGATCCCTCCTCTTTGTCTCTCTCCAGCTCTGGCTCCTATTATCCCTGACTACACAGAAAGAGAGAGAAAAAAAAGACAGCTTTAAAGTGGCCGCTCCTAAGTGTAATGTTAATTAATTCATAATTAATTCTCGCATTAGGACTAAAATGGGGGGCACATATTCTTAAGCTCAGTGGGGTCCGCTATTGCTTTGAGGCAGAGTGCAGAGTGTGGATTTTAAAGAGCTATGACCCCTCGATGTAACAAAATAATAAAAGTCATCAGCTACGGTTTCTTTTTAACAATTTTTCCCACTCGTTTCAAAGCGGTGCGAGGCTTTTGTGTGTCAATGCATGCTTTTGTGTGTGAACATATTCACCGTGTATAAATGTGTACATATTTTTGTGTGCATACACTTCATATCAACATTGTTAAGTGTCATTCATGTTGTCTGGCAGGCTGACAGGCCTCCACCAGAATGCAAATAAGTTCCATTGTTGCATGTTGCACTGACTACAGCTGTTGGCCGTAATTATCTTGCAGATAACTTAAAGGGTGTCAATTAAAACGCTGCTCTTTTTCACTGCCGTCATCTATCACCCATTCCCCCTCTCCTGCGCCTCTCAGGGAGTTAAGGTGAGAGTTCAGGGCGAGAACGGAGGTCGGGGGGGCAAATGGGTGAGGGGTGGACTGCTTCGGGATGTTTTCATAAAGCTGAATTGTTGTGGGTAGACAGAAAGATCCAGTCGAAATCTATTGCTTTCAACAGAGCACCTATTTATTGCATTTTTATGTTTTCACAGGTTGATCTTGATTAATTTATGAATTTCTATCAGGGTAAGTCTGTCCCTGTGGACCTCCCTCTTTGGGGCAGGGTTTTGGTCCTTTTCTTGCAGAGGCTAAGCGTACCCAAGATGCTCGCCCCACCCCGTTCACACCACATACACCCTCCTATCACCCGCCATAACCCCTCCCCGTTCCCATGGGGACGATTCAACCTTTGAGTTTGACTTTTCAACCTCTGCACAACACTGCAGTGGTTTCAGTGTAAAAGTGAAATATTTGTCTTTGTTTACAATAATAGGCTATGTGCATAAATAACCCAGAATCCACCTGGACTGGTGGTTTTCATGCCGTGCATCTTCAGCCGAAGCCTAAAGCTGTTTGCTGTCTAGCTGACTCAAACACTTGAGGTACCAGGAGACTGGATTAGACTTTATGGTTCATCATGACCCAATTTGATTAAAGATGGAGTTGATTAAGCAACATTGGTTTGATACAGCAATGGAAGTGTAGTCAGAGCTGATTTTGTGCTGTGGGATGCAGTATTATAGGGTTGAGATGGGCTTTGTGATGGAAACACAGATTGCATTTTGAATTATATGTGTATTTTTAAAGGTCTTTGGGGGGTTGAGGACAGGAAGCAGCACCTCTCGTACTCTCCCTTGAGATTTATTCTGCTTAATTGATTTACTTTGTGCACAATGACACGCCCATTCACACGTGCATGTGATCACCAAGTGTCAGTGTCATGTGCTAGGATCCCCCTCTCTCTCTTTCTCTCTCTCTGTCACACGCACACACACACACACACACACACAAACACAGATGGGTCATCAGCTGGGACATGACAGTATCTGCAGGGGCACTTCAAAGCCATCACAGTTTTTCTTTTCATCAAATGAAGAACATCTTAAAGCAACAAAATGTAAAAGTATGACAGGCTCTTTACTGCCAATATAGAATTTTAACAAGACTGAGTCTGAGTGTTCAATATAAAGCTGATGTCATGTTGTGTTGAATTTTGATACAGGGTGCGTCATTTCGTGAGGAGCACGCTCTGTACCTGCTTAGCTTTTGTTTAGTTTGACTAAAAAGTCACATCAGTCAGATCTGATGGAGAAAGCAAGAGAGAAAGAAAAGAGACCCTACTGGAAAAAAATGTAAGTGTAATGCCAAGCAACAGTATTTGGACAAACAATAATTAACTCTATAGAGCCATATGACCTGGAAGCCCAAGACTGGATTAAAGACCTCACTGCTCTACGGCAAACATACCTGCACATTGTAAACTATCATACTTTTGGACAGAGTGCATACACTTTGGGGGAGTTTAAAAGTTAACAATTCCTAGAAGCTCTGCAGTTTTATCAACATTAATTAATTGATATGTTGTACCACGAGGTAGCTACTCTGCAGCGGACTATTTATGATAATTAGGTACTGTCCACGCACTATTAAATTCTCTATTTTCCTCTGAGACTTTTCCATTTTTGGTTATGAAATTGGTAGCTAGCCTAGCTAGGTAGATTCGAGACTAGCCACCACTGTTGAGTTTCAGTAAACTTTATAGGAAAAGTTGCCAGGTGGCAGATGTACATTTCAGTTGGTGAAATGAAAAACCTTTTTTAAAAGTCTGTGTAGTGGCTATATACAATTTTACTGTTGGAGAATTAATAATCATCTTTGGCTTATAATAATTTGAAATGAAATTAAAACGGCAACAAAATAACTATAATTCATTCATGTCATTCATTTATCATTTTTTGTCAAAGCCCCAGGAAGCCTCTGGAGAGAGGCTGAGGAGCCACGTGCAGCTCCAGAGCTGCAGGTTGCCTACCCCTGGCCTAGACAAAACAAAATACAAAAAGTAATGGAAGCTATCATAGCAGGCACAGATAACAGAGCTAGTTCCAGGTGCGCCCATTTCACATGGTGTGACGTACCATCACATTCCCTATAACTTTTTTTTTTTCTGTCTGTAAAGCGCTTGTGCCTATATCAGTCAGAGGATTTTTCCTAACCAATCACTAGAGTCCAAGATATCCGCCTGAAGATAACCTCAGCTTAAGTCCACACTGATGCATAAACATGCAAATATATTTATTTTGTCACGGTTTAAGGATGAAGCCGAGCAAATTAAAAACAAACTAAGATGTCAGATGCTTTAATATTTACCATGGTTTCCATCTTTTTATAATGTGTTAGCAATTTAGCGACTGGTTGTTAGCACTAAACACAAAGTACATCTGAGGCCAATGGTAATGTCATTATCTTTATACTACAAAGGTCAAAGTACAAAGTATGATTTTGACCTGTTTGGTGATAGGAAAAAAGTAATGGAGTCACCAAGGACGTTAGGATTTCTACTCACAATGTCTGCACAAAGTTTCATGACAATCCATCTACTAGTTGTTGATATCTTTCCGTCTGGACCAAACTGGTGGAACGAACAATTTGGCACTTGGGAAGCTGGGACATGCATGTGACAGGTGTGACATGTAGGGACCAGGAGTAGTCTTTAGGTATTGATGAATGAATGAATAAGGAGTTATTGAGGAGTCGATTGATTGTAAGCCAATTCAGGATTAATGGATGCCAATAGGTTGTCTTGGTTCTTGAATAGCAGATTAGGGTCAGGGGAGATGGTCACACTGATGCAGTCTTCCACTTTTTTCACTGCTTCTGCTCCTAATTCACCTCTTCCTCTTATTTGTTTTTGTCTATTTATGGGAGCTGCATGTCTAGATTTAGTCCAAATGTTGACAAGCTCTATTGTGCATCACAAGTCTCTGTCCCCATCATTTGTTTAGACAAGTGCGTGTTGTTTGTTGGTTTGTTCAGCCTGCAGATGTTGTTGAACTACACAGTCAGAGAGGAGCTCTTTCAAACATCAGAAGACAGGGTGAGAAGAGAGAGTGAAAATTAGTGGATGGATGGCTGATTGGCTGCATTGTTTTAATAACTAAAATCTGCCCCCAAGTAGGACTTGGGTGAGCACGACTAAAGATTCAGAATATCGCATAGTTTTTAAACTTTCTCTTCTTTTGTGATTTGATAATCTAACTCTTGCTTCCTGGTTTTATAATCTGACATTTCCTGTTTAGCAATGCATTTCCTTCTTGTGGAGTACACAGAGTGGAGAGGAGGAAACTAGAGACTGTTGTACTGGATTTGATTAGAAGGAAGTGTGTCTCTATACACTCTCTCTTTGACCTCAGGAAAACAATAATTGTCTCCATTTAGCCCTCGTCTGCATGTCACTTTATTCACGGCCAGTGTTGTAATTGTTGTTACATAGTTGTCATTACATTATTGCCTTTTCTAGCTAGCAGAATGGCCCTATGGATGGCAATGTCGGTCTAGCAGTCAGTTGGTCAGTCAGTCCAACAATTTGGTCCCAACTATCTATCAAGTATCTGTAGGATGCATTGCCAAGAAATTTGGGATGAATTCTACTGACTTTGGCAGTGTCCTGATTTTTCTTCGAGAGCAGGTCAGAGTTTTCACATGTCCTGTGAAATATCTCAAAATCTACAAATTGAATCAGCACAATGTTTGTATATTGTGGTATTGTTTTGTTTTATGGTTGTATTGTGTGGTTGGTAAGTCTGGCATAGAGGATTTATGTCCTATACCAGAAAAATGTCATTAAATTTCAAAATGGTGTACATAGGTTAACATTTCTGCTTGTCCACTACTTTGATTTGTGACTGATTCCCATGGATGTATAAAGAGAACTAGATACAAAGTTGGAAGCGGGACCCTGTTCACTGTTATGACAGCTCCTCGGTGATGCTTTCAGCCAAAAATGTTCAACTGTCGCATATAAAATTTCTTGGATGAGGGGAACTGCTTCATTTTGCAGGGGTTGTAATGCTCAAAAAATTGTTTCCACTTATTAACGACTCTTACATGATGTAAGTCAATGTTTTGGGAAAAAAGGGGGGGTTTGGGGCCAATTGCATTATGTGATGGACTCCCATTTTAATTCCACTGTTTTGCCACTAGGGCCTGGTAAATACTTGCAAAACTAATTACCCTCAGCCTCAGCCTACTTTGTATTTAGTGTTAATCAGCAAATGTTATCATGATAACATGCTAAAGTAAGATGATAAACGCTGTAAATATTTTACCAGGTAAGCATTTTAAAAATGTCATATTTTGTCCGTTAGCATTCTAATAATACAATTTAGCTCGAAGAACAAATGTGCCAAGCACAACCTCGCAGAGGATGAGCGAGCATGGCTGTTGACATATAGTTAATTGTTACTGGATATCTTGCATTCATGGCATAAAGCTATTCCGTTAGTTTGGTCAAAGTAGTTTAGATATTTCACTGCTTAATTCTGTCCCTTATTATAATAGATTTTGCCTCGTCTGGTATTAGCTTTAGAATTCCGTATTTAAACCTTAACACTATGAATCTGAATGCATATTATTAAATTATGCTGCTTTAATAATGTGTTTTTTCTTGTCTGAAAACATGCAGCCCTAATGCATCACGGTCCATTGCAGTTTATCTAAGAACTTTGCATCCAGTAGTTGAGCCGTAATCCACTCCAAATACACTTTGACTCTGCTTTAACCACAAATATCATTTGGAAAAATAACATTGTGATTAATGCATGCTAACTACATAATAGAACTTAGAAATGTAATTAACAGTAACTTCCTGCACCTAATTGGTATAGCTCTGTTATTCATTAGATTCCACTGAGGACAAAATCTGGGATATTAGATGCATATTAGAGGCATTACTTTTTGATGTTAGGAACACAGCTCAAAGAGCACCATTTATTATTTATTGTCTCTTTTGTTTTCGCTCGGGATTGCAGCGGTGAATACAGCAGTTAGCGTTAGCTCTGCTACGAGCCCTCAGAACAGCTTTTCTTCAGAGTGAGTGTGTTACTCCTGCTGGAAAAGACAAAGTCAAGGATGCATAGTAATTCAGCTTGTCAGCTCAAAAAAACAAAGTGAGTGACACAGAAAAATGTTATCTTGCAGTGGTGAAAAAGGCTAGAAACCCTGAAATGTATGCCTTGAAAGTTGACAACCTGCAGGGTGCTTTGTGGTTCTTTATTTCAGCTTCAGTGGTGTTGAAACTATTAGCAAATAGTTTTATTTTCTTCACTCTTTTGTCTCATCACCACCCCTTATTTCTGGTTCACTTGCTATCTCTCTCCTCTTAAACTGAACACTAAGCCAACAATTTAATTTTGATTTAACTGTACAATAGACTACGAGAAATGTCCATTTTTCATCCAGATCTTAATGGTTGTGCCTTTCAACTCCAGAAATGGAGTTGGCGTTCCTTAGTGCCCTGGGAAAGGTCATCCCCTATGTTTTAGGATGATCATGTACTAATATTTTTTACAAAGAGACTGGACCTGTCCTGATGTCAATTTGGTACTGTAAATACCTCTGCGGCTGTCTTAATGGTGAGACATCTCTGTCCTCCCATTCCACAATGGTATTTTTTGTAAAGAACAGCAACAGGAAGGAAGCAAGATTCCCACCAAAAGGCAATCTGAGCCTAGAACCACACGGAAATGCTAGTTATTCTAACTATTTAAATCAACCACAAAGGCCAATTTTTCATTGACCCAATATATTTCAGTATTGTGTATTTAAATTTTCTCTTCATTCACTGGATTATGAGTGTGGAGGTTGTATTCATTTAATTTAGTGCATAAATGTTCTTGTTTGTGTTCCATTAGTTTTTGATCATGGCTCTTTCTTTGTAACCTCTACCATCTGAGCCTCTCAGTTTCTGCAGAGGCTTAAGCAGAGGAGGCGGTAGGTCTTGCGATGTTGTGCGACAGAACGTGTGTATGTGTGTGTGTGTGTGTGTGTGTGTGTGTGTGTGTGTGTGTGTTGCAAATGTGAAGACAGATTGACCACACGCTGGTGGAGGACACAAGAAAAACAACATGAAAAACCCAAATAATAGGTGACAGAAGGACTGCAGCTTTCAAGTTACTACGGTCAGTACAAAGCCCCGCTCACAAAGCCCTTCTTCAACTGTTTAATTCAGCCACTACTTACTAATATTACAATACAAATTCTCTATAAGGTTGCCTCATACTGTGAGGAAAATATCTGACCACCTGTTCCCTAGATCTGACTTTTAAAAGGTTAACACGCTATGCATCATAAGAGAGTGTATAATTTTTCAAACTTTTCCCATGAGGGCATTTTCTTGGACAACTTGCACTGAATTACAACTTGTTTTTTTAAAGCAACTGCCTTCAACAGTTTGTTTGTTTGCAGTTGGTTTTGTTTGACAAAAAAAAAAACAAATTGAAAAAACACAGGATTTAGAATTTTAGGTGGGCAACAAAAAGCCAAATGGTGGTGCTCATCTACATTTTTGCAGTTCATAATGCACATGGCACACACACGCTGTCGAACTTCCTACAATCTTTTGTCACCTGCTGCAACAAATGTCCCATGCAGGATGAGGGCATGGCAGTGGCCTGATGGGAAAATGGGAAATGGGCTATCATCAGGCTAACAGGGCACCACAGTCCACTAATCAGATCAGGAAGTTGGGTGTGTGTGTCTCAGGGAAAGCGTGTGTGTGTGTGTTTGTGTGTGAGGTAAACTTAGCAGAGCACTAATGGCAGTCGTATTTTAGGAGGCAGCGTTTTGGGCATCACTTGGACATGGTGAGGGGTGTTTCCGGGTCCGTGTGCGCTGTCATCTGAGCGTGAGTCAGCTGGCTGTAGAAGAGGGTAAATATTTAGGTCCAGGAAAGGAAACATGTATTTCCTCTCCCTAGCTCCAGAACAATAATTCCCTCCTTCTCCGGCCTTCTGTGTCTGCTTCTCAGAATAGCTGTAATTATCACACTTCCCTGAATTCATTTGAGGACCTCATTGTCCCAGGCAGCAAGCCGGCAGGCAATGGTTGGTGACGTATTCCTGTCAGTTTGGCCATTTGATTGTATATGATGCTTGTATATACATATATTGTATATATGTATTTGGTATGCTTGTGTAGAAGTATTATTTTTGTACATAACACCCTGTATGATTGTATTCTGTAGGTCGCAAAGTTTGTCAGGTTTGTCAGTCTGCTTGAATTCATATTGGTCACAACTGTTTTCACAGTAAACTGAATTCTCTACTCATTACTAAAAAAACATTTTAAAAATGTAATCACTTTACTATAAGTCAGCTTTGAGTAAAAGTCAGGTCAAGTCATTTTAATTTTTATGTACAGTAATAATGTATCCTAAAATTCCATTTTTGCCCAACTCAGTCTCAGTCTCAAATACCGACGCATGGTCAGTGGCCTTTGGTGGCACGCTGGCACGCCGAGGCACCCTATAGCCCCGGTATGAGATACACAGGGCAGCAGCACTTGCTGACCTCTACCGTTTACTGACTAACGGGCGAGTCAGTGTGGGAGGAAGGCGAAATGGGTGACAAACTCCAGACTTTTTTTTTATCAGTGTTCTAAGTTTATTTTAAAGAGACATTATGCATTTAACAAGCAGAAACTGTACATTTGCTGTAAAAGGAAGTGTATTTTTAAAAGAGTGCATGTAATGAGTATAAATTGACAAGCCATCCCCTTGTGTCCAAAACTGATGCAACAGGGTTACCTTGCTAGTCATATTTCAACAAAAAGGGTTATTGACCAAGCGTCTGTATTTTCGAGTCGGAAATGAGAATGTGTTAAATTGCCTCAGAGGGCCTTGCAAAATGTGCAGTTACCCTTAAACCCATGATTCATATAAAGAAAAGTAAAAAAAAAAAAAAAAGAACCCTTAATGCTGAACATGCAATAGAAGTCATAGAGATAAAGACAAAAAGTGAAATAGATAGAAAACTTTTAGAAACTCAAAATCACAGTGTTGTTGTTGTGTTTTTCACACAACAAAAAACATTGTTGATTGTTATATATTAAGTATGGTCAGCTTGAATTCATAATGGCAACAACGGATTATACTACTGAAATGTGGTTTTACTAGGAAATACTCACTTTTTATACCACAATATCGCTCACAATTTTATATATTTGTTCGTCCTTTATAGAAACAGTAACTCCTGTTAGCCTAAACATATGTTGGTTACAATGGATCCTTATTCCTGGGGGGAAAAAATCAAATAATGCAATGCATTTCTAAGAAAGAAAAACCCAGAATTAGAAAGAGAACAGCTTCAATTAGCAGACTCTGACAAATTCCTCAATGTTTTTTTCTGAACATTTAACCTTTCAATTTGTAAAATTAAAAAAAAATTAAAAAGGTGGATTATGAATTTTATCTGTTTTAATGAAAAACTATAAACTTTAAGTTGTAATCCATCACAGAATGGATTGCTAAAAAAGCTTCAAAAGTAATCTGAATGCATTAAGAGCTACACTGTGATGCAAGGTTCAAGTCCTGATCTGTTTCCCAGACAGCTGTGCAGTCAGCCAAAGGTGCACACACCCCATACCTAACACCTCTGTAAATCTTTCTCTCTCCATCTCTTTTCCAACAGCTGGGTGACATAACAATTTCCAGAGTCTAGCGACAGAAAAGTACACAGAAGCACATAAACCATAAGAAATAATACACTCATGAACAGAGGCCTCACTTCCAAGGATATTATAATTTTTACTTAAACAGCTGCTTGTTTGTGAAAGAAGAAAGTAAACAGCTGCTTGTGAGGAATACAAAATCAATGTCATGTGCCGTCAAAGTTTGTAAAGACAGACAAAGCATTCATTTATGAATAAATATAAGAATCAGCTCATTGATTGGAAAGCCAATACCACTCAGCCGGCCGACTCTCCGGAGAGATGAGAGAGCGGCCGATAAATGATCAGAATTAAAGCTGGTGTGATGCGACTGAGCCGACCATCAACACAGTGCAGACTGTGGGACTGTGACAGGATCAGAGCAAGTGCATATGAGGTGCTGTCACTCAAATACATACACACACACGCAAACACACACACACACACACACAAACACACACACACACACACACACACACACACATGCACAGATGCATTAGTGTCTAAAAGATACTTGATTCTGACAAGCTGATAAATCAACATTATAAAGCTTTACTGTCTCGTTCTTGTGAACACACACACACACACACACACACACACTCCCTAGGACAATCTCATCTTATTTACAATAACCTGACACTCCACTGTGGTGAAAATGGTATTAGATTCTTGATGACAAATAAAGAGAGTGAGGAAGAGAGGTGGAGAACGATGGGAATGTTGGGATGGGGGTTTTCTCTGGAAGCTGCATTTTTTTAGTATGCATGTTGATCCTGTTAGGCTGAAATGCAATAACAGATTCGTAGGTCCGCTCCACAGGAAGAAAGACCTGCGCAACTCTCTGTGACTACCTTCTATTTATCATCTGCACATAGACTGTCGCTGCAAAGAATATATTGCTTTAAAAAGTCGCCGCCGTAATAGCACTGATCTAATTTCCATAAATTTTCATCTGGAATTTGATATTTTCTTCATCGGTGAACAACATAAACTATTTAAAGAGGATGCTGGTGTGGCAAACTTTTCCTCCCCGTTCTTAAATTTGCTTTTGGATATTCCCTCATGATGGATACTGCAGGAGTCAGCGCAGGAGGGATTCACATATTGGGCAGCCAGAGTAGCATGTCTTGGGACACACACACACACACACACACACACACACACACACACGCACACACAGATGGAGTAAGCTTCATCACAGCATCTATGACCCTGGATGTTCCATTCATAAATCATTTACTTTCAATGTCAGGCCTAACTCTTTTCAAAGACTAACCAATTTATTTATTAAATGGTACTGATAAATCTCCTGTTTGCCTTTCAAGTGCTGAGCCATCTGTTTGAGCTACTTAAACTGTTGTGTTAGGGTTAAATTTTAAATTTCATGTCCATAGTATTAAATGCATTGCAGTCGAGGGCTATAACACAATT
Source organism: Plectropomus leopardus (assembly GCF_026936395.1). Taxonomy (NCBI): domain Eukaryota; kingdom Metazoa; phylum Chordata; class Actinopteri; order Perciformes; family Serranidae; genus Plectropomus; species Plectropomus leopardus. The sequence goes on along the minus strand of NC_142181.1, from coordinate 19,656,864 downwards.
GGCTTATAGACCAGATAGATATTTACTGCATTTACTCATGCCTTAAACATGCAGCTTGTCTCTTTTACAAATCCTCCAACCAACATGACGAAACTGTTCTAGGCAGCTGCATCTTGGTGAAAACAGGAGAAAGATTGTGGTCATATTTAAAGCTGCATTAATCAATGTTTTCATGTAAACAATGAGTGGAATATGTATAATGTTAGAGGTGTCACTTGTTCTTATCACTTGTTCCACTCAGCTCCTAGAGAACAACACATCTTTTAGTATATTGCTTTGAATTTGTCTTTTATTGTTTTGTGCTGTGACATTGTGTTAGGACTAGGGCTGCAACAACGAATCGATAAAATAGATTATAATCGATTATTAATTATTATCCAAGGATGGCGAAGGCATGAATCGCCCTACTCTGCCTCTAATTGGCTTACCCTGATATTCTTACCCTAACCCTCACCAATCTCACTTCTTTTGCCAAAACCAACCCAACCAATGAATGCAGTGACAACTATTCAGTCAGAGCAAAAGTAAAGCAGTCCATGCCTTCTCTATTCTAAGGGAAAAAAGGGCATCTGAGACATTATGTTGCATCAGTTTGATATCCTTCCTGGGTGTCTTAACAATGTTTAAGTATTACGTTAATACAAACGGGCCTATTCAACTATGCTTCTAAAGTTTATGAGCATTCAGCAGCTTTATACATCCTAAAAACTGAAAAATAATAAGTCAGCTAAGTCTAAAAACGATAAACCCACACTGACTCACATGGGACACTAACCCCAGTCTCCTGGGGGAAAGTTTGACCCATTTATCCACCATGACTTCCTCTTTATGTTTGTTACTCTTTATTCTACGTCACCTGACTTTTTGGGACAGACAGTTTTCTCAGGGCCATATTATGTTAATCATTTGGTGTGTGTATCTTGTGGAATTACTGCCAAGTTGCCAAAAAAGAGAAACATGTCAATACTGTTTTTTGGTTGAAGTTTATGAGATTGTGGTCATGGTTAAAACAGAATCAGTGTTAGCTGTTGGTATGAAACACAATGCAGTCACATGCTTTGCTGATCCAACCATCCACCCACAACCACCTAGGAGGTTTTGCACCAACTCCACACTGCCTTTGTTTCTGAGTGACGACGGTCATTATTTCCAGGACCGCAAGGGACCACTTATCAAAAAGATCCAAACATACAGTAGATTGTGTGAAGCATCTACCAATTGTATCATTTTTCTGGTGAGGACAGTCTTCTTTATGTTAAGTCTGTTTGCAGTGTCTGTATGCAGTACACATCATTTCTCCATGTCGTGTCTGATGATGGTGACTGAGGCATAACAAGCATGCATTGTGTGATGAGAATTAAATCCAAGTAGAAGCATTTTAGATTGATGTTCTTAAACGATAGCCACATTAAACGCAACTGGTTAGATGTTGATAGAAAAAGCCAGCAGCCCAGTGTGAAGAAGGAGGAAAACAGTACAGCAGGACTGTATTGTATCACCATCAAAGGCCTGAGTCCCAGAGAATGTCATTATCTCTCTACAAGCATCTATGTCCAGATGGCCCCCAACCTGCTGTTACCACCAACAACAACAGGCTGTGTTTGTGTGTAGAGATGCTCACACTGTATGGGGCTCATGTGTGCATTGTAGTTATTTAACCCTCCATGAAAATATTGAGGAAATTAGATTTTCTGTCAGTGTTACAGAGCAGCTATGGCATGTTTCCAGCCCGCGTGAGATTCTGCAGAGGACTTTGACCAGCACTTAGAGAAGGTAAAGCGACCACATTGCACCCAGTTTGGCATCTTAGCGCTCGCTTGTCAGGTTTGAAATTGATTTTAGGAGTTAAATGCAAACTTTCAAGGGTTATCAAGGCTCTGCTCCTGGCTACCTCTCTGACATTTTAACCCCTTATGCACTAGAGCGCAGCTATAGATCCTCAGGCAGGGCTCTCTTGGCTGCTCCCAATTCTAGGCTAAGGACAAAAGGTGAGCAGGGTTTCACAGACCTTCTGAACTCTAAAAACCCTGCAAAGTTTTAAATCTGCATTAGACATTACATAATTTATAACAGTCAATTTCAAAACATGCTCTTTAATAATTTGCTCTGCATGTTTCATTATTTTGTTTTTGTTTTTAATTAATACAGGTTTTCTTCTCTTATATTGCTTATTTGTTGAAAAACATTTTTTTGACAATTTGGAAGAAAAAAGTTTAAGTTTTACTGGGTAGAAAAAAAATACTTCAGAAGGAGTGTTTGTGGTAAACTGAATGAGTAAGAACTTTGCTGAGTCATTTATCAATGCAGGCCAAAACAATGTGAGGAGAAATATGGGGGAGGCATGGATGTGATGGTGTGTGAGAAAGAAGGAAATGAGTAAGTGTACAGAGTTTTAGAGGTGAGGCTTAGCCCTTTGAAATCTGAGCAAACTGGCTTGATTTCTTTCAAAAACATGGAAAGAGGAAACTGAGCATCGAAAGAAGAGATTACGCAAAATATTGCAAGAAAAATTACCCAAGGAGTAATGATAAATTATTTAAAAACAAAAAAACAAGGAAATGACCTGGAAAAGGCCCTTAAAAAAGTACAATAATTATATAACATAGTTTAAATATGTAATTATTATTATTAGAACTATAGTTTTAAGTTAACTTTCTTTTTTTTGTCCCTAGATATTTTTTTTAGATTTATTCTAAATCTACTAATTTCTTGCAATTAGTGGAACATTTATTACCAAATTGCTCCTTTTTCTATGTTTTTAAAAGAAATTGCACCAGTTTGCTCAGGGTTCAGTGGTTTAAATACTTATGAATAGCATCTAAAAGTAGCTAAAGAAAAGTGATGTAACTCCAGGTTTCAAAGATTTAAATTTTAGTCAGACTTAAGCCACAAATGTGTAAAATGGAGTAAAGACTTGACTTGGGCCCAGTCCCATTTCTTTTTTTACCCCAACCCCTGTTTTTGAGTGAGATCTTGCCCCTTAGAATAGAGTTACAAGGGGTAGGTAAAATCTTCTCTCATGAAACAGGACATCCCTTCAAGACTGTGATACATCATTGGTAGTCATCCATGCTGTTGTTTTCATAAACAGACACAACAAACATTGCCCAACATTGTAAATATATGTCGTTATCTGCTTTGGTGATTTCACATGTGTGCTAGGCATCTTTTTGCAGTTGTCTGAACGCTTGAAATTTGCCCACAGCTAAAGTCCCACACTATTAATCAGTCAAACAAGTCATCAAATAAAAAAGAACACAGTTTCATTACCAGGCCACTAGGGTTTCTCTGTAGGCTAAAGTTAGCAGGTGGTGCTCCCACACTGCTAATCTGCACTGATATTAGAGGAGCAATAACAAACACAGCAACTGTTAAGTTGCAAGTTAAATTTCTGGTGTTATATCCCATCAAAGGAGGGAATGCAAAATATTTCAAAATGCAGATGCATGCACAGATGATCCTTTTGTCTAATTTCATTAGTTATCCTTCTTATAAAAGAAAAGGATCATACTACACTGAAATAATGTTAAACTAAGATCTGGTTCACAAAGGCCGATGGTTATCAGCATTTTAAATCTTTATTGAAGAAGAAAATACATTTATTGATTTCTTTAGTTGCTTGTTGAGCCATGTTGTCAATATTTTCCCATAACGCTCAGTTTTAAGAGTGCCTCTTCGAGAGACACTTTACCCCAACCCTCTATTCAATTCAATCGAGTTTTATTTCATTTTATTTATATATCCCAATGTCACAAATCACAGTTTGTCTCAGGAGGCTCTATCCTGACAAGAATCAGCATACCCTATCTTTAGAAATAAATGTGAAAAACAGGGAGGTATGGATTAAGTGGGGGCAAGGGGTGCAATTGGGCATTGGACTTCCTTGATGTTTTGATTGAAACTAAACATTGAAACAATAAAAACAAATCAAACGTAAACAGGCAGTTTTTGCATCATCACACCAACATTAAATTTAAAGGCCATGACACGCTAAGCCGATATCCAAAAACTAGCAGCGACAAGAGCCACCTGCTATGTCGCCTCACGTTGCCTTGTCTCGGCCAAAAAGTTTTACAGGGTCATACCATACTGATGGCCAACATACACGTATGTTCTGAACCTGCGTGAGAGGAGATACCCCTCTCACCAAATTAACAACATAACACAGTATTGAAATAACAAAGCATATTTACCATGCAGCAGTGAACAACAACACAACCCATCAGCAAATGTGTGCAGGAGAGACTGCAAATATGAGTGCCGCGGGAGCTTGTCGTCAGCTCAACATGGGCGGACGGCCAACCGACGGCTTGGTTTGGCAGGGCCTGAAGGTCAGTATTCATTGAGAGCTTTAAACTTTGAAGTATTGAGCCTTATGGACTTCATCAAAACTTGAGAGTTTTCTCAGACATCCCCCAAAAGACTTCAAAACAGACTAGAAGACAATCAGTAAGAGACAGTACGCAAGTTTTATCAAAGAAGAGAGGATGATGTAAGAGACGCCATGTGACACAGTGCGTAACTTGGATGGACTTTTATGGGTGAGGTGAAGGTGAGACACCATGGGTAGCAAGAATGTGGAAGCAGTCACACAGAAGACTGAGGGGTCTGACTGCGACGGGCCAGGAGGGGGTGAGTCAGGCAGCAGGTGAGCGTGTGCCACCAGGGGGATTCATCTGTCCTGGGTTCAGACAGGGCCTCATTAGTGAGCACTGAATTACACTCCAGACACGTCTTTATGTAGACTAATCATATTACAGCCAGCGTGCTCAGCTTCACCCCGGGGGAGACGGGGGAGGAGGGGGGAGAGAGAGAGGCAGCAGCGGTGGAGGTTGGAGAACTTTACAATCTGATTTGTCCAGGAGGACTCAATGTAATCTAGCACCTCCGACTGACACCGTTTTATCTATCTGTCCATCTATCTGGCTGCGTGCATCACATGACTCCACCCCTGCTCACCGGCTCGCTCTGTCTCCCTCTCCGCCTCTTAGGCACACATCCACCCTACAAACTCTTTCTCTCTCGCTTGTTTTCTCTCCTCTCTCGCCCCTCTCTGTCTTCCTCCCAGCTTTCACACCCTCCCACACTCTCCCTCCAAGCCAGTGCATCCCTGCCCCCACGTTGTCAGTTCTGACAAGCTGCTTTAATGGGCGATGTGGCGCGTGCCTCTGACCACTGAGCACAGTCATTAACCTTCACTCGCATAATTGAATTCAAGGTTGATTGCTCGTGACCCTCCCCCCTGCCGAGGTCCCTCTCAATGTACATATTCATTACAGGGCCCCGGCTCTAAATGGATTGCACAGGGAAAGCTGTAGCAATCATCCAGGCCGCTCGGCAGGGGCAGCGGCACACTGCTCAGGGGCTGCGAGGGGACCGAGGACGGAGCGATGGGTGGAGAGAAAAAAGGGGAGGGGCACTAATTGCATGCTAGAGGAAGAGGAATCAGATTATGAAAAGAGTGAGAGAATGAAGATGGATCCCCGTGACACTGTCAAATTAAGGGCAAGCCTTGTAACGCGGCAAGACACTGAGATGTACAGTGGCACCCGCTACACCAGAGGAGGAGGGGAGATTGGGGGAAGAGATGGAGATGGAGGGAGGAAAGAGAGAGAGAGAGAGAGCAAGAGATGAGAGAGAGGCCAGTGAGGCTAAGAGAGAATTGAATGTAGAAGAATGAAGTAATATAGACACACACACATAGACAGTGAGTGTGGACGCACACACACTCTCGGGCTGGTTTCAGTGCAAAGGGGAGCATATATCACATCACCCCCAACACCCCCCACCCCCTGAAACGCCACCACCACCAGCCGCCACCCCAAGCCAGCAGGTCTCTAACTCTCCCCTCTCTAATAGCTGTCAGATTACTATCAGCCAAACAAGACATCCAGCCCCCCAGCACCCCCCACCCCAACCCCTCTCTCCCTCCTCCACCTGCTCCTCTGCCATCTCCTACAATACCCTCTGGTCCTCCTCCTTCCTCACTGTTGTCTTCTCTCTTCCCATCCAGTAACCTTCACCTCCTGTGTCCCTCCACCCTGTGGTAGCTTCTTATCACCTCCTCCTGAGCTACACTTCTACTGTCTTCCTCTAAAAATCATCTAACCTCGGCTAAGAGAGATTTAAGGATTAATGAGAACCACTTTTGTGTTTCCAGGTTGTGAAGAATTTCTGTTTATCCTCATCCAGCAGCTTGTCTTTGGCTTTTTGGTTAGCTTAAATCACCAGATCCATAATATTTATAACTGCAGGATTAATGGTTTATTGGAAAGTAAGACACCCATGGGTATTTTCTAAGTTGGACCTAGAGAGTCAGTAATTAAGGGTCATGAGTTTTAACCATGCTAGTGGCTAGTCAGACAGTCTGTAGGTTGGTCCCTTACTTTGGCTCGCACTGAAATAGCTCAAAAACTATTGGATGGATCATCAAGGAAGTTGGCACAGACATTCATGTTTCCCTGCAGTAAGCGATTTGAGGAGAGACGAGGAGGGACGTAATTTTTCTTGTGAGCAAAATAAACAAATCGGTCCCTGTCACCCCCCTCCAGCAGACCCAGATGCAGTCTCATCTGCACCCACACCTATTACCAATAAATTATTGAGAATTATAAAGTTTTAATAGTGTTTCCATATTTATAGGCACAGCAATTGTAGCAGTGGTTTAGCTACAGCTAGCAAATTCACAGACTACTTACTTGCATTGAATCATCCGACATGATGCTACTGAACCAGTAAAATCTGTACATGCCGTTCAGTATTATGACTCAAGAGAGTGAGAGACACTTAGATCCGATCACAGAATATCAAATATTTTATATCAATCAATCAATCAATCCATTTCTCATATGAAATGTTAAATGACACTCAATCACAAAATCATAGTGCAAAATAGACTTTAGATAGGGGCCATCAGCAGGTTATTTGGTTGCATAATTTAACTATTATTGGTTGAATTGATGTCAAATTTGCTACAGATATGCATGTTTTCTGAGGTTAAATTGTGCTTGCTCTGTTGATCCCTAACTTTTCATCTAGCACCATCATCACATCAATTATTTTAATCCGTCCAATATTTTGCGTTATGACTAAATACTTGTAAAATAAATTACATTCCCATCAGCCTTAGCTGTACTTTGCGTTTACCACTCATCGGCAAATAATAGCATGCTAGCATGCCAAACTATGATGGATAACATGTTAAACATTATACCTGATAAACATGAACATGTTAGCATTGTCACTGTTAGCATAATAGCATTTAAGTACAGCCTCACAGAGCCGCTAGCTGTCTTAATTTATCCTTCAGTCCTTTTCAAGAAGATGAGTGGTCAGACAGTCCATCGGAGCAGTAGGCTCCTCCTGATACACTAAAGAGCTAAAATAAAAAAAAATAGATGAATAAAAGCAACCATCATTATCGAGGAGAATAATCCCAAATCAAAGGGATTTTCCATAATGCAATCTACCCAAAAATTGGTCATACTATTGGCCAATAGCTGAACAAGAAAGCATTAGTACATTATTCATAATGAATTTAATAAACCCTTGATAGAGAGTCCTTTATTAGAAAGTGGTTCTGGTCATTGTGTAAACAGTGAGTTCTGAGATTGCCCTTTTGTTGCCCTTATGCACCGCTACTGTCGTCTGGCAGGAAACCTCTCCGCCCTTACGGACAGCCAGCAGTCCACAGAGAGTCATCCAACTGTCAGTGCTCTGCACTGTTCCAGCCTCACGTATGTCAGCCGTGTGTGTGTGTGTGTGAACTGCGTGAGTGTATGTGTGCGTGCAATCGTCTTTTATCCCCCCTCATCATCACTAACAGGGTTTCCCAGGCTCTGGCCAGGAGAGTGTGGGTCACAGGGCAGGAATCAAACAGCAGAACAATGGAGAGCTTCCTCTACTTAACCTCCTAATGGGCTCTCAATGGCTCCCCTGGCTCCCTCAAAACTATCAGCCACTGGATTCACTTACCTCACTACACCAACCACGGTGTGTGTGGGGGGTCTGAGTGGTGTGGACGTGGCATGCTGCAAAGAAAGCGTGTGTGTGAGTGAGTGAGTGTAGGTGTGAGACATAAAGCTCGACCACAGACAGAAACACAGAGGAGGTCCAACTGTTTCTGATGAGCTATGTGTTTTCTGTGTAACGACATGCAGACGGTGGATGGGAAAGCGGGAAATCTCACATTCACACAGCCACCTACTCGTCACATGAAGCGGACGACCCGCCGGCAAAACACGTGTTTTCAGGTGTGTGCTTGCACTGTCGTGTGCCTCGGCTGACCGATGTAGATGTCAGCATATGTGAGTGCAGAAGACTTTTGCGTCAAGGTGCTCGGCTGTGCTAGTTACACTTCAATAACTACTTTCAGTGTGCGCTCCGTCCCTGAGCACCTCGCAGCCCCCAAATCTGCAAAGACAAGTGGCCTCATTTATTTCCATGGAGGAAAATAATTTAGCAGTGTCGGGCGCTAACGAGCTAGAGCTGAGGGATTCCTAATTAGATTCACTTTGTTTGTGTCATTTTAATTACGTTGTGGTCCCCAGCAGTGGAGCCACCAGTGATCCTTCAGTCTCTTAGCTCTGCTGCCATGCATGCTACCGCGCCCAGCGTCCCAGCAGAGCTTTACAAAAACCAACAAACTGAACTCTCCTTCCTGTCGACCAAAGCTACCACAGGCCGGGGGTTAATGTTAATTTGTTGATTCCGCACATGTTAGGCTGCTGTGTCACTTTAATCTCCGAAAAGCACCACAAAGGTCACCGTCTTCTGATGCAAACAAATACACCCTCTCTAAACTTTTTTTGGTGATGAATCATTATTTATTGCTGTAAATGAAAGGCATGGGGGACAGCTTTCCCTGCCTGTGTAGTCTTAAGCGGTGTGTTTATGTTCTGCTTTTGAAGGGAAAGCTTCACTAAGCCGAACCACTTTGAGGTTCCTTTTGAAGTATTCCCCGAAGACACGGTTGCTAATTATTTGGTGTTTCATGATGAATTCATCTCAGTTCATTAGACTGTTTTAACTGATGTTGCTGTCTTAGATCCTGTCTGCCTTGACGCGCACACTGAACCATTAAGATAATTGAGTGATTAATTGATACCTAATGATCACCTAGAACCTTATGTTCTACTTTCATTTCAAACTTGACAATCTATTATCAAGTTATTACCTGCAACTTGTGTGTGTTTGCAGCAGAAAGTGATGCAAAGTATTCAAGTGAGTTTTCTGCAGCCATTAGCCGTGTGATGTGAGGTGTTTCGCCTCGTATGTAAAGGCCTTAGATGTATGATGTGAAGGTGTTATCCTGGTATCGGTATGCAAAGGTCTCACATGTATGATGTAAAGTGGTGTTTTGCCTTGTATCAGTATGTAAACGCCTGTGAAAGTGAAATTAAACAGGGAGGAAAAACACTATGAATTAAAGAAAACCAAAGAGAAAGAAAACCGCAGAGAAGAAAGGAAGAAAGAAAGTGAAAGAGAGACAACGAGGAACCCTTAAGGTGTTGCGGCGTCCCATCAGTGGTGTTGTTAGCAAGGGTTTCATCCCATCTGTCCCATGTTGTGTGATAGTGATCAGTCTTCTGGGACCCACCTCCACAGATGAGGTCAGCCCTACCCGTCAATCACGCAGCACCGGGGCAAGGCCTGGTCTGCTGGGGTCACCTCAAGCAGGGAATCCCAAACCCCCAGACCTCCAAATTGGAAAGACTTTTGGATGAAGTGGACTCAAAGTAAGAATTTGGCCGAGCACAGCATTGTGTTAACCAAGAAAGTTACAAATTATTCAATGGAAAAATTAATTTATGGGTTATTCCCCAGAGCACAATTGTGGATTGACACACCAGATTGCTGGCAGACAATATCTGGAATTTGATTATCTAATCAAAACAATATCAACACATTGTAGTCTTGCATCTCTGAAATGGAAATGGTTATCATTTAAAAGTGTGTACAACTATTTTGTAGTCGTATTTAGTGTATATCTGTGAATAACTGTCACACTGACTCTGTAGTGAACTAAAGGAGTTTCACATTTTGGGAAATATTCTTATTTACTTTTGTCTAATTCCTATAAAAACAAAGGTATAAAAATATCAACCAACGTTTTCATGGGCTCCACTGTTTTCGTGGAAACTGCACTGAGCCTTTAGATGGTCCAGCACACACAAACCATTGTAAAACACTGTAAATTGTCAATTTTACATGTTGTTTTTGCACAGATTAAACAAATGAGATAAAAATAATCAAGCCCTTTTTACACTGCCTGTTCAAGGCAAGAATGTCTTGTCGTTGTTCTGCCTTGCCATTCTTTATAAAAGACACAGTCACATAATTGGGAGAGAGGTGTCTACAATTTTGTAAATGAGACGGTTGGCTGGATGGGGATGGAATAGGTGTGAAGTTTCGACGACATGTTATGTGTGCGACCCACCAAAGGGAGATTGAAAAAGCAGCTAGCAGCACTTAGCAGCTAACTCAAGGAAAAGGAAGAGAAGCCAAAAATGTCTGCAAATAAGGAAGACAATGAGGTTTTGGAGCTCCTTACTGTCTGTGGAGAGGACGAGATCAGCTGCCATGTAACAGAGATGGTAAACGATTGTTATTGCTCCATTGTTTGTGTCTAGAAAGCATTGCCAGCGCTTACGTTAAAAGTCGCACTAGAGGCCAGTGCACATCCATCATGGCTCTTTTGCTTTCAGGATGACAGCATGCTGTCTAAAATAAAACACTGCTGTGACATGATGTCACCTTTGTTTGGTTCTGTGTAAAAAAGCAAAGGTAGCATAAAGAAGGGACCACGTAGCGGCCCTTTAACCTGATATTTGTGTAAAAATGCCTTTAGCGTGCTTTATAGGCATTAGTTAGTCAATTTTGTTACCTTTGGTCAAAGCTAGGCGAACGGTTCTTCCACCGTTTCCAGTCTTAATGCTTTTAAGAGTTGAGCTAAGCAGTTGCCTTATACTTAACACACAGATTTAAAGTTATATCAAGTGTCTCATCAAACTCTCCACAAGAAGTTGAATTGCCCAAAATGTTGAACTATTCCTTTAAAAATTGAGTCATTTGGCTGATTTTGGATGTGACTTAATGTTGCATGTGTGTGTGTGTGGCTGGTTGTCTGTGTGTACTAAAACTAACACAGCTGATGAGCTGTATAAACATCTGAGCTGATCCCAGATATCTTTTTGTCCAGGATCAACATTTGAATCTGTAGGACAATGCCTGCACAGAGGCTACACAGCTGTGTGTACACACACATCGAGGTCCAGCTCTACAGGGTCATCATACTCAAAACACAGCTTACAGTCGCCAGAAACACTTTACAACAGGAAGACAGTAGCTCCACACCAGAGAAATGTTAATGTTCCTGCAGTTTTTGACGTCTTTTTCTCATTTTGTCATCATGCTGTACAAACTCAGCACGCTGTCTTGTTGTTCTCTCGACAAGATGCAAGCAGTAGGCCTATGTTGTAATGTGTGTATGTCAGCACTGATTGCCTTGCTGCATTATGCAAAATCGTGAATGTAAAGCGGCCCATCTGTGATTGCAACTTCTGAGTCGAGAATAAAGACGCAAACTGTGGGTTAGAAGCACAAAGGCTGTATGTTTCCAATATGCCTGTGTGCTGTGCAAAAAGGACACAACCAAGAAAACACACACACACACACACACACACACACACACTGCTGTGATGGGCTGGCTGTTTTATAGTGTGGCCATGTGGAGAGGGAGTTGTCTCTCACTGAAGCTCATGCTCTCTCTGCCTTAATAGATACATTACTAAACCCTAATGAAGATAACTGCAAGCACATCTTTACACTCTGCACTGGTAATACCCAACACACACACGTGGTCACTGTGAGGTGACTCTTCAGTCAAACTCAGGTCAAGTCTTTTATCAACATTAGACAAGCAAGTCTGAAGTCCTCAGATTTTAAACCTACATCTGACTCGAGGCAAGTCATGTTTAAGTGTCCCACCTATTATAATTTCATTTATAAAATGTGCTAAACTAATTCTATTGGTGGGCTTCAAAGAGGCTTCTCTGTCACCGTACAAGACAACCCATTGTGTCTTAAATATAATCTTTTTTGTTTGCATAAATGTTGCATTTTCTATTCTTATACTTGAATACTTAAGGATGCATGACTAAGTAGGCAACATGTAGAGCACATTATGAGTAATTTCATTACCCTAACACAATAACTTTAAACTGATGCAGACTAGACTGATGTTTGAGGACACTACTGATTAACTTATACAAGCTGGTATAAGTGAGGGCTGGATGAGGGCTTAATCATTCATCAATCACGCTGACTAAGATCTGATTGAGGACAGTTTTCTCTGTGAATAGCTTCTGGATATTTTGAAGGCAAATACAACCAACAGATTATGAAAAATGCATCTGTGAACCAACACTGCTGTGTGAACAATGTTGCTCCATTTTAATCAAAACTTCACTGAGGAGAATTGGCGTTGAAGAATCTAAATGTCTGAAAATCTGTCATTTTGACGACTGTGATATTTGTATAATTAAAAAGGAGAGGGTACCGTCTATCCCATATATGATATGACTCCTGCATTGATGAAATTATCTATCTTGAAATAAATTAATATGTTTATCAGGTACAGAGGACAATTTAATAACTCACCTGTCAAAAGTACCCGATTATGTCTGGGGAAACTGGCAGCTGATAATTACCCACAATTCATGCCGAAGGTTTGAATCTTTGCAACAGAAAATTGATGAAACACAATCTAAATTAGGTACAGTAATCCATTCCAAAGTATGATGGGAAAAGGCCTATGTAAGGTGGATAAATGAAAAAGATTCTTGGGTTAGATTTACATAACCATAAGAGCTCTTACAAGCTCAATTTCACTTATTTAGCCGTCACGCTTAAGTTACACAGTGACTCTCTTTATGTGATCCATTAGGAACTGTTTTCTCCACAGAGTGACCTCACACACACACACACACACACACACACACACACTCCAGTAGGACTGATAGGACTCTGTCTCATGTTCAAACCAGCTGGATGTGGAAGTGCCAGCCGCTGTTCTCTCAGGCCACACATTAAGTGCAGCCTCAGGTCTGTATATCTTACTGTCCTCTCACTATCAGGTTAACACTGCCTTGTTCAAATAGATTTCACTTAATGCATCCTGTGGTCATTTCTGGGGAAATAAATAGCAGCCCAAACCCACTCTTACTGTCTCACATATTCAACATGAGCATGAAGATACCAGACATGCGGTGACTCAATGTTACATCACTCTTTCTGTCAGTGAATGCTGTTTGCTGATGGGCAAATGTTAACAGTTGAGACCTTTCACACATTGTTCCAAGCTTGATGCTAGCTTGGACCAATGTGTGAACAATGTGTTGATATCAAGCTAGTCACTTGAAAGAAATGGTAAATGGCCTAAATTACCTGCTCATATCCTGCAACATATTTGAAACAGATCTTCAAATAAGTAGTTTGACATATTGAGGAATATGCTTATTTACTTTCTTGCCAAGACTTAGATGTAAAGATCACTATTATATGTAGCTGGAGCCAGAAGCCAGCCAGCTTATGCTGTGTTCACTTTACCGGAGGAGGTCAAAGCTGGAAATGATGTCACACTGGTGTTGACTGTGTCCCAGTACAGGTCAGAAATCCAAGGTGCTGTTACTGTTACCAGTTCTAGCCTAGCTATCCTTTGTTAACAATACCTGGTAATCACAATGCATTATGCTGTAATTTGCGCATACAAACACTGTAGCAACATGCGCTGCCTCACATCGCCTGTCACTCTGCCAAAAAGCTGCACTTAACACACCACAAAGACTATAGTCAACAGCCAACTAACATGCATAACTCTCCACACCAGCAGGCAGCTGTAGTCTGTAGGCATATTCGTCATTAAAAAAAGCAAAACGGAAGACCAAGAAGATGAATTTGAGACGCTTATTAGCCAGCTAGCACATTCACAACACAACCCGATGTTGAAAGAACAAATTATATTTGCAGTGCACCAGTGAACATTTATACAATTAAGACCTGTTTCTGCTAAAGAGCTCAATGGTTAAAAAAAATAACCTTACTTCATTTAACAAGTTTGTTCCAATCTCACACCCTCTTGAAGTTTGCTTTTCTCACTTGCATTTCTCTTCTCATTCACTGAGCTGAATTGCCAATTAGACTGCGATTCAACATGATGGAGTAGCCAAAAAAAAGCTGACATGGGATGACATGAGCCAACGATGCGGACACTCCACAAACACAAATGGGCAACTGATGCTTACAGACGGCCTGACACTGACATCTGGTTGACAACTCTGACGCAACTGACTCAAATACAAGAAGCTCTGTCTCTCAAACAAGAATGTGATGAGCATTACCATCATCTCATCATAAAGCAGCCACTTTGCAGTGAAGTTTACCAATGAGTGCTGAGACAGATATGTTCAGAGCTCTGCATATGGTGGACAGCTGGACCTTTGGCTAGAGACAAGCCAGCAGAGAAGAGGCATGGCAGGCGGCAGAGTTTTTAATCTATCTGTCTGTCTCCTCTCTGTTATTAACCTCACGCCCTGACAGCCTGCTCCCCGTGACACTGACCTGCTTCACCTAATGAGCTACCAATTACTACAAATTAGGCAAGAGAGAGGCCACTGCTATCATCCACTCCACACACTCTTCTTAACTGTTCTGTGGGATTTGGATGTAGCGGGATGCTCAGGTGGAATATATAATGAGGTATGCAAAAAAAAAATGTGACGGTGATGTGCATTTTGTATTTCTGGAGGTGTGATGTTCAGAGAGGATGCTGTTAACATTGTGTATGTGTTGCTGTGCTGTGCACTTAGCGCTGTGCCTTGGTGCTTTAGCCTGGCACCTCTAGTGAGTTTCAAAGATCATTTGTATTTGCACCTGCTCCTGCTGTGCTGTGCATGTGTGTATGTGTGTGTACGCCCACATAGTTGGTCTTTAACCTTGCACACCTGGCTACTCTACGAGACCAGCTTATCTCTGGCCTCTCTCGATGTTTATTCATTTATTTATGGGAAGCCTGGAAATCATCGCCCTTGTCTTGGTCTCCTGTGGCGGCGAGGGAAGGCAGCCCAAATTTATGCATGGCAGCAGAAATTAATTAGGCATCATTTAACTCATGCTAATGTGTATGCATTGAATTTTTTTAAGAGCCCGCCTGTTAACTAATTTGTAAAAACTGTTTCACAGAAACGTCAACAGTCGGGAACAGACAGTGTCTTGTAGGCTATTTTCTCATACACAGAGAAAAATATGAAATCAGAGTGGAATAGAGAGAAGCCTTGAGATGTTAATAAACAAAGCTGGAGGAGGAGAATGTGGCCTGCAGAGGTCACAGCGCTGGAGCCTGCTTCTCCTCTTCATTTAACTGTGTCCCTGGCCCTGAATGGCCTGCAAGCTATACACACACACAGACACACACACATATATTCATAGAAAGACGAAGAGAGTGAGAAAGTGAGATGGAGGGAGAGGGAAGGGAAGTGAGGCGTTTATTTGTTGCTTCGCTCTTAACAGGCTGCTGGTTCGGCACGGAACCCCCAAAGGTAGAGTTCAGAGAAAGTGTGTGTGTGTGTGTGTGTGTGTGTGTGTGTGTGTGTGTGTGTGTGTGTGTGTGTGTGTGTGTGTGTGTGTGTGTGTTTGTGTGTGTGTGTGTGTGTGTTGTATTTTGAGCCCGCTGTCTTGGCGCTCTCTTTTGCCAGGAGGTTTCCAACAGCTCTTGTGTTAATAGTGGGCTAGCCGTTTCAACAGCAAAGAACACTGGTTGTCTGGTTTATAGAGAAAACTCAAGGGATCATAAAACCATATAAGCATCCATGTGTGGCACATATAGTGGAGTACATTAACAATGTGCTTCATACAAACGCTGGTTAGTGTCATTAGTCTGACACTAAAATACACAGCTCCACCTCTCTTTGGGTCATTTCTTTGTTTATGGTAGAAGTACTCAGAATAGGACTGAAAAATAAAGCACAGCTCAGACCAAGGCAAAATGTTCTATGAAATAACATCCAACATCCAGCATCGAGTAACATGGCCCGTGTCATCTGACTGCTGATATTTATGATGGTTATCTACCTCTATCTCACTGTCTTCTGTTTACCATAGCCTGCTCACATTGAGGACTCTTAGCAGTGTACCGACAGGTTGATCAATAGGTCAGCGTGCTGACAGCAGTCCTCAGGGTCCTGCAAGAGGGAGAGACTGGGTGGGTTGAGGAAGGGGGTAGTTAGGGGTGATCATGTATCCCGCAGACACCAAAAGCACCTAAGCACAGTCAGCAAAACCCGCAAAACACTCACTTAACAGATGACCCTAACCCCAACCACCTCAGTACTCTGAACTCTTACAAAGGAGGCTTACAGAAGGTCACGGGAAAACAATTAAGAGACATTTCATTCATATCAGCCGCATCATCGTCACCCTGAGATACTGCATATTCTAGTATATAGGCAATATCAAGGGTGCAGGTTTCATTTCAATATTCAGGGGAAGCACATATGAAAAGGGAGTTTGGGGGGTCCTCTGACAGAAAATTTCTATGGACCAATTTGTACCTTTTCTGCGTCAATTCATGGTGTAAATTAAATTTGGCATAGTACTGCAAAATCTTTGCATGGCAATATCAAATTGATACACAAATACCATGTACCGATTGTATGAATTATTAATGTCACAAATTCAAATTGAATTTTTTGTTGCATACTGGAATAATAGAATCAGTTGCTTTACTTTTCCACTAGATACAATTTGCAGCAATAAAAATGACTGAAGTGAGATAAACAGACTGAAAACTTATTTGATAAAACAGGTCTTTTTCTTTGAGGAAAGAATTTGCAGTGCAAAGATGTAATAAATCCCAATGCGTGGCAATATATGTTACTGCAGTACTCAGAGCAACATGGCATGTTCAAAACCACAAAAATAATGTATTGTGATTTAAGTATTGTGATAATATTGTATTGTGTTGTAAGTATTGTGATAACATTGTATCATAATTTCAGTATTATAAATAATAATAATACATATTATTAAAATTTGTATTTATATTATTAATATGGTATTGTACGGCCTCTGGTGATTCCCACCCCCAAAGTAAACGTCTTTAATTTTATGAAAACAAAAGTCTACTTGCATGTTGTTATTGGAGGAAACAAACGTGCATATTATAAATCTTGAGGGGGTGTGTCCCCTCCGTCCCCCCCTGAAATCTAAGATTATATTTCCATCGACAGTTTGTATTTCAGCCTCTTTGATCTCGCTATGTATATTACCAGACACATATTTCTATTTGTGTTATTACACGGCCTTAGCATCCAACCTGTCCTCATGCCTGTCTGTGTGACAGACAAATAAAGTCTGTGTTAGGCACATGGGAGATGCCGGGACAGATAACCCCACATTTACATTCAAACAGAGCTTTTGACAAAGCCTTAGCAACAGGCTCCTTAATCAGCGGACTGCCTGCGCAGCCCCAGCCTGCCTTCTCCTCTCCTCTCCTTACAGCCATGATCTTGAGAAGGAGCTTTAAATTGGAAATTATTACACATTAAACCCTCTGCGCGCAAGCCACGATCGAACTGGATCAATATGTTGCCCAGCACAATAAATCAGACGTTTTCTCTCCCCTTCTCTTTTCCCCTTTGCTTTTTTTAAGTGGCTATAGGCCACTGCTCAACTGGAACATATTTAAATTTTCTTGTAACAAATTAATTCCAACATTTTCTCTTGATTGAATTAGGGCAAGTGCTGGTGCTGTCACAAGTGTTTGGGCTGCTCCTGGGGAGAGACAAATTGCCAGGCCTGGACACGGGTAACAAGCGGTGGTGTTGAGTCGCTGATAATCTCCCCACTAATTCTCCATTACAGCAAAATGAGGCCATAAATCTTCCTGACAGCTGATCGATGTAAACATTGTTTCCCCCATGATTGCCAGCTCTCCCAGCGGAGCTACTGTCCGCTCACAATCCGCTGAAATTACTCCCGCGCCAGCCCTCCCTCCCACCTTCTCCCCCCTGGAACTGGTGTGTGTGCGCATTGGACTGGCCTGGCGGGGAAACCAAAGTCACTGCTGTCCTGTCGAGGAGGCCATCTAATTTTAGCTCAAAGCTTGATAAACAAATGGAAAATATTAATCAAAATGTCTCCAGTTTAACCACTGGCACAACCAATTCTTTATAGAAGAATGATTGCTCTACTACCGCTTGGTCACACGGTGTTGCAGGAATGAAATGAAAAAGACTGTTGAAAAATGAAGGAAAGAAGAAATAGAGGGTATAACACACAGTCAAACAATGATTTCTTTTCCTAAATGTAGCTATCACTCCTCCTCCTTCCTCTATGTGTGTAATGGCATTAGGCAGAGTAAACGGCAGTGAAAGATTGAGTTGTCAAACAGTCAAAGCACAAGGCTCGTTATCAGCGTGTTCACTGTCTGATAATATTCTACACCATTATTAAAATCCAATATGCATGCAATTACAGAGACAGGGATGCTGTTAAAACAGAACGTCTGGCTGTAATCACAGACAGAGAAGGCCATTTTAAGACATGCCACTTTAAGAAATCTGCTAAAATGGCATGTATAAAGGATTTGGGATACTTATTTATTCTCATATAGCAATAAACAGTTGAGGACAATAAAACTAAAATTGGTTTCAAGTAAAAAACCAGAGGGTATACTGTTGTGGGCAGATACTGACTGCTTCATTTGTTATTTTTCTTTATTGTATTATCTTCTTGATCTTTGTCATTTCTCAGAGATGTTCCTGCATGTCGGTATCCGCACTGCTCGCTGAAATCTTGCTTCTGGCATGATTCTCTGTCTGTGCATCTGCTCCTAATTGGTTGGTTATTTACCACAAGTGCTGAACAAGAGTTACCCTTCTCTTTCAAGAGTAAGAGAGCTGGTCAAGGCAGCTCTCAAAAGTTTCATAAAGAGAGACTAATGTGTGTCCTTTTCTTAGATTTCTTTCTCTCCAGCCTCCCAAATGAACCACAACCATATCTTCTTGACAGGGTCAAGGATACGGTCACATCTGCACTTTTAACTCTGTTGCCAGTGTCTGAGGTACATGTAGGTAAAACTAATGCAGTCTAATAGAAGAGTCCTTCAATAAAACCTAGGTTAATGGGTTAACTTGTCCCAGTAATGGTGATCAAGTGCTATTGTTATTTTTATATCACTGAACTAAAACATGGTTATTTTGACCCAGTGTTAGACCCAACAAGCTCAAGTTTTTCCTTAAAACTATCACAAGTGCATTGTTAGCACAAAACAATGTGCATATGAAACTCAGAACTGCAGAGAATTCACATATTATTAATCAAAAATCAAATCAAAAATCAGATAATGACCTGTGTTTCAAAAAAGATAGAGTAGGTTAGATTATAACAGTTTGCAACCTTGCTCCAACCAACACAGCAACAACAGTGATATATATACAATGTAACACTGGGTCTAAAAACACATTGTCTTGGGTTTGATTGGTGACACAATAGTTTTCTATCCATAGGTACTGGGCTAAGTGATCACAATAATCTGTCAGTGCTATTTGACCCAAATTTGGCAACATAATAAACTGCCAACTGATAGGGACTCTTACAGCAGGTGTTTGAGTCCAGTTATTGTCTGAATCTGCATCAGACCAGTATCCTCACAAATTATGTTCACTTTGGGCAAATCCTCCCAAATCTGCAAATACTCCTCACAATTTATGACCAATGCCAACGTTCAGCATCAATACAGGAGCTAGCATGGTATTTATGAAGCAAGTTGTAATGTAAGGGTGAGGAGGTGGTAGATGTGTTCAAAGCACATCAGACTTTCATGCAGATAAGTGGTGGTTTGACTGAGAATCTTCACAGGTTACTGGTGAGAGAAGACTGTCCACCCACCAAAAAAACAACGCCATAGGCTGTCAGTACAGGCAGCTTATCATTACCCATATTTATGTTTAGTGTAGTCAGTAACCTCTTGTGGCCGTGGTGATTATGTGGGGAGTTAAGGAGGAAGTCAAGTGACACAGTAAAAAGAGCAACACAGTCTATGTATGAAGATGGTCTGGGTGGTTGGATGGGTCAGTAATCACAGAAGCTTGACCCAGGAGACTGGAGTTTGTGTTTCATGTGTAACCAAAAGTCAGTGTTGAGATATTTTTAGTTACATGTGTATGTAACGTGATGTTATGTACTTAACTTCACATTGTCACTTTACGTAATGTTAACTGCATCACATTACATTAAGAATGTTGCATTATGTGAGGACTCCCAACCTTGAATCTTTTCCGAAACCTGCCCAGTAGGACATATGTGGTCGTTTAGGTTGGAGGAGTTAACATCCTGTTACAGACTAGCAATTAATATCTGCTTTTTCTGTTAACCAAAATATTTTCCTTTTTTTTTTTTTTGCTACTTAGGAGCAGCAGAAATAAGTTGCGAACACAGAATTGACATATCATCCCATTGTTTGTTGAACTTGATAGCAAACAGTTGCTTATCCACTCATCCAGCAGATATGAAGCAACATTCATGTATAGGTTTTCTTTTCTGTGAATGTTAAGACTCATATTCACACTCTTTTAGCTCTGTTTTTGGTCTCTACCAACTCCTAAGGAAAATACCTGGCTCTGCTATGTTCACTAGCAAGTTTCCAATTGTTTCTGTCCTTTGTTTGATGACATGCAGGCAGCATAGAGTGGGGTTTTAGAGCTTTTATCTAAAACAGTCACCTGATGAGGCTAAAAATGACGCTATGACAACAATGATAGTGAACCAAAACACTAAATTGCTGACTGGACTACTTAATAATGAGCTGAAACTCACATATACACATACATACATTACACATACACATACATTGTTACTATGCATATTGCTTTTAGTCACTTAAATTGAACTATACTCTACTGTAGCCGTGTGCAGATACTGCTAAAAACAAGGATTGTAGCCAACATTGTCATTGCTACATTGAAAATGCTGGTCGTGGATATTAAATGAGCTCTCACGTTTAACTTTTTTGGGGAGTTTAGGGTCAGGGGTGAGGGGATTAGGGTTAGGGTTAGGATTGGAAACCAGTGTCTGTATTGACCGGTTTTATGGAATTGTCTCGAATAGAAGTTCTTGTCTTGGCGACAGAATTGGTATACTTTGGTATGAAAATAAAAATAATCCAAATTTTTGTTGTACATTTAACAAGACAATCCTGTTTCAAACACTGTTGCCACTCTTTAACTCCAGATATCCTCTACTTCACAGCTAATGTACAGACTGTCTTCTCTCTATCCATTCAGTCCACTTTGGTTGCCTGTATATGAGCATTTATGAGTCCTGTGACCACAGAGCACCCAGGGGGCATGTGCGACAGACTAGGAGACATCCTGCACTGGCTCTAAAGGTTATTCGGGCCAGCAGTCCATTGCAATTGGTCCCTGTCTGGCTCTGTCACTAGCATTATGACTTCATCACCCTTGAGAGAAGAGGAAGAGAGGGAAAGAAAAACAGTTTGCTCTCATCCGTCAATGTCCATCTCAAATTACAGCTCAACCAATCACCAGCGAGGATCAATAGGGAGCGGCTGGGCAGGTTGGGGAGGGATGAAGAGCAGGAGGGAGGGTCTGAAGATGCCCGCTGAAAGACAGAAGAATAACTGATCAATACGGAGGGATGGATTTTGTCATTTTGAAAAGGGCTGTCAGAGAGTTGTTCACTCCCACCTGCTCAGAGCTATATCCTCCAACTCAGGCTTTGGATGACACATCAGTCCATCACATCGCTCTGGCCCAATCCTTAATCGCCTTTACCTCGTTCCCCACTATCACACTGTTAGCATAACTTGAGAGATAATGAGACTCACATGGAGCAGGTATTATTTTCATTGCCTGTCAATTTGCATAGATCAATGCTACACCTTCAGAGAGAGGGCAGTCTCAAACAATGATCCATCTCCTAATTACAAAGTGATTTCATTATATAATTTCATCCTACGCCTACTCCACATTCCATGTCACAGTGTGTGTCAAGCCTGACCTCTGCACTCGTTCACACACAACGAGAGGAATATACACTGCCGGTGCCAGTCTGATGTGTGTGTGTGTGTGTGTGTGTGTGTGTGTGTGTGTGTGTGTGTGTGTGTGTGTGTGTGTGTGTGTGTGTGTGTGCACTGGGTGATTAACTCAATAAGAAACAAAGATCTCCTTTATTGGGATGCTCACTGCTGTAATGGTTGTTTGATTGGAAGCCAGTGGCTGTATTGACAGGTGAAGTGGACTGATTAATGGGAGCTTAAGCCAGTAAGGATAACAGTCCTTCACATGGCTTATTTAACTCTAGAAGAGTGACTGATGGTCCACTGCAGGGGCGTCCTCTAAATCACTCCCCACTGAAGCCTCTAAACACGGTAATGGAGCCATTTATGCACATCTCTTCAGGAAACATTGATTTGGAGATTTTTAATACAACCCACTGCTTACTTTTGTTCTCAACATGTGGATGCAACCACTTGAAGCTAATTATAACTAGATAATGAGAACCATGAAAATGTTCGATATTCAATCTTAAGGTCAGAACAGTTTTTAATTCTAATAGCTTTCATAATAGGGGATACTTTCTCTCCCCAAAGGCACCAAGAAACTCAATACTTAAAGAAATATGTGTTCAACAAGAAGTAATTACTTTCTGGGTGGTAATTAATAACCTTAATGGTAACCCTGGGTCAAGAATGCATTGATACTTTTAATTTAGAAGTTAAAAATTATTTAAAGTGTTACAAAGTAGCACAAAGCGCTTCCACTATAGAACCACTGTACCTTATAGCCAACAGTGGGCAAGCTGTCTATTATAGCCCATTGTATACCACCAAATGCTTATCATTTGACCTAAAGTGCAGAGTTTTAAAGTAAGGCCAGAGTAGTAAAAGGAAAAGTGGTTTTAGTCAAAACAAAGCGTGCAGAGGAAGTGAATGAATATAGAGTATCAGTATTATGTCTGTCATGAGGGTCAAAGGTGACTTGTTTGGGGCTTGGTTGAAGCTCTGGTTTCAATTCAGTGGATCAGAATAGCTCAAATTGACACCAAGACCCATCTGCCCACTGAATTAATCCTCCACTCTCTTCCATTTGGCTGTTTTTTTTGTTTTCTTTATCAGCTCCATCCATTTCTTTATTCATTCAGTTGACTTTTGAAAGGGGAGAGGTGACATGTCCCGGGGCATGTATGTGTTTTTTAAAAAATCCAGCGATTTCAAGTGTAACATTTGCAGACTGCAGGGTCACTGGCAGTTATATTTTCCCTCTCCCTCCTCTCTCTCTCTTTCTCTCTCTTTCTCTCTCTCTCTCTCTCTGTCTCTCTCTCTTTCTTTCTCTCTCTGTGAAATCGATCGTTTGTTTGTAAGGAGCTCAAACAGAGCAGGAGAAGGATTCAGAGCTCTGCTGGCAACGCGAGCAGAGCAGAAATGCTGCTGGGGAAAGAGGCAGGCAAAAGTCAGAAAACCTCCCCACTCTCACCGTCAGTGCACATGACCTTGGGGCCAAAGCGAGCTAGTGAGCGAGCGGGCGGAGGAACCGCCCAGCATGCGTTGGTGCATACACAGAGGAATTCGGAAGGCAGAGTGGAGTGCGGGTCTGCGAGCCCGCGCCCTCTTCTTAAGTGAGTGCAAATTAACTGAAATAAAACTTTTAAAGGTCAATATAAATTTGATTTGTTGTCTACATATAAACGTTAATAACATTAGAACAAAGTTCCCCTGCTCTTTGAAAAAAGCTGCTCCGTTATGTTTATCTATTTGGCTGTTAAACATGAATGGCAAGCAACAGGTGAAGTGCCTTTGTGTCTGTGGCCCCGCAAATAGAGAGAGACCGTAGTGAAACAAAGACAGTAGTCGACAGTAGCTGACACTGGCTATCAAACAAACAGCACAGAGAAGATGTCTGCCAAGGAAACAGCCTCTGGTGAGAAACACAGAATGAACGAAAAGCGGGAGAATAGAGCGATAGCGAGAGAAGATGACAGAATGACACACAGGGGACAGACATGTTTGTTTTTGTGAGTGTGAGCCTGCCTGTGTGTGCAGCGAGCACGCTACACTCTGTCTCTTCCTCTTGCTCTGTCATAGCCGTCTCAGTGGCGACTGAGGCGGTGGAGCCCCACGGGGGTCAGCCATGTAAGGAACATAAAAGGCCAATTTAATTTAGCACGTCCACGGCTACAAAGTATTTTAATTCCGACAGCTGTGACTGAGGAGTTAATATTTGACTTGTCAGAAGTGGGGCCGGGGCCAGTGAATCATTGTAATTCTCATTAAGAGGCTCTCCCCCAGCAGCACCCTAATGCAGAATAATGAAAGTCAAGACGAAGTGAGCTTCTAATGCCAGTTGAGGCCTATCTTTTAATATTCCCCTCTTGATGGATTAGGGAAGCGGGAAATTCATCTTGGATCATAGGGCCTAATTTAATAAGGGATCATTCCAGGAGTATTGCATTTTATAATAATGTCATTTAAAGTGTCGTCTTCCATTTTTACTGTCCCATATGTATGCTTATATAATGGTGCCGGGGGGATGTGTTTTTACAGTGTTCGGATCTCTTCTGTGTCCACACACCCCCTCCAGACCACACTGCACTGTCTCTCTGTGGTCTGCAGGCTCTCAACTCAGGTTTTCATTTCATATTTTGGTCATAGAACCAATTGAGCAAGCAGTTATGAGAAGTTACTCCATGTTGCTGTTTCCCCAAATTATTTCTAATAGTATTTAGGGGAAATCACTGTGATATGAGTGCTGGGATTGTAAATATCACCCAAAGGAAATATTATAAAGATACATTACATTTGCTCTATCACAAGATTCTAAAAGCTCTCTCACAGAGGCAGCGCTATATTTATCCAACCCACTCACAAAAGAAAAATGGCTTTTAGGGAATAAAGTAAACAAACGTGACTAATATGAAGAAGTGTTGACGTTAGCAGCAGCACAGAGAGCACACAATTATACCTCGTAAAGGCTGGTATGAGTGAAAAATGCTGAATGTTACTTAAAACGCTTCTGTGAATGCGTTCATGTTTTTTATGAACGTGCAAGGCTCAGCAGAAAAAACAATCTCAATATAATCTTTGTCATTTGGAATTTTCTATTTTGCACATTTAGCATGTTAAACAAGTCTCAAACCAAGTTAACACCAAAAAATTATAGTAATGCTTTTATTAGCAGTGGTGCAGGTTTATAAACGGTGCTCTGTAGGCCTTGAATATCAGATTGTTTATATCTTTGCAGAAAACCTGCCACCACAA
Organism: Plectropomus leopardus; assembly: GCF_026936395.1. Lineage (NCBI taxonomy): Eukaryota > Metazoa > Chordata > Actinopteri > Perciformes > Serranidae > Plectropomus > Plectropomus leopardus. Next base: position 19,631,531 of record NC_142181.1, on the reverse strand, counting down.
TAACATATAATGTTGTCTAATGTTTGACAGCTAATGAAATCCACCAACCAGCACCTGTAAAGCTCACAAATGAACACATTTTGTTTGTTAAATCCACACAAAAAAACTAAATTTGCCACTTTTTGGAAGATTATGTGCCGAACTATTTCTTGGCCAAGACCAGTGACTTCCTTTAGTCTCGGATGGTTGCCTGGCAACTGCCCAGCACCAAGACATAGTCCAGCAATTGTTTTATGGCCGAGTGTTGTCTCATATTGCCTATGTCTCGGCCAACAGTCAACTAGCACATACGTTCTGCGCCTTTGTGAGAGGAAATATACTAGCAGCAGGCGGTGGTATTCTGTATTTGCCATTTAAAGAGGGAAAGCCGAAGACCGACAGAACAGATTCAACAAGGTAGAAAGCCAGTTAGCTCATTAACAACACAACATGATGCAGAAAGAACAAATAAAGTCTGTGCGCTAGTGAACAACAACACAAACAATTAAAAACTGTTTCTGCTAAAGAGCTCAATGGCTAAAAAGAGTCTTAATACTTAATATAACAATTGAGTTTCGATCTAAGTCCGTCTTGACTTCAACCATTTGTTTGCTTTCCTTAAGTCCATTACTCTTGTTATGAACTGAGCTAAACTACCAATCAGAGTGATTTCACTCACTGATAGGCTCTGCCGTCTCTGACACTGTGTTAGCATGCTGAAATAAAAAAACTGACAAAGGACAACTGGTGCCAGTGGTGCGGGACATACAATCAAAACTGATGCTCACCAATGACCCGACATTGACCAGTGACTGACAGCTTGGTGAGTCAGGGCCTTTATACTTTAGAGGTGATGGTAGTTGGATTTTATGACCTTCGGACAGAGCTGGGCTAGCCGTGACCCCATTAACAGTCTTTGTGCTAAACTAACTTCCCTCTGGCAATAGTGTTATATTTGTCATAAAGACATGATAGTGGTATCAATCTTCTCACCCAACTCTCCTCCAGAAAGCAACTAAGAGTATTCCCTAAAAAGCTGAACAATGTCATTAATATATCCTTACGTATTAATATTGTTTCTCCGCCAATGACCCCCACCCTCCATTGTATTCAAGACAGTGGACACACTTTTCAGACAATGCAATGCAATATAATGCAACAACACAAAGCAGTTCCTCTCTGACAGACTCATCATGCATTCAAAGCTTCCATGAAGATATTTATGGGTAGATATATTTGTAACAATGGGTTTAGAAACCCAAGCCGAGGACTTTTTGGGGGTCATGAGATATATAAGTTCTTATCAAGAACCCCAGGTTATGAGTCATTACATTTCTAGTTCTGGTGTGTATTTCACTCAAACCAACCCCTGTCCCCAGCATCTCTTAGGTGGTCTTACAAGAGCACTTCCAGCACACATTGTGTTACTTGTGACCCTTTTAAAGGGTCCCTGTCATCATTAAGATAAGAGGCCGTCTCTCAAACATGCTTTAGCTCAACAAAGTGCTTCCTCTTTGGCACACTCATGTCTTTTGCACCTCCGTCTTCTTTCTCCAACATACTCTATCTGCTCTGCTCATATCACTGCCCTTGTCCTCTTAACTTTGCCGTCTCTTTCTGTGGCACTGTTGTTATGTCTGTCCCCCCTCCACATTCCTCCCTCTTTAGTCCACCGAAGTCCAAATTCAATGTCAGTCAGTCAGTCAAAGTCACAATTTCAAATCTAGTTTGTGAATAGTGCTACCGGTTGGGAGATATAGTTGTTTTCAATCTGCTTGCTTCCTTCCTGTCTATAACACAACCAGTTATCTGCCGAAGCAAGTGTCAGCTATTTTAGGATGCATGCGATATTCATTCTCTATACGTGTCACTTCCTTAGATTTTCTTTGCCATTGCAAAACAAAAGGGGAGGAAAAGTTTTACCCGCTCAACACACCAAAATCCGGTGTTAAACTTTTTAAAGATTCACTTTTGTTGAAACTGTTTCCCATTCTTCCTAGTGTCTGATTTGCAAGTCATCGAGGAAACCAATGAGTAAACACTATCTTGCATTAAATTGTGTGTAATACCAACAGCTACACAGACAAATTCTAACAGCCTTTGTTTAGTTTATATCTAGAGGAATAATATAAAGAGAAAAACAAGAGTGTTAGGGACTCAAAGAGACAGAGAGAGATTGTCACACACTGAGAAGCAGCGATATCACAGGAGGGAGGGAGCGCGAGTGAGGGCCAAGTTGCGAGATCTATTTTTACATCCCATTTCAGAATGAGATAGTGTCCTTCTCTCACACCTCCCGCTGTGGAGGAAGCTAATGCAGGCCTATTTAATTAGACGTTGGCAGATTGTTGAGCCAACACTGTAATCCAATAGAACGTCGCACCACTATGGGGTCCTGCCTCCTCCGATGCCTCCTTGGCCCTATAATGCAGCTCAGTCAGCTCTTCGCATTTTGTCTGCCCTTCTCTCAGCTTGTGACATCAATTTACATTAGCCTGCATTGAAACAAGATGCATTCTTCCCACCAGTGACTCACCCGAACACACACACACACACACACACACACACACACACACACACACACACACACACACACACACACACACACACACAGCCCACTCAACCTACTCCTCCCAGCTGAACTTGACATGGTCCCCCACCATTATACATTACCTTTCATGCTCATCTTATTAGCCTATAATAAGGCAGTATGTGTACATGTGTGTGTTTGTGTGTGGTTCTGATGTGTATTTATCCACCAGCCTGGGGATGGCGACTTACATGCACTCGCCTAAGGAGTAAATTACCATAGCAATACAGCTGTCAATACTGCTGTATCAATGAGGGGACACAAGTGGCAGGATCAATGAAATCATCTGAATAAGATGCCCTGGATGACAGACACTTCTCTGCTTCAAAATTCGATTACTGCAAAAGCACTTGACCTTTTGCTCCCGTATTCTGCTGCCCCAAAGACTTATTAATATACAGGAAGGTACTCAGTATAGGTAAACTTTAATTTTCATGAATAATGCTTTAACAGTGGATTAAAGGATGCATACAGTAAGTCACTGCATAATGACTCATTATATTGATTGCTACAGTCTCACATGACACTTTAAAAAAAAAGTTGCCTTAGTGGAAATTAAAAACTGCATTGAAGGCTCTTGTCCAATAAGTAAGATATTTTGTAAAATTATTTTTTGAGACATTTTGTCATTAATTTATAGAGTTTAAAAAAAACCTTATGCAGGACTTAGCTCTTATGGAACCAAGTATTACATTTTGAACACAGAACTCAGTGGTGGAATCTAACTAAGTACATATACCGAAATTTGAAGTACTTGTACTTAGCTTGAATAGTCCCAATTTATGCTTTTTCATTACTATTACTATTTACTACTGTTACAAATTCCCCATAAAATTACAGTAAACTACTAGCAGCTGTAGTTGCCAGCATAATCATGTGATTTGAGTGTCACTACTGTATTTACCATAATAGGTTATTACTGTTAACTCTACTATGTTAATCTACCGTAGAATGTGAATTTTACAGTGTAATACTGTAGCTAACTTGCCTGTGGTTACTGTCCCTCTGTTAGGCCTACTTTTGGTTAGAAATTGAAAATACAAAAATAAAAAAATTTTAAAAACTGCATAATGCTGTAAAAACAGACAGTAGTCCACTGTTTATGTTAACTGTTGTTTTAGATCCAAGAGGCATCAAGATTTGTGGTTTTTACTGTATTTTGGAAAACTACAGTTTACAGAATAAACTAAAGTATACGTAAAATAGTTAAAATTAACTTATCCTCGACTCAACAATAAAATGTTATTTACATGTTAATGCATCCAAGGGCATAGGTTTTGTTTCAAAACTGGGCTCCACTAGAAATTTTTGAGCACTGAACACCTTCATTTCCCTCATTCTGTCGAATTTTTATGCACTAATTTCTGCCTTTTCCCCATCCATTTAGTGTGTAAATGTTTTTAAATTTGTCAAAATAAAAGTCCCCAAATACTTTCATGTTTCTATTGGGAAGGACAAATCAACAGATTCTAAATACCATTGTTTATAATAGATTATTTTTAGGCATTATGAGTACTTTTAATACTTGAAAAATATTTTGCTAATAATACTGGAATACTTTTACCTAAAGTTCCATCATGTAGGATTTAGTGGCATCTATTGGCAGAACTGGAATATAATATTAATTACTATGTTTTTGTTCGTTTATAATCACCTGAAAATAAGAATAGCAATTTTTTTATTCACATACAGGGTGGATCCTCTTGTATGGAGACTGCCTCGCTGTTCTACCGTAGCTCAGAATGGACAAATCAAACACTGCCTCTAGATTGGGCCATTCACCTTTTCATTTTTTGACACAGCTACTAAAGTTCTCCTACATGCTTGGCACACAGGAGAAGTTTTAGTTCTGCAACCTCACCATTAGAAACCACTCAATCCTACACATTGAACCTTTAAATGACATTTTTAAATGCAAGTAGAGTACTTTTCAAATACCTGTCTGGAAAAAGGGAAGAAAGAGGGGAAATGAGGTGCAACACTTTGCCAGTCTTTCTTTTTCCATTTACTGTCTTTCTTTTTACTTCTCTCTCTTTATCTAGCAATAACTGCTTTCAGACTGCATAAACAACATGGTTGAGGAAAACAGTCAATAAGAGACTTATGCTGTTTGATCTTTAAGAAATAGTTTCCCTATATGTCCCAAACAAACTTGAACAGATGGGTACTCTAGATTTGTTTGCATATATAAAGAGTATAAGGAGACCAAATCTTAAGTTTTAAACACAAATCATCAACTTCACATCATTATGTTGAATATGGCACACTGTCATTTTTTTGGATGCTCCCCTTAATAAACTTTGGCTGCTGACAAGTTTGACAATATTTCAGGGCAATTTCATGTAATAGATATAACATATTGTTCATGTTTACAGAGTCCATTCTGACTCAGTCACAATGCATTTCTCATTAAATTATGATGTGTCTGAATGCGACTACTGAGTGAAAAAGTGTAACTAAATTGCAGCCAGCGTATCCATCACAGAGTTGTATGTTTTCTAACATCAGTGAGATGTATTGATTTTTGTACTGCACATACCCAGATTTATGGCTACGTGAAAACAACCAACAGCTTTATGATTATAACATTTACAGTACACAGGTGATTGATGCTCATAGTGAAAACCAGAGGTTATTTTCCATCACATCTCAACTTTGCCTTGACCACACATGTCTGTCACAAGTTCAGTGAGCATTCGAATGTGGTTGACAGATATATAAATGGCCATAAATGCTTCCCTGGACAAAATGTTGAAAAAGCATTTAACCCAGGAATGAATGATCCTGGACCTCCCTGGATTTAGCCACATTAAAAAGACACTTGAGCATCCTGATACAAATATTGGGTGATTTGTCGGCTTTTTTGTCATTTCGTGACATTTTAAAATGACATTTTGTAAACTTCAGACAGCGTGAATACAATCAATATGAGATGAGTTAGGCCTGTGTTTCCAAGAGGCTTTTTGTAATTTAAGAGTCTGTGTACAAACATCTGATGATTGAAAAGCAAGTACTCGATTATACTCACACACAGATGATTGGATCTTACCAGCTTGTAAATACAGAACGGCATGGGCCAAATGTTTAACATTTACTGTGTGCCCCTCATCACTCTCCCTCTCTCCCAATCCCTCTCTTCCTTTCTCTCTCTCTCTCTCGCTCTCTGTCTTTACATTTCATTTTGTTCTCTTTTCTCAGAGACCACAATGCACACACAAAAATGCACACAGACTCACCCACAGTGCATCCAGAATGCACCAAATGTCACCTTTTTTTTTCCAATGGAAACAATGAAAAGCCCTCAGAGGTACTAATGCCCACAGGCCTCAGCACATACACCCTTGTTATGTCTTCTTCCCAGGGCAGGGAGTTATACATTATGCTATCTCCCTAATCTGCAAACCAGCTGCAACTGGAAATGAATTAATAACAAATAAAATGCACCCAGTACATAAAAATGTGTAGATTGCCCTGGGGCACCTAAACAGGAAACAGTGAAACAATTAGACTTCTTGTTTTGTTCTGACCTCTGTTTTGTTTTGTTCTACTTAGCTGCTGAATAAAAGGAGCTGGAGATAGAGACTGTTGTTTTTCTCTGTCTGTAATCACCACAGCTAAGCCTCCCTGGTCATAGCAGGGGTCAAATCTGTGTGAACACCCACTTTTCATCCTACAGTGAAATTAAATACAGTGTTACAGTCGAGCTCTATGAATGCTGTAATTCTCTGCTGACTGCAACCCACACCAAGTGCTGCGGTTAGCCACCCAGGCCTATACCGTGCACGCATGTGATAACAGGCAGCGATATGGCGTCCTAATTGCTGGCCTGAGTGCTATTGGAGGGAGTTTTCAGCAGGTTTCTTTTTCACTTTCGCTCCATTTGATGTCTTTGAAGTTGGTCTTTTATCTGCCGTTGCTCCTGATGGCTGTTGTCTTTGGTGCAGTGCTGTGTGCGCCCTGCTCTTTGAGCACTCCTAACATGTAACAAAGGCAAGCCCTTAGAGAGAAAAGAAGAGAAAGGGAGCTTTCTCACATACTTTCTCACATGGATTCGTACGCACACTTGTGTGGATACAAACAGTATATACAATCACATTTAGCCACAGCCATTCACATGCAGAAAAAGTGCCTCGGCTGTCAGTAAAAACTGCTCTGTGTGATTGTTTAACGTGCCCTAATTTGATAAAGGGCCAAGTGCTGGAAATGAGAGTAGTGTATTTGTCTCGGGGGTTGTAGTGGGGTAAATATAGCAACAAGACAGCACCAGTTGATATGAAGGATTCCATGGTGTGGAGTGCTGTTGTGACTCACCAGGCTGTGTGTGTGTGTTTGTGTGTAGGTGGGTGTGTTTGCTTACATGCATTTAGATTTATACATTTCCAGTGTTGGTTTCATTCATTTGATGAACTTAAATAGAATTGGCCCACTCTCGACTCCTCCAGCATGGTGTACAATAATCCATTACAACAGAGAGTGTGTGTGTGTGTGTGTGTGTGTGTGTGTGTGTGTGTGTGTGTGTGTGTGTGTGAGAGCGAGAGAGAAAGAGAGAGAGTTGAGGAGGCAGGGAGAGACTAGGGAGAGACTAGGGGAAAGCATGGAGTGAGCGAGAAAGGGAAAGCCAGTGTGGAAGAAGCCAAAGAGAGAGCCTGCATGGCCGGCTCCCGGCTGGCTGCGTGGGGGTGTGTGTCTTAAGAGTGTGTTGAGAGGAGAGTGAGAGCGCCGGTCGTCTCCATGTCTAATCAGGAGAACACTTGTGTGTCCCCGTCTCATTGTCTCCTGGGCCCCTCAGGGCGGAGGCCCTCCACAACACCACTACACCTCAGGACATGCTGATAGCTGCCGGTCCAAGCCACAAGGGCAGGACTCAAGGCTTTGGACTGTAAAAAGCATATAAGAAGGAACATGTTTAAAACTGCAAAAACTAAAACTCCATTTGGGTAGATGAGTCCTTCAGGTGACACCAGATATTACTGTAAATTAATCATCCCTTCATAAAATCACTGTAGTCTCAATTATTTTCATGCTGTACAGGAATGTCCTTGAAGTGTACTCAATAAAATGACACTTGTAGTTTATGGCATTTTTCAATCTCATTTTGCTATAATAATAGTGTCTGAGATTAGAAAATAATTCCTGAACCTTTAAATCACAGTTTTTTTTTTATTCTAAATGCCTTGAAAAAAAATAGATGCCTCAGGCCCAACTTTTCCGCATCAAATAACTGAATATGTCCTAAATAATGCCCGAACAAAGTAATTAATGTGGCATAACCACTCCGGTGAACTTGACCTCACTCTGCGGTCTCTAAACCGGTCACACACATTTCTATAGGCTACAGTCGCAGGACGGGCGCGCCCCCGACCCCGGTGTTTCTGTTCCATCGCAGGGCAGCAGTGCACGCTCCGGGCTCAGCAGTTTCCCAGTTCCGTCTCCTCCATTACTGGCGAGGCTCAGAATCAATAATTCAATAGTTTTGGCGTCTAAATCCTGCCCCAAACGGCGAGATACACAAACACTCCAGACTCCAGTGCAGACTCTGTGAGATCAGTATTAATTAATAGCTAAAGACATTGTGTTTTGTGTGGAAATATCGGAAGGGGTAATGCGATCCGGATTCCTATAATTATAGGCTCCCATGTCAGGTGTTTATTAAATGTTCAATAAGAGGCGGTTAAGATGTCAGGAAATGAATCAGGCAAATTTGTAAGTCAAGTGAGGCAGGCGCTAATAAATGATTTTTTACAGAGATCTTGGCTCTGTTTTACTTTGTGAGCTGCCTGTATATTTTTTTATGCATAATGCCAAACTTAAGGTCATGACACATCAACCGGCAATATTTTTAATTCAGTGAAGATGGGCAGGAGGCCAGATTCTAGACAGATCATGGGGATTCACAGCTGGAATTACATCGAATACCATTAACCTATATTATCTATGTAAAAATGTTTGTTACTGGCAATATCTTGAATGTGAAAAAACAATCGATATCTTAGCAAAATTTAATATATGCATTTCAACAAGCTGATACACACTGCGGGTTAAATCAAAATACATCTTTGTTTTTTTAATGAATAATTGGCGGTTTGGATTAGTTTATTTAATTATTGCAAGAATAACAAAGTGGTTTCAAATCATACGAGGTTAGCTGTTAAAAATATACTAATTGTGTGCATTTCAATGCTGCAAACTTTATCTTTGAGCCGCTGAACGGCCCCTTTCTTTTTATCCTTTATCGTAGCTTTTTCTGGCTTGTACTGGAAATCACCAGTCCTCCTCTCCAAACGCTCCATAACCAAATTATGAATAATGCATCGCAGACACCCATGTTCCTGACTAAACGGGCCTGTCACAACTATGACGTTATCAAAAGACCTATAGCTACAGGCATGAATTATTAAAAATCTGTTGCCCTCAAAGGGTTACCGGCAGCAATAATAATAATAATAATAATAATAATAATAATAATAATAATAATTTAGCTGTTACAGGCCAATTAAGAAGGTAAAAATAATGTCAACTCATTAAAGAAACTTTAGTTAATTTATTATAGGAACGAAAACATTTTGTTAAGGTGGATTCACGTTTCACATGTGATGGAAAAAGTAAAACAATTTCATGAGTATTCTTTTCTTTAAGAAACCCGTGCCTCAGGTAAGTTCACTTTCACTGTTATAAAAACATCAAAATTACATACAGAAAGCACATGATTTTTTTAATACACGGAAATAAAGTAAAATACAAAATGAACAAATTCCCCACAAGGCATTCATAAAGCCACTAAATAATAAAAAATAATGCATGTTTCTTGTGTATAAACATATTTTACACGTGCCCGTACCGGTTCGCATACAGTCCTCGTGTTAACTTTCGTTTGTTCGTGTGTTAACGATGACATAATGCTCCTTTAAAAGGGGACAAATCACCACCTCGTATGGACACTAGATCGGGTTATCCTGACAAAAGTTCAGCATAGCCTACACATATATTATAATCTCACATTTCTAGTGTGTCGCCTATAGTTTCACCTTTACCAGAGAAGGTCCAAACAAGGTCAAATATAGGCCAAACATTCAAGTGAGAGTTGCCCTTCCTCAGAGAGGGGAGGGAAGAGGAAGAGAGGGGGAGAAGAGAGAGAGAGAGAAAGGGAGGGAGACAGGGAGGGGGGCTCACATCACGTCATCCGTGAAGACAAACTCATGCAAACACTGCTTGGGCATTTTTGAATTTTGGACAAGAAACATAAGAGGGAGAAACACTTCGAATATTGTCTTTTTTTCTGTCAAAGAATCCCTGCTCTGTCCTTTTACAGAGAAAGTGTTTTATAACGAGGCCAGCCTCTATATAGGTTCAAAATTAAATCATAACAATAATAATATAATATTAAAACAGGACAACTGCAGAATGGTTCGCCTTGTTTGACAAAGTATCGACCATCCCAGCTGCATCCTCCTCCTCCTTCTCCTCCTCCTCCTCAGGGTGTCCCGCCGCCTTCCTCAGCCATGTGGCTGCAGAGATGGACCCTGCGTAGCCTTGCTATCCATCCCATCCGTCACTTTATTTAAAAAAAAAAAAAAAGAAGAAAGAAATCACATCTGTGTAGGCTATCTTGTCACAGTCTCTTTTTTCATTGTCTTTTCTTTGTCTCATAAATAGCCTATATTGTTATAGTTATACTCGTCGTCCTTCATTTCAAAAAGAAAACATAAATATCGTCCTTTGATAATTTTTTCATCACATTGTCCTTTTCACTTTCATGTTCAGTGTCTCTCAGTCGCGAGGACGTGGCAGATAGCGCGTGCGCCCCAGCTCCCTGGCGTCACAGTCCCAGCGCGGCCGTGTGCTTTTTGGCCTTCAGTCTCAGGTCGGCGATGCTGGAGTTCTTGCTGGTGTTCTTGGCGGCGGCGGCGGCGGCAACGACGGAGGCGGCGGAGGCGGACTCGGCCGCGAGCGTCGCCAGAGGCAGCCCGAATGGCGGCGCGGGGAACATCATGTAGGGCGCGTGCGCTGCCAGGTGAGAGTGCAGGTGGTGCTGGGCGTGGGCCACGGCGCTGTCCAGCTGCAGTTGCGCCTGCACCTGAAAGGAGAAGGGCGGCACGTTGCAATGACTATCCTACAGGACGGGACGCACGGATGGGGAGAGAAGGGGGAGAACATGCGTTAACTTTGCAGTGGGTTTTCTGAAGGGTCATTTCACCAGTGTCACTGTTTTAGATGTGTTTAAACTATTAATACTCCTATAAGGAGGCAGGGTGAACTTGTGGGTTAAGAGGCCCTCATTTAGCAAGACTAATGGGCTCAAAAGCACTGGGTGCCATCTATTACTACTGACTATTGCAACTCTTGTGAATCAAAGGTCAAATTTGAGTTTTTATTTGGACATTAATGGCATGAAATCTAATCTCAAATCCAACTTTTATTGCCTCTGGGAGTCTTGGGCCCTTGCCTACAAGATAATAAACTCAGTGGTGCTCAAAGTGAGGACTGGACTTCAGTGAAATGTGGTGCAATGTAAATTATGTGCAGTTTTACTCTATCCAGACTCTTATCATCATACACTGTAAAATCTGGCCAGTTGATCTTACTTAAAATAGTCTTGAAAAGTGTTTGCCTTGAAAAACTCAGTAGGCCTATATCTAAAATCTTAATGAATGTTTACTTTATATCTAATCATCAAGTTTGCTTAAAATTCATCTACATTTACTTAATTTTGTAAAGTTACTGCAATTTCACAATTGAAATGACCTTGTTCTTTCAAAGTGTTAGCAACTTCAGTAAACCAAGTTAGTCTGAGTTAACTTCATCATAAACAAGATTTTGCCAGCAATGAAGTTAGGACATCTGCCAGTTCTGTTTTATTAAAATGTTTAAGAAAATACAAATATGATTGACTAGTTTGCAGCTGTCAGAATACAGATACACAGCACAGTATATTTGATTTAAGTTGCTGCGTTAAGTTGCTGCATAAAAATTAAACTTGTCATTTTGCAAGTTGCAATGACTTCACAAAATCAAGTAAATATAACACATTTTGAATAAACTTAACAATTAAATATAAAATAAACAGTCTGTTTCCTGGATTTTTAAAAAGTAAAATCAACTTATGATATTTTACAGTGTACAAGATAATAAACTGGGTGATGCTCAAAGTGAAGACTGGACTTCACTGAATTGTAATGCAATATAAATTATGCACAGTTTTACTTCAGACCCTCAGACTCATACTGTCCCCCACACACAGGTGCACAGTTTAAATATATAACAATCCAACTCTGGGAATTATACTTTTATGTAAAGTAGGAAAACATTTAGAAACTCTTTGCCTTGGTGAGTGTCTATTTTACACTAATAAGTTTGCCTGCTCCAGTAAAATAGGCATATAAACGAGTCACAAAACAATAGAGGGAATTTTCCAATTAGGATGTACAGGCAACACCGTGTTGGCACAGTGTTTTTGTCAGTGTGGTAATAAGAGTTTAGTTACCCCCTACACTGGAATTGGAGTCTCTGCATAGCACTTGGGCAGAGCCTGTGCCAAGACAGCAGTCCGGGGATTGGTCTGGTTTTAAGACTAGACGCTTCAAAGTAACTTGCCTGTTGGAATGGCATCCGTAAAGCCCCCACGTTGACATATGGCGCTACACGACAAGCTTCAAACTGATTCGCTGCTCCAATCAGGACTCCTGTAAAAGCACAGATGATAACCTAATTGTGAGGAGATTATTTTAAAAAAAACACCCACAAAGAAGTAAACTGTAGGACTGAAGAACGCGCAGTGAGCTGTTTTTTTTGGGTAAACTTTAATAACGTCCAAGATAAACAGGCATCACAGTGCTTTTGATGGCTCAATTAACTAAAAATGAAAACCACGTCCCAAATAGTAACAGTGCTTAAAGATTAAACATGCATAGATTTGAGCGTGTGCTTACAGAACAGAATAGCATAGAGTAGAACAGTAATACAGTTTTGTGTTTTTGCAGGAGCATGCAGGATAAAAGCATACCTTTATGTAACTGGTTCTCCTGCTTTCTGCATTTGGCTCTTCTATTCTGGAACCAAACCTGCAGGGACAGAAATTAATTAGAGACCTAGGCCTGATTGGCAGCTGCTTGTGAGGCCATGTGTAATTCCTCTCAAAGTGACAACAACCGCAGAAAAACAATATCCCCGAGGAGCACTGAAATATTAATGACACTGCTTAACCTCAGATTTGAATTATTACATTTAGTCTACAACAAGGGACGGTAGGGGGTTGGAGTAGAGAAGATGAGAAAGAGAGGAGCGAAAATGGAAAGTAGTAAATCTGGGGAAAAAGGGGGATATTAAAAGCTTATTAGGAGAATAGAAACACCCTTGTTGAAAATGTGCAGCACTATTGGACTATAATAAATAACCTTGTCAGCGCTGGTTTCATCTTTCTATAGATTAGTGTCCCCGAAGAGTTGAATGGACTCTCAGATATCGAATAGCAGCATTACGGTTTTTGGACATCAGAGCAAGGCGATCTGAGAGCATCTCTCTCTTTCTCTTTCCATCTCCCTCTCATTAAATGACCGCTGAAATTAATTACCCTTATCTGCAGAAAATCCATGTCAGAGAAACGCTTAAATGCCTCGCAGTTTTTGTCTAATCACCGCCATAACACACACTTGCACAAAAAAAATCTACCTCTTCAAAGACAGCTCACTTCTCCCTTTTTCCTTCTGTTGAAAATCGACAAGCGTCAATTTCAGAGAAACGCCTTGGAACACAGATTAAACGATTTGTTTCTATGATAATCTGCTTTGAATCTTCCAGACAAAACTCGGGCTAAATTAGCCCACAATACAGCATGTCAATCTGCAATCTCCCTTACATTAACTCCATATAGGCTACGCACAGTGAGAGCATGATTGAAATATCATATTGATTCGGCTGTCGGCTGGCTTCATTTATTGACCGCAGTTTATGTCAATCGGAAGTCCTTTTTGTGCACGCTTCAGCTATGATTTATCGCGATGATAAAGGCAAATTGTGCTATTGATTGAAGCAAAAAAAAATAAATAAATAAATGTGTGGTCCTTGCAGTGCAACTGGTAAAAAGATATAATACTCTGACGGAGAGAAAGAGGGAGAGAGCTGCTCTTGATTTGGGTAGAAAATAATACATAATTTATGCAAATCCCCGAGCTGTGCTCCTTGTTCGGGATACAATACGCCTTATTGGTGAGATTCCAGTTCAGGCCGGGAGAGCCCTGCAAAAAGCTGGCTTTAACTTTTTTTTAGGGGGGTGAAGGGATCTTTTAGGCCCGTTTTATGAATCCTTTTTTTTCTGCCACAACGACCGCCATATTCAACATGGAGACAAATGCTCAGTGCTCCCCAGAGCCGGGGCAGACGGGATAAAGGAGACTGGAGTAAGATATTATAGGGTTTTGATAAATCAGATGAGAGGAGTTGTCTATATGTTCATTGTCCCCCTGCTCCGGTTACACAAGGCATGTCTGAACCCCCCCATCCCACCATCACCCCTCCCTGACTGGCTGGAGCCTTACTGGGTTTCTGCGCAGATGGTGTGTCCCCATGAAAAACGACAGCATCTCTGACAAACAAGGCCTCGGTAACATACAACTGAAAGCAAATATTTGTAGGCTTTGGATTTGGACAATAAAGATTTAAACGACTCTCGTGGTGCAAATAAAGGCCTAACTGAGATAATTGACACAAATTGGATCATCAAAACAAGCTCTGGAGAAAATAATATAATCAAGAAAATGAAGAAAACATGACATTTTGATGGTGAACTATGTTTCTTCAGTCTGAAAAAAAATCCTGTTCAACTTATTAAAACTTGCAAACACCCATGGGGGCTTCCTCTGAACGTTTCAAAAGTCCAGGCCTCCTGTTGTCTACTGAGTGTATGTCTGTGCACGTGTATCTCCTACATGAAAAACCTCGATGAAACAAAATTGTATCACCCTCAGACCTTTTTTGCGTAACGTCAAGCCTATCAAAACACAGACAATAAATAAATAAACAAATAAGTAAAAATAAAATAAAAATTTTTAAAAAGTCAGTGAAAATATTATTAAAATCCACTCCGACAAAGGACAGAATATGGTAGATATATGGGTGCATTTCTTGTATATTTTTTCTATTATTTTTCTCAGTGGCTTATTATTTTTATTATTATTGGTCTGTTAATTATTATTCCAGTTTGAACATTTGGATCACTCATTTGACACATGTATACTCATATATACTTATACTGCAGTGGTTATGATAATGTTTTTAATGAAAATAAACATTTTTTTAATTTTGATCACTTATTTAATACTTTTCTTAGATTTAATGGCCCTCCACGTGTCACATTAACTAAGCAGATACGTCCTCATGCTTCATCGTTATTGTTGTTGTTGTTATTATTATTATTATTATTATTATTATTGTATTTTTGGCCTATTTATTTTTTATTTTTCTCTCCAGGTTGAAAGGACTGCTCCTACCTGTACTCGGGCCTCCGACAGTCCCAGTCGCTGGCTAAGCTCCTCCCGCATGAAGGCGTCCGGGTAGTGGGTCTCGTCGAAGAGCCGCTCTAGCTCGTTGAGCTGCTCTAATGTGAAGTTAGTCCGACTTCTCCTCTGTTTGATTTTAGTCTGTGACTCGTCCTCTAAAGGCTTCGAGTCCTCTTTCCTTTCCTTCACGTCCGTGTTGCCTGTGTTGTTGCAAACGAGAAGAGAGGGAGATATCAGGAGCTGCACTGTGACCTCCAAGATGTGGCCATCATAATCACATAATTATGACATATTTCAATATATTTTTTTACTGTTAGAAATAATCTTCATTCTCATTTAAATCACAGAACTGATCGGTTTGATATTCTTCCACACAGCAGTCTAAAAATGAGCCAAACAACCGAGAGTGTAAACTCAGATTTAAAATGTGAAATAAAAACGAATATCGACCTCCACCGATTAAAATAAAACCCAGATGGTGAGAAAGAAAAGACAGACATGCCCTCCCAGCCCTCAAATATCACAGAGCTATCAGACCTCGGATGTTTTGTAGAGCTACATAAAGCTCTTTAATTATTAACTGCTTATAAATATGCAACGCTGTGCCCACTGTTGGTTGTCTGATACATGCTTGTCGCAGTTCCGCTTTTAACCACGCTGCCCATGACGAACAGATGTCATTTTTTACAAATCACCCGACCCTAAGATATCTTGTCCTGCGTGTTGTCACGTTTTGTCGAGGTTTCATAATCAACAATGATCAGCTGCTTCATTTTTCTTAAAATGTGAAAAAATAAGCCTACCCTATAAATTACTTTTTTATACAACTGGAATCAGTCTGAGACGTTTTATAGATTTTTTTAAAGTATTATTTTATGTTGTTTTTAATCCTTTTTTTTTTTTTTTTGGTAAATTGCTGTTATGTTCGTCATACCATTCTTCCTACCACATTTCAGTGTATGAAAACATTGAAATATTTTGGACAAGCACGAAAAACCATTCCCCAAAAATCTATTTTATTTTAATTCGGTAACATCAGATTTGTATCTGCATCCACATTTGCATTTGATGTGCTTTTTACACCTGAAAACAGACATCAATGTGCACCGAGTGATTACAGTGAGATGACAGGACTTGATTGTCACCTTTCACGTGCAGTGATCTGTATGTCAGGATGCGCCTTCTTTTAGTTGCAACATTAAAACATACATAAAAAAATGTATTGATTTCCGAGATAATTGGCAATTTATGACATTTATGATTTAATTGTTATAAGTCTTACAATCAATCTTAAGTGGGCTAAACTGCAGCGGTTTTTTTTTTTATAAATTAGGGCAAATCAAGAACTACACTGCACATATGTTACTTTTATTAACTTGTATAAAAATGCAAGATCTTGGCTGAGTCATATGATATTTTTAATAGAATTGTTATACTTTTTGCCACAGGAGGCCTTGTTTGTCATAGTTCTGAGGTAGGCCTTTTCTAATGAATTGAAACTTTTAAACTGTAGCCTACATCAAAAAGACACTACTAAGCTTCAAGCGTATTATTAAGATGGAATATATTATGAACAATAATTCCTGGTTAAAAATCTGTTAGGGGGACGTTTTGACGGTGCATTTTGTAAACAACTTACATGAAAAAGAAACGATACTTGAAAAAGCACCAGGGAATGACTTCTCCTCTTACAAGTCTCGATCATAATATAAATGTCATCGAGAGTGACACTGTTGGGCTGCTAAAAGATGCTGTTTCGATCATAATCATTAGCGACAACGAAGATGTTCTAACTATTTCGCAAGTAAAATCGTGGCTATAATCAGTGTGTGATGATTAGCCTCCCTAGACTCCTCCATAAGTCTTCTCCAGACATCCTTATCTTTAAAGACTGTGTACAATACACCGTGCAATCCTACCGTCTATGAGTTTGGGGCTCCCCGCGTCCCTGATTCTCTCCGGGCCGAGCATGTCCGTTTCCCTGCCCGGCGAAAGCGCAACGTTCCGGGTGACGACTGCTGCCTCCTCTCGACTCCCCGGCTCCACGGTTAAAGACTCCCTGCTCCCTGCGCGCGTCGACCCGGTCTCCAACACCTCCCTGTAGGTTATCACTTCCTTCTTCTCCTTTACTTTCTGATCGAAAGACTTAGACACGAAAGCGGTGAGCTCTTCCATCACTGCCTTCTCTCCTCTTAAAAAAAAAAAAACACCACACACACCACACACACACACTCACACACTCTCTCCCTTTGCTCCACGACAGCTTAAGACATCAATGGTGTGGCTCGTTTTAAAGTCGACCCCTTGAAAATGATACGAGATGATGCTGCCAACTCTGGAAGAAGGTAAAAAACACATAAAGAATATATCTTCTCAGCCAATTCCTCCCTCCTTTGGTAGCGGAGTTGGGAACCTGCTGGTGATCCTCTATTGAAGTCACAGTATTTATACTTTGCGGCGCCTTGCCCCCTTGATCCGTGCAAATTACCTCCCCTCAGGATGCCGGGATGAGCCCCCCTTCCCCTTCACTGATATGGGAGAGAGAGGGAAGAGGAGTTTAAAAAAAAAACATTAAGCAGCACCGTCGCTATTGGCCATTAATCCGAGATTGACAAGAAGGACTAATTAATTTAATTAAGCGCTCATTCGCTGCTATTGTCCTGAGTTAGTTTTTAAACACCCGGGAGATGGTCATGGATCTCTCTCTCTCTCTCTCTCTCTCTCTCTCTCTCTCTCTCTCTCTCTCTCTCTCTCTCTGCAGGGGTGTGGCTTAAAAAACCTGAAAATGACAAGAGAGAGAGGGAAACACATGGATGAGGAGTCCTTCCTCAGTAGGCTATATATCTGTGATCTGGGGGAAAAATAAGTCACAGTCAACGATGACAAGGAGAGAGAAGACGTAAAAAAAAAAAGCAAAAAGAAAAAACAAGCGGACCAGCTGGGATGCCGAGAGGAGCTGCAACGTCTTCATACAATGAGCTTTTAGTGGAGGCTCAAGTGAACATATTTGGCTTGAACCTCCCCCCAGTTGCATTCAGATGACTTTAGGCCTGGTACAATTATCTATAAGTTTTTAAAGCGTTTTTACCGAACTAACTGTAATGTGTAACTAACTATTGCTTTTGATTTGAAACCGAATTTTACAAAATAAAATAAATAGCTAGATAAAAAGGAAAGATTTAAATCAAGTACAAAAAAAAAAATAGTATATGGTAAAATAATATCGGTATTTTGGGGCCTAATTTGATATTCTAACAATAATAATAAACGAAATAATAACACCAATAATGATAATAATAATAACAACAATAATAATTGTTATTATTATTATTATTATTATTATTATTATTATTATTATTATATTACTTAAATATATTTCAGATGCACAACGTTATGCTCTCAAAATGTGTGATAAGCCTGACATGAAAGTTTTGAGGACCCTCTGAGACATATTATTTAATGTTTCCACACCATGCAGCGTTGCTTTATGTTTCTAATCAACAATTATGTATTTTAAATTGTCATCATTAGCGAGACTATATCGCTTAATATTAATTCTCAGCGGACTATTTAAGCCATTAGGATGTTAAATAGCAGCTATAAGCGTTTAATTATAATGCCTCTCGCGATGCGTTGCCATTGGGCTCACTAATTAATGTTTTCAACTGGCTTTTTCCTGCTGAAATGATTGCCTTATATTTGCAAAAAATAAACAATGGCTGACTCGCGGTGGAGGTGAGTGAGCGCCGCGGAGAGAGAGCAATTAAGTGAGAAGAGGAGGAAACATATAGGCGCACAAGAAACGGGATACAGCAGGATTTTGAAAACGTCGGGATGAATTTGATGCAGAATTAAGCGTGTTTATTGATAATCTATATGAAGCCCTATTTCCACACAAGGGCTCTAGCAATTCACCTAATTAAATATTAACGATGTTTCATCTTGAACCTTAGGCATTAATTACTATTATTTCTGCAGCTTCTGAAAGCAGGATGAATTCCTAATACAGTAAGCAGCCTCCACTTGCAGTAAAGACCCCATTAAGTTGTTTCTATCCTATAGCCTATGCATGCTATTGATTCAGTCACTCATTCATGTTGTTAGTGAAACATTGGTCGTTTCACCTTCAGTCTCGTTATGTGTTTATGAATTTCATGAAGTAATTAAATATTCTACTTTGCTGAAAAATTGTTGGGACGCTTCATCTTCCCTTGCAGCTTTCTGTGTGTATATGCTGGTGTAAAACCTTATTATCAGAGAGGAAGACCTTATGCAAATTATCATTGACAGACCCACAACTCACGCATGCATTTGCTTAGTTATAATGTGTGTGTGTGTGTGTGTGTGTGTGTGTGTGTGTGTGTGTGTGTGTGTGTGTGTGTGTGTGTGTGTGTGTGTGTGTTTGTGTGGGGAGGGAGGGGGTATTGTCAGATGAAAACGAAATCGGAGTAGACTGTTGATATACATGGATAAATATTCAGAACTCTTTTAATTTGGAATATTTCAATTGACTGGAGAGTGAAATTAAAATTTGGCAGATGCAGAACAAGACACAATAAAACTATTAAAAATATTAGCCTAAGTGAAGAAGATATGTTGCCTTCACCCCCGCATCAGAACTGTTTTAGAATATACTTACGTAGCAATAACAAAAAATAATTCAATAGACTATTTATTTAAGGCTGGAGATATAATTTAGAGCAAATCATGAACACCTAATTTTCTGATACCAGATCAGCCGCTCAATCGATCGCTCTGCGTTTGATTCTTCTGTCTGGACTCTATCGATGCTCTCCGGTTTTACTAGCAGAGTCTCCTGAGCAGTGCATGGCTGAGTTGTGGAGCTTCAGAGCCATTTAAAGGTGAGGAGCGGGATTTTCTCTCGAGAAAAGACCGTCTATTTTGCTACATGTATGTCTTTCGTGTAACTTTCACTGACGGTATTGTGAGATATTGTTACTGTAAAGCGGCTTCAGTCAAAACAAGAAGTAGCATACAATCAACCGCTAGTGGAGCACAGTTAGCGTGCTAGCAAACGTTAGCATCCACAGAAACCGATTTTGTCTGAACTAACAGTTTTTTTCTTTATCCATGGCATGTGCGACAGCAGCTTTCTGTTTTCTAGAGCTGTAGCCGCTATTTATTTTTCATGACTTTCTTCAGTGTGGTTGATAAGCAAGGCTACACGTTATATTAGCTAGCTACATAGCCAGATCTCATTCCAGACCTCTGTGGTTAAGGTAGCCTCATTAATAAAACATTTTGTTTATAAGACATGTAGAGAAATATAGCACTGTCAGTATTTGGGGAAAAAATAATATAAAGACTGTCATTGTTCGTACTACTGTGAAAAGGACATTGTATTTCAGTTTATGGAGTGAAACTGTCAGAACAATCTGAATGTCAAGCTAAAGCAATGTCCAAACATCATCCAGATGAAAAGTAATATTTCAGTTCATAAATAGGTATGAAGATATGATTCTCAAAAGCTACAGGGATGAAGAAGACCTTTGACAATCATCAGGTGTTTACAATGATTTATATGTAGTGAGGGATGTAGCTATGTGTAAATATGTTTGTGATTTGTTGGTATGTGTGTATATTTATATTTTGTTTATGAATAGATTTTTGTATATCAGATGTATTGAAAGAATAGTAAATATTTATATAGATGTGCTTAGGTGTACACTGGTACATACATGACATGATTAAGGTTTCTGTAAGGGAGTCATTCATTATTATTTAAGTGTTGAGTTAAGGTGTAAGTTTATACTTCTTCCTACTCCTTTTTTCGCACATTTAAATTAAGGCAGTTGTGGATAAATTTATGTCTTTTTTCCCTTTTGTTATTCGAAATGAAGACATTGATTAATCAGTAAGTTCATGTTGATACTCTAGGTTTAGTTGTGTGTCAAATTGTTGCTCAAATGTTGTCAGAGAGGTGGTTCATCAGTAACTCTTGTGTGTGTTGTGCCAGCTGACAGTCAGCCAGCATGGGTCGGCGCTCATCTGATAGTGAGGATGACAGCCGGAGCAGGAGGAAGAGAAAACAGCGTCGTCGTTCATCCTCCTCCTCCTCTTCTTCCTCCTCATCATCCGGCAGCAGAGTAGCCAGCAGCCGGAGTCGGAGGTCCAGTCGCCGGAGCCATTCTCGCTCCAGAGACAGGAGGTGAGAGTACATTCATAACACGTGTTTCTTTTCTAATGAGAGGCAGAAGGGATAAGGGCTGAGTAGGTGACAGTCTGTCATGCTCAAGGACACTTCAGCAGTAAAGTGTTTCAATCTCCAGTGGCTCTGCTTTGGTGCTGATGCTGCAATTTCACATCCTAGTAATGCAAAGAAAGTTTTCCAGGCGTTATATTAAATGCCTTGAAAAATAAGCCCCTGACTTAAATGGCTAAATTTCTCTGATGTTGCAAAAGTCAATAAGAGGTGAAACTATTGTTTACAAATTTATTGTCTTTTTAAGTTGTGTCATTGTACTTCCTGGCCTGCTTTCTTTTTATAGCTGTTAGAGGCTTATACTTTGTTAATGCTAACCCTCTGATGTTGCAGCCAGCTGTTAAAATTCAGGAGTCAGATGTAATTTTATTGAAGTGTTAACCCAGTTATAGTTGAGTTCTCACCATTCTACTAGCTGTTGTCATTTGTAAAACGCATTATCAACATAGGTGTAATGGCTTTAAAGGCAATATTTGTCCAGTATTACATTTTTACAGCAGACATTTTGACTTAATAGCAAAAGCACAGATGTTACATGAGCAATGGCTATTCACATATTCCAGGAAGCCATTACAGTGAACAGTTTTATCTTTTATATAATTCAGTGTTTTTCTCTGATATGCAGTCCCTTAAATTAATTAACTTAATTACACAGAAATCACAGAAAATCTTGATGATTTCCTTCAAAGTTTGTTTGTGTGGCATGTAAACCTTCTTTACCTTCAATAAAATGAATTATATTTTTGATTATGATTTTTTTATGATTTTAAAATTATATATAAATTTATATTTTAAATAATGTTTATGTTTCTTTTTTTTTAGTTTTCAGTGTGACCCTACAACATTGTCTAGTATTGTTAGTTTGCCCATGCTTGGGATAATTTATGACACCTTTCAGGATGGAATTTTTATTCCTAGAAAGGATTCACATGAAACAATGAAAACGAATAACCTCTGAACTGTTTACAATCAATGAATCAAATAAGGACTCTGTTATGAAGACCCAGAAATAAAATGTAACAGTCAAATTTTGATTGAGCCTAAATTAGGGCTGCTCGATTACTCATTGACTTTGTAAACATGTTGCATTTATTGAACATAGAAACTTGTATAAACTGTTGAACTTTAATTCCCCTTAATACTTTTCCCATTAAAGTTTTTTTTATTTCCTTAATTTAATTACTATCGATTTGCTTTTTAGCATGTGTCCTAAACTGACGACTGCTTTGCGTTGCGGTGGATTTTGATGGGGTCATTTTGTTTTGTTTATTATTTGCACATAAGCCACTTGTGTTAAAACTTAAGATGATTAAAAGATTTAATGCGTTGCCAAGTGGTGCAGACACCACCATGTAGCAAATCTTGCATTTTATTATTTTTTGCTCCACGTCGGATGCCTTGTATCCAAAGTGTTCCCATACACCGGAATTTGCTCTGCCTTATTTGCTCACAAAAAGCTGTTGCTCTTCTCCTGTCATCTTTTCTCTACAACTTGCCTCGCTGGTAGTATTGGCTGCAAGTGTTGAGCTTAGGCTGAGGGAAGGAGGGGCGAAAATGCGCATGCGTGTGGCATTCAGGGCACAGAACAATAAGGGTTCACTTGCAAAACGGAATGTGGAAAATTAATTTTTCTCAATTACATAGCCGGAATTGAAATTGAAATTGAAATTCGATTTATTGCACAGCCCTAGCCTAAATGATTTTTTTTCACAGGAAAGAATGTGTACAATTGTATATAATTATCTTAGTGAAAGGCAATATTTGCACAGCCAAAAGCACTGCAAAGTATCAGAGAAAAGAAGTTCTTGCTCAGCATGACACTTTTAAAGTGTTTGATATACTAACATTTTTGGTCCCTCGTCAACAGTGTGGTCACTGTTATCAGAAGTGCAGAACTAGCACTTTCTCATTTATGTTTTGACTAGAGATCATTTTAGAGATGTAGACGTGGCTGTTTTAGAGTTCTCATTTTGTGTCACGTCTCAGAAAACAAACAAAATCTGAAGGTTACTAGCTTATACCAGTTTTATAAGCTTCTCCTCATGTTTCCATAATAACACACTTTGTTATTTAGCAGTTTTAGAGGATGGGGAACATTTGTTAATGATCTTTACAAGTGGCTGGTGGCTGGACCTGGCCTCCTCCATCCATCCACAGCTGCCACTGGATGTGTGTGGCTGTTCAGACAAGGCCAGTTGATGGTAATTATTTATGAGGCTTGGTCAAGGTCCATTACTGCTGATTGGAAGTCATTGCCTGTCTGTACGGGATGGGGTAGGGTGGGCTGTGTAAACCCTGGGACCACAGTCCTTCATCTATTAGCCATACGTTGTGATCAATTAACCAAGACCTTGTGTGTGTATGTGTGTATGTGAAACAAGCTCCTTTAATAGGCTCATATGAAAGAGGACACACATTCTGTGGCATTTTAATCCTGCATACATACATATGGTGTAAGGAGACCGCACATGGGGATTAATAGAAGAGTGTTTATTCTCTTGGTAGTGACATCATGACCACATGATTAACATTTATGCATAAAGAGAGTAACTTGTGTTCTTGACTGTGTGTGAGGCACAAATCGCAAGTGAATCAGTAAAAAGGTGTGTGTGTGAGTGAACAAGAGAAAAATTTGCTAGTTGTTGTATTCATGTGAAAGGGTTCTGTGTTAACCAGCGCTTCCCACTCCCATGTGTTTGAGCCGTTATGTTTTTATTACGTTACATTCGTGCAGGCTTCTGAGAAAATGTGTGAGCTAACGCCACCTTCCAAAAACCCCTCAGCTCACTACTGTGTGTTTCTTCTGTGTATGTGTGAAGTGGTTGTACGAGGGCTGTGGAAGTTATTTCATAAGGCCCCGCTCATGGGATCCAGCCTTTGGAATACTAATGGATCTTTCCTGCGCTGCTCTAAGTGGTACAAATCTGGTTTGATAGTTCAGCCTCTGTGTTATTTGAATTGCTTTCCCTTTTCTTCTCTTCTCCTCTATCTTGCAGAGCTCCCATAGGACCTTGTATGTTTTTTTGTGTGTGTGTGTGTGTGTGTGTGTGTGCTAAAAAAAAATTGGGTATTTTTGGCTTTGGTGAAAGAAAAGAAGAGATTTTAAATAATGAATATTGCTCAAACTGTTTGCGCAGTAGATGAGGGGGGTTTCTGCATTTACATTCACCCCCATAAATGCCTCCTGCTACATGATATCAATAGGAAAGCGGTGTGAGTGGTGTTTGGAAAATAGACGCTGCACACACTGCTGTAGCCACATTAAAGAGCAGCGGAGCACCAAAGGGCCCCTGTGGAGGAACTGTAGGGCAGCCTGCGTGGCACTGCTGCTCTCAGCTGTAGACAAGCGTGTTCACTAATGCAAAGTAGCTGTAAGCGCTGCTTATGATAGGTGAGGTTGTCTGCGACACTAGGACATATTTGCTCTTGAAATGAACAGCAAAACAAATTAGGAATACAGCATTCACTTATGCATGAGAGGAAAGAACTTCAGATGAAGGTGAATGAACACAGAGAATAATAGAAATGTGGCTTGTCCTGGCAGGGCGGAGCATAAGGGTGAAATAAGAAGGGAGCCGATCTGGGAAGTTTTTTTTAATGTAATTATTATTATATGGATTAAACTATGAGAAAGTAGACAATGAAGCTGGCTAACGAATTACTAACAACAAATGTTAATTCCCAGCAATTTTGGGAATGACATTTTTTCATGAACCATGCTAGGCATTCAGAGCAAATATGCATGTTTCACTGTTGCTGATTTCCCAAACTCACAAAGTTATTTTTGGTCTTTGTGCCCCAGGAGAAGAAGACGTTCCAGCAGCAGTTCGTCACACAGTTCGCCTCGCAGGAGGAGGAGTCGCAGCACAGAGAGAGACAAAGGGAGGAGCCACCGCTCACATAGGTCACGCAGCCGAGACAGGAGGTAACGTCATCACACACACACAAACCCACAGTTCAGTTCAGTGTTTATTTTGCTCAAGTTTTTATTTAGTCTTGGATTGAGTTACCACACAAGTCAAGTCTTTTTTAAATCAGTGGATGTTCAGATCAATATAGTATTGGTTTTACTTTTTCCTTTGTGGCAAATACACATTTTTTGACGCTTTTGTTGCCTTGTGTTGGGAATATTTCAGGATTCATATTGTTGCAAAGTCTAACCCAAAGTCTTGTGATTTTTCTGAAAATCATGTTTTATTTATCATGACAAAATACCCCTAACCTTGTAATAATAATAATAATAATAATAAAAATAGTCATAATCAATTATCATTTTTGAAGAATGTATTTAACAGTATTTTCAAATATACATTTATTGAATTATTTTTAAATTGACATTTATCATATATATTTTAAAGACACACATAAAACAGATTAAAAAAAACCACAAACCAAACGAAGTAGAAGTTAAAAAATGCAAAAATATAATACAGTGTGCTTTATTTATTTATAAGACAACAAATGAAATACCTGAAGAGAATGAGCGATCACTACATAATTTAGTAGTGGCCAAAAAAAAATCATCCTAAAGTGCTCTCAGGGTGTTTGTATTACAAATCAGTATGTGGAATGCCACTGCAGACTTTTCTTATTAAATAGCATTTTTGGAAGTTTACTTCAGCGTAAACAAACACATCGTTTCATATTTATGTGTCCTGTCATCAGATGGAGCCACATGGAAACTTGCGTCTGGATTAGTATATTGCGTGGGCATGTACTCGTGTCTCAGTTTGCCCCGACTATCTGTCTTACTGTGTGAGTATTAATGAAACAGACCCGCAGAGACAGCAGGTCATATTGCAACAGCAGTTCAATTCTTCCCAAATCTCTTCTGGCAGCACCTCTCCTTTCACTCATTAATGCAATTAAAACACCATTACCCATACATACTTTGTTGAATTATGATCATTGTTGGCGTAGCTGACTGTTTTTTTAAAAATCTTTTTACAAAACCTAACTTATTCATGCAAGAATAATGTGTACACACCTGCACCACACTTCTCACACACACGTACACACGTACACACACACACACACACACACACACGCACACACACACACACACACACACGCATATGCACACTCACTCACACACAGTTGCAGTCAGTCGTGTATCCCTTTCAGAAACATAAAGGCAACGTCTCTCTGTGTGTGGTGGTCCATGTCATTAGCATAGCTAATCTGGTGCTAATGAACCAGTAAACTGTGCTGTTTTTAAATCCCTCATGCACACTGACACACACACACACACACACATACACATTGTCACACACATAAAAAAACATGCACAGACGCACAATTGAAGAAAAGGTTGTCATAATATATGCACGAGCGAGGCCCTTTGTTTACTTGTGTATGGCTGTGGGGGAGAGCAGAGATCATTTTAATCACAAAGGAAAAAGAGTTTTAATATCTTCATTAAAGAGGTGTCAGGATGAATGGACGGTGCAACAGAGACGTTTTGACATAAGAGTGGATGTTAGTTCCATAAAAAGACACCGCACTTCAACACGGTCACAGAAGATTTTGTGGCTTCAGAACAAGCCACAGTGTCCATGTTGCACTGTGAACTGAAACCATTTACGAAGAGAAATTGTCCAAACATTGTCTGCCGACTCTCTGTGGTACAGTGGCAGTCACTCACAGCGGCACCAGCGATTAAAACATCAGTCGAAAATGGCATTACTGGTGTGGTGCGAGATGAAGGGTGGAAGGGATTTGGGAGATTTAGAACTACAGTCGATGACATCGGTGTTTACAAACGCTGTACTGTGATTAGGAGGGTTGCGTTGTGTAATCGGCTTAGCGGTGAGCGAGGAGCAGGTGGGTTGGGCTGGTGTTGGTGGGAGTGCGTGGTGGGGTGTTACGAGGTGGAGGCGGTTGCTGGAGGTGGGGATGTGCAAAATGATGGCATTGATGATGAATTTATGCAGTTATGTGATGGCAGCTGCAATTTGTGTCCGCAAAACTTTGTTGTTTGCCTGCCACATGCGTGCTCTCAGTTTTGCATTAAACAATCCAGTGGAAATTTTGTTGTATCAAATAATAAATGGGACTCGAGCTGAAATGATTATTACATTTTTTTTTTTGTCGTTCACACTATTATTTAGAACAAAAAGCTATTTGAAGAGGTCACTTAGGGTTCTGGGAAATCCGTTTTTCCCTGATATTTTATAGATCTAATGATTGATCTACTAATGGACAAAATAAGATAAATTGATAATAAAAATAATTGTTAGTTGATGCCCCAGAAAGAACTAAGTTAGACAAATGATGTGAATATCCTGCATTCAGTATTTCGTGTTTTCTGCAGTACGAGGAGCGACTTTAGTATTATAATCTTGCACTGTACAGCTCATGGGACACTGCACGTTCTGCATCCACTTTGGTCGTGGAGTCAAAGCAGGTTGGTGTGCACAGGTGCCCTGACTGCCATTAGTCAGTGGTGTGTGTGTGTCTGGATGAGGCTGCCTGAGCTGGCTGAGAGGCTGGCTGATGGATCAGAGGAGGATTGAGTGGACAGGACTTCATGATTGATACGCAGATAGGATATGAGGTGCTGCCTGCCACCCCCACCCCAGCCACGCCAAGCCGGCACCATCTTCAGAATATGAAAGCGAGAAGCAAGAAGAGGCCGAGCGCAACGTCTGGAGAGACGAGAAGTTAGAAGAGAGTGGAAAAGTGTGGAGGGAATAGGTTGAGTTAGTGCTGGAGAGGGAGAGAGTGGAGAAGACCCTAAAGGAGGAAGATGAAGAGGAGAGACAAAAGCGAGCACCGGTAGCGAGAACAGATAGGCCTGAGAGAGGGATATTATTCAGAAGAAATGAGAATAATAACGTCGGCATCAGAATATTGCAGGGGAGAAGATTAGGACTATAGTGGGGCCGTCGTGGGTTGAAGGGAGGGGATATTATTACCTTCTTTTCAATCTCTCATGTATAAATAAAAAATAAAGAGATACATGAAATAAGAATAATGCTCTATCATGTGTTTACCATCTATCGTTGCTTCCCCCTTCTCTTCTCTCATTCTCCTTTTTTTTCCTGCCCTCAATCAGAGGAGGGCCACGTCCCCCAGAGGCAGTCAATCTTGCCCTGAAATGTAAAACAGACAAGAGGAGCAGATTACCTATTTGCCATTAATGTTTATTCTCTTTGATGTGAGCAGGCATATCAGGCTGTGCGCGCGCATGTGTCTGCCTGTGTGCGCACCAGGATGTGCGAGGTTGATTGAGCGTATGCATGTATGTGGAGATTTGCGTGAATACATGTTCATGGAGAGCGAGGAGGGGGGTGTCACGGCCTAGTCCACTGGGGGAGAGCGGAGCGTAGCATGGCAGCAGCAGCGTACAGTGATCTGATGTGTACCCAATCCAACAAAGACGACGCAGCCTCTCATCACAGCCAGATCACAGGCACGTCTTTAGGTGAGCTCGGCGGAGCGGTGTAGTGCTGCGCTTTTATGGCCGTCCACAGCAGGGGTTAAATGTGTGTGGCTCAGTCAGTCATTCTGTCAGTCCTTCATTCACTTAACAGTTGGCTTTAGAGGTGTCGTTAGAAGACATGGAGGAATGGCAGGTGCGGCAAATGAACCACTTGACCCCTCAAAGAGAAGCTGAGCGTTTAAATCATTGGTGGATATTCACATGTATGCATCCCTCACATAGGTGAGTGTGTACTTCAGGGCACACACACAAATGCTTGCATTTTCCTCATTAATATTTCAAGCGTGTGTTGAGTTAGCAGGGCAGAGTGCTAGCGTCAGGGTTTAGCCTTGCTAACACTGGAGCGGCCTCATCACTGGGCTGCTGTCATGACTGTGAGGAGAGTGAGACCTCTAATTATCTGTCTCTCCCCTCGAGGAGATAGATAGCAAACTAAACACGCCACCCACCATGCTAGGATAGCAGACCGAGTCAGGATTATCTCAGCCACCCTGGAGCCACAGGGGCCGGTTTAAGTTCAGAACTGGTGCTTAGTTGTCTGTGGGACCATAGATTATAAAACATACTGGATGTAGCTACTGTGATGTCACCCGTTGGTTTGTGGACTCCTGTTTCAAAGCCTCAGTTTTCAGGATTTTGGCCTTTTTTGGAGATTTTTGGAGCCGGAAGTGACCAGAGGTAACTATATTTGGACAAGAGTTTGAAAGGCCAAAGGGACTGGTAGATGAGTCTTTTAACCAAGCATATTTTTTTTACCATCCAGTAAAAGCTGTAGCTAGCAGCAGACCGATGGCAAGTGAGTGAGAAGCAGAGTAACTGATGTCCTTTACAGTAAACAGTGCTCAGTTTCACGACGCTGTTTAGACACGCATAAAACCAGCAGAGGACAGAAATACCCATAAGTGACACCAAATCATAGTACATTTATTATAGTTTTTTTCTTTTATAACATGACTGTTTTGTAACAGTTACCTGCCAATGTGGCGAATAGTGTTTTGAAAAATGTACTCACTAAACTGCCCCTATTTGGGGCCTGTGTTGATTTGAGACTCTGGTTTAGGTGATGCCAAGCTGACAGCCTGTCACTCAGAGCAGCCTGCCTTTAATATTGCTGCTGTAAAGATGGCAGTTTTAACATGGGTGTCTTTGGGCATTGAATTGCTTCTGGAGCCAGCCTCAAGTGGCCATTAGAGGAATTGCAGTTCTATGGCATTTATGCATTTGCTTAATTTTTAAGCCCTGAAGGTTGCAATTTAGTAGGGACATGGGTTGGGCCAAGAGAGACAATCAGGGGCCGCATTTTAAAAGTAAAAAAAAATGGCTTTGGAGGGCCACTACTGTCCAAGCTGAAGTTATGACAAAAATATTGTCAAGATCAATTGTTATGATTTATTATACAAAAGCAACAAGGGGCATTTGCAAATTGAGGAGATGACATCAAATCCATCTGTTTTACACACCAACACTGATACAAGGTACTTGTACTTTTGAAAAATCTTCAACTTAGAAGACATTTAAAAAAAACTCACCATTTTCGTTACTTAAAAGTCTGTTTGTACGTAGAGGAGATGCAAAAATGTAGAGGAATATATCTGTTTCCAAAACTATCTGTGTATGTGTTGACAGGGCCTCAGTGCAAAACTAAAACTCAAGGGAGGTGTCATGAATAAACCTCCAGGGTTCACATGCTGGAGCTTCACATTAGGTCCCAGGCCTGGTCTCCTGTATTGAGGTTGACATGAAACATAGGATGTAATAATAATGAGACACTTTAGCGATCCCCCTAGGCACATTTTGTTGTCCTCCCTCAGAGGGGTCAGAGGTCAGGGTTGACTAAAGACCAGCATCGAGAGCTAGTTCGTTTCGATGCCTTGGTCTGCTGGTTATGAGACCACCGCTAGGCCACCCTGTCATGTCTCTCTTAGAACGAGGTAATCTAGATGTTTTAGTTTCATAACATGAGCCCTGCTTTCTGCACTGGAGATCACAGAAGGACTCTAGGCACGTGTGTGTGTGTGTGTGTGTGTGTGTGTCTGCGTGTGTGAGTGTGTGTGAGTGCAGGGGTTGAACGATGGCCTGGTATTTCTTTCACACAGCAATTTTCCCCCATATGAGATGAGGTGTCGTACATCTGCTAGATAGCTTTTCCTGCCTAGCACCGACATGGAGCGTGCACAAGGTCATCCAGGCGGCTTGGGAACAGGGAGGGTTGAGGTAAGGAACTGAATGGAGGAGTGAAAAGGTCTTGGGGGGGGGAGGAAAGTGAAGGTAGGGGAGCTGAGTGCAAGAAGACAGAGGTGGGAAGAGGAAAATCAGCGACTTTATTGTGGGTGAGCGGCGCGGCCTCCCAGCTTTTCGTTGCACCTGGATCAGCAATTCCCCTGTCAGGTGACAGGGTGGAAATTGTTCTGCGCATTTGTGTCCAACATATATTTATTCACACAGTTTAGAGTGTGTGTGATGTAGCAGGTGGTTTTGGGTGTCGCTGGCTTCATAAGCGAGTGTGTGTGAGTGTGTTTTGAGGACATGACAAGTGAAATGTGGTTTCTTCACAAACTGCTGAGATCTTGACATTATGAGGGAACCATAAGGCCCGTATGGTTGTGCTAATGGACAGGAAATAAGATGATAAGAGCAAACTTTAAATCCTTTTTCCTTTTTGACTTGTAATATCTCACTTAGTGTTTTCACAGTTTATAGTGGTCTCAGCATAGTCTAGAGCAGTGGTTCCCAACTGGTTGGTCATGGTCCATTTTTGGGTGGCAAGTCCATTCTGAATGGACTGAAAGTCACTTGTGAACATGTCAAGATTGTAAAAAAAAAACCCCAAAAAACACTTTAGTTTGAAGACCAGACCTACAGACTTTGTCAAGGGCCTCATTTATAATGCCAGTGTGTTTTTTCTAGTACATCAACAATTTTATTGCCCTGTTCTTGGTATTATTTGTCATTTGCAGTTTTTTATGTCAGTGGTCCTGAAGCCATAATTTGTTGTTATTCATTTACCAAGTAAGTAATTGCACTAATATGTTTTATTTCATTGTGTTCAAAGCCCATGTGCTGTTTACATTTTATGAAATAACATTTAATATATAGTAATTTATCTTAGGTGAGGGCCTTGAACTAATGACCAAGGAGAAATCTGGACCCTGTGGCTGGACCAGTTGGGAGCACTGGCCTAGAGTCCACTATAGTGGAATTTAAGAGCAAGCTCCTGGCTATTTTTCCTGAGTCTGTCTGTTATCTCATGGATTCTCAACACCTTTTCTTCTCCCCCTTCCTCAGGATGACATTCAGCCTTTTCTTCCTTCTTCCCCTATTACCAGACTTGCAAAGTGTTGATTTAAACTGAAAGATGACCTGGTTTAGTTCAGCTGCGTCTTCTCTACTCCATAAAAATCAACATGCTTCCAGTCGTGAGATCTAAACGCGTTTGTTGTTGTGTTTCTCTCTTTTCCACTCTCTCGCTCTTTCTGTCTTACTCTCTTTCTCTGTGTTGTCTTTTTTATTCATCTGCTGTAAAGGCCAGTCAAGCGCTGCTTGGCTTTGTTGTCAGAAACCTTTATTTACCAAAGGGAGGAATAAGTGACTGACACAGACAGCCTCTTTCATCCGCGCCTCGCCGCAAGCAGTGTTCCCCTCTGCCGCCAGAGGAAAACCCCCCTCCCTCACCCCTCACTTCTGCCAAGCCGTCCACCCCCCCACCCCACTCCACCGCACCCCTCCATCCTGCAGGCTCACAACACACTAGCCCACTCCCCTGGGTAGCAACCTAGCTGTAGAGTCTGCACTGTGTAACACACACAGACACAAAATTCACCTTACAAAAGGCATCACACCAGTCCTCTCACACCGACGATCAAATGAGGGAGTTAGTCCAACGGACCTAAACAAAGACTAGTTTAACATCAAAGAGTTGTCCCTTTTTTGTTTTTATCAGTCAGTTAAAGTGGTAATAGCGACACATTAAGTCTGTTATGTTATAGCCTTGACTGGAAGGGAAGTTATTGTGCTTTTAGACATCGTGAAAGAGGAAAAAGGAGAAATATCTAGGGCATCAGTTGCCTACTCAAGCACACCAATTTGTGTTTAAATAAAAAGAAAATAGGAAATAACATCCACACTCAAGATTTCACTATTATCATCAATATGGTTAAAAAGGGGGGCGATTCGGTTTTTTGTCTAACTCTCCAATTTAGTGATTTCTGCAGACATTGGTGAATTCACCGGTGCACATTTTTCAACTTGTTCATCCAAATGAAGTTGGTTAATTAGAAAGGCGTTAAATAGACATACTGTAGCTCTTAATCATCATCAAGATGCAGAGAATCTGAATTGTGTCTAATAGAAGGTAACAGCTTTCCGTTTCTAGTTTTTTGTGTCTTTATATTCTCTTGTTTACCTTTTTTGAGTGAGGAGGTGGGAAGATAAAACTAGTTTTCTGTAGAAAAAAGGGTCCTTAAACTGGCATGTTATTAGCATTTAATGTGTTGGTAAAACAGACAAATTAGAAGAATCAGAAGTTCTTATTTTAATTTTAATTTTATTCTTCATAACATGTTTTGTCAGATGGCCACTCACACTGGAAAGTCTTGTTTATAAGCTGCATTTAATGTACTGACTCTTAAATTACAAAAAAGAAGAAATGTAGCAGATAATGAAATGTGTAGATGTGAAATTGTGAATAATTAAGATTTCCTTTTTTTCCCCCCTGAATATTGCAATAAACATAGTGTTTATCCAGAGCTTAAGTTTATTTAAAGTTGCGTCGTTCAGTATTTCCCAAATCTGTATATATATTTTTTTTATTCCAGTATCAATTCATCATCTTTATATAGGTTTTGGAATTTAACAAAAGTTGACACAAAAAAGGCTTTCTTGAAGTTCCCAGCTCTAATCATAGAGAGCTCTGAGTATCTTTTTTTTCTTTTTGAAAGCCGTTTGAATGAACACAAATCTTTGTGAATAATTCAAGTATCATAGAGAGCTGACTAGTTACTTTATATGTGTATACGAAAGACAAAATTTGGCTGTTTGATGACAGAAACCCAGTAGAAGTACGATACTCCCACTGTTATTTTTTTGGTAGCGACACAGTTGCAATGTTTTGCAAATAAACCTCTATAATACCGAAGACTAATACCATGCAATCAGCCGTCATTGTGTTCACTTTATGACAGTGAAAAGCCTCATCCGTCTGGCCAGACCAAGAGAAAGACGGAGACAGAAACGCTTTTAGCTCTGGCATAGGAAAATGAACACCAAATGTATCTCTCTCTCTTTCCTTCCTGCCTTCTCTCTGTCTCTCTCTCCTATTTAAGCTTCTTGAAGTTCTTCCAAATTGGGTTTTAAATGCCAATTAGGAGGTTGAATGTAGTAAAATAAAAGCAAATGCAGGCAGGATGGCCTCACCTTCTGGCTGGTTAGGCTTCAGAGAGAGCCGAGCCGGACCTTTGGCTCCCAGCGAGGCTTTGAGAGAAATATCCTGCCTAATGAACACATTAATTAGAACCATAACTATTTATAAGATGATAATTAGAAACGAAGGGAGGTAAACTGGGCTTTTCCTGCAATTAATGGAGGATTAATTACGGGAGCTAATGAAGTGGATTTTTGAAACGCGTGGAGGTGAAGTACAGAGATGTGCAGCTCGCTTTGTGATCACTGGCATAATTATTTTCTCCAGCGCCAAATCGTTTGAGGCCCTGGTCCTCGCCGGCTCAGGCCGGCTAATAAGCATCATTGCATCGTTATATATGCACTTATAAAGACTTGCCACTGAAATGACTGTCTAATTATTTCTAATTGGCAGGCCCTGTGTGTTGTCATTGAGCTGTTTGGAGCCGCAGCGGAGCCCTGGGTCTAATAACGCTCTGGGCGGAGAAGGAGGGGGAAGAGAGAGATAGAGAGACACTGATACATAGAGAGAGAGCGCGTAAAGAGGAGGGGGGCTCTACCAGTTGCCTGCTGCTCATAGCCGGACCTGCACATTGCCCCCCTGTGCCACTCGCCCAGCAGGACAGCGGGTCTTAGAATGACGCCCGGTGCACTCCGAGGTCACCTTGCCAAGTAGCCGATTAGCAAAGTTTTATTTTATCTGTGCTTATTTTTCCCCCTTCTAATTAACAGCTTCTGCTCTTAATTTATGCACAGATAAACGCCACCGTCTGTCCACAGTTTTTTTCTTTTCACTCTTAAACATGCTACACACACACACATCCACACACACAGGGAGGGAGGTATGTTTATGTGCTGTGTGTGATTCAGTGGCCAGGTTTTGAGCCAGTCCGTAGAGACCCATGCTAAGAGAGCATGCATGGACAAACCTCAGTCAGGCGTGTTTACCTTGTACTCTACTTATGCTCTGGCTCAAACCATATGGACACCATCGTTCTCTGGGACGCAGAGGAAGCGTGTGCAGACTTATGTTGGTCTTTACAATATGCTGGCATAGTCATATTCCGGCTTATACTCAGTGCTGACTTTAAGCACACATTTATCAACAGCGTTGTCAAGTAAATATGTGCATTTCTACAGTAAACATATTCATTATTTAAAGCATTGATCTCCATTTAGGCTGCATTAAATTCACATGTACGACCTTGCAAGTTTGAGAGTGTATGTGTTTGAATGATGGTCTCGGATTATGTGTGCGAGCACCTAACTTAACTCGTCCTAAGCAGAGCCATGTGCGTCGTCCTGCCAAAAAACCACTCCTTCATTTCCCCCGCTCCGTCTCGGACAACTTGAGAGCAAATTGCCAGCTAATGGAACCACTGCCTGCACTTGTCAGTTCACTTTGGACAAGCAAAGGAACCACACAAGCACACAAACTGCCGCACACACACACACACACAAGCATGTGGTTTCACTCACACGTTTAGTAATTTATTTGTGGAAAAAGAAGAGAAAAATGAGAGAGAATGGCAGAGAAATGAAACAAGGATCATGTGCGTCTTGACTGAAACCTTGACAATCTTTTTGAAAGTAATGAAACACTTTCTCAGCATGCGCATGAGTTTTTCTATTTGAAATTTGTCTTCCTTTTTTGTTCTGTCTATCCATTCGGGTTTTGGCAGAGTCGAGGACATGAGGAGGAAGTGGAGATAGATGGATCGCCCAAAGGATACGTGGCCAACTGTCGTATGATTGGCTGAACAAAGAGCAGAACACTTCTGTGACTGGTTGAACAGAGAGCCCGACGTCGCGATTTTGGCTCAAAATCAAAGCAGGAAAAATGTAATTATTTTAAATGCAGTCAACAGTTTTGCTGGAGTGGAAGTTTGCCAGATTTCTCTGTAAACTCTGTGGGATATTGACACTCGTAAAAAGTGGGATAACAAAGCGTGCCTGTCTCTCATGTGCTACTGCAGATGTGTGATGAATGACATTCATGCCATCACTGTAACATGTGGCATCATTCGGATCTCACTTTTAACAACGCATATCAAATAGACTTTTTGACATTCCTACAAAAGATTAAAAAGGTTTCGATTTCTTAAATCTGAAGAAAATATCAAGATAAATGAAACCGATAAATGTGTTTTTTTGTTGTTTTTTTTTTTTTAATGGAATTATATTGACTTTGGCTGCATAAGCAATAAGATTTTGGGATGCTGTAAATACTGCACTTACCCATATATCGTCATCTCATAACTTATCTATGCGGAGTTTTTCCTGACATTTTTTCTGGTAGTGGTGGCCAGAAAAGATCTTAATGTTTCTGCATTTATTGTTTACAAACGGGTCGGTGTCGCAGTGCCGCTACGCTTCACAACAATCACCCTATCGCCAACTGTGATTGGTGAAAGGAGATCAGATCTGGCTTCTTTGTGACCATGAGAAGCGACAGATGTAGCGGAGGGCAGAGGCATTTTTTTTCCTTGGAGGGTGGAGTATTTTCTCTTTCTATTCATTTCTTGATCTCTATCTCTGCGTTAGTTTCTTTCTCAGTCTCCTTCTCCTTGTTCAGCCTTGACAGCAGCTCTTAAAAAAAATGATTTTTTAGAAACTTCTTTATGAGACAAGCCTCTGTTCTGTCAGAAGACAACTTTGTTATTCCACTGAAGAGGGGAAACTAATAGTTTTTTACAGGGCGCTATTCCAGTTGTGTCTTGGGTGTTTAATTAAGTGTAGTTTCCCTTTAGTAGTGGAATGTGTGTCTGCTTTTTGTCGGCCCGTTCCTCGGTGCCTTTTACAGTCCACCCACATGGTTTGTCTCAGCGTTTATGATTTTTCTTATACTGGAGTTGTGAGGTTCCTAAATCACTTAAGCACACGGGGCCGAGCAGTCCACATTTAAACAATAAAAGGCTGTTATGCTAAGGGCCCTCAGATCTCCTACCACTTCATAAATACATGCGTATAAAAGGCAGAAAAATACATCTTCCCTGACCAGAGAGAGAGGGAGAGCGAGCGTCTGAGAGCACACCTGCTAATTGGAGCCAGCTTGATGTGAAGCAAGGCTGTCTGCTCGGTCCTCTCCATAAGTCCCAATCGTTTTTTCTTCTCTTTTCTCCCTTTTTTTGTTACCTTGGTTGTACTTGACTCCCCAACTTTTTTTTCTTTATCTTATCATTATTTCTCCCTTCTTAGCCTCCTGCTGTCCTTCACCTATTCTTTCTCCATCTCTAGTCCGTACTCCCTCTCCTCCTCCTCCTTAAACTTTTTCTCTCTCCCTTCCTTCCACCCTCATACAGATGGAGGCAATGACAACCAAAACAACTCTCTCCTAACTCGGCGTAACTAATTGTTCTGGGGCTGTGATGGATG
The DNA here is from genome assembly GCF_026936395.1 of Plectropomus leopardus. Lineage (NCBI taxonomy): Eukaryota > Metazoa > Chordata > Actinopteri > Perciformes > Serranidae > Plectropomus > Plectropomus leopardus. Next base: position 19,594,032 of record NC_142181.1, on the reverse strand, counting down.
GAAGGAGGGAAAAAAGTGGGTTTGGATTGCGTGAGTGGCTGTGAGCGAGTTGGCAAGTTAGCACCTAGTCTAAGTGTGACCTTCACTTGACCTTGTGTCTGGGCTGAGTGGCTGAGCAGGGGCCCCCCTCGGCTCCAGCTGCTAATGGGTGTCATGTCGAGCTTGGGCTGTGCAGAGGTCAAAGGTCGCGGGTGCACACCAGACGGCCAAGTTTAGGATTGCGATGAGGCGGCTGAGTGACACTGGGCATATGCATCAATGAAGACGCCTGGCAATCAGCACAGCAGCGACACACATGCACGCACATGGAAACCCCATCTCGCTGCAGAAAGTCATCTTTTCCCTCATCGTTGGCCGACCGCTGTAGGTTCATATAGATCTGAGGGGTCTGTGAAGGCCTTTGAACTCCGCTAAATGACTTGACCTTGTGGCTTGTGGCTGTAACTGTGTGTGTGTCTGTGTGTGTGTGTGTGTGTGTTTGGGTGGGTATGGGGGGGCGGGGGGCGTAGCGAGTGGGTGGCCTGCATGGGGTCTCATTTCTGCTTCACAGCATAGCAGGGCACTGCAGACGTTTGTGTTGACGACTGCTAAATTAAAAGCAAACTGAAGATTATGACAAATCTAAACATTGCTTTTATGAAGCAGAGGGGGGACGAAGAAAAAACATTTCTGTGAATCTTTCATGCTCGGTCTTTGCTGTGTTAATTGTGCTCACAATCAGCTACTTTGCAGCAATTCCTTGTGTGTTATTTAGTGTGTGTGTGTGTATGTATATTTATGTTTCTGTGTGGGTGTGCATGGTGGATGACTGAGCCTGTGTGTGTGTGTTTGTGTGTGTGTGCATGCGTGCGTGCATGTACTGTGAACCGAGGGAACAGATAATGTGGCTGCTTGGAAGGAGGAAGCAGCTTGGGAAATGATTTCAACAGCTCTCATAATTAGAGGAATATCATAAATTAAACTTGTGTCTGCCGTTGCGTTTGAAGAGCACTCAAAAGTAATAAATTCTGGATGGTTAACATATTTGCATTCCATTCAGCAGGCAGCGTCAGGCAGGAACAGCTGTTTTCCACGTCTTTTGGCAGCAGGAAATGCACATTGCTCACTCAAGGTGCTTTTAGACACATTGAAATGGCAGAAAAAAGAAAAGTGACTTTTAACTTGAACATGAAGCTGCTGCTGTGTGCTCTGTCACTGGAAATAACTCGGCGGGGAACAGCGCATTAATGAAGTTCTTCAAATATGGATCTTCTCACTTTCAATAGGCCTGTTTCTTTTTCAATCTGTCTATTGCTTGGAAAAGTCGACTGGCAAGCTTTTTTGTAGTCTTTGTGTTTGTATGTATATGTGTGTGTGTGTGTGTGTGTGTGTGTGCGGCTGGAGAATACTCAAATCTAAGTATTTTACTGTTACTTGATAGGTCTGCACCACCAGTGAGGTGGGTTGGTAAAAGCTGTGTATTAAAATAAATTGTAGATATAAAGAATAAATACCAAAAACTGGGAACAAATTTTTAGGGTTTCAAAATTCCTCCTTAGGAGTTAAAAAAACACTTAATCTGGAAGAAGTTAATTAGAAAACTGAAATTTTGCACTGCATTTTTTCAGGCCAGTTTAGGCCAGATAGCACCGCTAATACAGATTAACACATTTTTAGCACCATCTCTGTCTTGTCTGTGATTTTAATTACTGTGTTTTTAGTCATAGTTAATAGTTGTTGGGTGGATTCTGCACACCTCTGGGATCACCTCTATTCCACTGGCTTTTGTTGTTGATTGACATTTTCTTGGGGGTCTACTGCCGTACTTGCTTGTGACAGAAAACTACCCAGTCACTTTACAAAGATTGGATAATGATAGGAGAAGTACTCCTATGGCTTAGACGGGAAAAGTTGTTGTTGACAAAATAATTTGACACTGTTTACGCTTGGTATAAAAAAATGAGTCATGGGCGATCGGAAGTGAACAGAGCTAATTGCAAGTGTAAACAACCGCAAAGATGCACTGTGATCTTTTTACTAAAACCAAGCCCAAAAAAAGACCACTTCATCAATGCAGGACATGGGGTGCCTTGTGGCTTGGTGGTTAAAGCAGGCGCCCCATGCACAGAGGTTGCGTCCTCACTGCAGCAGCCGTGGGTTCAATTCTGGCCTCGGCCCTTTGCTGCATGTCATCCCCTCTCTCTCTCCTCCTTTCATGCTTAAGCTATGCCATAAAATAAAGCCCCAAAAAAAATCTTAAAAGAAAAAATCAATGCATGACTTTATGGTTGTTTTGGTGATGGTGCACCAATGCTTTATGACTTTCCTTTTTTGCAAAAAGTTGGGCAATTTGTTGCATGACTGTCCATCAATTTGCCATAGGAAGGAGATGTGTTGAATACTGCTGACTGATATTTCCAGCCGTACCAACACAATGGCTAACCAGGGTTCGTGCAGATCCCTTTAGGTGCCATCAAAATCATTCAATAAATCATGTAAAAATAAGGCAGTAATTAGTATTAAAATGTCCTAAATCAGTTTTTCAAAAGCCAATGCTAAGTCACTGAAAGTCTTTTTTTTTTTTTTTTTGAACTTCTTTTTATTTCCTTTCAACAGTTAGTCGTACAGTACATAAGCATGTTACATATCAAGGCCATTAATGTCTTTAAGAAGCAGTCCATGAATTTTGGTATCCCTTCATTGCCCATGCATAAATAAGGGTGAATAGTCCTTTTTGTCCATGGATCCAGAGAAAAACAACAACAAAAAAACAAACAAACAAACAAACAAACAATTTATTACATTTTCAAACCATCATCCCGAAGAGAAAATAAATCAGTTAAGTAATTAAAAAAAAAAATATATATATATATATATATATATATATATATATATATATATATATATACACACATACATATATATACATACATACACATAGTAATTATAAAGAGGGTATATTAAAAAAAATATGAAATTATTGGGGACCATTTAGTTAAAAACAAATCTGTTTTTAATTGTAACCTTGCAGTTATGTTTTCCATGTGGTAGACGTCCCTAACTCTCTCCCTCCATTGTGCTACTGAGGGGGGCTGCGGCTTCAGCCAGGAGACTGTAATCATCTTTTTAGCAATTAAGAGTAGGACTCTCAGTAATATCTGGTTGTTGTTATCTATATCTTCCGGTAATATTCCCAGTATAAAGCAAGATGGGTTTAAGGGCAGAAATATGTTTAAACATTTTTTTATTTCTTTTTGTATATTCTGCCAATATTCTTGAAGTTTTGGGCAGTCCCAAAAGATGTGTGTGTGGTCTCCTACCAATCCACAGCCCCTCCAGCACTGATCAGTGGTACCACTGGATTTTGAGGTGATAAGAGGGGTCCTGAAAAACCTCATCCTGACTTTCCAGTCAAATTCCTTCCAAGTGGGGCAGTTGGTTATTTTATGTCCCTCTCTACAAGACAGTTCCCAATTTTTATCTGAAATTATAGTATTCATCTCCAGTTCCCATTTGTCCTTCATATCTAAACTATTATCCGTTAGTTCTTCTTGAAGTATTTTATATATATGTGATATGATCTTCTTTTTAACAGTGCCTTTAATTGTTAACATAAGGAACTGTTCTATATTAGATGATTGTGTACATAATTTATCCCATTCTTTATGTGTTTGTAAATAATGCCGCAGCTGTAAATACTTAAAAAAATCATTGGCTGGAAGATTGTGTTTATTCTGAAGCTGTTGAAAGGACATCAGGACTCCCCCCTCAAATAAATGCTCTAGAAGGATTAAGCCTTTTTCTTCCCACTTTTTGAACCCTACCTCTAATTTGGATGGAATGAACTCAATATTGTGTGCAATTTTCACAGCTCTAGATATAGATAATGGGAGTTGTAACTTCTTCCTAACATTTGACCATATTTTTAGAGTAGTTTTTATCCATTGATTACTCATTTTATTTATACTCCAGGTATCTTGAAAGTCTTTTTTTTGATGTTACATTGTGAAATAACAAAAAAAAATAAATAAAAAAAATTAGTTGTTGTAAAATTAGTCCTGAAATTAATTCTGGGTTGCATTAAAGAAGTCTTAAAAAGTCTTAAACCTAACTTGCCTGAAGCGGTTTAAACCCCGACTAACCCCGGCAAGAGCGTGGACGTCATAAACTGAGCACGGCCCTTTGAGTTGAAGTGTGTCTCGACTGTTAACTTTTGTAAAAGCAAGTATGAACAGGGTCTTAAGTAAACTCTTTGTTAAAATGACAAAGGACTTTTTTATTTTTAGATTTTTCCAGCAAGTTAATTTCAGCTTTTCATAAAGATGAATGAAAAAAAGACAGATACACCGTACAGTGGAGGGTAGAGGCACAGAAGTTGCCCTGGAGGCTCTCTATATTGACACATGTAGATGAATGTAGTCTAAATAATGCTAAGAACTCTCAGTTAAACTATTGCACTATTAATCATACTTACTTTACTATTGTCATTTTAACTTATTATTAAAACAATATCTAGTCAGGAAACTAAGATGGTAGTTTTTGAACACAACAATACACCTGTATGTCAGTGTCCCATGATGACTCTTGTCTTTTAGTGTATTGTTAGTAATAAAGTCTCTGGTCAGACAGGGGTCACTATTGCCAGCGTCCACTGAAATATGATAGGGTAAAAGTTACATAGCCATTAATCACTGCTGCACCACACTGGCCTAATGGACAGGGACGCTGTGCTGAGCATTACTGAGAACATCACTTGCTGTGTGGTGTTTTCTGCCACGGTACAATTACATTATGGACATAAACTTTGTTTTGTTTCCCAACAGAGGATGGCGGTTGGGGAAACGAAGAAACAATATGAATATGCGGGAGATAAGGTCAAAGGAACAGTGATGATAATTGGTCTTTTTGTGTGTGTGTTCATGTGTTCCCTGTCCCTACACTGCGTAGTATGAATAATGATTTAAATGGGGTCAGATTCCATTGGAGACGTTCACCTGTATCTGACACTAGTGGTATCGCGCTGCTGCCATTAATGTCCAATTTTCAATGAAAACAGAAATAGAATACAGACTGATAAGGGTAACACACCATCCAGCTTCACACCCGACCACATAATTACCCCAATGGGCTGTGGTGAGGGATCATATCCTGGCGCGCACCGGGGGGTCAGTGGCGATAAGCTTCAGCCTGGCTCCCAACATGCAGCATAATTACTCTATTGATAATTCACCAGGAAAACGGCCCCAGCCAATTGCAGAGCTCCGATTTAATGGATTGGACTGTGAAACGAGGGAGGAATGGAGGAAGGAGGCTGCGAGGGGGCAGCGCATGTGTGTGTGAAAGGGGGGGCTTTGTATGTGGGGGCAACCAGCAAGGGCCTTTTATTAGAAATGAAAATATGTTTAGGCCATAGGGGGACCCATTTTCCCTGGAGATAATAAGGCCAATAAAATGTAAAGCAGGGGAAGGGCTTGGCATGGGGTCCAACTGTGGCTGTTTATCTGTGTGTGTCCTGCATTAGCCCATTTATCCCCAGCCCAAATTAGCTAATCATTCTCCAAGGGGAAGGACTTGGTCAGGAAATTGACATTTAGCAGCATAGGCTCACTCTATTAACTACAGTAAATTTAATTTGCTGCACACCCCAGAAGTGGGCTGTTTTCTTTGCCATCAGAGGGAGAAAGGGAGAGGGAGACAGAGACACAGAGAGAGAGATTGTGTTTATTGCATCTGCTGCTTCTGGCCACAATTTGCTTGGCTGTAAATATAAGACTTTGGTTTGGAACACTGCAACTCTGTTGTATTCCCCCTCATGTACTGTTGATTACAAACATACGCAAGCATTGTCAACACATAGATTCACTCATTCCAAGGTCTGTTTGGGCCATTGATGGATTATCTCGCCTGGAGACTCCAAACCCCAAAAATGCCAATGTTTTTCTTTTGCTTTTTTTCCATTAGCTGTGATTCTCTGACAAGCCTAATCGTAGCCCCAGTAAACACTGTATTAAACATGCTAAATCAAATGTCCTGTGACTGATGACTGCTTTCACCTCTGCCTCTGAATCAGATGTTTCATAATAATTATTTCTGATCATCACTCCAGGGTGTCTGCTTTCGTATCTGCTCTGTGCAATGCAATGAGACTGGTTTTACTATGGGAAAAGTTATTAATAAAGGGCAAGTCTAATGCTGCAGCTTCTCATATTACTGCAGTATTGTAGCTAGAACTAAAATGATTAGTTGATTATTAATTATAATCATCAATTCTATTTTTAATGCACATTTCATACCAGATAAAACAAGGGATACAGGGAAGGGATACTAATACATGCATTTAATGGCATAAAAGGTATGAATCAATTAGTTGTTTGATAAAACATTAATCCACAGCTTTTTTGATAATAGATCAATCACTGAAGACATTTTTAAAGCAAAAATGCCAAAAACTTACTGATTTTGACAAGAACTGCAACAATAAGTTGATAAATTGAAAAGTTGTTCGACAGAAAATTGATTATAATGAATACTTTTGAGCAAGCAAACATTCGCAGGTTTGTTTCTGAAATGTGATGACTTGTTTTTCTTGTCATATTTGATTAGTGTTGTCATGATACGCAGACTAACTTCAAAACAGGACCTTGATTTGTTGATGCAACAGTGCAATCAAATGATGAAAGAAGGAAGAGAGAAAATTTTTCAATAGATCAATATTTTTCAGAACACAATATCTGATTATAAACTAAGCTTTTACTGTTGGTCAGAATAAAAAATCAATTTGAATGCGAATGTTGGGCTTTGTGAAACTAAAGTGGGCACTTTTCACTATTTTCTGCTATACTTTATACTGTATATATTATTTAATACATTGTGTGTCAAGATGTGTGTCATTTTGTGCTCTGGGAAACTGGTATACATTTATTCACTATTTTCAGCATTTTTGTTAAATGATTAATAATTAATTACAGCCCAGATTGTAACACTTGACTTGACAAATACATTAAGTGAACATGAAAATAAACTTGAAACTGATTCATATTCTTTATGCATTACATAATGCGTCAAATGTATGGGATGTTTTTATGTTAATGGTCATTGTCAGACCTTCACTTATGAAATGGGTGTAGTCGCTGCACTCTTATTAATATTTCTACCTTTTTTCCCCTGTTAAACTTCGCCGTTTTTTTGAGGAAGTTTTTCGTTATTCGCTGTGAAGGTCAAAGGACAGAAGGATGCCATATGTATGTGCCCTCTGAGGCAAATTATGATTTGGTGATATTGGGATTTATAAATTTAATTTGAACTGAACTGATCTACTGTGCTATTGAAAAACTGAACTTGTTTTTCGGAGGTTTCTTTTTTCAAAGAGAGCATCCCTTTTTGAGACCTTGAACTAGTGCAGCTACTCTCCAGTGATCAGGATCGCCCCAGCCTAATTGATTGCAACAGTTGTCATAGTGTTGTCTGTTAGGATGGTGACAGGCGTCTGAAGAAAATGATTAGTTTTCTGTCGGGAGAGAGACAGCTCTGGATGTCCCAAACTGCAAACTAATAAAGGGGGGAAAGCAATAAAGCTCATGGACAGCAGGTTTGACTGTTTTTATAGACAAATCAATAAAATGATAGATGATGGAAAATAACGGCATCTCAGCTGACGATTTCTACTGGGGTTTCAAATCACGGTCCATCCCACACACACATGAGCATGTACACTGACTGACACAGGATACACACACACACACACACACACACACACACAAATAGAATATGTTGAAGGGTTTTGTCCGCTTTATGTGCAGTGACACATAAATAAGCGGTTATGTTTTGGTAATTTGTGTCTGTGTGTGTGTGGCACCATATTGAGGTATGAGTTACACTTTCAATTCACTTTTTGTTGATGTTGAAATGATGTGCGTGTAACTGTGTGTGTGTGTGTGTGTGTGTGTGTGTGTGTGTGTGTGTGTGTGTGTGTGTGTGTGTGTGTGTGTGTCATAACTAACAAAGTAAATCTCCTGCTGTTAATCTTTTTGAGACCAGAGGGCCAGTGTCAGGATCAATACCGAGGACAGGCCTTCCTCTGAGCTCGTCTCTAATTGGCCCCATTTCTACTGTGTCTGTGTATGCGTGGGGGTGTGTATGTGGTATATGGGATTGTACATAACTGTATTATTAGGTCGATACGTTGAAGGATAAATTTGTCAACTCCAGGAACATTTTATCTAAGTGAGTTTTATTTTACGTTTTGTTAAGAGATGTGAACGTTTTGTCTGTTAATGTCACCATCTTCACGAGGTTGGTCTGTGGTATTGTTTTGGGTGTTATTTGCAGCCAATTTCGATTTTAGTTTTAATTTCAGTTCTGTCCATTGATTTGGGTTTTTAAAACCTGTTTACAAGTCTTTATTAGATGTCACATTATGTCTTTTGCATATGAACAAAAATCTAAATATGCTTAAAACTTGAGTTCGTAGCAGTAGCATAAGCTTTACAAAGAAGGCCTATTTGAATGATGGCCCGCGGGCCACATTTAACCCAGAAAAAAACCTCTGTGTGGCCCAGCATACATAAATGTGATATACTGTTATGACAAAATTTGTAAACTACATATAATGTCTTGAAGTAGCTAATGAATAAGGTTTTGAGAAGGCTGCTGAAAATGTCTGGCCAATCTATATTTCCTGTTTTTCAGCACAGTTCAATTTGTTATTGAATAGCCATTTCAGAAGTCTTAAAAATGCTAAAGAAGTAGGCTATTGTGGGGTAATACAGGCAATGATTAGCTGAAGTAGATTTAGACAAGGTATAAAGTGGATATAACTGAAGTATAACAGCTGGAATAGGTTGCTAATATTTACCATTTAAGGCTCACTTATGGAAAATGAAAGAATGTCATCTTTTCGTCTCTTCCAGGTCTCATTCGCGTCACCGGCGGTCTTGCAGTAGGAGCAACAGCCGCAGCCGGCGAGGGACCCAAAGCCGCAAAAGGAGCAGCAGTCGCAGTCGCCGGCGGAGCCCCAGCCACAGCAGAGAGCGGGACCGGAGCCGCCGCAAGGGCCGTGACCGGGAGAGGGAGAAGGAGAGGGACAGAGGAAGAGACAGAGACAAGGACAAGAGTAAAGACAGGCCAGACAAAAATGGGTAAGTGATGAATGATTTTGAACATGCAAGCACACATGTACAGGTTGACAGACACACACCAAACAAATGTTGAGCTGGCCCAGCTCAATATAAACTGTAGTCTCCACATGGGTACCAAACATTTTGGTCAGCATAATACAGACTTAAATATGGAGCTCAGTCTCAACTCCTCCATCTGTCTATCCATCACCTGATCCTTCCATCCATCAATCCATCATTCCCTTTCTTTAAACATTTCCCCTTGCAGTCAAGCACCAGGCTACACTGGCCCTGTAATGTGATACAATTCCCTTCTGTAAAAGAAAATGCCATTGGGTATAAGAATAGATGGTAGGTAGGAGTGTTGCATAGATTCAGTTTTTAGGAAATGTTTTGGTCACCAGATGATGTCTGATGTCTTTAACTCCACTTTTCGCCCTCTCGTCACCCGGCTGCAATAAGTCTAGAAACATAACGACATCATATGCATCTCTGATGTTGTTGGTACTTATACCAAGAAAAAAAAATAAACGAGAGCTCCTTATTGAAGTGAGAAAAGCTGGTGAACGACATTTTCACTTGAAATCTTATGTCTTCTAAAGGCTGTAATACACACTGGAAACATGTTTACACCTTTAAACAGGGCTACACTCTACTACAGGTCTAACTAGCTTAGAGACCTCCCTTTGCCCTGACCAGAATAGCACCCTCAATTCCTCCCCAGCGCGACGTGCTCTAATGTGATTCGAGGCCACTGTAATATGACTGGTACCCAGTTGTTGTCTGTCATATTGAATGGCACAGATGTGTGTATCAGACTATGGATCCCATGAGTGGTGTGGACCAGCTGCTGTGCAACACTTCAATTTAAGAGACTTTAGCTCCCCAGGTATCAAAACTCATAGCACAGTCTATGTTGGTTAACAGATAACTTGACAATTAAGTGCGTTGATTGAAAAGTGAGTATTATAATACACTGCCAAAGGTATTGATTATGCTGCTGTTTGGTTTTGCAAACAAAGGAATACTTTGCACATAAGGTTGTCTGAAAGAAAAATGTTGTGGTGGTATTTTGCAGACTTTCATTAGATTTACTGACAGAAATATGCAGTTATAGCCAAGTGGCAATTTAGGATTTTTTGACTTTTTGATCTGACTGAAAATGATCTCCATTCCACAGATGTATTCTTGATGCAACATTGCAATCAGATGATGAAACTTATCGCTGTAGTGACGGCCGTAAGACAGAAATGTAGCATATCTAATAATGTCTTTTAAACTTTGCTTGTGCACCACTTTTTCTGTATCTCATTAAGTGAAGTAAATGCTAATTATTGAGAGACTGTATCTTCAACAGGCAATCTCAACTAAGATTTTTTTTAAACAGAACTAATTTTATGTATTTAGCATGCATAAATATAACTGAGGAAAACATGAGCGCGATTAGAAATGAGGGTTAAGCATTCACATATTATTCAAACTATGGTTTCTTGTTTGTTTAGTAACTACAGTTTGTAAATGTTAACGGTCTTTGAAGTAATACTCATAAGTTCAATATACTCGCTAGCAGAGGATATAGATGTGTTGATAATAAAAAGCTTTATACTTATGGGGGCTTCTTTGGTCATCAATGAAGACCTTCGGGCTCAAGATTTCTCAGTGTGAACAGAACATGGAGATCTGCTTTTAAAGGAGAAGTGCTCCATTTATTTGAAGGAATTACATATTGCCTTTCTTAGATCAATATCAGTAAAACAAATAAAGCTAACAGTGAAATGTTAAGGCCAGCAGACTATATCTATTTTCTTATTAAGGCTTCAATATCCTTTAGCATCGATAGGAATCTCTGCCTTTATCTCTGACCCCGCTTTAGCTTGTTTGTGTGCACGTGTGTGCGCTCATATACGTAGTAAGTTTGTTGGTGTGTGTGCTTGCATTTCCACCCATGGCAGCGTTAATATATTTCAAACTGTCTATTCTCCTATGTGGCCTTCCACTTTACTTATACGTGTGGTGGTTATGAGGTTGGAATAATTTTGACTAAACCATATGGTGCTGACCTGAAAATATACCAAGTTATATTTATATGTGTGAATATATATATATATATATACACACACACACACACACACACACACACACACACACACACACATACGTACGTGTGTGTGTGTGTGTGTGTGTGTGTACTGTATATATGAAAGGTATCAAAGACGGTTACCTCACTGTTTGAGCCACTTTTTGAGCCTGTTTATACCCGGTATTAACATGCATTGTGGGTGACCGGACCACAGTCGGACAGCACCAAATACAAGTGTAAATGACCACCAAGACTTGTGATTTGATCACATAAACCACTTGCTGAGGTTTTCTGGGACAGATTTTAGCACATATCTTCTGTAGTGTTAACACTAACTTGTTGCAATGTATCCTCAACAAGGATTATGTCTTCAGTGCAGGACATGGTGGTGGTTTTGGTGACAGTGTGTCAATTTTTTCGCAGAGATGGACAAAGTGTTGGGTGACCGTCCATAGTTCTGCCCTATGGCATGAGGCATGTTGAATTCTGTGGACAGCGATATCTTTAGTTGTACCAACCAACCACTAACGGGGACTAGCACATATGTTAGCGAGTAACTTGCAAAAGTGCGGGCTTAATAACCATGCATGGGGTCCTTTCACCTTCCATTGTAAAGCCTCATTCCCACTGCACAAAAAACCCACTAACACCAGCTAACATCTGGCTTTTTTAATGCAGTGGGAATGTCTACAATCTGCATTAGCACCTGCGTCAAATGACTCTGCAGTAGTCACGGGTATTTATTGCCCCTGGCTCTTATCAGCACTGATAGGAACTCAACACTCGGGTGAATGCGGTAATTTCAGCTCCTTAACCACCAATAATCAACGTCTGTTTCCTCTTTAAGCAGCACCAAAATATTGATCCAAATTAGCCTGCACAGAGTTTGGAAGAGAGACTGAATTAGTAAGAGATAAATAAATAGAAGTAACCCGTTTTTTTTTCCACAGACCTCTGTTCATGCGAACAATTAACAATTGCAATAAAGATCTTATCTATTCTATCTTATCGAAGTGACAAGAAGTACTAACAAGTGGTCAGCTGAAGACACGTTGTAGCCACAGGTGAGAACGGCGATGTATCGCAGCTGTTTACTTGTATTCGGATCACCGAAACGCATGTTAATACCAAGTATAAACAGGCTCTGTGATTAAACAAGTAATAATATTACAACAAATTGTAGTGTGCAGGTGTTTTTGTCACTTCAAGTCATTATTAAAAGACAACTTTTAGGTTCTTGCTTCTGTAATTCACAAATATCAGTTAGAGACAGAAATGCAGTGGGTGGAGGGGGTGGATTGTTCAGAAAGGTATACTTGTTTTTGTGTTTGGTGCAGGAATTTTACATCCGCTGGAACAGTATTAGGTAATCACTAAAGATGTGCTCTGCTCCAGGAAGTCTAAGTGATGTGCTGAACACATAAAAATTCACAATATTCAGGATTCAACTTTAATGTTTTTATTTTTACTTGCTTGGTCAGTTTAGTGGGCCAGAAATCAACTTGCCCAAAGGTAATTTTTACTTATGTTATTTATTAGCAGTTATCAAATAACAATTTGAAGCTCCCTTGAAAAATAACTCTGTTTTATATGCCTCTGCTCAAACTTTGGGCAAACTTTGGAATACCTATTCGAGTTTTTCCTATATTCTCTAAAGCCACCCCATTAAACTCCTGTTTCCACAAAAACTGAAATGCTTGCGTGTGTTTCAGCTTATAAACTACATCTTTACCCACTGCTATTTTTGTGCGATTGGCACTGCACTTCTGATGAGATGAGATAAAAGCGAAATGGCTCACTCCTTAGCTACTATCATAATCAACTCTGCAAATATACTTTGTGTTTAATTGTTTTTTTTGCCACTTGTGCAAGCGGGCAAGTGAGGTGCTCGATTTACAAGCCTGCTGTGGCATTTTACTTGCCCCGGGCAATTGTGCAACCCTTATGTTGAGCCCTGAGATTGCATTTTCTGGTTTAGTTTAAATTGATGTATATTTTGTGGGGCACCCAGTAGCTCATGCAGTATAACAAAAAAGGGATGTATATTTTGTGACATGATGAAAGCTAATTTTTCACTTTATTTTGAATTGAGTTGTCTCCATTACAACACCTACAGTGAAATTAATGAGTAAAATTCAAATTATGTTGGATACCTGCAGACCTTGATATGATGTTATCAGTGTCCAAAATCTGCCTGACGTGGATATTCCTGTTATTCTCCAAATGCTCCCAAAGGAGTTTCTTCAGCTGAAGAAAGGCAGAAGCCATGCGATGTTTCAGGAATATTTAAAACAAGGCTTTCAGCATCATAACCTGCCACTAGTTCTTTTTTCTCTATCTTTTCCCGTTCTTCGTCTTCTACTCTTAATGGTAATGGGGATAGAGTCTTTATGTAAGCCCCTGATCCTCACCACTTACACACGAACACACACTGTAACACTCCAACCTCATTTACATCCAGGTTTCCTTGCTGGGTGGTAGCAGAGGAGCGAAGTAGTGCGATGTTGATGGCGGGGTGGAGAAGAGGCTCAGGAGCTTTATAGTGTCTGTCAGGATGAAAAAGGGGCCCTTCAGAGCGGCACCCTGACACTGACTCCGCGTGCGCACGCTCATGTGTGGTGTTGTCGTCATTAAACATTTAAGACTCCTCTAGTATGACAGCAGGCGACTTGGTGCTCCAGCGGCATGTTTTCATGCAAAATTCATTGAAAAAGACGAGCTGTTGTTAAGAGATCTTGTTGCCTTTCACGAGTGGCAAAGGGTAAGTGGGTGATTGTAGGCTTCTGTGTGTGTGTGTGTGTGTGTGTGTGTGTGTGTGTGTGTGCGTGTGCGTGCGTGCATTTACCCATACCAGTGTACGGGGTCAGAAGGTCCACTTTGCTCTGTGTAACTGCTGTTTAATCAGCCTTTAAACTGTTTGTTTTTTTCTAGAATCCTCAAAAGGCAGGTTACACAATGCTGTGTCTTCAGCATCGAGTAAACAAACAAGTGGTTCCAAATCTTTTTTATGTTTGACTTATTACTGCATCCCTATCAGCTGTGCTCAAATACCCCTTCATCAGCTGTCATGTTTCAGTTATGTTAATTTTATTTGATATAAACATGGATGTTATTTAACCAGTGCCGCCAACTCTTCTCCAATGAAAGATGGTAACACTAGCTACAAAAGTTGCCAGATAGGGTCATACCCTCATCTGCATAGTGGTGAAATCATTACACATTTGCTGAATTAGATTTTTTTTTTTTTAAATCATCAGTGAAACATTTTAAATTACATGACATCTGGAGCACTTACACTATAGTGCAAAACTTTCTTGTGCTTTTAATCCAGAGAGCAAGAGTGTCAATGTAACCATACAACTAAACAGCTATGGCGGGCGGCGTTTCCTCTCTTCCTGCCAGTCTCACTTGCTGCATGGCATAAGAGAAGAGAGGATGAAAGCCCCCGCACTATCTCTCTCTCTTTTTTTCCCCTGATGATCTGATCAGGTCACGAAATGTGTCATCTAGTCACTTTTAAGAAATGAAGTTGCTAAGAGGGTGTGAAAAGATGCTTAATCTAACAAGGAAGTCACCAAGTTGGTAATACTGTGTTTAGCAGTATTATTATACAAAATCGGGTCTAGTTAAAAATTTCTTTTTCATTCAAGCCAACATGATCCTGGAATTGTTGATATTTTAGGTTTTGCCTTTTTTTTTCGTCAACAGGTTCAGTTAAATTTGCATTCATACTAACATCACATGTAGAGGTAGAAGGGAACACTTAAACCATTTCTTCATCAGCTGACACAGGTTGGTTTGTGGGAAACTGAGGCGTGCTGACAGTTAATTTCTTCTTGGGACTATACAATTACTGAAGATCAGCCTTGCAGCAATTTGTAATCTTTGTTTTTTGTTGTTTAAATTAGATTATGATTTTTATTTTTTTCAAATTAGTTCAGTCGCTACTCAACAATCTTTTCATGTGCCCCATGGGATTCACTGAAATATACCGGGAACAAATTACTAAGATGAGCAAAATCCTAACTTGCCTCTTCCTTGTTGTCTTCAAAAACAGTTCTGTTAGTATTGTGCATAAGGGAACACACATCTTAACTTTGATTATCGGTAGGGATGCATGATAATTTCGGCATGTCATATATGCAGATATTGGCTTTAAAATGAAATTCTGACGATATGAAAAACAGAACAGAACCTTGATTATCATTTACATTAGGTGAAAAGTAAGACAAAAGTGGATATATTGGCATACGTTATAGGCCAAAAGGGTTGTTTTTATATTGGCATATTGAATACCGGCAATAGTGCATCCCTAATTCTCAGCCTGCATGCATGTGGACCCAGTACTTTTTCTCAACTCTGTGTGGCACGTGACAGGTCAGGTTTCATTAATTTATTGTTATTTGTCAGTGTTTGAGCAGGAGAAACAAACTCTGCGTGTGTTGACAAGTGCATGTCTGCCCCCAGGCAGATAATTGACAGAAGTATAATTTAAATGAACAGTATTCTTCATCTGATGTTCAGACCCAATTCCCACCTGTAATTAATGAGCAGAAATGTAGAGTCTTGCAGTTAACAGACGGCTGTTGCTCAACAGAAAGTGGCAGATTTTTAAGAATATTTTTTAATTACAAGTCAGTGTTTTAAAATGTTTTGGCATAATTAAGCTGCAGAGGTTCAGACTTTGATCAGGCTTGGTGGGATTTGGTTAGGATGTAGTTCAGTCAGAGTCTAGTTTTTTTGGTTTGCTCATATTGTTAATGCATACATACACACACGTACACTCAACTTTTTCCTTCTCTGTGTCCGTCACCCTCCTAAAACTCAACTCCTTCCTCAAAGATTTTGTCTGCTTTCAAGAGAAGTCTTCACCCTTTCCCTTCGGCAGTGTCGACCTCTTTGCTTTCCTCTGTAACCGATCACCAAGGTAGTGGGAGAATGTGGGCTGTCTGCCTTACTCCACATGCTCAATCAGAGAGGTCTGTCCAATTAGGCTGAACTCCTTGTCTGTGCCGGGTCACGGGAGGACTGTTGGTCCATCTGACTCAATTTCATGTCATTTGAGTGTGAAATAGGCAGAGGCTGGGCAGCGGAGGCACAGAGGGCAGTGTGGAGACCTCTGATGGCATGAGAGAGCCGTCTTTTCCCTGTGCATGTAAAACTGGAGTTGGTATAATGAGCTTAGGGTTAAAGAAATGAAATGACTGCCTGCGATTCATTAAAGCCTCTTTTTGATGTCTTTGTCTATGAAAGAATCATTTAGGAGTTTTTCTCTGCTAGTGAGGGGCAGCACTTCAACAGCATCCATTGTTCGCACTTGTAAAATAGCTTATTTTATGAGGGTGGAGTTTGTTTTGAAGTCTTTAAAATAAAACGTTTTCTTGACACTTTTGTCCATGAAGCCGTCCCCACCAACCCGCCCATTCCCATCGCTCTCTCTGTGAATGTGATTGTTTAGTAATTCCTCTCATTACTGTGTTTTCCCCTGACAAGCTAAACAGAACTCAGTCTCACCACAGGGGTCCCGGCAGGACCCGCAGGCCTCAGTTTGGCTATCTTTGCTCCATCGCTCAGCCTTAACCTCTGGAAGCCTAGAGGCTGTGAGGCAGAGAGAAAATAAAACAAGACCCTAGACACAAGCACACACACATTCACGCTCACTGCTGTTGATTTTCTCTCCCTCCTTGCCTCACTCTGAGGAAATGATTGTCTGCTTCTTTGCCTCTGTTGAACATCTATCAGCTCATTAGTGTTGGTAATACACAGAGAAAGTAAGTGTGTTTGTGTGTGTCTGTTTGCGAGTATGTAGCCCCTGCCTGCGGCATCCTCTCAGCCTGTTGGGAGTGTGTGTATGGGTGGTGTGGATGGGACCACTGGCTGCTGTTGCTGCTGCTACTTCTGTGTGTGTGTGTGTGTGTGTGTGTGTGTGTGTGTGTGTGTTTGTCTGCACTCTTGCAGGACTGTAGGCTGTGTCTGGCTCTGGGAGCGGGTCTGGGGAGGTAAGAGAGACTTCAAACACCGTCCTCGGAAGGTTAGGATACACTCACATTGACTTGAATCAATGAGCTGTAAGTGTGTGTATTATTTGTGTGTGCGTCAAGGGGGGTAGCCTAGTGGCCAGGAGCAAGATGAGATGTGGGTAAATCTGAAGAGGAGTAGGTGTGCATGTGAGAGTGTGTGTGTAGTTTGGGTGGGGGCTGGGCGGTTGGATTGGAGTGATGCCTACATGCAAAGTGTGGACAGCACACACACATACACACAGGTCCCAATGGACAAACACATGCACACACAGAGTGGTGCAGCTGCAGTGTTTCTTGGCCCATGGCTGTAGGTAGTCATTAGCTGCTTTTTTACACACAGATAATGAGTAAAGATTGGATTGAAAACAAACTGGCTGCATAAAGCCGATCTTCACTAGATGGACATTTATTTACATACACACACACAAAAATACAGATGAATTACTTAAGACATATGCAGTGATGCAGGACAGACCTGGTTTTCATTGACATGAATGTGGGCCATTAAAGAGTCATCGGAACTGCCAGGACACAGACAACAGACATGGCATATGGCAGCGTGTTCAATCATGTGTTGTGTAGGAGGAAAATTTATGTCACATCGACCCTTGCGGTTAGTATACTTTCAACTAGTCAACATTTTCCTTGTTCATTTACTGCATCTGTATAAAACCTTGAATAATGAGTAGCTGACTTAAGTACAGTAGGTTGAGACAAGCAGAGTTAAACAAGCAGAATCTGACCAAAATCCATGGTAGTTATATCAAAGTTATGTGCTGAATATTCAATATTTGTTACAATTCCTGGAGGTAAAACAGCAGTCCTAGGCATTAGTCCAAGAACGCATCAGTCGTATTCCAGTTTGCTAACATTTCAATTGGGTTTGGCTACAGATGTTATAAGGAAAGATAAATGCTGTACTCAATTAAGAAATAAAGAAATAGTCAACAAGAATGATGATGATAATGAGGGATGTGCATTTTAAGTTACTACTAGGGCTGTCCACTATTCAGAATTATGCCGGTTGAATCGGATTTGGCTGTTTAATAGGAATATTTGACAATTGTGCCGTTTTCCATGCGAAGTTTTAATGTTTGAAGGGGCTCCGCAGGTTGTTCAGTGTGACAGTGGCAATTATGTAATATAGTAAGTAAGGTAATGGTGCTAACGGCAGGTCAGAAATATGCAACATCGTTTTTTGCAGACACTTGGTATCAAACAAAAGCCAGAGACTGCCAAATTAAGTTGCTTTGAGCTGTAAATTCACCACTTTTTAGCAGAAGCTCTCTCCTCTCTCCTCCTCTTTGCCACTGCCTGTATGTCTGTCGCTCTCTGTTCCAGAGTCCAGAGCGCTCCTTCCGCAGCAAAATCTGGGCACCAAAACTTCCCCAGGTACACTGCACAGCAAACCGAAAAACAAGAAAAAAAAGACTGCTCGACTTGAATCAATCTCAGTCGACTGATGATTTGAATCTCTGGCTTTCAAGGAGCAGCCCTGATTACTTGCATTAAATTATTAAATAGTACTTGAGTACTCAGGAAAACAAAGTCTGTCATAAGAATAGAAATGTAGGGGCACACGGTGGCTCAGTGGATAGAGCAGGTGCCCCATGTATGGTGGCTGTGTCCTAGCTGCAGCGTCCGGGGGTTCGATTCCAGCCTCGGCCCTTTGCTGCATGTATTGAACAACCAGGCTTCAATTGGCCTAATAAACCATAAATTTACCACTAATAAACCATTAATAAACTTTCTGTTGCTACTGTAACATAGATTAGATGCAGCACTGACGGGCTCTGAGTCCAGACCCTTTCTCCGGTCAATTCAATTTCTGCCCAGATAGCAAGAGCTAACACAGCAGCAGTTGCAAGCATCTGACACTGAACCATTCATGGTCCCAACAAATTTACACCAACACCAAAACGGTCAAGTCTGTTGTGAAACCCGTTAATAAACGTTAGCCATGTCACTTGAACGAATAATGATGTCAAAATCGTGTGCTAAAGAAACCATGCCCATCCTTATACCATGCTATTTGATTGGTTTAATATTGTATTTAGATATATCAAATTTAATATTTTTAGAATATGTTATTCATTTCACACTGACACATTTGAGTATCAAAAAAGGTTGGGAGCAGCTGAAAAGAATCACAGAGAGCTTTTTTATGTTATCCTGGCAGTGAGTTTCTTTAGGAAATGCTGTCTGTGCTTAAGCTGACCTCTCATTGGTCTGTGTGCAGATTTGTGTGTGTGTGTGAAGAGAGAGAGAGAAAAATCTGGCCACTTTTAATCGCAGGAGAGACACCCTGTGAGCGATAGAGAGCTGTGACAATCCACTTAGTGCGCTCTGTAATCTGTTTAACCATTTAGTGAGTTGTTAAAGGAGTATGCAAACACTCACACACATGGAAAAAAAACCAAACACACTAGACACCCTGCAGGTACTCAGGACACTCTGCCTCCTGAACAGGGTAGTGACTCAATGCTGTTCAGAGTTGTGTGTGTATGTGTGTTTATGTGTGTGTGTGTCGATGTGTTTGAGACCTGCTGTAGGCACTGAGAGAAGCCAGGCCTGGAGCGTGATGACAGAGAGCAGACCCGGCCAAATAGAAGATTCCCCCCAATCCAATTACCCTGTTCCTCTCTTTTATTTTCTCCTCCTCTCCCCCTCTCCTCTCTTCTCCTCCCCTCTTTTTACGGCCCTGTCTTAGCAGGAGCAGCAGCTAGTGATGGCAGTCCTGGCTGCTGTTGAAGTGGCTGGATGCTCGGCTTTATGGATCAGAAGAGGATGCAGGCAGGATTATAAGCAGCAGGTTATGAGCAGCAAACATGACAGGCCAGCTCCGATTTAGGAGGGTTATGTAAATGTGCTTGTCAACAGAATATGTTTTTCTGCCTTCTGTACATTCTCTCTCTCTCACTCGCTGGAAAAGTCGGGTAGTTTTGGTCGGGGGAAGCAGAGTGGTGGTAAAGGCAGGGAGGGGAGCTAAAAGAGAAGATTGTTATGGAGAATGATGTGTAAAAGAGACACACCGTTAATGTTTAATTTTCTCCAGACTCCAGTGCTTCTTCATCTGCACCAGGGGCAAGGAAAGGTGTTGACTGAAGTCTTTATGAGAAAGGCTGAGAGTAAGACTATATTATATAGAGAGATGTTCTTTTTTTGCTGGAGAGAGCAGACAAAGTAACATAGAGAAGAGAGAGGAAGACGGACGGAGCGGCAGAGGAGAGTTTTCAGTAAGGAGAGAGTACCTTTCGTCATGCATTTGACCTCCGCTGCTCTGAGACAGAAGCACGGCTCTGCAGGTCTTGCCTAATGGCATTGATCATTACAAGAATACCTCCTTCAGATTGGGTAAACAGTGCTCTAGACATACAGTTAAGTACCATGACTCAGTTGTGGAAGTAAATATTGCCTGAGAGGAGCATATAACAGTCATTCTCAGTGGAGTTTTTACATCAGCGGACATTTTTCTTTCACACAGAAATGAAACAAAACAGTTACGAGCTCAGTTACCAATCATACAGGCATGTATATGCTTGATTGTGACGACTGAGGGATGAGAGTACGTATTTGTGCAACCGACACACAGCTCATATTGAACACTGAGTAGCCACGGGAAAGTTATGAAGCCTCCTGCTTCTCTCTCTCATTATCTCCCTCCCCTTCCACCCATTTAGCCTGCCACTTTTTCAGCAGAAGTTTAGATCTCTGGGCAGATGTTTAATTCATTTGTACTGATGTCTACCTCACTTTTGCTCTCCTTCACAGTCCCTATGGTTCTCTAATAGAGTTATTTTACCTTGTGTCTCACTCTCTGGCACACACACGCACACACACACACACACACACACACACACACACACACACACATACACACACACACTGATGGCTCTTTTCTGCTGTCCAGCAGCATACAAAGTCCTACTTCATCCATTGATTTCCTGTGAAACATGAATTAAACCAGAATGCAATGATTTGCAAATCTTTTTGGACATATAGTGGGGAAAATAAGCACTCAACACATCATTTTCTTTTCATTACACATAATTCCAATGCAGATATTCACATAAAATTCAGACCAGACTTTGGAAGTGACTAAATTAACTTACACAGATAAAGAAATCTCATTTTTTCAATCCATAAAAATGATGTGCAGTAAAGTGAAATGACTCAGGAAAAAAGTGTTAGACACACAGTTACACCACCAAATGCAAGACGCCTCCTGTATGGAGAAACTAATGTCTCAGTTTTTAGATAGGATTTTGGCCCAATCTTACACAAACATAAATCTTGAAGATTTTAGGTGGCCTGCTTACAAATCTTGGCAGAAATTTCACTTTCAAACTTTCAACAGTTAATTCCCAAACACTTACTGAGTGTTAAGAGAAAAGGTCTTCGAACATTACATATCATGTCTGTAGTCACTTGAATGTCAAAAAGACATTTTTTTTTTTTTTTTTTATGTTCTACACAGGTCCCAACTTTTTTAGGTCTAAGTTGTATGATTAGTCAGCACTATTTGGGGTTGGGCAATATGACAAAGTCATTCTCAGAATATTAAAAGGGATATTTTACAATATAAATATGTCGCAATCTGGCAAAAGTCATCATAATTGCTAAAAAATGTAAAGTGTTTGTTTTGCATTACGAGACAGAATTTGTGTGCAAAACAAGTATTTATTTATTTTTTTAACTTTGAGCTGCGTTTTGCTTGGAATCATAATTTGGATAACAAAAATGTGTTTAGGAATAGATTTAAAAAAAAATAAATAAAAATCCCTTAAAACTCAGTTTACCACCAACTCATTCTTTTTGTTTCTGGTCTTGAGGTCTGAGTCAGAAACTTTCCTCTTTCCCTTTGCTCTCCTATGTACTTCTTTCTTTATTTCACTTTTCATCTGTCTTTCTTTCCTCTCAGTATCTTGTGACCTTTCAGCCTTTTTCTCTTTTCATACCAAATGTACACGACTCTGTTTCTGCCTCTTTCTATGCCCACATCTGACAGCATGGAAAGTATGCACAGTTGTGTATAAATATCTTGGGCACTGCTGTCTAATCATCAGTGACTGAAATAATTCACTTCTTTTTCTTTCCGTACACACTCAGCTCTGTGTGGAAAACGTTTTCAGGGCAAACGGTGGAGTATTTCAGAAAATGAAACAGAGTAGCACATCATCTCGTTAAATTTCAAACACATATTAATCAGAAAGAATAATGCTGTTGGAGCGGATGTTATGGCATTCACATTTTTTGCAGGTATACATGTGTCGCAATTAAGTTGAGTGTGTGCTTGAGAGAAGTTCTTATATGGTCTTACTGTATGTTAGAATCTCAGATGTTACTGTGCGTATTGGGATGTTGAGTACGGCTGGATATCATTTGAAATTTGTGAATACTGCCACCAATGAAATACTTTTTGATACCTTACTTTTAGAAGTATAAACATGTTTTTTTTTCTACAAAACACTCAAATGTTGTTGAAAGTTTGTCCAAAAACAAAAAGACATATGGGAAATTTGCCTAAATAAAAAATTCCTTGGCAAAGATTTTTTTTTTTTTTTTAGATGAGCACTTGTTTCATCACAGAGTTAGTAAACAAGATTACAAATCTGACCAGACATTCAGTGCCAAATTTGTGTGCACCATAGCTTTGGATACTTTGCGTTGTGGACAGATTTGAGTTGGTACAAAAAACTAATGTTGAGGTTCGTCATCCAGCTCTAGAGTTGTTTCAGATGGCGTAGATTCAGGTGTTCAGAGTAGGATTTTGTTTGCAAGTTGTCAGCATGTGTGAGCTGTTGCAGCGACTCTGTCCTCGGCATCTGTGTGTGCATGTAAGACTGTTCCGTGCATGTTCATCTATTTGCATTAGTGTGAGACTTGGGTTAACTTTTCTTTGTACCGCTTTTCCTTGAAGTCTGCAGACACACACACTCTCACACTCTTGACATCTCTCCCTGTAGGCCAGACTGCAGAGCGCTCGGGGCCATGTTGTTTTGTCTTCTGACGGACAGACAGAAAAAGAGAAAAAAAGAGACTTACCCCAGCCACTGATTACGCCAGTTTGACACCACAGACATGGAATGGTGCGGGAGGAGGATCAGTGAAAGAAGAGAAGTGAAAAAGGCATCGTAGAAAACGGTGTTGAGATGATATGAATAACAATGTACGCAGTTTGTCTCCCTGGACCCTGATAACCTGCAGACCAGAGCCCGCTCCCTGTGACAGGCTGGCCTTTGTGGCCACTTTATCCCGCCTGTACACTTGTAAGGTAGAGCCGGGATAATCGCACCTAATCTAATTAAGGCTAAAGAGGGCCATGACTGAGGCTGGCCAGAAGCAGACTGGGCACTCACACACACACGCACACGCACATCAACAAACACAGCTCAGCAGCAAAATCCTGTTTGCATCAGAAAAATAAGGTTGTCATATTGATTATGCAGATGAGGGACTAACTGGGGCTAACTGCCTCTCGGCCAGCCGGTTACAGCTGACACAAGCTAAAGAGAGGAATACAGAGAGAGGAAGAAAGGATTAGGACAGATTTAGCTTGCTGTTTTCTTTCAACTGTTTTGCTTGTACCACTTTTAGGCTCAGAACAGCCTTGTTCCCCCTTGAGAAAGAAGATTTCTAATATCCAGTTATTTAGTTTAAATCAAAGTGGGCCACAGTACACATGACAAACATGACCAAATCTTTCCAGGCCTCTTTTTAACAACTTAAACTTGTTAGAATAGGAATAAGTCATAAGTACATATTTTTTAGGTTTTGTGACATTATTGTCAGCAGCAATTTGAAATTTGACTATGGTGCTGGCACATAGATATTCAAGCAAACAAACAAATATACATATTTACTGTAAAAAGTAAGATGAGAGACACGACAGAATGACTAAATAAATTGACGTGTCAGTGCTTTGCTCATGCTGAAACTAACCCTTACGTTTTCATGATTGATATGTCAATTTTTATTTATTTATTTATTTTACTTTTGGTCAAAAGATGTCAAAAATGGTGATTTTGACCTCTTGAGATATATTCAAATGTCTTGTTTTCCCCAGAACAGCCCGAACCCCAAACATATTCAAATTAAATTTATAATACAGAAAAGCAAGTAACTAAAAACTAGCAAATATTTGGCTTTTTTTGCTTGATTAAACGACTTGAACAATCATAAAAATTGAGTACGGTAGCTTGTAAGGACATGTTGTGGATACGTGGCTATTAATGAACTATTATATCTTTGTAGATGTGCATTTGTGTGGGTGCCTGTATGTTTACACACTTGTCTTCAGGTGTGTGTGTGTGTGTATTGTGTGTGCAGCCAGCCGGCAGCCAGATTGCTATTTCCCCCCCTCTGCCCCTATAGAAAGGCCTGGGTATTCTCTGGATGAGGGTGTGATGTACAATTGAAGGGCAGGATTGAAACTGATTACCTTGTTAACTCCTGGCACCCACTGGCAGCTTGAAATAGACCTGAGCGCCAGGGCCTGATTTGCAAATGAATTACCTCTCGCCTGGCCCTCCCCTTCCCCTCCCCTCCATTCCCCCGTCTTCCTCCCTCTCCCTAGTTCTTTTTCTTTTTTTTTTTGTCCATTCGATGCCAAGATCATCTTTTTATATTGTGCCATGACAGATGCTGTGCCGGGCTGCCATTGTTCCCCATCAGTTTTTCTGGGGCCGTGAGAAGAGCCAAAAGATTTCCACATGTGATTTTAACACAAGCGTCCCCCCCCAGCCCCCCTTGCCATATAAGCCCAGTGCTTTATTCTTTGTGTACCAGCACTGCAATCTACAGAGTTTTGGAGCAGGCGGAAATGTTGGGGAGTGTCATTGTCTCCGTCTCAATAATGGAGAGGTATTTCTCTGATTAGGAAAGGTTCTAATTGGGAGGTATGAAAAGGACCGCCGGCTATTGAAGAAACCGGGGGGAAATTGATTGCTCTCCATGTCTCCCTTTTGCTTTTTCTCTCTCTGTCTTTGTCCTGCTCTCCCTCTATGTAACACACTAAAAAGAAGTCAATTTACTTTAAAACTTGGCCCCAGCATTCAATTCCCTGCAGCACTGAGTTGGTGTGCACAGGCTGAGAAGAGGCAGATATGGGCAGTCTGTAGGGAGACGGGCTCGGTCTGTGATGTTATATGTGTGTTTAAATATTTGTGTAAATGGATCTGGGTGTCGGTTGAGTTTGCTGGCTCAGAATGACTTGAAGATGGTTCCTCAACCATGACCTACTGATGCATGATTTGATTCTTTAATAGCAAAATAAATTTGAACATGTGCCAGGTCCAAAGCACAGATACAAGGCCCCATCTGCCTTCTTCTGCCTAAAGTAAGAGTTTTATCTTCTATGTTCAAAAGGCAACAGAACACGTGTTGATGACACAATGTTGCCCAAAATTCAGTAATGGATTTTTGAGGCCTATACTGATGTCGTTATTTGGGAGCTTAAGCGGGACATTCTCGTCTTGCGGTTCCCAGCAAATCAAAATGTTTATTGTTAAAGTAAGTTATTAATCTTGGCTCATGCAAATATTGAAGCACAATGATGTGAACATTGTCATCAACCAATAGGTGCTTTCTTTCCAGCACCAAACAAGACAAGGACAAACGGGACAGGACAAGAACATGACAATCCCGGTTCTCTCGTACTGTGGAGAGAACAAGGGTCAGTTTTTATTTCAGCGTGTATTCGATCCATCATTCAGCATTTACTTTACCAAGGAACTTTTATAACTCATTCCCACGGTCTCCTCCCACTAAAACAGCTCAGCTAACCAATGGAGGCCGGTAGTGAGTTGAGGGGACAAAATCTAAAGTTTGTATGTAAATGCAGTTTATTTTTATAGATTGACATACACTGATGTCGGATTTACAAGAATACTGCCGACATATGATGCTTTTTATCTTGTGTTTCTCGATGTGTTTTTTGGGGACAAATGAGGAATTGTGGTGTCATATTACTTAGAGAGTTTGGCATAATAGTTTTCCACCTGAAGCAAGTTGGAAAACAATCTCATAATGAATCTAGTTGTAGTCTTGCAAATACTGACCCTGAAAGATCCCCAGTCTTTGCAAAATCTGATAGTGACTAAAACCTCATATTTTCTTTAGATGTAAAAGGGTGTCAGATTTAGTCTTTTCAAAATCCTCAAGTGTGTGATAGGCACTAATTGTGAGGGAACATATAGAGCAATAACGATACATCTGCAACAAGATTATCGTCTAATAAATTGGCCTGGCAGATTTACCAGTCTTGCTCTAGAAAAAAATAATTAAGCATTCACAAGAACAGAAAATGATTAGTTCACACAAAAACTGTTTGATCCATTAACACTGGTACCACGACCCTTATCTCCACCCCTTATGTCCTCCCCTAATCGTTAATGTTAATTATGCTCCTCACGTAAAACAAATTCAGTAAGCCATCAAAATAGGTCCATGTAGGGACGGGCATTGCAAATTAGCTTAGGCTATAAATGTTGTGGTATGTGGCATCAGTTTTATGCTCTATACTTGTCCTGATACAAAAAAACATGAAATAAATAAATAAATTACATCTTTATAAAGTGGTTAAAATTAAATCATGCCAAATTGTCTGTGTAGGTTAAACAAATAGTGTTTTGTCGGGGTACTGCTTATACAGCAAGTGCTTATTAATAAAAAAAAGCCCCATCAGATTTTTACCTCTGGTGCCGAATGACAATTCGCTTGTTGTGTAATATAAATGATGATGATGTTGAGTAATCAAGACGTGCCCTCTCAATCCAAAACCTGCACATTTTCAGGAAATTCAGTCCTTAAAGTCTTGCTCCAAAAGTGTTTCTTGCGCTCCGTCTCACTTGTGTGTCCATGACCAGGTGTCAGACAAGGGCCACATATGAACAGGTGTGCGTTTGTGTGTGTGGAGTGTGTGTGTTTATTGCAAAAAAGGCCGTCCATAGATCAGCGTCATCCTTTCTTCTACCTCCTTTTCGGACTTTTTTATTGACTGCACTTAACCCTCCCTTCAGAGAAACATAAAGTGCTGAATTTGTTAGCCCCGTTTTTAATGGACTGCTTTTCTCCACCATTTTGGGATTATGCTAAAGTAGAGCCCCCACCTTTGGGAAGGGGAGGGGGGCAGCTTGTGAACCCGCGGATGTATGAGTGTATGTGTGTGTGTGTGTGTGTGTGTGTACTGAATTACATAGAAAGCATAGAAGCATAAGTCTGTGTTTTGTTCCCTCTTATGTGTTCTGCACGGAAGAGTGACAGCCCCTGACTTACCCCTGCATTATCCCTTCCTGTGAGTGTGTGTCCCCCCCAACCCTCCTCTCAGCTGTATAAAACCCTGAGAGGTAGCTCTGATACTACTCACACAAGAGTACAATTTCAATTTCAATTGGCAGCCCTGTTAAAAAGGAGCTATGGAGATGGCAATCAGGCCTGGGGGAAAGCGGAGCTCCCTGTATTATTGTGTGCGTGTCCCTCAACTGCTTAATATCAAGCTTTTGCCTTCTATTAGTTAAACAGGCAGATGTCACTGATGTGGTCTGTGTATTAGTGCATTGTGTGTTTTATTTGTGTGTGTGTGTGTGTGTGTGTGTGTGTGTGTGTGTGTGTGTGTGTGTGTGAGCGAGTGAGTGAGTGCGCGCTCTGGTGTCCCCATCCCATTGACTCTTTAATAAATATGCCTGCCATTCTATCAGCAGTCAAACAACATATGAATGCTCAATGACACGCTTGACAAGGCATGCAACTGTGGCAAATGGGGTGCACACACACACACTCACACACTCACACACAGACTCTTATGAATGATGTCTCTTTCATAGCGCTACGGTGTCCTGTCTTCCCTTTGCTCACTATCTCTGACTGATATCTGGTTGAGGGCTGAGAGGCTGCTGTAGGCCAAAATTTGATTTCTGTAGCAAAGATGGGTAAGAAAAAGAGATAGCTGCAAACAACAGCAAAAAAATGAGTACTGCTTACAAAACAGTCGTGGTTTTGTAATCTTTCCCCAGTTAAAAGTTATCAAACTTGTAACCCTTAAAGAAACCTTGCTTTATTAACATTCATATTTACAGGTTAGCACATTTTCGCAATTTTGGTCAGTAAATTTACAGTAAAAGGGATTTTTAAAATCTGCCTTTTTTAAGGAGAGTCACTTTAAATATTGTTATAGGCAGTGCAACAACAACCTCTGGTTTAATAGTTTTTATGATTTATAATGATCGTTAATTATGATTATTATTTGTTATAAACAGAATATTTTTGGTCAGTCACTGCGCAGTGTCATAGGTTCTCAAATTTATCTATAGAGTGAGTGCCCCTCGCTTTCACGCTGCTCTCTGGTACTGGCAGCTGCAGCTCCAGACCCAGACTCAAGGTAAGTCTGAGTGAGATGGAGGCAGCTGCCTGGAGGAAGCTCGACTTTGTCCAGTTAGGTGCCAAGAAAATGTTAACTTCCACCCTCTGCTTAGAAGTGGTGAATTTACTGTTCATAGCAACTTATCATGATTCAGTGCCTGACTTTTGTTTTATATATTTTGTCAGCAAAAAATGTTGTTGCACAAACTCTATAAATATTTTCTAAAAAGAACAAATATTTGAATATTCATATTAAAAAAGCCAAATCTGATTCGACTGACATATTTCTGAGCCGAACACGGCCCCACAGAGAATGATGGAGCCATTGCAGAGACTTTAACAGCAATTGGTGATTCATTTTTGAACTATTTTTGTTTTGAACTCTTAAATTGGATGGTTTTTCACCACAGTTTTACATTCTTCAAACAGGGCAAAGCCACAAAATTGAAACTATAAAGATAATTTTCACTGACCAGTAAGTCTACCTTTAATGCTCTCACGCTGCTATTACGAGTAAAAAAAGTGGTTAAAGGGGTTAATATGGAAGCGAGCCAGTCGAAGGATGCCTGATATTATGTGGTAAACCTGGCCAGTAGTGGACAGTGAAAGGGTTAAAGCTTCCACGCTCAGGACAGCAGGCCTGAGAGGTAATGCATGGCTGATGAGTGCTGGGCTAATGGGCAGCTCTGTTAGCTGGAAATCAAATGACTGCCTCTGCATTTTAAGTCCCTCTGTCGCCTCCATTGACTGGCTGAAGATATTTATCTCTGCCGTGTCAAGGGGTGGAGGAGGAGAGGAGAAGGGTTCAAGTAAAGAGAAGAAAAAAAGGAGAGTGGGGGGTGAGGGAGAGAAGTGGAGGGCATCTCAGAAAAACCTGAGGACCTAATGCAATTATTAGAAACTTGACCACAAATGACAACTCATCTGGTGCTGGCTCTGTAATTAATTGTCTGCTAGCAGGAGCACAGGGGTTTGGGAGGGTGAGGGGTGGGGTGAGGGAGTGAGAGAGAGGAGCGGCAGGCGGGTGATTGGGAGAGGGCAAAATGACAGGTGAGGAGAGACACAGAGAAGGAGATGAGGTAAGATGAGGCAACAGCTTAAAGATCCTCGTTAAAGTGCAAGAGACAGAAAAAGGTTCGGACACAGAGGAAGAGAACATGTACTGTGAGTGATAGAGGCCGAGAAAATCTGCGGGCGAGACGACAAGTGGAAAAAGTATGCGATTAAAGAAGTGGATTAAATAAGGAGAGGCGAGGGAGAAAAAAGGGCTGGGATGAGAAAGCAGAAAGTGCAGACAGTGTGATGAATCCAGTGACCATGTTAAATTGGTTATATTGACCTTGCCAGGGCTCAGTTTAACACTCACACTTGTTTGTCTAGTTTTACTTAATTGACCTCAGATAACTAATTACCATTTCCTGGAACAACAGTACATTACTCTCTCTGTGTCTCTGACCCTTCCCTCTCTCTCTTGCCATTCTTTGTCAGGCTCTCCGTCTTTGTGGCTTGTAGCTGTTTGGAAGGGAAAAGACAAGTAGTCTGTACACGAAATATCGCAAGTTCCCAATGATTTAATGATGCAACGCGTCCTGTCCACCTTCAAGATCTTTGTCGTGTAAAAAGCAGAACCTAATGACAGACGACTGTCTCTTTTGCCTGACATTGAAGGTCAAAATGTTGCATCATGACATTTTTGAGAGCTTACTTTATTTATTTTCCCTTTTTTTATTTCAATGCTGAGTTTGCTCTCAACTGTATCCAGAGCTGAAATTTTACTTGCCTGCTAAAGAAAGAAGAAGTTTGCCATTTTGTTGAACAAAGGAGTTCTGTACTGCAATTTGAAGGACTGTGTATCAGTACTCAATACTACAGTGCAATTGTTTGGAGGGTGACGATAATCCACCTCCATTTCTCATGCTTCTGTGTTGGAGAGCGGCATCACTTATGTGCAGTAGCGACATGGTTGATAACTTTCGGAAAATCAGAAATATTGTAAGGCCAACCTTTAAAAAGAGTGGTTGTAAGAGGGAGGCACCGTTTGCATGGTCAAAGAAGTCTGCTACTAGTGAAAAAATCTTGGCACATTCAACAGCCATTCCACTTGTTTTGACTTGATAAACGACATGTTATGCATGTTAATTGGAGTATGCAGGCCGCATATAAACTGGAATATTGCTGCTTTTTAAATCCCCTGGCGTTGGGTCACATGCATAACACTTAGTTAAAACGTCGTCAAGATGTAACATCCTTCCCATCCACAAACCCGTCCTGACAGCTTTTACACAGCCGTTGATTCAGCGCTGTTTCTACCTCCGCTGCCCCCAGACTGCGATTGTACCCTTTTATAAAGGTTTTTAATAAACTCCTACCTTTATCAGGCAGTGTAAAGGGGGTTAATGAATACATGCTCAAACATAACATTCATTTTTGACAGACTTACTATTGTCTAAAGACTCTTACATTTGGAGAACCCTTCGGGGAAAGTTTCTTCCTTAAGGAAGCAACTTGACAGACAGGAAGAGCCAGAGATTGAACCACCAGTCTGTTTCACCTTCCACCTAAATTATAGCAGTGCCCAATTGTTCCCACACAATTATATGACCATGGACTCACTGACAAACTGATTCTTAAAGTCATACTGTTAAAAAAAATAGTAGGTTTTTAGGCCACATTAGTAATATATACATTTATAGTTAGACTGTATATAGCAATAAATAAGATTTTCAATGTCCCCGAAGTTCATTTCTTCAAGTTTCTTGATTTAGGTAAAACTAATAGACATGATGTTACTGCCACGCCTTCTCAGCATGGCGAGCCTGTCACAGCCCATCATGTATCACTGTCTGTCTGCTTCATTCCTGTCTGTCCATGTCTTCGCTTCATCTCTCCCTCCATTGCTCCCCTCCCTCCCGCTGTGTGCCAGGGTTATAATGTGCTCCTATGGTTGTAGTAAACAGGCCACAGTGTCTCTGAGGCCTTGTGCTACACCACCATTACTATCTGGCTTGCCTCCACTACAAATTGGATGAACAGGCACTGACACATTTTCAATATTATTACATTAAACCAAGTGGATTTTGATTGATAACCTAATATTGGCCTAATGCAAAACATCAATCATGGCAAGTATATTAATTATTTAATATTGTGGCGTAATTCAGTAATCGATGCTGCCTCTGCGTTGAAGGCACAGAGAACGGATGGAGGGAGGGAGATAAAAAGAAAAGGAAAGCTCTGTCCCTGAAGACCTCAGCAGATTATATGATGTTTTGAAAAGAGAGATGAAGATGTAAAATGGTGTGTGTGTGTGTCAGCTGTGTGTGTCTAATGGATAGAGCGATCCCTTTGGCCCTGGTGCGGACAGCGCCGGACAGCTTGCCCTTGATAAAGTCAAGACAACAGATGACAGAGTGGGAGATTAAATGCAAGTGAAGAGCTTAATAAAGGTTGGATCACCAAAATAAAAGACTGAAAAAAAAAGACGTGGTTATAAAAAGTGCGAGGGGAGTGGGGTGGGGGTGGGGGTGGGGTGGAGGAAATGAGTGGAGGAGGAGGGATCGGCGCTGCGTCTCCCTGTGTTAGATTGTTTCTCACTAATTGCGCTTCATTAGCGGATTACACACACTGTCACCACGGTAACAAATGTCTTGCTGTCTGGTTGCCGGGCGCCCGTCATGTATAATGAATGTGGCGGGGTGTTTGTCAGAATGTAATGTAATTACAGCTAGATGAAGTTTGCCTTAAGTGGTTGACTTGTCTGCATGTGGCTCACTGACAGAGCACAGAATAAACAAGCAAACATCCTTTCTTCATGACTTCTTCTCCACTTGTGTCTTACTTTTATTAATAATTGTGTTTAGCATTTCTGTCATTCCTTCATACCATTATTTAGAAATGTTGATGATTTGGGAACGGCTTAGGTTTGTGGTCACACTGGGACCTGGCCCGATGGATGGATGGATGGATGGATGGATGGATGGATAGATGGATGGATAGATGGATGGAGGAGGGGAGGAAGAGGGAGGGATGGTGGATGGATTAGACAGTATGTAATTTTAGAGATGGTGTAGATTTACACTGTGATGCTGCTGGCTGCATTAGCAACTGAAGCCTGTCGATAAGCCTTCCTCCCTCTCAGCGCACACACACCACACACACCCACACACCCACACACACACACACACACACACACACACACACACACACACACACACTCACACTCACACACACACACATACATTTACACGGTGAAACGCAACGGCCAGGGTGGAGTTGTCAGTAATGGGGGCCAGAGTTGGAGGGGGGGTGCTGGGATCGGGGAAGGGGGCTGTTTGTGTTCTCTTGATCTGTTGATTTCCACTGCTGCAAATTTGAAATGTGCCAAAATCGCATCTATTATTTACTGCCAATTTGCTCTTTTTAAAACCAACTGCCCCCCCCCCCTCGCCACCTCCTTCTCTTCCACCTCCTCGCCTCGCCATTCTGCCGTTGCTACCCTGATAATCATACACACATTTTTTTTGGTTATTAATTCACAGATAATAAGCTCCGAGTTCTCTCTCTGTACTTGGAAATTATTATTATGGCTGCCAACATTGAGGCGACAATATTAGTTAACCCCAGTCTGGTGTGGATGCCAGTGAACACAGCACTTCAGTCTGAAAGGTTACAATTAGGATAATTCTGAGGATAAATCTATTTATTTTTCCTTTTGATTAGTCAAAATCTTTTTGATGTCATTAAGATCAATTTCTTCCACAAACATTTCCATCCTGTTAATACCTGAAAAAAAAGAAGAGGCAATAATGACAGTTGCCGACTGATTTCCAACTAGAGCAGAAAAAATGTTATCAACTAGTTGAGACAGAAAAATAATTGCTAAGTATATGATAATCAATTAATGTTTAAAGTATTTTTCAAGCAAAAATAAAATTTGAAAAAAAAACAAATATTTTAGATCCTCACATTTCAATATTTTCTGTTTGTAATCTTTAAAAATAAACTCATTATTTTTGGTCTGATACAAGACGTTTATATTTAATAAACAAAAAAAAAGAATTTATTTGAACAAATAAAGGGTACATTTATTAATTGTGAAAATGCATCAGAAATTGCATCTCTAATTCCAGTTAATCAGAGTAAGCCACAGGTAAAGTTCCGATTTAATGCATTAAAATGTTGGTTTAGAAATGTTCATTCAAGCAAGCTTGAATAGTGTTTGCACTTCTGTCTCTGTCCTGCGTATTGAAGTGTGTGTATTTTTAAGCGTGGATTTGTGTATGTGCATCTGCAAAAGTGTTCTTTTTTTATTAAATGACGTTTTGTGTCTGCGCTTTATTTACAGTGGGGGAAATGTGTTGTTGTGTTGCAGGGACGCCGCGAACATCAAAGGCAGATTAGAACATCTGGTAAGTTCTATTCGACACCTCTCTTTTTATCCCCCGCACACACACACACACACACACACACACACACACACACACACACACACACACACACACACACACACACACACACACACACACACACACTTTGATATCTGCATTTCTAATGAAACCTCCGGAATTGGAGCTGAATACCTGCAGCTAACAGGCAGGGAGAGAGAGAAAACAGAGAAAACAGGGATAGAGGGAGGGTAGTGTCCCCCCCCTCGGGCCTGGTCCACCTTTTATATTAGCGTTTCATTTATCCCCAATTCTAACCACACACACACACACACACACACACACACACACACATATCCACATCCACCCTGATTTTGCATTTTGTTTTGAGTATTTGAAGGATTTTTGCATGTTTGCTTACCTGTTTGCACATAGAAGTATAAAAGGGGATTTATTTTACTTTACACACACACACACACACACACACACACACACACACTCTCTCTCTTCTTTTCCCTCTCCCTCCTCCTGTCAGCATGGGGCCTTTGCTCAGTCCTCTCCCATCCATGAATCGAGGGCCTGCTGGAAACGCTCTCCCGGGACAGCCCTGAAAATTTAATGGCCAACGTTTCCAGCGTTTCTCTTGCTACTCCCTTTAATACGGGGTCAGAGTGCCGTGCAACAAAGTGAAAAGGTTCTCTCTCCTCTTTTTGGGTGGGAAAAAACCGAGGTTTGATGTGCCCCATATTCCAGGGGATGAATTATAGACAGAGGTCAGCGAGGGTCCTGGCTCTCTGTGGATGTCACATGCCCTCCCTCCCTCGCCTCCCTGCATACTAAACCTGCAGCTCCCGGCACCTTACGCAAATGACCCCCAGCCCCACCACGCACTACGCAAATGACCCTGAATATGCCACACAAATGACTGACCCCAAAATTCAAACAGTTTGCAGTAACTCTGAGCGAATGAACGAGTGGCAGATCAGAGAGAATCAACCTCAGGTTTCACCGTTGTCAAGCTCAGTCGTTCCTTAAAGGGGACCTGTTATACTTTTCCTTATTTTCTTTCATAACTATTACATTAACATGATGGATGTTCATATTAAACGTGGCCAAAGTTTCAAATAATGAGGTAAATTTACGTAAAGTTATTCCCTGTGATCGAAACCCTCAGGCTGCAGACTGTTCTGAATACTGTTTCCAACAATGCTTTTTTTTTAACTTTGGCTACAAGATGACATCAGCTCTTGACAGACTTTTATATATCCTCACCCAGGCACATTACTGCGAGTTTTTACATTATGTAGTCTACACTGCTACGTGTAGCTACATGCTAACTTCAGGGAAACATGTAATCTTGGTTGCATATGTGTTAGATATTCACTGAGAGACACCTGGTTGTGTTTGGGAGGGAATCATGTTTTGGCTTAAAATACCCAGTTTTGGAGGTACAATCCCCACTGGAAACACAGCGATGTCTCGGTAAAAAACATTCGCTTTTCGTGGCACTATCCCGGCAGAAAATGCAGCAATGTCTTTGAAAAGAAAAACCTGCTTTTCTGCGGCAAAAAATAAATGAATAAATAATAATATATTTTTTTCCCCTGATTTCAAATCATTTTCCTGCTGGAACATGTGCGGTTGTGTTTAGAAGCTTTTATTCATAATTTTTCATGAAAGAAAGCGCTGCCATTCGTCATTACAGTTATTCCACAGCTGTGACGGGGCAGAGATGTCGAGATGTTGAAGACCCTGAATGCGCTAACCAATCACTCCAGATATGACTCTTTTGGGAGGGTGCCTTAAAGAGGCGGGCGTTAAAACAGAGCATCTCAGACAGAGGGTGAATACAGGTGTTTCAGCACAATCAGTATGACGAAAATGAAGTGTTTTTCAACCATTAAAGCATGTAAGCATGTTCTAGTTAAGCTCAAAATACAAGTATGGACCTGAAAATGAGCAACATAAAGTAGACCTCCTTTATCCTTGACTGTAATCAGAGCTCTGAATGAAGTGGGAGTAGACTTAAGAGTGGAGTGATTTTGCCTGTATTTTGCTCAGTGTTTATATCATAAACACACTGAGATGCTCCCAAAGTGCATTACTGGTTGTGCACAGTGGTCTCTTTCGCTGGCTCCATTCTCTCATCGCCGTTTACCGTAGGAGTGTTTGAGGGCACCATTGTTAAGTGCATAGATTTCTCCCTGAGAGTTCAGACACTTAAATAAAATGACAGACATTAAATATAGTGCACAATGTCGTAATGGTCTAGTTTAGCTTTGGAGACGTCTATGGGTGGGTCTGGAGGTGTGATTGATGTGGTACTCCATAAAAAGGGCGTGTGAATTATTCAAGAGAGGATTACATGCATAAACAGCATTAATCAATATGTGTATTGGCAGTTTCATCTTGGCAAACATCAGGTAGTGTGTGTCTCATGTTGAGATGAGCCTTCCTCTTAAAGGCAAGTGGAGGAATGTGAACTCATTTACATAAGTGATAGTGTACACAAATGTCTATATGTATATGTATGTGCTGATTTTTCATGTTTGCATACTTTCTTACACACATTTCTGGTCAAAGTCACCTTGAATAGTTTATCTTTGTATCATATTATCATTTCACATGAATTTGCTGGGGTTATACAAAACATTGGTGCTGTAGAAGAATGTAAACTTTTACACAATCATGTCCTGGCTGCGATAAGTATTCCACATGCAAGTATACATACATTAATGTTTATTGGCAGCAGTTAGTGTGGTGTGTGTCTTTTTTTATTTTTTGCACTAAGTGGACTTATAAGAACAGATTAATACATGTTTGTATTTGATTCTTAGTCTTTATCAGGATCAGCTCAGAGTTAAACATTTACAATTTTACATACAGACAAACACACATTGGTGTGTTTACCAGTGCATTTTTTTGTATACACGTGTCTCTGGGAATTTGAATACCTGAATACTGAGTATTTGAATTTATGGGTGTGTTTATGCTTATGGGGAGATTGCACCCCAGTAGTCAGCTGCCTGGGGAGCGCAAGACTCTGATTACGATTCGAGACAGAGAACTGTAAATAATGGAGCTCGTCTCCCTCTGTGGTGGAGTTGCGGGGCTGTTGGAAATGCTGTTTCCCTCTATACCTCACACATACACCCCAGCAGATTTCTAAACAGGCATTTATGACTCTCTGTTGATGTACTGCTCTTAAGATTAGTGCATCAACCATATTGACACTTATGGTGTCACCACGCTGGAGTAATATTATCCTTTAAATGGTCACCTCAAACCTGGCCTGTATCAAAGAATTATTTTAACAGTAATAATTACTTCCTAATATTCACTGAAATAATTGGCAATGATTTTTAGTAATTGCTCTATTGTTTAGTTTTAAGCATGTTAAATTTTCACACTGATGTGACAATCAAGCTTCTGTTGAAATAATTCTCACGCTTGATTTTTCATGATGGATACTAACGTTGCCTTCTCCTGTTCAGTTAACTGTATGAGTGAATGACTGGCACAGTAATTAGGTGGGTAATTAAGATTTATGTGGTCTGAGGTTTGTTTTATTGTTCATGTTTGTTTTGTTTTTCGTATTTTCAGCAGATTGACTGAACGTGATCAGTCGTGATGCAGAGAAAAAGACTGAAGTTAATTGCTCCCAGTGCTCTGCGTTAGTTTCTGCTTTTGTTAACACACACACACACACACACACACACACACACACACACACACACACACACACGTCCAAACGTGCACACACATACACAAGTTTGAGTTGGACCACTCCTTGCTCTGGGAGAAATGGAGCGATAGTGAAAGAGGTGGCCTACAGCAGCTAATCAGTCCAGATGCACCGCTTCTCAGAGCCGAGAAGAAGAAAGCCAGCAGCTCAATCAATACATGAGGAATCAGCCTCATCAGGATTACTGGCTCAATCAGCAGCTGTACCCATCGTTCTACCACACACACTGCCGGGGGAAGGATAGCAGAAGAGAGGGGTAGAGTAGGAACAAGGGAAGGAGGGAAAGATCGGTCCTGAGATGGGAGTTTGAATAGAACGTGATGCTGCAGAGCTGGAGAGGTTGGTTTACAGGTCAGTCTAGGGTTGCAGGTTGACTTGAGGTCATGAGGTCACTTTAGGAGACGTTGCAGACATTTCGTAAAAGCAATAAAAAGGCCCTTTTAAGATTCAAGAACTTAATTGTCATTATGCAAACATAACTTGATTGCAGATGTGCTATCCTAATAACATACCTCCAGGTCGATACATACTGAGTTTTGTAACACGGCAAATGTTTCTGTGCCATTTAAAGCGTTAGATTAATGCCTTAAGTCTTAAACGTGGTCCAGTAACCGCAATTTTTCCAACAGAATTTCTCACCACCTCACATTTTCTCCTGTCTAACAGCATAACCAGTTCACACAATCAGCTAAATTACTGTATCTGGCTTGTATGCTGCCGATTATTCAAGCAATTGTTGCCAAAGTACCTTTAAACCCTTCCTCAGACAGTGTTAGTATTACTTGAAGATATTGTCATTTAAATTTGCTTATTAGCTTCAGGATGGTAAAAATGTTGAGTAAAGTACTCCTGGGATACACTACACTGCTCCCCCTCAGTGTAGTAAAGTACGACAAGCTCTTCTCAAGTTGCTTCATATCGTTTCAAATGTCACGACTATACAGGTAAACAAGAAAAATCATAAAACTAGAAAAATCATACATTTCTAATGAGAGGTGGTCTTGAGCACTGCAGTACTCAATTTGGATGTTAGTTTTCATTCAACATATAATCTTTTTTATGTTTATGCTTTGTGTCAAGAAAACATAAATAATCAATATAAACACAAAGTGACCCAGTTCAATATTGAAAGTTCAAAATTTTTGGACAGGACACAGTGACGCAACTGCTATTTATAAATTGATGCACAGACTCATATAGTGAAAGAGATAGACCCGTACAGCTGCAGATAAGACTCAGCATTTTCAGTCGGACTTCAGTAGTCAAGTACGGCCATCCCTACTTTTAATCCCTCATACTCCTCAACTGTTTGTATTAGAAATTTAAAAAATGCCATTGTAAGGAGTTTTGGCAGCATTGTCTTCTCTAAGTTGGACACTTACAAGAGACACCTCTCCACTCCTCATTTTATCTGAAATAATAAAAATAAAAAAGGGGAAAAAAATCAAGGCTGGAGTGTATTTCTGCATAGGAGCTCTGTAAAGCAAGAAAGTGCATTTGTTGAAAAGGTAGCATAGAAACAAGGGGTCACCAAACTGCTGTCCACATGGCTTTCTTCAGGGATGGCTGATGTCGCCCCAGCGTCCCTTGGTGAGTTGAAGAGTTTACTGAGGCAAAGTGTCTTTTTGGCCTACTGACAGATAGGCAACAGCAGCTGTAGTCAGGACGACAACACACTCACATACCAAGAATGTGACAGACCTGGTGTCACTGAATATGGCAGTGAGTTGACTTTGAACCGTCTGAGAGTAAAATACAAGAAGTTGAGAAGAGTTTGGAGCTCAGGATGATATATTATCATCTCTTTTCTTTATTCTGTGTCCCTAATTGTCTCATTTAACACTTTCTCTTTATCTAGCACTGTATCTCTTTCTTTGTATTTCTTTGTCTCCATCTGTCTTTCTTCCTCTCTAATAAGATTGTGTAGGATAAAGAGGTGAAAACAGCCCAGAGAGAGAGATTCCGGGCAGATAAAGGAGGGGATGGGGAGGTGGGGGGTGTTGATAATCTGCAAACAGATTTCCATGCTTATTACACTAATGATTTCATGATATTTGATGTGGCGGGGGCTGGGTGGATGTGGAGGGGGTGGGGTGGTCTCTTTCTCTCTCTCATCTCGACGGCGCGGCTAAATGATGGAGTAATTTGAGTGACCTCTGACTCGGGGCAGCCCCAGACGTAATTGCATGTCATTCTGGCACAGAAGGAGGGGAAGAGGGAGCGGGGGGGCTCCACAAAATACAAAGTACCCCCCTGTCTTTCCCTCCTTTCTCGCAAATCACCTCTTTTTCTGTCTCCTTTTCATGTGTCCCCATCACTGTCTTGCTCTCCATATTGTTGCCTGTCTCACGGTGGCTCGCTCCTTGAGTGTTTCCAAAAAAACAACCCCCCCA
This sequence comes from Plectropomus leopardus, assembly GCF_026936395.1. Lineage (NCBI taxonomy): Eukaryota > Metazoa > Chordata > Actinopteri > Perciformes > Serranidae > Plectropomus > Plectropomus leopardus. The sequence continues at coordinate 19,553,957 of NC_142181.1, read as the reverse complement.
AACAAAAGAAAGATTGCATTAATTTTCAAATGATGATATTACATTAAGCGCAGAGATCTCATATATCAAAACGTGAGAACTACTCCCTTACTGTATGTGCTTCATCTTAATGGTATCGCTGGATGTCAAGGGCATGGAGGAAATTAAATCGGAAAGTGCAGATAGACCAAAGAAGATATTATCTCTGGATGATTGCAGTTTTGATAGGTATTCCAGTGAATTTCATTTTCTCCGGATGGAGAGAAGATGAGTTAGCCTGCACATTTGCTCATTTTTCTTCTACATGATTTATGTGAGTTGAGTATAAAACTCTCTCCTTCTATCCCCACCCCCACCCCTTTCACCCCACCACCTCCCCTTTTTATCGGGAACACATACATGCACGCACACACGCACATGGGGTAGTAAATTACTGCCTTTGAGTTGTATCGTGGCTGGGGCAGTTTATGTATGTATGTGTACTTGTTGTATCCTTGCATGTGGGCAAACTGTAGTTTGTATGCACGTGCATGTCTTTGTGTGTGTGTGTGTGTGTGTGTGTATGAATACACGCGCCCGAGATAGCAGCAGAGCCATCAGCGGGAATGATTCCAGGGAGACGGGGGAGTGTCATTACTCAGACTTGTTTACATTCTAAATACGTAATGAAATCTTGTTGGTAATAATGACGGGAATAAAAGTTTGGGAAATTGTAAAAGTGGTGAAGTTTGAGAAATGAGCCCCGGCCTGTGAAATAGCATTTGGGGGCAGGAAACGACATTATTATGCAGTGCTCCTGCCTGCCTGAGACATGAAGATGAACTGCTGGCGGGCCATAAAATGCTGTTAGCCCTAGCCTGAAGTATGGCACATTGTAAAAGAGCCCTGATCCCATATTGCCATTATATATAAAAGTATAGCCATACACAACATTATTTTTCATATAAGATGAGCTCAGATACAGTGGCCCAGGCCCCCCAAATACAAACACTGATAGGCAGATTTTTTTTCCTCCTTATAAAATATATAAATAAACATATTGCCATGGAACCCATCTCTGCCCTGATCTTATAGACCTCGATATTAAAAACAGAAATATTGCATTTTCTAGGGGCTCTGTTTTCCCCTGTCCTCTTTTGGGTGTGGGATATATCTGTGTGTTGTTTGGGGGGTAGGCATAGTGGAGGAAGAGGAGATGAGGAGGAGGCCCGAGTGGAAGGCAACAAATGAAAGAAAATGGAAACAGATGAAGACTTTAAAAATATAATGAGATGAATATTGAGCATATAAACTCCAGCGTAAAAAGAGTTAGAGAGAGTGTATATTGAAACTGTTTATTGACAGAAAATAATGGTTACAGTGGTGTTATTAAGATTAATGTTACAGTAGATAGACTCAAGTTTGGGGACTTTTCAAAGTGTCAGGTGACATTATGCAAATCCACATTTATTTAATGTGTTCATTCATTTATTCATTCAGATTATTGTTTTTTAGGTAGGATATTGAGGTGAGAAAGAGAGGCTAGTGTGTAACAAAGTTCCCCTTTTCTGTTTTCAGAGTGCTGCTGGCTTTGACTGGACTTGTGTTTAAAGCATTCATCATGTTGACAATACTGCAATTTATCTGTTGACCTTGAGCATTTAGTTTTGTTAAAGTTTGTTTTACATACTTTTACAGCAGTAGTGATTTCCCTAAAATGTTTCTGGGAGGCTGGCTCTCTGGTAAACTTACTTTACCAAGAGGATAAAGAGACATAGACAGCGTCACTAATCTGTCCCTCTAGAATTTTGTGCTTCATGCCAACAATCAGCATACACCATCTTGAGAAACTGAATGTAATTTTGTTTGTCTCAGCACTAAAATAGCTAACATTAATGCTGAAGTTTGTTTTTTTGTGATAAGTATGTCAAAACGGGTGTTTTAAATAACAAAATCATTTTTGTTGTTGAGTACATGGCTCTAGATTCCTTATCTTAAGTGGAAACTTACTTGGAAGACAAAGAGAAGTCCTGAGATAGAGAGCTTATGATTTGTGTTCGTGGACCAGTTTGAAATACAATATGTTCTTATCTATCTTATATAGATTTAGCACTCCCATTGATCCTTTTTAAAGTCATTCAAAGCACCTATTCTTTGCCTTGCAGACATTTTAAAATATATTGTGTAGTTACTTCTTATAACAACACTTTTTTTTGTATTAATGCTCCAGGGACATTTTTACATATGCTTTGGGACAACCCTCTAACTGCTACTTTTTTTGGAAATTTGGCATTGATTTTTTTAAATCAGATTTTAATGGGTTGAGCTACAATTCAGATCCATCTCTCTGTCTGCTAAAGAATGTCAAATCATCCTTTACTCCTAATCAATATAGGCTGTTGTTTGCCGGCTTTACAACTGCAAAAAAGACAATTTTAAAAAGTGATACATTCAGAGTCTCACTTTGCAGTCATATTGGCTTCTGGCTGTTATTAAAATGGCAAACTTGGAATGCACAACAGCTAAGATGAACAGAGGGTGCCAAAAGAAAATAAGAGCATGGATGGATATCATAGCTGCCCTTTATAATCTATAGAATTAAATGCTTTAAACTTTTTTTTGTTTTTGGTTATTTCTCTTGTTTTGGCTTGTCTTTTCATTATATTTATCACTATATTTTGTATATATTGTGTCTAAAAACACAGTAAACATTTTATCACAAAAAAGTATGAATGTGCTGTGGATAAATTTGTAGTTGATCACCTAATATATCTTAAATAAAATAAACTTAAATGCAAACTATTAAATACGGATTTTTATGAGATAATAGCCAACTAATATCTTATATTGTCATTTTCAGTCGCAATCTTCCAAAAACTTTGATGGTATTAAAACAAGATTATTAAAAGTCTCTTTTTAAAATTTTCTCTTTTAATTTCTGTTGTATGTAGCAGTATATATTTAATGATCTGTTGCGCTGTAGAGTTAAAGACGAGATGAACTGCACCGGCTCTGCTCCTCGGAGCTGCCGGGGAGATGATGGTTTACTGTGTCTGCAGATTCTGGAGCTCAACTAATCATCAGGAAGACCAGCAGGGCTTCGCTCTCATTCTCTGACCTACAGTATCTATCTAACCCTTCATTGCTTCATTGTCCTGCTCTCTCCCCTTGGTCTCCTCCTCACTTCCTCAGTTTTTGTCTGTGGCTCACCTGAGCCTGTAACTGAAGATGGTTATCGTAGATTGAGATATAAAAATGAGCGGATGGACAGTTATGTCAAGAGAGGATGACTAAATGTAAAACTTTTGCTCGTCTGCCTGCATGTGTGTTGATGCATGCTGCTATTCAAGTATTTCTGTTTTTTCTTGCTTCTCTTTCTGCTCATTCATGAATACATTTTTGTTGTTTTGGAATGATGGACGGAGTCGATCATTTGATAATAAGGCAGTTTCACCATTTGACTACAGTCTGGCCAGATACAGCCCATTTGACCTTTCCTCTGCCTCTCTAACAGATATTTATTCATCTGCTGACCCACCATACTTTGCTTTGTCTGCTCGGCCTCAGGCCCTATGATAATAATAATAGTAGTCCGTTTGACCAGAGCATGACTACAAATAGATGAAATTTCCTGCATGTGGTACCCCATTATACACAGTGTGGCATTGTTTTTGCCAAGCCGAGTGAGGGTTATTTATTTTTCTAATGGGACGTGTTTATTTTTTACTAATGGGACAGACGCTGGGCACTTAGGCTCAGCTTAGCGTGTCTCAGTGCGTCTGTCGTCGCTGTGGTGAGGTAAGGGAACAGGCTGGAGGCCTACTGTGAGCATACAGGACTTCCTGTCACATTTAGGGCAAGAGTTAGCCCGAGTGAAGCGGGTGTGGGTGTCAGTACCGGCAGTGATATCCCAATAAAAGTAGATTCTTTTATGACAGGGGGATGTTTATAAAAAAGGCATTTCTTGAGAGTGAAGAAAAATACATTGACTATGTTGTTGATAATAAAACCTGCTCTGTGAATACATGACTAGATATCATTAACATGTATGCAGGCATTCAGAGAGGACTTCTTCAGTGTTTTGGCTGAACGGCAAAAGAGACTGATTGTCTCAAAGCACGGGCACATGAAACTGAAATTCTCATCGCTAGATATCCCAACAGGGGGCAACATGTAAGGTGCTGATATGCTCCAACCAGAGTATTCTTCAGTGTTGCAGCGATTGGTCCGGTGTGGAGAAAAGGTCAAGGTCACTGTGACCTTATCTGTCTCATTCTTGTGAATGCGATATTTCAGGAACACCTTAAGGGATTTTTTTTAAAATGTAGCGCAAATGTCCACATGGACTGAAGGATGAACTGATTAAATTTTTAGGGGGTCAAAGGTCAAGGTTACTGTGACCTCACAAAACATGTTTTTCGCTATAGCTAGAATTCATGCACTTATTATGACAACATTTCAAAAAATTGTTTACTTGGACATAATGATAAAGTCAAGACATTTTATATTCAAAAGGTCAAAGGTCAACTTCATATACATCATAATGTTCCACAGAAACACTTTTCTGTCCATAACTAAACAATATATTTCAGGAACAGAAGGGAAGACATTTGGTCGTGTACCGAATTGATGACACTGATCTTGAAACTGTGCTGACTGTGTGCAACACTATAAATTCCCACCAGGAAAATTTGTCCTTAAGCTTAAGCTGTTATCCTTATATTTCAACAATTATTCCATCTATCCCCTTCTCTGTGATGGCCAGCTTGTCATTCCACCTTTGACTGTGGCCGTTCAAAACGGCCAGAAACACTTTTACATGTAGTTTTGTTTGATGACATGCCATATGAAGTAGTTCTTTTTGAGCACACTCCAGACTTTAAGACGGCTGCGGCTTAGTAGGTAAAACCGGTGATAAATTAATCGTAGGTTTTGTGGTGGCTCTTCTTGTGTGCATGTAAAAGTGTACTTGAGCAAGACACTGAATTGAGATGTGTTGCAAAGCACTTAGTTCTGCAGTCCAACACTGTCTGTTTGGCACTGTAACAAGCCACCTTTTAACAATAAACGACTCCACATTTCCACTTTCTAAAACCTCTCTTCTTGACGGTTGTGTCTGATCCTGTCTGTCTTTGGTCCGGTCTATGTCCGTATTCTTCTTCACCATCTTTTAATTTTTACCTCACCTTCCCTCTTCTTAGCACTCTCCCTCTTTTGTCTGCTATATTCCTTTAGCTCTGAAGAAAACAAAAGCAACTTCCTCTGTCTGTCTTTTGTCCCCCTCTGCCTGTTTCCCCTCTCCTCACAGTGTGATAATCTAAAGCCCCTGTAAGGAAAACGCTGCTCATTTCCAACACACACACACAATTCCACCTTACTCCTGCTAAACACACACACACACACACACACACACACACACACACACACACACACAGTCCTTCCCTCTGTGTGTCATGTTTGTTTGTGTGAGTCGGAAGGCGCAGTTCTAATTGAGGGGCGAAGCCACTTCAGATGCAGCGGGTGCCTCTTTCCCAGTGGGGGGAACACAGATCTGCCTCTGGGGAGCACAATTAACGCCTTTTTATTGTTTACTAATGAATTACACACAGAGGGAGCGGGCACGCATGTGTGAATTAAAGAGAAAAATAAAGAGTTTGTTGGGAAGCAAAAATATGCAAGGTTGTGTGTGTGTTTCTGTGTGTGTGTGTGTGTGTGTGTGTGTGTGTGTGTGTATTCTATATCATTATGTTTGCTTAGTTCTGAGTTGACTTCTGAGTATTTTTTACATCACTTGATAATTAGGTTTAATTAGCCTGTTTCAGCTTCATTTAATTCTTTAGGCAGGAAGCATGCTTCTTTTCTTCACTTATTTAGAAAAAGCAGAATCAGACTTGGCAGAAAACTTCAAGTATGTTGCACACACCTCAGGCCACGCACCAATCATTGATATTAAAACAGGTTTTTTTTTTTTTCTTTTACAGGGTGATAGGAAATAACTAGGGATGTCCCAATAAAGTTTTTTTTCCCCAAGTCATTTCATATCGATTATCTGCCGATACTGAGTCCGGATACATTACTTCTATTTACCATGATAATACAGCTTCACAATGCACACTTCAAGTACCTTAAAGTTATTTCATTCAATCCAGTATGTGCTGTATACTTGACAGTTTGATAGTTCTGCAAAGCAATACAAGAAAAAAATGTCTGCATCAAAAGTCCCTTAAGGGTTTTTTTTAAAATTCTTTACAAAAATAACAGAGTAAACAAAGTGCAGCATTTGTTTTGTTTTTTTGTTTTTTTTAAAAAGGTAACCAAGTAAAAAAATATATGTCTTAAGAAATTGCTCTCAGTTCCACTGAGTGTAGCATTGTAATAAAAGCAAAGAACACTATAAATGAGTAATACAATCACAATTCCACTTATTGTGTTATAGCTTATCATTTTGTCCTCTTCATTTACGACACCTGTGTGATGGCAGACCTAAACGTAGGATCAGGCAAGGTACGTGCTCAAAATAAGCAATCTCGATCAATTAAAAAATGCATTGATGGGGCCTGATACTGATTACGCTGATCTGATCGGGACATCCTTAGAAATAACTACTTTGACATTAGCAGGTTGCTTGAAAGTTTTGACATACAAAACAGCAGCAGTTTTCTATCCTGCTTGATTCAATGTTGTATTACCCACAGCTGGCTTCAGTGTGTGCGCGTCCGTGCATGCGTGCGTGCATGTGTGTGTATTCGTTTGTGTGTGCACCGAGGATGCATGGTCTAGCACATGCCTTAAGGCTAATGTAAACAAATGCTAATGTAATTACCGAGGGGGGCGTCGTAATAAACTGTAACTAAGATGATTGCACAGCACACAATGATCAGGTTCGTTAAGCTGTGATGTGTTATTGCTTTAAATGACTGGTTGTACCGAGACTGATTCCTGTGTCATTTTAATTTTTCAGCAGGCTAAGCCCTATACCATTAACTGGGTTCAAATCTTGCCCAGGACTTTTATTTTTACGGCATGTAATCCTTGCTTTCCTTCCAAAATGCAAGAAAGAAAAAAGACTGAATTTTGCCCTAATGACTTCACAAGGGGGAAAAGAAAGTGCGTGTGCGTGTGTGCCTGCGTGCCTGCGTGCCTGCGTGCCTGTGTGCTTGCATGCGTGTGTGTGTGCATGCGTGCGTGTGCGTGTGTGTGTGTGTGAGTGTGTCTGTGTACGCATGTGTGTGGGTGAAGGCCTCAAGTGTTCATCCTCGTCTCCAGCATAATAGTGATTAGTAATTTCAGCTGTCAAGCAGTGCCAGTCGGTGTAAGCGTGATCCGCTATGTCACCTGCTACAGGGCATACACACGCACACACACACACATCCATGTTGCATTAAGTGTGCGTCAGTCTGTCTGCGGCGCCTTGATGTGCGTTCCATCTAGAATACAGCACCCTGACATCGCTACATTAAAGAGGGTCATTATATTTCCCCGGCTGCCACCGAAAAGTGACGTTTTTACAAAGTGACAAGTTTACAGTTTGATAAATCAGATTTTTTTGCTGTGGGTGGGGTGGGGAGCCGGGAGAAGGAGCGGCGGGAGGAAGAGCAGGGTTGTCTGTAGAGGAGGAGGAGGAGGGAGGAAACGCTGCCTGTCAGCGACGCCCTGGCCCTGTCGTCTAAATGATGCTCCCAGGCAGCAGATTCAGATCCCATCCCCATTAGCATTTAATTTCTCTCTAATCCTACACACAGTCTTCACCGCTGCATGGTAACGAGGGCCGCCGAGCCATGGCAGTGCCGGAAAAAACCTCAGAGAGCAATCTGCACCGTGCTCGCCTTTTACAGCTCCGCGCCCTGTCGTAGCCATCATTCTTCCTTGACAATTAAGACCCTCAAATCTAATAGCAGTGATATTGGAATTACAGCAAGACCCTTTAGAGGGCATGTCGAAAAAAGGGCTGCGCCTCCCAATACAGCTGTCAAAGCACAAGGCCCTCCCCCATTCATGCGCGCTAAGCGTTTCTGATGCACACACAGACACACAAACACACACGCACACACACACACACGATGGGACGGGGAATATGTTGAGTCTTTGGCTGTGATCTTTGTAAAATGTGCTCTCTGTGCCCTCTTATCCAACTCTCCAAAGACTTGTTACAGCAGCTTTTGTTTTCTCTCTTCTCCTCTCACTCTCCCTCTTTGTCTCTAAATTTCTCTTCATCTCTTCCTCATTGATTCTCCCTGGTGTGTCAGAGATGTTGTTGCTTTCTGTTTTTCACCAGCAGGGTGTTTTTTTCCCCCCCTCTTTAAAACAGATGATTAGACTAGTAGATCGGTAAAAGTTGTCCCTTGTTGCTCTGTGAGGACAGTTTAACTTTTAACGGTTGCAGTTAAAGTTATCATTGGTCAAATACAGTTCAGCCTGAGGGACGCAACAGTTTTGGAGCTAGATTACATAGATAATGTTTTGTGAAGGCTGTCCTTTCCTGTTTTGGACTGCACTTTGCAGGTCGGCATAGTGAACAAGTAGATCATCCTTAGAAAAGCCTTTGTGTTAACAAGTGCTTGTTCTATCTAATGTGCCGTTGAGCAACACAGCAGCTCAAGGCTCTATTCTGAAGTAGTCCGAGAAGAAAAAGAAACCCTTTGTTAGAGTCAATTATAATATCACATTATTATTGTTGACTAACATCCTGATTTTGTGTCATCTGTCTGTTATTTTTTTCTGTAGACTCCAGCGGAGCAGGCTAAGGTTCGAATGCAGATGGTCCTGCAGGCTGCAGGTAAGTCGAAAATAGTTTCTCTACCCTCGATTTTTTTTTTAGCTGCAGTGTGGTTCAGAGCTTTTGCCGTGTTCTGTCATTTGCCATTTGTGGTCAGTCGTCCTTTCGTGGATGCAAACTTAAAGACGGAGTGTGAGAATACTGTGTAGAGCAGCCTCACTCTGCAGTCAGCCTCATTGTGCTGAGTCACTTTATATTCTAGTTCAAGATGGGACTTTTCTCTCAGTGAACCTTGAACCTCAGTCCACCACTTTGCCTACACACAACTTCATCTGCTGCCCTTTGTAAACATGCCGCTTTGATATCACACAAGGTTTATGCAGTATAGCAAGTATGTATTTGTGGTAATCTGGGTTTTTCCTGGCTCAGAATGAAGTGGAGGTGGTACCATTCTGATCATGTGCACACACAAGCATGTGTACCAAGTCTTCAACTGGCTCAAGGAAACACTTTTGTACAAGCAGTTTGTTTCTGTAATTATTTCGTTGGAAAAAAAGAAGACAATTATTGATCAATTGTGGCCTTATCCTCTTTTTAATCATTTATTTTGATTGTTTTACTTCCTTTTTTAAATCATTTTCTTTTATCAGTATATGTGGCAGTCATGTTCTCATGTATCGTAATGAACTAATGTCATGTTTGATAAAATGGGCAAAAGTAGTTGATGAAAGAATTACTTTATTTCCCTACATTTCACAGGTGTAAACGGTGTAGTCTCAGTTCAGGACAGTCACTCAGTGACACTGATAGAGGCCATTAGAGTAGCACTCACAAACACAGAGTCCAACTACCATGGAACAGCATTTATGATCTACAACTAGTTATATAAAACTATCATCAAATTGCAGAGAAAATTAGTTTTGTTTTCTTTTTTTGCCATAGTTACAAAGATGTTTCCAGCAGAAATATAGTGACTCACTAGGCTGAACCCCCTTTTGCCGTGGTTCAAAACAAACTCTTTTTTCCTCTTTGGCAGTTTTAGCATTACTTTTCCTGGTGAACTGTACTAAATATGATAGTGCCACCACATTAGTGTGATGCCAAAATTGCAGTTACAAATGACAGAAATTCACCAAGTGTAATGCTTTTGAGAAAATAGTGTTTTCTGTCATGACACCTGTGATAGTTTTGTCAAGAGCTGGATACAGGACCAACTTTGACAGACGTGGTTGTCTTGTAATTCTCTATGGAGGAAAAATCCTGGTAATATATTTTGAAATCTATGGTGTTTTTATGCCAGTTATTTAGACATCTATTTACTTTGATGCATGTAGTTGACAGTAAGCTTGTCCAGTTTTGTACTGTGTGTAGACATTTGGTTCAAGTACAAGTGGCACCGGCAGAGTAACATGGCCTTTTATCCCAAAGCAGAGATCAACACTAACTCTGTCCATGAAGCAGAGAAAGCTAAAACAAAAACCTGTATTCATTGTTTCAATGACATCTTTTCTTTCAGTCTGTTTAAATAGAGATACTTTTGAGAAAATGTATACATTTTAAGATACAGTACATATTGTATATCAGGGGATAAAATAAAACATATTAAGACTTTATTTTTTATCCATATTTTGACACTCTAACACACAGTTTTTACGGCATTGAGCTGGAAATGAGCAACAGTCTCACATATACACACTGCGAACCTGGATGGAATTGGTCCTTGTTTTCCCACACACAGACTCACACCACCACAATCTCACACAAACAGACAGATGCATACACACACTCGCCTGCTCTCAGCTCTGAGTGCTTCTGGGCCCATATTCACTGCAGCTTAATTTCAAACACTCCTCCCAGTACATAAGTCATAGATGTCACCATGCACGCGGTGTATATATTCCAGTGTGTATTCGAGGGGTAGAGTTGCGAGCCAGATGTGACAGGCAGAGATTGACTGTGGAGAAAGATGTCTTCATGTTTACAGTCATGCACACACACACACACACACAGGCGGGCCTACACTTCAGAACAGGGCTCTAATTTCACCACAGGAAATATATGAAAGAACCAGGCATCTATACATCATCTATAAAGCACCCAGCAGCCACACACTTACCTCACCAAGGACTTGTTCTGCCCTAAAGGCCACTGAGCAACGCTGCAATCCCCTACTGTGATTTCACTGAATTGGGATTTTGTAAAGCTTATTTTACAAACTTCATCATACCCTGAACTTACTATATATGGGACATTTCCACTAACAGGTCTGTATGGTTCAGTTCAGTTCGGTAGTTGTGGATGGTACCTTTAGTGCCTTTGGAACAGTCCCCAATTTCTCACTCCTCTGCCTGGGGTACCTGTCACACTGATCCAGCACTAAAAGGTGGAGCTATAAATGCTGCAGTCTGTTGATTGGCCAATAGAAAATCAACCCTCTGTGCTCAGGACTGAGCTGTGGCTGGTTTAACCACTTTTCATACCATGACAAGTTTTTCACACATTAATAAACTATAACTATAAAATGAAAGGATGTTCTGCAGCCTCTAGCAGCAGCTGTAGACAAAGAAAAAGTAATTTAATTCACTGGGCCAACTGCCGGCAACATTTAAGGTGGAATGTTAACTTGTAATGTTACTTAATGCATGAGTTGATGACGTGAATCTATCAGTACATCCTAAATTTCTACTTGACAACTTTGACCACTCCATTTGTTTTTATTGACTCTCTTGGATGACATACACTTTTAGTCATGAGTGGATCTTCCAGTGTTGAAAATGTGTATATTAATTGCAACCGGATTATATGAACTGCATATATTCTACTCGTCACTTGGAGAAAAAAAAGTGTTGCAATATCCCATTAAGAGAGACTCTCATTCCAGCCTGCAGCCCCGTTCTGTGGATGATAAACAGGGTACAGACTTTACTTTGTATCAGCAGTGAACACGGAAATACAGTGAGAGCTGCTTGATGGAGCAGCAAGTGACAACAACCCCGCCCACATGTAGGAGTACTGTCTGCCGTGGACAGGCTGCACAGATCAAGGGCCACCTCTTCATAGGTGTTACTCCTGGTTCCAAAGGTACTATACTGAAAGCCTTTGGTGGAAACGCAGCTACGTTTGACATGCAGGACTTATTTGGTAGTGGGGGACAATTTGACTTCTGTTTCCCCTTTCTCAAATATGATCTCTGTTGTATATCAGACACCCCACACTCCCTGCCCTGCCACCTCAAGGCTAATGTTGCACTAACGGTGGTGAAGTGTCATAAAATTGAGCATGTGGCTTTGAGTGCAGAGGGCCAGACTGGTGCAGAGGCGGACCCAGAGCCAGTCCCGGGACTAGAGGAGGGGGTTTAATGCGCTGGACATGTCTCTGGTTTTCCTCTCTCTCCTGGAGGCTTCCAAAAGAACAGGTTTATGGCTCAGTCAGAGACTGTCTTCACCAGAGAGCCCATTCTGGCCTGTATCAGGCCTTTGGGTGCCTGTGATCATGGCGCTCATAACGATACTACAGTAAAATACTAATTGATGACAGATTTAAACATGATAAAGCACTTCATATTTGGTACTCAGACTGATTTACTTATTTATTACAGCCATGTTTTGTGCTGCCTCTGTTTTATTATTAACCATTGAGTGCCCTCACTAATTTAAATCATGTTTGTATAATTAGAAATATTAGCAGTATCTTTTTTCCTCAAGTCCTCTGACCCTGCAGCTGCTAAGCCGTCAAATCTTCTAAATTTACCTGTCTCACATCTCTTCTTATTTGCTTGCGCCCCTCTCCGTCTATCTGTCCTCTCAGCCTCCGTCTTACTGTCTTTGTTCCAGAGTTGTTAGCGGACAGAGGGAGATAGGGATGGAAAGAGGGAGGGATGGAGGGTGAGAAGGAAGCAGCAGATGTTGGGAGGTTGTGTGAATGTTAATGTCCTGACGTAGCCGTGGAGCTTAAGCCTCCTCCTCCTCCTTCCCTCCATTCCTCTCTGAGCGCCCGCCAGGCTTTCTCTCTCGGGGTCTCCTGACATCCTTAAAGCCCGTGGCTCTCCTCTCCTCTCCTCTTCTCTGCTTTCCTCCACCTCTTTCTCTCCCATCCCCTCCCTCCCTTCCTCCCTCCTTTTGTCCGTCTATGGACTCTCTCTAGTCAGTAGAGAGCAGATCATCCCATGGCTAAAGCGGCTCAGGCCTTTGTGTTTGGGGGCTCTGTGGACCTGTAATGAGCCCCCTCGGCTGGCCCGCTGGCCTGCTTAGCACTCACTGGGGGCTTTGAGAGTGCGTGCGTGCATGTGTGTGTGTGTGTGTGTGTGTGTGTGTGTGTGTGTGTGTGTGTGTGTGTGTGTGTGTGTGTGTGTGTGTGTGTGTGTGGGGACTGGGATGAGGAGGTGAGAGGAGGAGGGCAACACTGGCCCCCAATGAAAGAGCTGGATGGATATGTTTATGGGTCACTTCCTGCTTGGCCTACATATCAAACACACACACACACACACACACACACACACACACACACACACACACACACACACAAACACACACAAACACTATTTCCAAGATATACTCACTTGCTAATTTCATCAAGATGAATGCCACAATATCAGTATTTGTAGCTTTCATAATACTTTTATTTTGCTAAAAATAAATATTGTTGTGATATGCAGAAAATACACACATAAGAAATAAGATTTTAAATAAAAAACAATAATATTGATCATACATTCTGAAATATTTGACTTTTAAGATGGTCGTTACTGTCAGAAAAATCACAGTTTACCAAGATTCTTTTATTACTTATCCCAGCCTTAATTAAAGCCTTTTGCACAGGTCGAGAAAGTTCAGCAAAACATATGTTGTTTGACAGTTTTTATAGTAAAAAGGTTATGTCATCACAAAAAGCAGCAGTGCCCCTACTATGTGGCATCCTCAGTGCGTTTGATTAATTGGTATCTCCATATAAATCACAAATACACATGTGCTGCAGCAGCCTTCTACTCTCAGAACCAAAGCACTCAAAAGAAAATACTTTTATTCATTCATACGTATACACACACACACAGACACACACACACACACACAGAGCAGCAACAGCAACAATACCCTTACATATGTATTATGCTCTTTTCTTTTCGCCACTTGCTAGGTTCTTGGCTCTTTTCAGAGCAGTGTCCTTTTCCACTCAAATGAGCATAAGCACTGTGTGCAGCGGCAGGCCTCTCCTTATCCACATGTCAATAGGCAGTGTTTGCAGAACACCCACTAAGGACCTGAGGGCCAAGGGTCATCAAAACCTCCGTCTTCTCCCTATTTGAACCTTTGACAGGAGCAAAACAAACAATCCTTAAGATCTCATCAGAGGCTTGAACTTGGCAGGGGCTCACTGGTCTGAATTAACTTCCTCGATTGGTTCGTCTAAATTTGACACCTGGCTGGAGTTGGTAGGGAGAAAGATTCTCACTTCTGATTTTAATAATGTTGAGCAACTCTACAACTCTGACTACTGCAATTCCCAGCAGTATCATTTGTGCTAATGTATAAAATAGAAAATAGAAAAGAAGTTCTTGAGATGCTGCACAGAATACCTACCCTCCAAACGAAGGAGGATACTGGATTAAATTAGTCTCCTTATCTGAAGGTGGATAAATATGATTCATAAATCTCCTACGCGATGTGCCTAGCTATCCTTTTTTCAACTTCTTAAATCTCCTTTAACATTTGAAAAAGTGATGCGATTTACAACTATACAGCAAAATAAAAGCAGTTGTGGGTTTTCAAGCTTTCATGTAAAATTTAACTTAAATGCGTGCTTGTTTGTGTCAGCCTCTTAAGCAGATGTAGGCAACATTAGTGTTTTTTTTATATAATCACAATATCTCCCACTTTTAGCGGTAATTGAGATGTTTTTCTTTTAAATTGTAAAGCTCTGAGACCCAGTCTAGACCCATTTTTGTCATTTTTTGGGAGGGGGAGGGGGGGCAGAGGATCTTTATGCAGTGATAGCAGGTCAACTCTGTATCCCACATAGAAGTGATATACGTCATATGAAAGATGGAAACCTGAGGATTATTTTGAGCATCGTGTTTCGTTTAGCAGCCCATTCAAACTTAGGACAATAAGTTGCTGCACTAATTTTGAGGTTTAAACCATTTGTTACAAAGATTTGGTGCTAAATCTAAGTGTTTATTACCACTCATGTATTTCAAAAAAGGGCCAAAAAAAACCCCACTATATTAAAACACCTGCCTGTCGAACACCATTGGAATGCTGTGATTTTGTATCAAAAACTTTCTGTAAGAACTGCATTTTTCAGGGATTGGATGGCAATTAGTTCGGTTCTAGAAATGGCCAAGATACCCCCTTATTGTCAAAACACATATAAAAACTCCTTCAACCCTTCAACTTTAGGTGGAATTATATGGAAAATGGTGGTATCTTAGTGTAGTTAATATCAATAATTCTTTATTAGGAAACCATGCTGCCTCCATATAAGTTTGTATTACAGATAATGCGTTAAAACTGTTTAAAAAGTCCACCAAAAATGATGTAAAACACGCAGTAAGCCAATGCTTAAGTTTAAAAGAAACTTCAAATTCAACATAGACATTTGTAAATGTTGCTTTCAATCTCTATTAACATTTTTTTCAAGCATTTTTATGTACGTTGAGAGGAAAAAGTGCGGAACATTTGTCAGAATTACATGCATTTGCACAGTATCATCAACACCTGGTCTTATGGTGCATGCTGGTTAATTGGCATGTCTGTAGGAGTGTGTCCTTCTTTTTTGTGTCTGTAAGTTTTTCTGTCTGTTTATATCTGCTCTGTAATCCAGTGACAGACATAAAGAGGATGACGTGGGGGACCAGCCAAGCTTAGCAGCATCATGCGATAGGACTAATTCTTCCACAGTAAACACAGGGTATTAGGCTTCTCTGTCGCAGCAGGGGTCCTGAAGAAACACAAACACACACACACACACACCCTTTCTCTTGAGCTCCTCGTTCCTTTTCTCCATCTTCCTTGTGCTTCCAGAACCCGCTGTCCCTCCCACCGCCCCAGCCCACCCCCTCAGGCCCTGACAGATGTGTGCTGAACAGACCACATACATGGAGGGTGTCACCTTACCCCCTCTGGAACTAAAGGGCTAATGCGCCACATTTAGGAGGCTGCCGCCCTTTGTTCTGCCAGGATAAGAGGTGACGGGGATGGGGAGACTGAGACAAGACCCAGCTCCTTACATGGTCTCCTTCTTTATTTCCCTGGCCTTTCTGCATATTTTTTTCTCCATAAGCTTGTTTTCTTCCTTTTTCATTCCTCCAATTTTCTGTCCGCCACTTTTGTACTTTTGCCGTCATCTCAAGATTTAGCCGCGATCGCTGGTATGCAGCACAGGATTTGTTAGGCAGTGAATAACAGTTATCACACATTATCCATCTTCATCATATCGGCGTCACTCTGGGCGTAGCTCCACTTTTTGTGTGACATGACGAAGGTGATTGTCACAAACGCCAGTCAGCGGCGACCTTTATCTTAACGGGGATTTCTCTGTCAAAACACATGGGAATTTCCCAGTAATAACTCCTAACCACATGTTCTCCTTGCTAAAGGTGTTATTGTAACAACAACGGCAGCACACCTCTTGACTTTGAACAGTTTGAACTGAAAAGGCAGCTTCTGCTGTAATGAAAATTGTATATTTTTGAGCCAAAAGATGGTAAACAACCTGATGACAGCTTTTTTTTTTAATTATTATTTTTGCTGTGAGGGTCATGTGTTGTTTTTTAATGTACTGCTTTGTCTCGCAACATTACTGCTGCCGAATTCAGATTTTCGGATGCAACCATAAAGGTTCAGTGAAAGATCAAAAAGAACAGATAAAAAACGGGTTGAGAATAAAACAGCTAATCATGACTCACGTAGCTTAATGAATAAAACAGGCCAGGTCCATAGAGAAGATTTGCTAATGTTTACCCCGCAGCACTTTATAAACACCACATTTAAAAGCTTCAACTTAACAAATCAGCGGAGATGCTTCCAGGTTAGCTGCTTTGAGGGGATTTAGTTTGATGCATACATTTTGGTTCCCTTTTTTGTTTTGCTAGATAAACTTTTTTTGTGAAAAATATTCAAGCACAAAGCCAGAAATGTAAGCCTCCAATACATCCAAACAAATGAAACAATTACACAATAGCAACAGAAATCCCCTTTGCATCTGTGCAGGAATGTGTCTCCTATTGTCCTTTGGGGGGATAATGGCGCAGGGATGTCCTGTAATTTAGTCTCCGTAACCATTGATCAGCTGGATTTATGTGCCATTACCTCACTGTTCCAGTCAACACTCGTAATTATGTCTCAGAGAGAGAGAGAGAGAGAGACCTCCAGTTACACAGGACCCAAATACCTGAATAAGCTATTATCAAACAGCCCCTGCCGCTCACTTAGCAGCAGATTGACACTGGTGGCAGGCGGACTGACCTCCAGATGAGAGGGGTGGATGGATGGAAGGAAGGGTTTGTCGAGCTCAGTTAGAGAGCCATACCTCATAGTAAGAGCCCTGTGCCTCAAGCTGTTGCTCCGACTCTCTCGAAAGAACTGTTAACGCTTTAAAAGGTGCATGTGCGTTTAAAGAAAGGATGTGTTTGAGATGGATCTCTGTACTCCTCTGCACCTGCAAGTGGATTTTATGTATTTCCGTAAGAAATAAGTCTTCCAGTTCAAATGTGTCTGTCAACAGCAGGGTGGACTGAGTGACCTGAGGAGTGCATGGATCAGAGTTTTATGTGCAATTGATTTTTGGTTTGTTTTATGGGTATAATAAACACAGGTCCTGCTGGTCCTGGGTTTCTATTTGCTATAGTAAGCTTGAGATACCCCCCTTCCCATGCTTCTCACCCTTCTGTTGCTTCCATCCTTCTCATGCTGTGCTCTTTACTGCTACTTTGGAAATTTGAGACTAAGAGTAGAGCTGAAACACTTAGTCTATTTTAGTTCATATTCACAACTGTGTTTTATTATTAGTGTATAATGGCTTAAAATATAAATATAAATATAAATATTGTTGCATTTTTGTTGCCATAGAATTAGACGTTTAGGTCAAACAGAGCAGATCCTCTGCTACAGTGTTTGCCATGTTGTTCTAAAATAGCCCAGATCGAAAAAAAAAAAAAAATACTGGCTCTAGATAGAGCCATTTGCATTTTCACGTTCGCCACTGCACACACCTGGCACACGTGAGAAGTTTCAGTCCTTCAACTTCTCCATTGATGCCACTAAATTAGGGCTGCAAGGTATTGGATTTTTTTTGCCAATGTCCAATATGCCGATATAAAACAACCCATAACTGATGCCATTATTTATATATCAATTTTTACCCTCAGTTTATATATCAATTTTAGTGACTGTTTTTCAGTGTATGTAATATTCCACTTAGGCTTGATGTTTTGGACTTCACTTTGTCAGTATATATATATATATATATATATATATAGTGATATCTGCAGATATCAGCATGTTGGACGATATCAGATATTTCATTTTAAATCCAGTACTGATGATGTCCCAACATTTTTGTGCATCCCTACACTAAATACTTCACACTGGACCTTTAATAGGCAACTATTTTGATAAGTGATTAATATTTGGGAATTTTTTTACACAAAAATGCCCTAGCATACACAGATAAATATTAGCTTGTTTTCTCAGTCTCCTATGATATGATACTAAATATTTTGGGGGCTGTTGTTCCAACAAAACAAGAAATCTGAACATGTCAACTTTGGCATTTTGGATTAATTGATAATAAAAACAACATTGTTATACCCCTTTTCCACCAAAATTAGCACATATGTTATTGTTTTTTTTAAATGGGGGCAAACCCACAGAAATGACTCCTTTAACACTGCCAGCTGGGAATACCTTTTTTTTTATACTGGTCAATGTTTATATTGTTCTTTCGTTGTACTGTTTGGGCCGGAAAACAGGGTTAAACAGTAATGGAGCAGCATAAAGGCCAGTGAAAACATTAAGGTGGTTACTACTTGTTTTATATCTTTAAAAAATTCAGTCTTTCTTTCAAACTTAACATCCACTGATTTGGCACGGTGTTTAAGCGCTACTTGGACAAAGACTGATGGCTGATGACTGATGACTGTGGCGGCCTGTCATTGCATCGCACCGCAAAATGGCGAAGATTGGTGCGTCCACCTAAATGTTAGATTTACATCACTGCCAGTTGGAGCCGATAAATAGCGACTACTGCAGAGTCATTTGTCCTGAGAATGAAAGCCAATTGAAACCTTTTTCCACCAAAGACAAAAGCCAGATGTTAGTGGGTGTGTTTTTTGTCCGGTGGGAAAGGGGCTTTCATTGCAGCCCTAATTAAAATAAGGGAATCAATTAAAGCTCTAATGATTTGTTGATTAATTGATAAGCAGGTCAACAGAAAATTTATGGTCAGTCATTTTCATAACCCACTTATAATCTTTCAGGTCGTATGGCAAGCAATAATACCAAACACTGTCTGGTTCCAGCTTCACACAGCTGGGTATTTGCTGTTTCTCTCAGTCTGATATCATTGTAGACTGAACATATTTTGGGTTTTAAGCTATTAGTTCGACAAAACAAAACATTTGCATGTTTGCATGGGCAAATGTAATATTTTCTGATGTTTTATGACCAAATAATGAATCAATTAGTTGAGAAAATAATTGTTAGTCAAAGAACCTAAAGTCAGTTACTATATTTGATGCATGTGTAGGTGTTCTTTTTTTTATTTTGTTGTTACATTTCACATTTATATATACTTGTTGTTTTCAGTTATCCTTACTTTTTCCGAGACTGAAGGTCTAGGGTGTAAAAAGTACTTGTCAAATTAGTGTACAACTTCCCTTGCCTTGCTTTAGTGAACCATATATACTGTACTAGAGAGAGCCACTTAGAGGAAATTCTCTGATTCGGTGTATGTGTATGTGTGTGAGAAAGAGAGGGAGAGTGAGAGATTGAGAAGGCTTTGTTTTTCTTCTGTGGGCAGATTTCAAACAGCATCTGGTGAGCTCTTGAAAAAGACTGTTATGAGTATGTTCAAATCCAAACTGAATCATTTTTGCGCCCTCCTTCCTCCTCCCTCCTTTTTCTCTCCTCCTTGTTGTCGGTGTTTGGAGACACATGGTGATATCTTTCCCTCCTCCCGTTCTCTCTCTCTCTCTCTCTCTCTCTCTCTCTCTCTCTCTCTCTCTCGCCTCTCAACATGTAGACATTTCCATAACAGAAAAAGAATATTTTTAATTTGCTGCTTTCCATAATTTTGCAACATATGGTATAAACGATTTTGATGCAAATGTATGTGCTAATTATTTGCAGACGAGCCTTAAACAGGCCAGCCATTGAAGTGGAATGAAAGCAAATTTGCAATCACCTTAAATTTTGCTAACCATTTACTGTTAAGTAAACTTTGCTAAGTAATTTAATTACCTTGGACCGTTGGCAGGCGCTTGGGGCTTTTTCGGGAGGGGGTGGAGAGCGAGGCTGAATGCAAAGAATGCAGAGTGTGAGAGATTAGAAGGAGGGAGTAAAGACGGTGTATACTGCTAACAACAGTATGCTCATCATGTGGACGGTATAGAGATGTTGTTGCCGAGGCACCTTGGCAATGGAAAGGTGAGGAAGAGATGGGACTCGTTTAACAACTTGTCCTGTGACATCATGTGGTTTTTGAGGTTTGGACTCTTAAGTTGTTGTGCTTGTAAATGTTTCTCCAGAGGTTTAATGGATGTAGCTGTATGATAGGCCCTGGAGAAGACATAAAAGAAACACAGACCTTTGCATTCCTGCCATCATAATCTATAATAGTTTAACCCTCTGACATACTTCATGTTAAGGCCAGGGCTGCACAGTAATGCCAAAAAATTTCAATAAAGAAGTAATAAGAAATACATAAATAAAGTTTCATTTTATTAAAGTAAAAAAAGTTGTATTTCATGTTTAATGATAGAATTTTATTTTATTTTCAATAAAATAAATTATTAAATTATAAATAAATTTAATTAAATTATTTTCTTAAAAAATAATAAAACCATTAATAAGGGACAAGCAATATGACCAAAGTTTTACGGTACATTTAATTTTATATAACGGTAACAGTGTATATCATAATACAGTAATTGTTCTGTAAATTCAATTAAAAAATGGTTGAAAAATAACCATACCTTACTTCACATACCTTACTTCACTACTATCACATTTGTTTATTTTTCTTTTTTTTGTTTGGAACGTATGTACAAAAAATCCCTCAATAAAACAACTGCCTCATGTGACAACACTTGAGTTAAATACAAAAGACTCAAAATATTAAAACTAAAATTCTAAACATCAAAGCATTAGAGAACAATAATTTCAAGTGTTACAGGTATCTGTATTCACAACTTTCCCCTCCTTCACTTATGCCTAAATCAAGTTGTGAGTAGTGTTGGAAATTAGCACCTGCCACCAGCCAAATGCTGGTAAAATATGCTGCTGCTGTAAGTGGCTGCTAAAATTTCCTTCACTTACAAGCCAAAAAAACAATTGTTATCTATTGAGTGGCTTGTATATTTTGGAATTCACAGCAGCAGGTGGGCAAAAAAAGTTATTTTCCAACCTAGCTTGCCAGAAAGCTGCATTAACAAGAACATGATGAGATCATACGAGAATTCGGCCCCAGTGCCTCAGTGGTCGAAACCGTATTGCCAAATTTCTGTCTGTGGATACATTTATACCATTGATAGTATTTGCCATCATATTGCCTCACCCTCTTGTCAGTCATGATTAAAATCAGTGATTCTATCTCCAAAGTCAGAGACTTCACAGTGGCTCCATTTAAGGTCAAGGTGATATGGAGAAAATCAAATATGTCAATATTTTTGACCAAATGCTACAGTATCAATACTGTGATGATTTTATAGAGTTGACTATTGGTGTTTTCACAGAATATTTACCCAATGAGAGTTTTGATAATCATTGGTAATGTGGGTATAATGACTATGTCAGTAAAGGCAAATTATAGAACAGCTGAAACAGTTAAATAAGTTCAGAAAATAACATCAATTTATTGTAATGCAGCCTATAAAATTAAGAAAAGACTTACAATATAACGATATTCAAAATTGAAAATGATATCTAGTCTCATATGACATATTGCCCAGCCCTACTCCCTGGCTCACAGGAACCTGGTCCATGGTTCATCTGTTGGTCCTGTCCTTTTTTTTTTACATCAACAGAAAAAGACTCTTTTATGCCAAAGTGAAAACAGATATAAACAAAGCGATGAATTACAAACACTACAAATATTCACCCCTTCTTATGGAACTCACCATCCTGTTAGTTTTATAGAGCACATAACTAGTTAAATGGAGATCACCTTTATTGAATTTTCATTCAGGTGAAATGAATTCTAAAATCCAAATTGCTCTTAAGTGTAAATGTGTTTCTGTACGTGCTGTAATAGACTTGTGCTTGCTGGGACAAGCCTGAGCCCTCCCTGCGACCCTGAATACCAATAAGGTTTAGAAAATGGATGGATGGATGTTCAGTCTTCCTGTTACAGATGGACAAAGATGGGTTGCTGTATCAACCTTGGCCTTCGTACACTCATCACACTGGATTCTTCTGATGGCTTTTTAGGTGATTCAGTTGATTGGTTGTATTACTATAAAGGACAACAACAACTCCAAGGCTTGTTTGGCATCACAAATAACTTTACCTTTTGATCGCAATTTTTTTTCCCAATTACATACCACATTTTGACTGATAAAGTCCGAGTATACTAATCAAGATTTATTTTTAATGAAGCTCAGGTCCTTGGTTGCACATATTTTACCTTATGATTTGCTATACCTTAATGTGCAACTAAGCTGTTGTGCTACATGCACGCATGATTGAGTCACAGGGAATGACAGATGTAAATGTAGACAAATGAGATGAATGATGCGGCCACGACACCTGTGATTGCTTGCAGTGCTTCATTTGAAAAATGGAGTAATGCTTAATTTAATAGTACAGTGGGCGGAGGGCAAAAGTAGCTCAGAGGCTATAGAGCAGGGAATTGCAAGGTTGTTAGTATGATTCCCAGCATAAAGTGTCCTTGTGCTGAATGAATGTATATGAGTAAGTAAGTAAGTACTGTATTTGTTAAAAAAAAAAAAAAAAAAAGTGAAAAGAGTGTTTGACCCACAGTGGTGCTATGGTGTTGTAGGGCTGAGCAATGAAAAGATAACGTTTTTTTTTCTCTAGAATTCCCTTCGATATAAAAATAACAATGTTTGATAAATCTTTGATCTAATTAAACCACCCACACTCTGGTAGAGAGGGGAGGTAATGTCACCTGCCTTTAACCAGAATAATAGTAGTAGAAGAAGAAGAGGACTAGCACTGTCACCAAGCTAATGCAGATGGTAACGATTTAACGTTACAACATTCAACAGGCTCATAAAGGTATTATTAGTGTGATTGTTTTGACCATGGACAGACAAGCGAACAAAGAGTTTGACATACTGCTGACCAGAAATAAGATTTCTTTGTCTAGTTATTTTACTCATTGACTATTATAATATCAGTCAATTATAATTCAATAGTCAAATATAATTGATTATTATAATTGTTTTGATCTAATTTTAGATTTATAAAATTCTCTGCTGCTTGGCAAATGTTTGTCAAGTTCTGGCAATAAGTATTTCACTCAGGAGCAAAAATCAGCTTTTAAACTTGAGAGAAATAATGATTTGACTGAAACTTTAATCATGACAACATTTTTTGCCATATCGCCCAGCCCTAACATTTGTTTTATTTGTATGCATTTAACACGTTTGTTAGACCTCAAGCATACACGCAATGCATTACACCTAACATAAAGATGGTTTTATGCCTTTGCTCACTCAAAACCTCCACAAGGCACCTTTAAGATGGTGACTGGTTTTAACTATGCATCTCTCTACTAGTAAAAACAGGTAGATTACATTTGATTCTCTTTAGACATACACCGAATATAGAAAATACCCACAGTCCCAACCCAGTTAATCTTTTTCCTGTGATCACTCAAAAGCACCTTAAAGAAATAAGTAGAGCTTTTGGGAATTCTGCCCATTCACTTTCTTGCAGAGAGTTAGATGACAGAACTGATAGCACTCTCATCAGCTAGCCTGGCTCTGTCCAGAGGCAACAAAATCAGCCTCTAAAAACACACTAATTATTATTTTGCACCTCTTTTTATAAAGAAAACCAAGTGTAAAAATAAAAAGTTGTGTTCTACAGGGGGTTATGTGCCAGACTCTTGGCCGGAAGCAGGCAAGAAAGCAGATATTACCAAAATGTCCAAATGTTGCTTGAAGGTTTCCACTAAATGTGAAGATATATAAAGAAATACATGTGACATTATTATTATTATTATTATTATTTATTAGACATGGTTAATTTTACAGCCCTGTTGAAAGTCATCATCTGATGTTGTTGTGGGTAAACGTCAGTGGTGTGGAGAAAAAGGCGGACACCCCGTGCAGCTCTGTAGCCTGCCTGCTGAACTGCATCAACAAGCTGCAAACACACTGGTTAGCGTCTTGAAGCTTGACATGATCAAAAAAAAAAATCTGACTTTGCTGTTACTTTTTTCATCTTTATCAGCTTCTGTGTGGTTTGTGTGTGTGTGTAGGGGGTTGCAAGTACGCTCTAGGGTTTGTGTGTGCAGTCTGTGTGTGTCTAGGTAAATGGGAGTATATGTGTGTTTTTATGTGTTACATTCAGCTGCTTTTATAACAAGCTCACCCACTGATTTCAATTAGAAATATAACTAACAGAAGTTTTCATGTACAGGGCTGTCTTTTGCTATCATATATAACCAACTGTCATTTCAAAGGAGTCAATACTTCTCTCAAAGTTTTTTTTATTTTTGCTTTATTTTCTTCCTTTTTTCTCTCATCAATCTGGCCTCCCCTAGTAGTAAAGTTGAAACAGCTTCTTCTTCTCCTCTCCTTTTACACCAGCGAGGCTCCACAGACACACACAGGAAGGCAAGGGCTGGGATGGAATTGAAGTAATAAAAACCCCTTTGTTTTAGTTTGTATTGGACCATTCATCATCACTTTATTTAATACGAGGCTGTAATTGTGCCATCCCCAACCATCACTAATGGCTGTGTTCGTCTGTGTTTGCTTTGTTGATGGAAATGAATGAAATTAGGATAAACAACCGCAGAGTCGCGTGTAATCAAGCCCTGATTAATGTACCAGCGTTTCAGCGCCGTTTCTCATTCCACAACACCTGATATCTTTCCCATAAACAAATTGTGTTTGTCTAAATGAAGAAATTAAATGACGCATTTGATGAGTTTATGATTGACCCGGTCCGGCTCGTGGCTCATTATTCTCTGTCTGTTGAGGCCAAGAGGTATGTGACTAATGCTCTGTCACTTCCCACACAAGGATTTATCACCACCACTGATTAATGGCAGCCAAACAGCATTTTAATAATTTTATGATTGTGGTTTCTGGCAGTCACAGAGAGAGAGAGAGAGAGAGAGAGAGAGAGAGGGTAGCGGGAGAGGAAGAGGGGGGTGGCAGTTAGAGAGAGAGGGTCCAAAGAGAGAGAGAAAGCGACAGAAAGTGTTCATCCCAGATTAAATGTTTTATGCCATTGCAGCCTGAGCAGACGGAGGCATGATTATGCGCCGTATGAACATCCCAATGAATCTTCCTCTCGCACTTGAAAAGTATTTCATACACATGTTTAATGAATTTCTCCCCCCTCATTATTACATTTACTTTTTCCACTGGAAAGCAACAAATTGGCAACAGATCTGTGTGAAATACCTCAACAGTGAGCGATTGCTTCCCCCAGGGGGTGAAATGTGGAGGTGGATCAGGGAATGGTGCTGATTTACAGGTTAGGAAAAGGTAAAAAGGGTTAAAATGTTGGCGTGGTAGATGAAGGTTATGATGAAAGCAGTGGATTTTATGGCACAGGCTGATATCTTACAGCAGATACTGATAAAATAATTTGAGATGATGAGGAATGAGAAGATTGTCGCAGCCATTAATGTTGATGTCCTGACTTGAGGATAGTTTAATCATGTCAAGCTTAGCTGTTCTTCTCTCCGTCATTCACTTACATTTACCTATCCTGTTAGGAGCTCTGGCACGCCTTCAGACAACAAACAGGCTAAAGCTAAATTTGGTTTAATCCACTGATTGGCCGTTTACCACATGGAGATAAGGTGCAAAAAATATTTTTTTTTTTCATATCTGTGCTGTCTAACTGTTTTCCAGAAGTAAAATGATTTCAGATCATTAGCATATTTTTCTACTTTGTATTTTAGGGGTAAATCTCATTACAGCACTAAATAACTTGGTAAGGTGAATCTTTCTTGCTGTTAAAGTGGCTATGGCTATATATTTGTTATATTTTAGATCCTGCCTTTTTGCTTAATTCCATATATATATATATATATATATATATATATATATATATATATGTAAAATCAAACAAACTTTTAAACCAACATGTCCTCATACCTAAATGACAAAATAGGTTGTTTGACAATGATTCCAAATCAACATTTATGGCTGGAGAGTGAGTCACCCTTTTAACCACATAGTTAACAGTTTGAGTAGGTTTGTCAAGTTTACATTTCATAAATTGCGGCTTGGGTTAAATAGATACATCTGTTTTGTAACTTAAGTTACATACCTAAATAAACTTTACACCACAGGTGTGACCTAAGTTAAGTACAGTACGTAAACCTACATCCATAAGTTTAAATAAGTCAACACTGTCTTTTCATTTCACATGGGAGATGAACACAGCTTCCCTGTGTCTAGTCCTTTGTTTGTTTAACCGATGTATCCACCCAGATTATCCTCCTGCATGGACTTTGTCGCACTTTATATGACATTATTTGCTCCTCCTTTGCGCCTATCATAATGTTACTACATCCACGAGAGGTCAGTAAACATAAATATGGGTCATAATAAGCTTTTTGCACAGGAGACTTAAGGCTGGGAATCAGTAAAGGCTCAAGGATAAATTATTATTACAATACTTATGTAAAAATGCAATATCATTGTGATTATAAATGTTTTGCGACATATATTGTAATTTACCTTTTTTCTACTACACATTACCCCTACAGATGATCTGTACAGCCTTTATTTTGGGAAGACCATTTGCCTTAAACATATGCCAACGTGCTTGCACTAATAACCAGTCAATTTAGAAGCCAAACTGCATCACCTACTGAGACGATTTAAGGAAATATATATATATATATATATATATATATATATATAAGTATATGTATATATATATATATCAAAGGAAGTTAGAATCAAAAATTCTGTCTGCAGTCCATGGTTGCTTCCTGCATCAGCATTTATTAATATGGGTGCAGATTTGAAGTGTCTGTGCTCTGCTGGTGATCTGCAGAGGCCTGTATGGGTCTGCTTGTTAAATGAGATTAGAGAGGCTGCATGTGTAGGGAGAAATGACAAGATTGACGGACGCAAGTGTGTGTAAGTTATGTGAAAGCACTTTTTTGAAAGAGTACAATTTGCCTACAGATTATGATATGTTCTATCAAGTCTGACTTTTGGTGTAAAAAATTTAAATAGATAAGTATTTAAACTCAATGTATATAATGCCTTTCACAATGCCAAATATTCAGTTTACTCTCACAGAGAAATAAAGAAGCCACAAAATACATTTTTAATTGATTATAATTAGTTGTTTTTTTTAATTTGTTGGTTTGCAACTAACTGGTTAATTGTTGCAGCTCTATTTGTCGGTGGCTACAACCAGTTTTTTAAACTATTTACTTGCACCGTGCAGCCTTTTACTTATATATGCGTATGCATTTTTTGGCATGGAACTGACCAGTACTCTGGTGTCTCATTACAGTTACAGACATGAGTAAACAAAGATATGTGTGCTCTATTTTCTTTTTGAATTTTAAATTTGTTTTCTATTACTTAGTGTTTTATTTCTTTAGAAATGTGTATTACCTCTCTTGGCTTTGCCCAGTATTATTTTTTAATTAAAATGTCTCACATATCTAAAAAATGGAAGAAAGAGACAGTTCAGAATAACGTAATTTTTGTTCATAAAAAATGTTGAACACTAACTGCAGTGTTTCAATACTAAGAGACCTGCTGACCCTCCAAATTCTTGGGCTGAAAAAGCAGCTACACTCTTCTTTCCTGTTTTTGTATCTCTCTGTATAAATGATTAAATGTTAATAGAAGCCAATCAGTCCCAGGTCCCTAGACTGGAATAACTTATTATGCTTATTACTTATTATTAACATATTACTTATTTCAGATCTGGAATTAATTTGGTGTCAACATACTTTTAACACTCTGATTATTTAGGTATTAGTTACATATTACAACTTTCTTTTGTAAGATTAATGCATGTGTGCATGCACGTGCTTACATATGTGTGTATTCACATGGGGCTACATGCCAAGGCACATACTGTACTGACTGCAATGGTTTTGAACAGCATGTGTTTTATTCCTGCCACACCAGCAACCTTTCAAAGTGAATGTTAGTTTGAATTAGATTAGTGTGGGTCATTTTTCCTCCTAACTCAGAGACACAGGAATAAACGCAGCGCGGCTGATAAACATTTAGACACCTGTCGTCTCCAATCTCACGTTCCCGGCCTCAGCAACAGATGGAAGTCATGAGTTGTTTCAAACTTCTAATGGAGTCCTAATTTTGTACAGATTGCACTGTTACCCTGCCCCAACCAACACACACACACACGCACACACAGACAAACACACTGATACACACTCGGCTTATTATATCTCCGTTCTCTCTGCTGTTACATGCTTCTGTCTCCCACTCTTAATCTCCTGCTTCCTTTCTCTGTCGTCTTCCACTTCTTCTTTAGACATGCAGTTTAGATGAACCCTGGTTGTTGTAGGTGCACCTAAACAAACTGTCATAACTGCGTTTGCATCTTACTGCTAATCCGCAGCATGAACCCCTGTAATGTCTGTAAAGGACTAAGAACGTCCAGAACATGATATATGATGAGAATGTAATCAGCAAAATGCCATTCGCATAAAGGTTATACTATGAATACTTAAAACTTAAAAAAAAAATGTGTCAAATTTTTATAGCCATCTTGTAGTTTTTCCACAGGCTAATCATGCTTTCATTGGTTACTCTAATCAGAAACTTAAACACTAATTTAATTTTAAATAAGTTTCCTTCAAAACCTCACTTTTGCATTCTGAGCCTGTGTGTGTGCACGCAACTGTTAAAAAAGTTTAAAATTGCAGCTTTAGAAGAAGTAGGCCTACTCAAAACAAGTAAAATCAACAATAGTACACACCAAAACCGTAAAAAATAAAATACAACTAAATAAAATAAAACAACTAAGAAATTTGAATGGAATTTTATTCTTTAAAGTTTAGATTAATGTTCAACATATACTCTTTTTTTTTTAATCTCGTGGGGCACTGCATTCACAGAGCCTTCACTCTTTGCTTAACAGTCTCGTCCTGTCATAGAAAAGACAACCAAGCAAAAGACATTTCTCTAAAAAGAAGCCTTTAAAGATGTATGATTGTGGTTATATCAAATCCTATACAAAGTTTAAACCAATATCAGGAAAACTCATCTCTGATGCAATATTCACAGCAAATAATCTGCTCACAATTCACCATAATTGCTAATCTAACACAAACCTCCTGCAGTAGGCATTTAGCTGAATTGCACAGTTTATCAGTTGTTCTCTAATGTTATTGCTGTAAGTTTAATATAATATAAAATATCCATAAAATATGTCTTCAGTTTACTCAGTGATAGTAAAGAAATCCCTGAAGGCAAAAGGTTGGAAACTACTGTTCACGTTCCAGCCAAACACTAGGTTTTAACCTAGTTTTGTTTTGCTTATTTCTTGTACATTTTAAATCAATTCTTGCTTATTTCTTGGGCCATTTCTTGTTAAGTTGGTCATTACCTTCTTTTCATGTTTTTGAAAGAAATCGTGTCAATTTGCTCAGGTTTCAAAGGGTTAATCTCCACGCTCCCCAACACTGTTTAATCATATCTTTTTCATTCAGTCTTGGCATTGCATGTGCTATCCACACTCAGACATAACAACTCAAACAACCCTGCTCTGTGTGGCGCAGGGGGCTGATGACAGAGACATCCACCCACGCTCATTCAAAAGGGCGGCACTGCCACATTATTTACAGTAGGCCACACGCACACATGCACACACATACATTTGCACCCAGACAAATTGTTCATTTGTCCAAAATGCCGCACCCAGCACTTTGTTCCTCTCTCTTCGGCTGCATCCCTCGGCCCAAACTTCGTGTTTCCAATAGAGGAGTGAAGAGAAATAAACAGTTAATTAATCCTCCATTGGCTCAATCTTGCATATTTCAGCCTAATTAGTAAACCAGGCAATAAGGGGCCCCTGGGAACCCGTCTCCTCCCAACCAGGGCCCCATCTCCCAGACCAGAACTCCAGCTGTGTGTTTAAGGAGAAATAAATATCAGAAAGTACATTGCTCCTCTTTCATCTCCTCATGCTGAGAAGTAGGGAATTGCTGTGGGAGAATTAATGTTCATTTAATTTCCCTTCTTTCTTCTGCTCATATATTTGGATTCTTCAGGTATTTCTTGTCTCTCCATGTTTCCCTCACTCAGTCTCTCTCTCTCATATACACACGCAGAACAGGGCCTTTTTCATAGCTACTACATCTGCAGGACACATGTTCATTTAAGTGTACATGTGTGTTAGTGACTGCGCACCATGAATTAGTGCGTGTCAGCTTAAAAGAAAGATGTCAGGGCCTGTATCTGCTGATGGTGAAAGTATGTTTTTCTGATGTCCTGAACATTATTTCTTGTTACCAAAGGCTAATCTGTCTCTCTCAGTTTGATTCATGTCCTTTTAGAGCCAGTGGACGAAGCCAAAGCCGATCCAGGCTGCAGACTCCAGCGCAGAGATTGATGCGATCAGCTCTGTTCATACTCAGAATAAACCTGTCTTGATCTGCAGCTTTGTGGACACGTTTTCGCTATCTAGAGGCCAGATCCAAGCTCCACAAGTAGCCTCGCGGTAATAGTGACAGTCGCATACCTCAGAGGTCACAACAGCCATCAGTAGTCTGTTGAGCCGAGTTCCTTCAGAGTAAAGCTTTTAAAATGCCAAGAAGGGAGTTCATCTTTAATATAAGTGAAAAATGATCTTGCTCACCGCTGGATTATGCATTTTTTACCATGATTCAGTCTAAATTGCCTTCATCATCATTTGGTATTAAATAACTATAATCACGTCTTAAGTGGTTTTTCGCTTATTCAGGTTTTGCTGTCTGTACTTTTTTGGTAGCTTTAAGCAGGGAAGAAAAACAATTTTACAGTTCAGTTAAAACTCAAAGCAGTGATTTATATCATGTTAAAACCTTTTACAATATAACTAGATATCACAGAGTCTCCAGTCAAAATTCTACTTATACTGGTGAGATAATGAAATACAGTAAAGTACATCCAGTTTTGATTAAAGAATAGATCTGGTTAGTTTAGGTTGGATGAGGTTGAATAGCCTGATGAGTAGGCCTGCAACTAACAATTATGCTGTTGATGCTGATTGATCTGTTGATAATTTTCTTGAATAATTAGTTGCTGGGTCTATAAAATGTTAAAAAAAAGTTTATCAGTATTTCCCAAAGCCTAAGACAAGGTACTCAAATGTCTTGTTTTTCCACAATTCAAAGATAGTCAGTTTACTGTCATTGAGGAGTTCAGAAACCAGATAATATTAACTTTTAAGAAGCTTGAATGATTTTTTTTTCTGTTTTAAAATGACACTGAATAATCTATTATCAGATTATTCAGTGATTAATTTAATAGTTGACAGCTACTTGGTCAATCGTTGCTACTCTCTTGATGCATGTGAAGGCTTAACAGAATTCAAAGCACTACACAGCTTTTTATAATATTTTTGAGGAAGGATCTTACTGCTTTGGAAAGTTGTGTTTTGTTGTGGTAAACAGTAGAAAAACTGGGTTGATGTAATATATAAGGAATGAGCAGTTGCATTGAGATAAAAGTTCAGCCAGGCTAAACTTTTTTTTTGAGGCAAGTTTTGCATTTTTGCTTTGCTGGTGCCCTCTGAGTTGGCAGTGGCCTCATTCAAACGAATGACAGGTGTTTTTTTAACACAGTGCTACTTTTGACGTGAATGCAATGTTATCCTGAAAAAAGAAAAAAAAAAAACTCACTTGAACACAGCATTTTCATGACTTTGCAGTCCTGTAATCTATATTTGCAGTTGGACACATATTTCACGTTTAAATCTTGTTTTGGCAGTGTGTTCAGGTGATGAAGGTGAAGTGGCTTTCTGCCCTGAAGCATTCAAAGCCAGGAGATCGCAGAGTTTTAGTTTCAGAGAAGTTTGTTTTCCCACATGTTCACTCACTTGCCAGATATTCGGTACACTTTGCTAAACTAATGCATTAGAATACAGTGTTCCTGCAATAAACCCAACTTCAGAAAAGTTAGAATAGTGGGTTTGTGTTGAAACTGTTTTGGAGAGGTGTTCGTGTTTCTATTATTTTGCCACCCCCTTCATATATATCAACGACGGCAGGCTAAATAGCAAAAACACCTTTCTATATGTATCTGTGTATGTGATCTACGTGAAATCTATCTGAGATTAGTTGAGCTGCAGTGGTGAATTAGACGTATAATGTGAGTGTGACAAACCTTTAAATCCCCATTCTGCATTAAAAGCTGCTTTACAGAACCAGGTATGACCTTTGCCCCTTGAGCTGATAGAGTTTATGTACTTACAAAAGCTTATGGGGGTCTTGATTACTCCTGCTGGGACCAGTTCACTAACAGTAAGAAACAGATGTGACACACAGTAACAAGGGGATCTTCAGTTTTTTGACAAAATGTCGAGGTGAGGGGGAAGAGTGTGACTCTGTGTGTGTGTGTGTGTGTGTTTGTGTGTGTGTGTGTGTGTGTGTGTGTGTGTGTGTCGGGGGGTGTCTCCAGAGCAAGGCTAATCGTTGGGATCAGCCACAGTGAATAGGCTAGTCGTTATTCTGAATTGGCCAGGATATGTGGTTATATGATAGAGAGCGAGGGTTTAAATCCCTCAGCCGGCATTGTTGGGCCTTCTATACACGCTTGCTTTTCTCCTCACACACACACACACACACACACACACACACACACACACTGACACACCAGTGTGAGAGCAAGGATGAGCATTGATGATAAATGTGTAATCCACACACACACACTCACACCATTAAACCCAGTGGATTACAGCTCGGGGAATTACGGCAGGGATTTCTGTTGTCTCTCTTTCTGTCTTGCTCTTTCCTCTCCTCCTCTGCTTTCACTGCCCTCGCTTGTCAACAGCCCCACTTGGCCCGGGCTGCCAATCCCAAGCTTTGATGAGGCAGTGTCAGCTATTTGTTTGGCCGTGCACAAATGGATCTCTGAATAGAAAGAGTGTATGAGAGAGGGAGAGGGAGAAAAGCTGAAGGAGAGGGAGAATGGCCATCCTGGCATGCATTGGGAAATAATCTGCCACCTTCTTCCTCCTCTCCTCCGTCTTTGTGTTGTCTCTCTCACAGGTCTCTCTCTCTCTCTCCGTTCTTAACTCTGTCTCTCGGCCTTTATCTCCTAAACACAGACTGTGCCAGTGTCGGCTTGCAGCTGATTACCGGTGTAATCACTCACATTTTAGATGATCTGATAGGAGAAAAGGCCTACAAATCATCTTAACACCCCCCTGAACTCCTTCTCCTGAAGACAGTGGCCAACAACAACTACTTTATTTTTGTCCTCAATATTTAGTAGGCCAGAAAATTCCCTCAGAAAAGCCCAGTTAAAACAATGCCTCGGTAAGCCCATTCTGCCAATATCCTCTGCTTATTTCAGTGTAATGTAAGCCCTGGATTTGCTAGTGTAAGTAGATTGGGGCACAATGTAAGTACAAGTGGAGTTGATGTAGCTAACTTTGCACTAAGTGGCAGCTTGCTGTGTCTTAGTGAGTGCTGCTCTCTGCCTTTGTAGAGGCTGAGTTTTTGGAGCCTTCAGTGACAAAACTGGCTACAAACTGCAAAAATTATGTACCTGTAGGTTGTTTTGTTTACTGGTGATTGTGTTTGTGCATCCAACAATTGTATTTTGATTCCGAGAGCAAGCCGTTTTCAGAAGTGAAAAAAGTTTTCTTTTTGTAAAGCAACACAGATGCTTTTGGAAATGAAACCAAGACGAACACCCCCTTAAAGTTATCGCTGTTTGCTGCAAAAACTTCCTTCGTAACATTTAAGTTTTGATTGTAATTATGGTACTTGATCCACTTTAGTGCAAGGATTGTGTGTACAAGGTTCCCACAGATTCTTAAAAAGTCTTAAAGCGTATTGAATTAATTAATCTAAAAAAATAGGTCTTAGTTGGTGATAAAATGTATTCAGTCTTTCAAAAGTCTTACTGGGAAGTATGATTTTAAAAAAATTTTCCCCTCCTGTGGCATTGTAAAATTTCGAAATATTTGACAAAATCTAGTTTTTTAAAAATAAATCACTGAATGCCACTTGTATCAGTGTCATGCAGATCAGGATCCAGGATGGTGGAACCAACTCCATATTTGTTTCCGGCTGAGATACCCTTAACAAATGATCCACTGTCTGCTAGTGAGCCGTCACCGTGCCCTGGACAACATGGGGAATTGCAATTTCAACAACACTGGACCATCACAGCATGGTTGAAACCTGTATTAGGCATATGAGGCTCAGTGTATTTAATGAAAAAATACAAACCTGGCACAATGGGAATCAAGGCAATGGGATCCTAGCTGCAGAGTGAGAAACATAAAATCTCCCTGAAAACTCGCCAATGAATGCCAGGTATTTCTCCCAAAATGTCATGTTTTATGTTACGATAAACACTTGGCCTAAACTGTCCCGAACCCTAAGTAACTGGTATCGTTTCATGTGATTTTTCTTCAGTTTTGTTTGTTTTAAAGTTGGTGTTAGATTTCATTTTAAGTAGCATTTGAAAGAGTCATTAAAAAGTCTTAAATCTATGTTGCCTTTAGCTGTTGATGTGACTGGTATAGCCAATGGAGTTTATGTTTTTCTGGGTTTTCATTTGCCTCACGCGCATTGCAGAGCGGTGGCAATTAGCTAAGCAGTGAGGAAATGAATAATAGTAGTCTTCTTCTTTATTAAAGTTCTGAATGTCATAAAATTCACCTGCAACATTGCAAGACAGGGCAGTCGGCCTTGGCGGAGGTCTGCACTCCTCGAGTCCTTCAAGATTTCTCCTGGACAAAACCAACTTTAAACCTCCATATAACGTAACAATACTGTGTCCCTCATGTTGTCGCTGTTGTAGTTGGATTGAGATGTAGACATAAATCAAGTATCTTTTAGCAATGTGACTAAAATTAATAATTACTGATCAGAAGAGCACCACAATTTTTCTTTTGTGTGTGTGTGCGTGTGTGTGTGTGTGTGTGTGTGTTGCAGTTTGGGAACTGTTAATTACACATGAAGGAGTCCCATAGCAGCGGGCCAGGAGCCCTAAGGGGCCCAGTGTTGGGGCTGGTGGGATGGGGGAAACAGATTACGGCGGTCTCGGGGCACCAATAGATGGCCAGATGAACCAGCAGGGGCCCCTTTCTTTTATTCATTCCCCCAGTGGACCTCTCCACAGGTCCTGGACATGAGGCCCGCTCACATTAGACCGGGACTGCATTATGGAACAGTTATTTTTGTGTAGAACATTTTGTTGATATAATTGGGCACATGAAACACACAGAGTTGCGGATTTGATTTGTTCTAATGGTTTTGCACTGTCTGATGAGACTCAAAGTCAACAGATATTGTTTTGTTTGCAACTGTTTACAACAAAACCATGTTTGTGCATCATGTAAGTCCTGTAACATACTACTGTATCGTCTTAATGATGTGTGTGTGTGTGTGTGTGTTTGTGTGTGTGTGTGTGTGTGTGTGTGTGTGTCCAGGGGTGATAATCCCGTCTCCTGTCTGCAGAGCCCCAGTGAAACCCCAACTAAGCCACTTCATTCACTTTGATCCAGTTTGGGTGGGGGGGGGCAGTTTAATTTCCCATAATGCCATTGATCAATGATTTCTTTTCAGCACTGATGTAATTAGTGGTTTTAAGCCAGTTTTGCACCCCTATCTAAATGTGTTTTAGTGTGTGTGTGTGTGTGGGGGGGGCTTTAAAGAAAGATCAATATCAGCTCACACAGAGGGGTACATGAACATATGATCACAAGGGAAGTGTGTGTGTGTGTGTGTGTAGACGTAGTAATACAGACTGAAAAACACACATCTTACACATTAACATAACTGCCTTTTCTCCAGTTGGTGCAGTTAAGATAACTACGAAAATTAACAGTCACAACAATTAAATTCTTCCCCCAAACAATTCAAGCTCTTATGCATAATTCATCAAATTAATATATAGATCTGGTGTTATCCTATTAAGAAAGGGTTGTTGTTGTTAATTAACTTGATTAAGTGGTAAGCTTGAGTGGGGTGGCCTGATTGCAAATGGTCAAATGATTAATACAAGCCATTGCTGGTGTCCTCTCTGATGTTCGAGTGCTTTTAGCTCCGCGGTACAAATGAGTTAAACCTTGATTTTATAACCACAAAGCAGACCTCTCAGCTAGTGAGGACAATTACAGACAAGCCTTATCGTATGAAGCATCACTGCATTTTATTTTGGATGTTGAGCACACTATAGTGGCATTGATATTGGCAGGCGTCGGAGGTTGAGTTAATGAAGTTAGTTTGTGGACAACAACAAGGTGAAACATGGCTCAAACATCTGATTATAAATGTCATGAATACAAGTGATTCTCCTTAGTATTACACAGAGTGCATTCTAATGATTGCATTTCCTTTGTGCTGCTGTTTGCTCGACTCACTGTCAGACACGCGTACACACGACTCAACAGTTTACTGGTGCACTTTAAAGGCATTGTTTGTTCTTAAAAGTCTTGTCCAGTGTGAATTATAGAGCTGTCTACAACTTTAGACATCTCACAGAGCCTCACACTTGTCATCTGGTGGGCAGGGCTGACCTCCTGTCTACTCTGCAACAAAGACAGAGACGACAGGCTAAATGCTGGCCTGTGTGTGTCTGCTGTGTTTAGGCACGTGCAGACTCAGACTGAGTTAGTAAACTTAATAACATAACTCCATTAATGCAGTTAAATAGAAACACTGACCTAGCGTTTAGTTGTTTGCTTTAACTTGTGCTGAGTAAATGTTTAACGCAATCAAATAAGATTTTCATGGTTTGAAAACTGCGTGGCGTGTAGCAAGACAGTGTTTTGCATCGTTGTTGTAAAAACATCATCATCTGTCTGTAATTTGTTAGAAAGAGATCAATCTATTGTCCTTAAATTTTTATGGATGCAATTTGGAAGACGTATATTTTTAAATGTTACATGATACGTGGTTCAACTCAATTAAGATGTTAAATGCCAAATAGGATCATTCCAAAACAGATTCAGTAAAATAGTTATGCAGATTCATGGGCCTTCAAGTAATTAGTAATGATTATTATTAATGATTTTTTCATCATCAAAAAATCTGCTAAGTATATATTCTATAAGTATTTTTTGGGTAAAAAAAAATGTCAGAAGAAAAGAAAAATGTAATAAAAGCCCAAAGTGGTATCTTTAAATAACTTGTGTGTGCAACCAACAGTGCAAAACTTAGAGATAAAGTTAAGTGGAATATCAGACAAAGAAAACTGACTGACTTTAAACGCTTGATCATTATTTAAATAGTTGGAGATTAATTTTCTGTTGATCAACTGTCATTGTTAGTTTCAAATCGATGCATTTGTCATTTTAAAAGCCAGCGCCTATGTGCGTAAGCAGTAAATGTACTTCCGCCCATCAGTGCACCCATGGCCATCTAGGTCTTAAAATGAGATGTGGTCATGTGCATTTTTGGCACATTGCTGTTTTATTGTGCCATTGGCCAACAAAAACCTGGCCCAAAGTCAATGTTGCAGTATTTTCCTGCTCTTTAAAAGGTGTGTTTTTCAGTTAGTAAGATGCCTAAATAGGTAGATTCACAACACACTTTGTTACTCACACAGGGTCATACGGAGGCGTTGTGTTTGTTAACAAGGATATAAATTACGTTCTCTAAAATGTGAACATAGCAGAGAGCAGAGCAGAGCAGAGCCGCTGTCCGCTGCTTCTCCGCAGCAGACTTCCCATTAAAAGACACATTTTAGTTTTGCTGCTTAAATGTCCCACACTTGCTTCAGTGACATTACTGCTGTTACTGCATTACTCTCAGAAGAAAATTGCTTGCTCCTCCAGTTTAAAGATTCTGCCATCGTGCCAGGTGCAGGTGCACATGGCTATTAAAGGGAATGGGAGATGACATTCTTATTGGCCTAAAAAACAAAAAATGCCCCAAAAAGCATCCATGATTGATTAAGATGCTTATTACAACCCCTTTGCCCCATGCGCCTCAGTTTGTGCCACGATCGCGCATTGTTTAACTGGCAAAAGTGG
Source organism: Plectropomus leopardus (assembly GCF_026936395.1). Lineage (NCBI taxonomy): Eukaryota > Metazoa > Chordata > Actinopteri > Perciformes > Serranidae > Plectropomus > Plectropomus leopardus. The sequence goes on along the minus strand of NC_142181.1, from coordinate 19,515,716 downwards.
AAATAAGCACACTCTAAATGCACTTGTGCCGTGCACTAAACAGCATGTGCTATAGATCATTTAAATATCAGCAATTGAATCTGATTTCTTTAAGTCTTAATTTTATGTCGTGATTGGTCATTCCAATTGTGCATGCAGTCGTTGTTTCACAAACCCCATGTGAGATATCATTTGTTTTGGACTTGAGGGAAAATTCTCAGAAATTAGACGTGTCTATTCTCTCTTGACAACTCCCTGACGGTGACCTTGTGGTCATTACTGACCAGTAGCCTTGTCTCTCATTTACCTGATTCTCTTTTGAACTTAGCTCAACCTGCAGGGCATATGCGGTTGTGTGGAAGGCCAGAGCCTAAAATTACCACCAGACCCTCTGCCAAACCCTGACCAGGTAGTCATTACTGGAGCAGCCTTCGAGTTTTTTACTCTTTTGAAGTGTGTCAGTACTTAGAGAGATAACAATGCCGGTGACCTTTAACCTTGTCTGGCTCTCCGGCTGTGTGTGTGTGTGTGTGTGTGTGTGTGTGTGTGTGTGTGTGTGTGTGTGTGTGTGTGTGTGTGTGTGTGTGTGTGTGTGTGTGGACTTCCCTGTTTCCATTTGGCTGGTCGATCTTTAAAGTTGCTCACTGGTCTGGTCACAGCCAGGGGATGAGGCATGGCATTGAGCAGTTTCAAATGGAACCAAACTAAGCCTATATGCAAACAAAACCCAGGGAATTAGGGGAACTAAGCTGGCCTGTTCACAGTAACTCCTCGGCCAACGCTGAACCACAGAAGAAGAGAGAGTGAAGGAGAGGAGGGAGGGAGGGAATGAGCGAGGCTCTCTGAATTCTCATGAAGGGCCTGTTCTTTTAATTGTGTTGAACGAAACAACAGGGGCTAAGTAATGGGGTTTTAAAGCGAAGCACATTTGGATAGATTGTGTAACGCCCTGTGTGGGTGTGAGGCGGGGAGCAGAGAGGAGAGAGAGGCAGAGAGAGACACCGAGGGCGAGTGGGCGGTATTGTGTGGCAAGAACAAAAGGCGAAAGTTGGCAAACGGAGGCACCCACTGAAAAGCCTGGAACCAAACTGGCCGGCTAATTACTGACATGCATTGTCAAGGAGGAGGAAACACAACAAAACCGGGATAAAGATTAATTTTATACCTCATCCCCCTCGCTGTCAGACACACAGAAACAAATCCTGTAAATTGAAAAAGAAAAAAAAAACGAGGCAAGCAGATAGAGGTAGAAGGGATCACAGGGATAAAGCTATGGGAGTGTAACAGTACAAAGCAGTGCGAGTAAAGCTTCCTTTATTCTGTCAATCCCTCCTCTCAAACACAAGCCATAGACTTCTCTTTACGTCTCCTCTCAGACTCTCCCGAAGAAAAGTAAAGAGTTTGGGGGAGATGAGTGTTTATGAAATGAAAAGGGAAGATAAATAGGCCAGGAGTGCATGTAAAGTTTCTGCCAGTGTTTATATTTTTAGGTCAGTTATAAAAGAAGTCTCATATAGAGGCAAAGGTTGCAGAAATGTCCAGAATAATATATAGAGGCTGCAGTTAGGAAACACAGAGGTCAAGATCTTGAGTGGGTTGTAATGTAGCAATAGATGGATGCATAGATGTTCTTTATTGTCCATAAAGGGAAACTCATTTTGCTCAGGTCAGAATGATACTAACATATAATGCAGTAAATAAGTAAAACTATACACCATAGCACAAAACATGATTCTCTAAGACAAGATTATTAAAAAGAAAAGTTATAGAATGATTCTAAAGAGGGGAAAGGTGGAAACGAGTGCTCAGATTATTAACATTGGTGTCTTTTGGAGAGAGTGCTAACATCTCCTGACATGTTTGCTCTGCATCCAGCTCTTTCAGACTTTGGTCTGCCATTTTTCTCACTCTTTGCTCCTCTTTTTATTTCTCTGTTCTATTTTGACAAGTGTTTTGAGGGGGAAAAAATCGCTTGTCATCCCCAAACTACACCAGGCTGGTTTTCTTCCCCTCCCCTTCTTTTTTTTTTTTATTACCATGGAGGTTTCATGAGCGTACATTGGCGATTTGGAGATGAAAGGGATGGAATCATCCCGATTCCTGCCCTGCCACTGAGCCGCTCAAACTCCCTGACAAAGCTGTCAGACTCCATTTTGGCTCCAACTGCCAGAGTAAACTTGCTCTGCCATTTACAATCAACAAGAGGCAGCGCAAAGTCCCGCTCCAGCCCCGTGTCAGAACCCTCCAACTGCTCCCCATTTCAGAAGCGTTAAAGTGTATTTTCTCTCTTCAGAGTATGTCTGTCTGGCTATATTTTTTGTTTTTTTTTTCCTCCCTCATTCTCCATTGTATGTCCTGCATCTTTGCATATCTGTAGCTTATGGATTTTTGATTACTGTGAGGACATTGATTTGAAATTCTTAGTAACAACTAAAATCTGATGTGCCATTAATGCTGAATCAGAATATGTGATTTTACCAGCCAGCCAACTTCTGGAAAGTGTCTTATACCACACTAAAAGTCTACAACAGCTGCAAGTATAGATAGGTCTTATAGTAGTGTGCATCTTTATAATATTGTATAACATTTGGCTTCTGGGTGGGAAATATATCAAATATACTCTCGTTCCACGTGGGATGTATGAAATGACAATCTCAAACTTCTAGTATAAATTTTTTGCACCATTTTTTTCAGACTTGCTTCTGCATTTCTGCTTTCTCGCTCTCTCCTATGGCTCTCTCCCTCTCACACACAGACACACACACACACATAAAGAAAGATTCACAAACTGACACTTTAACTTTACTACAAAGCAGTAGCTATTTTATTAAACTTTAGTGTAACTGTAGTTGAACTGTAGTTCATTTAATAATTTAGTATTTTATTAGTCTACAGTAGTTAAGAGGAGATTTCAAAATATAAAGATTAATATCATGTTTCACAATATAGCCTAAAAAAATTATATAGCCATATTGCCCAGCCCTAATTTGGATGAATTCTTGGAGAAATGTTTCTTCACTGGGTCTGGAGTGGTACATCTTGCAATCAAGGGGTAAGGAAAACAGCAAGCCTTTGTAAGAGCAACAGCTTTTTAAAAAAATAAACAGATTCTTGTTGTTGTGCAGGAAATAAGGGCCTAATACTAATTGTAATCATTTTAATCTTTGCTTCTCATTCACATAAGGAAGGACACTTCCATGAATGAAAGTAGTTGTTATTATTGACATCACTGTTGTTGCAAACAGAGCATGAAGTTGGTTTATTTTGTATTTGTGTAGCTTTGTGAAGGGTCAGATCACATGATTATTGCACTTCTGAGTTTCCCTTTTGTCTTATATGTTTTGTTATTTCTCTGCAAGGCATGTCACAGTCTCAAAAACCAGAAGCTGCTCCGCTGAGTGTCTGTGAGGACACAGGGAGGTTGGCGAGGGACAGCACACATAGACATGAGAGGGAGCGGGGGCTTGGCTTCTCTCCAGCAGTGGTGCTCCTGGTGTGAGAGAGGAAGAGTCTCCATTCTCTGGCTGGGCTTTTCATGTAGAGATGCCCAGGAGAGAATGAAAGAGAGAGATACACCGAGGTGAGAGGGTGCAATGAGATGTTTACGAGGAAACATTTTAGCTGTGCTCCAGGTTTACCGCCATTCAACAGAGTTGTGACAATTAATCGATCAGTCATTCGGCAGAAAATTAATTGGCAGCTATTTCCATAATTTAATATTTGTTTAGTCTGTTTTCAGCTTCTCAAATGTGAAAATTTGAATCTTTTTCTCTGTCAAACATAATGATGAACAGAATATGATTAGGTTTAAGGCTGATGAAAGGAAAAAATAAAACTTTCAAAAATGTCACCATGGACTCAACAGGAATTTTTCACTATTTTTTATTTTTTTTTTTTGACATTTTAGGGACAAAACGAGGTATCAAATAATCAAGAAAGTTAAAGTCAGATGAATTGATAAGGAAAAAAGATGACTTGCAGCCCCAAAGTGACATTTTGAATAGAATGTCACCATCATGTAGTGTTGTCACAATACTAGAATTTCTCATTTTGATACCATACAGAGAAAAATGTTCATTTTGGATACTACTTTCTATGCCTTGGGAAAAACTGACATTGAGGGCAAACTAGGGTTGTAAATCGTAAGCATTTTCCTTAATCGATTATCGCTACAATAATGATTGGTTGATTATAATTTGAAATAAAACAAAAAATTAAAACATTGCCTTTTTCAGACTATACCACTTGCATCTTTTCCCTCAATCAAAGCTTACAGCAACATATTGCATATATTTAGACTGCATTGCATAGCCTATCGATTGATCGATTAAATTTCGCATTTGATTAAATTCTTAATGTCCAAATAATCAATCATCGAGGTACTGTTGTCATCCATAGGACATACAATTTAAAATTTGTATTAAAAGATAAATTTTAAAAAAGGCTATAGCGCAATGACAGTTTTCCTGTCTTGGTTAGTAGCAGAAGAGCAGAATGAGTAAATATAATCAATAAGAGAGAGAGCACAGCTGGGTGAAGTTAGATAATGTTGGAAATTTTTGATAGATTACAGAGGAAAAAAAAACGTTGCCACGTAAAACACGTTAAAACACATCAAGAACTCCTATAAAATGTTTAAAGAGCCAGAGGTGGAAAACTTTATTTGTCTGATTTTGCTTGGTGTCCCATGTTACCTGACATCACCCTATCAATACCGTCAGTCAGAAAAATAGTACTGATTCAGTTTCGAAATAATCAGTACTGATAAACACTATACCATGTAATGACAAAAAATGTCTCAGTTTGGCTCTTCTCAAATGATTTAGAGCACTTGATTACAGTGAAAATGTCTGTGAAATTCTACCTGAGTTAATGATTACGCTTGACTTCATTATAAACTGACTGCAGAGTGTTGGAAGTCTACAACTGAAGCAACCATATCACAGCTCTACCAGTATTGTCTGATTTGAGTGTGTGTTTGGATGCGCGACAGTTCGTGTTTGTGCACCTGCACCACTGTCACTTTCATCGCTTTGAAATAAACCACTTTTATTAACTTGATTATTTCCCAGTTACCCACTGAAACAGACACCTCGCCGTTACAAAGAGCAATTCCTGCACCTGTCCCGATTATCCCGCCTCGCTCAGCCCAGCCCCGCACCGTCAGCTCGGCCGGTCTCAGCGTGGCCCAGCTCGGCTTGGAATGAAACGGCGCGTCCATAATCTCTGTGCCGGCATGTTAATTTTCAAGTCAAAGGGGCAGCTCCCTTTTCATCACGGTGGAGGCTGTGGAATATTCAGCGCGCTGCAGATGTTCATGAATAATGTCTGTGGCCAAACCCCTGGCTGAGGCTGGGGGAGGAGGGATGGAGGGGATGAGGGAGAGGAGGAGGGACGGGGGTAGGGAGGGGGGTAGTGAGGCCAGATGAATTACACGTAGGGGGGATCTGACAGGCGGCGTGGAGCTTTGTGATCATTCCAAAGTTCTAATAATCTCTCTCACCTTCTCCATCTCCCCAGTAATGAAAGAGAATAGGTGATTGCACCCCGGGCTATGTTCCCCGCGTAATGACTCCTCCAAAGGCACAGAGCCGCCAAGGAAAAATGAACTTTGAATGAGCGGTGAATTGGCTCTGACAGAGTGATAGACCGTGACACAGATTCTGTAGCAAAACAGACGTAGTGCTAATTGATTATCAATATTTTAAGCAAAGTGATGAAAATAAGCATTAAGAGATGAGAAAGAGGGAAGAGAGAAGGGAGTGCACAACACTACCTTGCAGGGGGGCTGTCATTCGTCCAATCTCCCTCGCTCTGTCTCCCCCCCTGTGCTTCTACTCCTCCAGCAGCCAGGCTGTCTCCCCCCTCTCTCCCCGGTACCACTCTCGGCCTGCCCTCTTCCTTCTCTCATGCATACTGTCTTTCTGTTTTCCTTCATCATTTCTCATGAACTGACACTTAAGCGTTAATTGCCAAATATGTCCCTGAACTTGTATTAATTTTGTATTGCTTTGCTTTATTTATTTCTTCTCTCTCACCTGCATTTGATGTTCTCTGTGAACCTTGTTATCAGATCCAGCGTTTGTCACCTTGTCCCTAAATATGTGTAATTTTGGAGTTCAATCACGTATTTATTAATTCTTTTTCTTTAAGAAAGAAATCAAGCACTTTATTCAAATACATTGTCGGGCTGTTGTAAAAAGAAAATGAATACAGTCTTTTAGATGAGTATTACATGCACATGAACACATGCACGCGCACACACACACACACACACACACACACACACACACACACACACACACACACACACACACACACACACACACACACACACACATACACTCGAACCAACATTGGTGAAGTCCACACCAAAGAACAGGCAGGGACCACCAAGTTTGTGTGTCTATTCTGCAGTGTGTGTTTGTTCCTGTAATGTGGTCAGTTGTGTTGAGCCCTATTGACGCTGCCAGGGTCCCGGCTCTCCTGCCTTTCTTTTCTAAGTGGCCGCCCTCCTGAACCTCCTTGTGTCAGCACTGCGATTAGCGGCTCCAGTTTACCTTTCATGTGCGGGGGTCCTGACAGACTTAGCCCCATGTCCCCCACCAACACTACACACACATGAAATACACACTCAGTGGTGTGCCAACACAATGGCATCCAACAGGCTTTCAGCGGGGAAACCAGAGCCTATTCTCCACCATTCAACAACACACTCAAGTGCATTCACTCTGCAGTAGATGAGCAGATACACACACACACACACACACGCACTACACAAGCATATTATTGCACTGAAATTGCAGCACATGTACATTTCATTTAAACCAGGATCGCACAGTTTGATTGCAGTTATTGTGGCTAACAATTGGAGCAACTTACTTGGAAAGGAATGCACAATGCATGCATAACATGCTTGTTTAATTTTGGAATATTACCCACCAATAAGTATTGTAATTAGTTATAGCAAATAAAATAAATGTCTTAATAGCATGGGAAGTATGATGGGTAGTTATGACCAGTTTATGAGCTTTTCTGTAGTTGCCAGTAGCTTCAAATAGTTTGTAAAAAAAAAAAAGAAAGTTGTGAAAGTAATATATATTTTATTCAAACTAAGCTCATAATTCTGCTTTCGAATGTGAGTATTTTGTTGTGGAAAGGGAATTACTTGGTTACATTTGCAAGTATTTTTCCAATTTTACCAAAACTGCAAAAGAAATGAGCACAAATACCGCAAGAGTTTGCTAAATCTGCCTTTATCCAGCAGTCACAATATCACAAATTCATAATGGAGTTACAGTATGTACTGTATGTGTTGTGAAAGTAAAGCTGGATTTTATCCGTCTGCATGTGGAGCTACATACAGAGGCTTCATATTTCTAGAGGCACTGCTGGGCCTAGCTTGTACCCACCAAAAAAAAACTATATATCATGGCTGCGGAGATTGCATGTTCACTGCAATGGCTGCACTTTAATATATTAATAAAAGTAAGCAAAATTAGGTTGAAGACATCAGGTGTGGCCTGATAATTTACAACTTATCCATGTAGTGTTTGGTGAAATGCTACACTGTAGTATAATTTTGTGTAAGGGAGACTTATATACTATAAGACCACTAGTGCACTACACAGTCACCTGCAGAGGCAAAGCAACCAGTGCTTCACTTTTTTTTCAAATGACTGCTGTGAGACATGAAGCAACAGATAGTCAAGCATCAGAGAGACAGAGCGGCAGCTGGCGGAGAGAGCTCAGATTTGGTGGGAGTGGATGTTCGCAGAGGCCATTGAAGGGTGTGTGACTTTAAGTTCTTCTGTTGCAACACTTGCTCTAGCTTTAGTTCCTATTAGTCTGCTCCATTCTGTCATAAAATATGAGAAAAGCTGTTCTTCCCCTTTTGTCTGAGTGTCTTTATCTCTTAACAAGGTTACTGAAGGTTACTATTGAGATTTTTTTTTTTTACAAAACAACCTAACATGAATATGTTTACCAACAGCAAGATGAATAGCATTCTGAATAACATGCATTTACTGTCAAACAATGTCTCCAGACATTACCAGCAACTTATAGCTACATCAATTAATTTGGATTTGTGTACATCCTCACAATGCCAACAAGTGAGAGTAGACTCTTTGGTCACAAGAGAGACCTTTTTGCTTTTTGAGTAACAAAAAGTTGTATTCCGCTGAGCGCAGGGTAAAAGATTACTCTGTAATTGGCACAGATCTGGCGATACACCACGTATCAAGACACAGCAGGTTATGATTCAATATGATGTGATTTATTGCAATACTGTTAGCAAGGCAATAAAATGTACCAGCTGCATAAAAATAGAAAAAGGCCCGCACATTGTTAAGCTGTTTCATGCAATTAGCACATTTTTTGTCCTGCACCTGTGGTCTATTTTGACTGGTTATGCACACCCTAGTTTCTCTTTTCAAGGCAATATATTGCAGTTTTTTTTTTACTTAATTTAATGAAAACTGTCAAAGTATAAAATGCATATATCTGAGTAATAAAACTCACTTTGCTTTCATGCAGTCAGACCAGATCTGCAACACAAACAACACAAAAAATGAATCATTGTCACCAATCTCCACATGTAAACTATTATAGTTATATAGTCAGTACAGTATTTTTGGGATCATAGTACCAGAAAACATAACATTGCAATAATCAATGGATCAATATTTTCTTACACCTCTGTTCTGCAACACATGTAAACATATGCAAACTTATTTTATGCCCCTTTCTGTTGATGTCATTCAATGGCAATAAGAGTAAATTACGAAGGTGTACCCACTCTACCCACTAAGCGGCCCCAGGTGTTTCTTTTTACCTGGCATGAATGGCCAAATGTGGGCTGTATTTTTCTTTTTTGCTTCCTAAAGCATTTGTCTGTAAGAAGTGTATCTCTATAGCAACTATAACACACAAATGTGTTCAAAAGTTACAACACAGAAAAGGAAGGAAAAGAAGCAAAAGAATGAAAGAGAGAAATGTGAGGAAAAGATAAGAGAGGAGAAGGAAAGGACATAAAGGAGATAAAAGAAAAAAACTGAGATGCATAAGAAAGAGACAGTGGCATGTGGAGACATGACAGGGTTGAAGTTGAGGGTGAGATGTCATTCAGAGGCCCCAGGATGCTTAATATTTTACTCTGTGATCCCTGCATTATGGATTTAGTCTGATTGCCCTCTCAAGACCTCAGTTATACACCCACCCGCTCATCTCAGTCAAGTTCTCATGACAGAACTTTTGCATTTATCTAAAAGGTATGCCCACTTCCCCGACAAACCAATAAAGTGACAGTCATTTTCGTGCTAACGCACACATTAATGTAACATTTTAATGTACACTGTAAGCCCTGCAAGGCAGTTTGAGATTTACATATGACATTTTCACAGTGAGGTTTCAAGGTTGAACTTAGTGTGACCTGGTGGCTGTGTTATAGAGGCTTTGTTGTTGGCCTTAGCCCCCAGGCTCCTGTGTGTGTGTGTGAGAGGTGCTAATGTGAATATTTGGACATCAGCGTGTGTTCCTCAGGTGTGTTTATGTGTGCGCTCAGCCCATGGCAGTGCGTGGTCCTCAGAGTAACCTTCCTCTCTGATCTCCCTGACCGCTGGAGGCCTCTGCTTCTCCCCACGCTTTCCTGCAATTCTCCTCTCCGGCCCAGGGTCCGGGGCCTCCATCTCTCTGTGCATACAGAGTCAGGGGAGACACTTTCGCCCTTGGGTCTAAAGGGTAGTTTGGGGTGCTAGGCCCGAGCCACCCACATGCTTGGTGTAGACCCCATTGCTCAGCTGCTTACTGCCCCACATGAAACCTGTTCTCAACACCAGACCTCCTATGCAAGTTTTGCCGAAAGGAAATAAGACTCAGACCTCTGCGGTGTGTCTGCAGCTGAGCGTTGTGCGGTGCAGAGGGGTTTGGAACGTGGAGATGAGGATTATTGTACTGACCTTTTTTTCATTGTTCACTCTTACTTTAAACTGATTAAAAACGAGTAATATAGTGTCAGACTCTAAAATCAGGATGAAAAAAAACTGAAAGAAGCTGCATGATTGGACTGTTACACACAGGGTGAAATGACACTCCATGGCTACAGGCAAATCAGATTTTCAGGACAAACTGTCTGCACTGTTGTTTGTATCAGATTTGCGTGTCCAGATATCAACGTCTCTGCATGGGTTGCTGTGGTAAGAATGTTGGCATCACTAACTACGTAGCTACGCTGGTGACATGACTTTCCAGAACAAAATTATAAAAGATTATTCCCTTTTTTTGGCCTCCAGATGATGATGTGTGTCCACAGACTGTTCTTCATGTTGTCTCTATGGCGGTCTGCTTGTAGCAGCATTGAATCTGCTCAGCACTATTGTCATTCTGGATTTGATGCCGTCGTCATGTGTAGCATGTTAAAATCCAGTTTGGGCAGGGTGCCCAGTAGCTCAGTTGGTAAAGCGGTCACCCCATGTACAGAGGCTATGTCCTTGCTACAGTGGCTGTGGGTTTTATTCTGGCCTTGACCATTTGCTACATGTCAGCCCCTCTTTCTCCCACTTAAACGCTTTAGCTGCCCTGTCCATTAAGGGCTAACAGCCCAAAAAAGAAATAAAACTTAAAAAAGATTACTAATAATCCAATTTGAGCTGCCATAGCATGTGGACTGAAACTTTTTTGTGCTCTCTAGACTTTCTAAACCAATCTGGATATAATCTCTATGTGCCAAAAAACAGATTTGAGCTCACAGTGTGAACAAGGCCAGACTTATGTGGCTGTACTTCCTGGTTAAATGACCAATCACTCATTAAGGTCCTAGTTTACCAAGACATTTACTTATTTTGTGTTGTCTTTATTGCGATTAACTTTTGGTTATTAGTCTATGCCATCCCAAAATATGTAGGAAATGCTCAGCATTTAAGAAGCACTATATGGTCTAAACAGATTGGGGAAACAATAAATATTGTAATTATAACCATTAAACCTGCAGAATACTTTTCTGCAAAAAAGCTTCCAGTGAAAGGAGATGGCTTCAAATTGATCTTCTATCTCCAAAGATCTACTGTCATGATAAAGGAAAAGCAGGCCACCCAGCTTAATCAGTTTTGAAACTTTTCACCGATTTATTTTTGTTTGATCAATTGTTTAAGCTGTGACACAGATACCGTTACACGACCACATTAATCTGTGCGGTAATAGCCTACTGAAGAAACAGTTTGACTGAGGTTTAAGGTAAATCAATTGAGAAAAGCTGATTTTGCAGTTTGACAAGTACAACTGCTAGCAATTTTGGCGACTGGTTCAATATGAGTCGAGCAAAAATGTTTGCATGTGCAGAAACAAGAGACTTTATTGTATATCTCGAGTTAGGAGGAAGGTGTTTACATCCAATCTGTTTGCCTTTAGTTACTGAGCTTTACTGCATGTAAGATATGCATTTGAATTGTATGAGTCTGTGTTTGTAGTTTGCAGAGAAAATGAACTCTGGACAGAGTTACCTCCTGTTTTTCTTATAAATAAGATAAATCTCATCTTAATTTCTCACCTCTTTGAGTTTGACAGATGCAATCTCAGCATGATCACTGAGTGGGAAAATACAAACATGGAGCCCAGGTGTCGAGAGTTAGGAGGCCGTTTTAAAAATGAATGGAACAAATGTTGCATAAGCAAGGCTCCAGAGTTTTTGGTGTTGGTTCTGACATGGTAAAAGTCTTGTTTCTTCACACGATCCAAATTGTCCCTCTGACTTTATGTATAGCAGAGTGTAGACTGCTTTTTTATCAAGCTCATCTACCACAGCACAGTACTGGCAGCATGTAGTACTGGCAGCATCTCCTTCATTTAGACAATCATTCCTCTCTGAAGCATCCATAACACCACAGGAGTACAGGCCCTAATTGATGCCCCCCCCCCAGCCTCAGAATATAGCCATGAAACAAAACAAAAGCTTTTTCAGACGATTGGCAATGAATAATTGATTGATTTTGTAAGATATCTCTCTCTAATTGTTTAGTTTGTAAATATTTCATGGGTTGTCGTTAAATCAGCCTAATGACAGATGCAGAGGGCAGCCTGTGCTAAAGATCATTCAGGTTCAGGTCTCCTGTCTTCTGCCTGAAGGAATTCATTGTTAAGGCTGAGACACTAATTCAGTGCTTCTGTGAATGCTTTCATGTGATTTTTTGTTGTCGTTGTTGTTGTTGTCGTCAGGAGATTTTCTTCAGGCTCAACACAAGTTGTTCATACATTAAGAGCTTCTGCAATGCAGGGCCGCCCTTGAATGATTTTTATGCATACTGCTGCTAAATATTTAAATTACTTCATGTTGTATCTCCTCACGTCTGCCCATCCAATCAGGATGCACGTACATTTGTGATATGTCCCGTGTCAAGTTGTACTGCACGGCTACAAGGTCCAGATGAGCTGGTTTTGATGGAGGGTCCTGTGCAAACACACAGGCACCTGCATTTAAACACAGAGACACACACATATAAAAGCAAGGCTTGGCCGTAGCCTCCCGCTTGCGTTGTCTGTGTGCTGTGCCACCTAGTGGTTGCTTCAGATGTTGCTTCATCCCGTCATCCACTTAATCTCTACACCTGCTAGATTTATACAACAGTGTTGTCGCATTTTCTCCCTCAGATACTGCGTGTTTCTGTCTCATGCTTCAACACCTGAAGACTCAAAAAGAAGTTGAGTGAAAGACTTTGTTCTATATCAGTCTTGAGATTCCCTGGACGGGTCAGATAAAGAAGTTATCTGTTTAGATGAAGTGCAATTTAAAAGGTTGTTTTTTCACATTGAACCTGTTGACCTGTAAACTTAGTCCCTAATCTCAGTATTATGTTTGCTAATCCCTGACTTGATCTATCATTTATTCTACATGTCCTGCGATCCCAGCTATGTTTTTGGGACCAAGGACAACTTGTAAGCATCTCTTCCTCTCTGTCTCTCTCTCTCGCTCTCTCAAACTCAAATTAAAATTAAAATCATCTTACCTGGCATTAATGTTTGTCACATTGTTGCCAAAGCAAAACTACAGATTATTAAATTATTAAATACATTACAGAAATATATTTTAGACACATATTATATACATCATGTTTAGTTACATAGAAACATTTAGTGTAGAGCTTGTTTCTCTTCATTTATGACAGTATTCCACATATTTTGCAGCTAAAACTGCGCACTGACTTTTTTCCCCACATATATAAGGCATTTTCTGGAGATTTGGAAAATGGATAAGCCCGGGATATATGTCAAAGAAATGTTCTAAAGGCAGGAAATGTTCTAAATTGTTGTATTTGTCACAGTGTAGTAGGAAGTGAGCTTTAGTCTCAGCTTCTCTTTGATGACAGAGTGAACACAGCCTGGCCTCCCGAGTCTGTTCTGCCTGTGACGGCTTTTTTCTATGTCCAGGCTGTGTCCACTCAGTCTGTACATTGTCAACGTTTTTCTTTCTTTTATATCTGTCATGGTGGCCAGGTATTCTGCCAGCACCTATTCTCTGTTTAGGGTCAAATAAAATTTGAATTTACTTTGTGATTTAGTGATTTCGTTCCAATATCTGATATAATTTTCTTTTTCTTTTGAGATGATTTGGTTCTGCTGGAGTGTAAAGTGTCTGTCTTGAAGATTTGGTGTGTTTGGGCAGAGCTTCAGGATCAGCTGGTCGAAGGGACTCTTGTCTTTGTTCAGCTCCTGGCCCTGAAGGGCCTTGTGATGGTAAGAGTGCGGGTCACTAGATAGCAGATGATCATAAAATTTGATTATTCGCCTTTGAATTTTAAATATCAGGGGGAATTGACCAAGTTCTGCTCTGCATGCATTACTGGTGGTGTGTCTGTGAACTCCGAGTATGTTTTTACATAATTCTGCATGCAGGGCTTCTAATGGGTGTTTTTACCATTTTGGGAGTTCATGGCTGGTAGGTGGACCCCACACTTCACTGCTATATAATATTATTGGGTCTATTACTGTATTTAGGATTTTCAGACAGGTCTTAAAGGGGACGTTGACAGGAATTTGTCTTTTGATGGCGTAGAAAGTGCTTCTTCCCTTCTCTTTCGGCTCATTCACAGCCATTTTAAAGTTTCCAGTGGAACTGATCAAACCTAAATACCTATATAGTTTTGTATGTACAATTTCATTATTTCCTTTTGTGAATGTGTTTTTCAGAGAGTTGGATTGGTTTTGAAAAGATTAATATTTTGATCTTTTTCATATTTATAGTTGGTCTTTATAGTCTGTCTCTCTCCCTCTCTCTCCGTCTCTCTCTCTCTGTCAGTATCATAGGTTCTGTCTTCATCCTGCTTTGAAACTGGTCTTAAATGACAGGGTTATCATACCAGGTCATTTTTAAACTCCCTAACAGGTGAACAAAAAATGTAACAAAATTTGAAGTTCCTCTTATTGGTGGAGCAGCAGTGCTGTAGAGCTGCAAAGTTGAGCACTGATTTGACCATTTGCTATCTCTCATCTGTCCTGTCGATAAAGATGTTCCAATACCAGTTTTTCGTTCCTGATACTGATTCTGATACCCAACCTTGAGACTTTCCAGTGTAAAATTTTGCTAATTTGCTGACATTTTATTAACAGCTAATTTGATATTATCTGCTAAAAATCAGTTCTTCTTTTAGAGTGGCAAAGAAAAATTAATTTCTGCGAAAACTGCTGTTTTATGAAACTACTTTACAGTTTAAATAACATGGTATGGGATTGGTGCATAAACTTACATACTCACCAAGCAATGTATTGTTCTGCGCGACTGTTTGGCTAGCTGATTTCTGTCTGTCTTCCCATTTGTCTGTCTGTCTGTCTTGTCCTCTTACCTGTCAGGCCTGTTATGTGTCAGTCAGTGTGCCTACCTGTCTGTCTTCTCTGCCCAGTTGCGTTCTTATGTTTCTTTGTCTCGTCTCTCTGCCTGTCAGGGCCGTTATTCATCAGCGTGCCTACAGGTCTGTTTGTCTGTCTGCCTGTCCGCCAACCTGTCTGTCTCTTATTTATTTATTTTTTGTCTTATCTGTCTCTCTGGTATTCAGTGTTGGTCGGAGGCCCGGCTGTTGAGCTTCACTGTAAAGTGCTTGGCTGATTGGAAGGGACATTTTTCCAATGGCGCTGCGCTGCCTCTAATATTCTGTTTGTCGTTGGGTGTGAGGCTGATTTATCACGCCTCCTCTCCTGCTGACATTCAGATTCACTTTGATTGGCGGCTGCACCGGAATGACACCCACCACTACCAACGCCACTAACATCACCACGGCACTCACACACATGCACAAATGCACACAGTCAAATGTGATGCTCTGCACACTCACAGTCAGGTACGCAGTGGATATGAATATGCCTATTACGCCAACACATACCCACTTGCATGTACTATAAACTCACTCGTAAACTCACACAAACGCACACAGACAAAGTGGATAACTGTTGTTCTGACCTCTGTCTCCAGCATCGCTAGTTTGTAAGTGCTGTATCGAGTTTATTGAACAACGTGGGTAGGCTGCTGCTCCTCTGTTGTTCTCTCACCTCATGAACTCTATAATATGGTAGCCTCTCTCACTTCTTATTCTTACTGTACCCGGCCTAAAGCCCAAGCTAGCACACTCCTGTGCTGAATAACATCTTCTTTTTCTCACCCTGTGTCCCTCCCTTCTCACCCTCCTCCAATCCCTCCTTAATAACTCTATAACTCACCTCAGCCTTAGATTTAATTGCTTATCTGTGTGTAAACGCATTAACCCTCTGCTGTATCTGTTTTGCTGCCGTCCCGGGGGCCCGACAAGCCTCTCTGACTGCCGTGCCTTACATCCAATGAATAGTCCTTCTCTGAGTGGTAATAGGGAATCAGCATCGTAGCAGCAAGCATTGGCGGCGTGTAAGAGATAAATCAGATTGGGGGTCTTGCTTTGCCAGTTTATTGAATCTAAATTGCGTGCGCGCGTGGCCCCCGCCGGCCCTACACGGCCCATCCATCTCCCGGCTGATAATGGAGCGGGCCCGATTCCACCTGGTGGGAGCATTATTACATTTCCCCTCTAACGAGACCCAGCTAATCCTGCCAAGGGAGGAGGACAGGAGAGAAGAGTGAGGAGGAGAGAAGAGAATAGGAGAAGAGAGGAGTTAAAGAGGATGCTGGGGGAGGAGGAGAAAGGAGAGAAAGAAAAGAGGAGAAAAGAGATAGAAGAGGAGATTCTGTAAAAAAAAAAAAAAAAAAAATTGCAAACATCCTGGCAGCCTGCCTCTCCCTCCCACTCTCCCTCTTTCTCTCGTTCTCACTTTCTTCCTCTCTGTTGCTGTGCATAAAACATCTTCTAGCGCCATCAGAGCTACATGGCCCCTGGGCCCCTGAGCTGCAATTACACTCATAATCACAATGCGATTTCACTGACACTCGCCGCCCCTTCCTGCTGCCATCCCTCCTCTTTCCCTCCGCCCCTGCAGCCAAGACTGAACGAAGTCTAAATGAAGTGAAAGGCCTCTCCTCTCCCCAACACCCAGCCGTTTATTACCCGCTTTAATAAAAGTCCATCACAGAATTATCCTACAATGAACTGGAGCCACTAAGTTGCCAAGAAATATACTTCCAATAAGCGGCCTCTGCGCACACACACATGCCTATATTTCTGCACAACTGTGAGCTTTAATTCTTTTTTACATGTTAACAGGCTTTTCATGATAGTGCAGCAGAGTGTGTTGCAGTAATACATTGTTTTGTAGTTTATCTTTTTTTAAAAGCAGAACTCTTTATTGATGTAATTAAATCGTATCCCTGGCTCAGCGCTCAGGCCTACTTTCATTGTTTTGAGGGGGCAGGAGCCCCGTGAGGCAGTGCACTGATGAGAGATGGATAAACAGTTTGATTTGCTGCTATCGCCCCCAGGCACAGTGTACTGGAGAGATGAGCAAGAGAAGGAAGAGAAAGCATGAAAAAAAACAAAAAACCAGGGAGGGGTGGGAGAGGGCAAAACAGAAGGAGAGAAGAGAGAGCGAGAGGATAAGAGAACCTGTTGGGGGAGGGATGAAGGGATAGAGGTGGAGGATAAACATGCAAACAAAAAGAGGCGACAAATCACTCCTGTTGTTTGTGTGCACATGTTTGTGTGCACGGCAGGCAAGGCTTTTTCTCTTATTTCTGCTTGTTTGTCTGTTCCCCTTGCTGTCAATTCTTGCTTTTTCCTACATGGCCCCCATCTATCTGCCTATCTCCCTTTCCCTTTTTCCCCTCCTCTCTCTGTCTCCCTCCCCGCTCCAGTGCACCACCAATACCGCTCCAGCTCCTACCTGCCTCTTGGTAGCCCCGAGCATAGAGGGAACTGAAGAACACAGAGGAGTTTACTCACACACACAAAAACACACACACAGGTGTATACACACAAATAACACATCTGTGCATGCAAACAAGAAAAGTCATGAATGTAGTTGTAAAGAGATGCGGGGTGGTGCAGCCCAAATTCTGGATACATAGACACAAAATACAATGGTGTTAACTAAGAGGAATAGATTGGCTGCTGTTGATTTGGTTAGGCATGCTCACACACACACACACACACACACACACACACACACACACACACACACACACACACACACACACACACACACTAGCTGAGGGAGGTAGAGGAAGGTTCAGTCATCCATGTAGAGTCATTGTTAGTAAAGATGCGTAACCTCCAGACTTAACCAGCCGTAACAGCAGTGTGACGGTTCTTTGTCTACGCCAATTACTGAACAAAAACAGCAGCGCAGTCACAGGGAGACTAGCACAACCCCTGGCCTCCTGCATCCAAACACACACAGATGATGTATGTGTTGTATTTCTATTTAACAAATTTGCTTCCAGTGGAACACACATTCAGACACAAAAGGAGGAGAACAACACACATGCATGTATCTCAAGTGGTGCAATAAACCACATTCGGACACCCACAGTTGTGCACTAACACAAACATTCTGTAAGCGCTCACAAACACTTACACCCACTCTTATATTGTATTAACTTCCCCAAAACAGTACAGAGCTCTCTTCCTCCCCCTTCTCTCTCTTCTGCTTGCTCTCTTCTGTTTCTCTCTCCTTTTTTTTCTCAAAGTTTAAACTCATTAAGTATAATGATATTGGAGACTCAATTTTACATAGCTCACTCATCAACCAAGTGAGATAGCAATAAAGGCGAATGGCTCCGCTGAGGCCTTAACGCTGCAAAATAAATGATGCGCCGCAACGGAAATGTAATTAATTTAGAGGCAGTATTGATAGTCCTGCCATACACGGCATTATATTTTTTAATGTGGCTTAACATCTTGATTATTCAGGGGGAAAGGCGGAGGAAAAGGGAGTCGAGACAACACGGCTCATGATGAGAGATGCTTAAAATGCCCTGACGAGTGTTTACTCCCGCAGCCTCACTTTCTCTTAAGCTTTTCATTATGCCGAGACGATAAACACCTCTCAGGAAGACTTGCTGACTTTTACAGGGGTATGAAGGGAAAGCAGAGAAGCTTGTCTGCGTGGTAGAGAAAAGAGAAGAAGGCGTGATTTATATTTTTGTTGATATGTATGCTTACTGTTGATCCAATAATGTGTTCTCTCGTAATTTTCTGCATTGTGATGATTATCGAGTCATTCCTACAGAAATAACTTTTGTTCCTTGTGTATGAAAATGTGTGTAACATTAAAATAAAAATATGTAAGAATTTATTTGTTTTTATTTTATTGCCAAAACCGACCGTCAGCACACAATAATCTCTGTCGTCAACGCTGATGAAGACTGTTGGTTGAAAGGCATTCGTCGTGTGGCTGTCACAGGCCAGAATTAAAAGCATCTAAAAAGGACATTACTGTGTGCTGATGGTCAGTTTTGTCGAACATTGATTTTTTGTGTCATGCACCTGGAAGTGTTTTTCAGTTGTGGTTGGGAGTGTGCTCCTTTTCCTTTGTGTTTATTTTATTGTCACTACAAATATTTTATTATTTATCATTATTACGAATGACTTCTTGAGTATTTAAAAAACAAATGGTATCAATGTTTTCCATAATAAAATCACAATGATGTTCCCAAATTTCTGCTTTGCTCCTAACTCTGCTGTCTCTCTTTTCAGCCAAGACGGACGAGGTGCTGAAGGCCAAAGTAGCCAAGAGAGAAGAGGAGGCCCGGAAGAAACTAGAGGAAGGTGAGTTATATGTGTGTGCTTGTCATCGATCCAACATCTGGACTTTGACACCAACACCCCAACAGCTGTAACTGTTTTGAACTGACAGCACACAAAGGAAAACAAAAAGCTTAAATCATTAAATGTAACAAAAAAAAATGCAATATTAAAGTTGTTGGAAAGATAACAATTGATAATAATTGAAGTAAGCTTCTATTTTGGGTTTTCATCAATAGCCACTGATATTACCTTTGAGGAGCAGGAACACAGAATACCAAAAAATTTCTTTAGGCTGTACGACATTCATTGCACAACCCCCAAAACAAGCTTGAGCATGTTTGTCTGATAAAAACAAAAAGCAGACTTGTTACATGTGCAATTCAGTTCCCATGTCATGAATGTGAATTATGTGAGTGCAACAACAAAAATGTCTTAGTTAGTTTTTTTGGAGAACTCAGCTCTCAACTTATCATTAAGTTATCTGGTCTTTGCAATGTCAGAAAATGGCTAAAAATGTTTCCTAAAGCCCAAGTTGACATCCTCAAATGTCTTGTTTTGTCCACAACCCAAAGATATTCACTTCACAGTCACAAAGTAGTGGAAAAACCAGATAATGTTCACATTTAAGAAGCTTGATTCAGAGAATTTTGACTTTTTTTTTCTTTAAAAATTACTTTATCAGATACCTTGTTTGTCGGATTAGTTGGCAATTAATTTAATAGTTGACAATGACTCAATTTATCGATAAATTGTTACTATAGTTTTGTAAATTCTTCCCTCTTAGTTCATCTACTCTTTGTAAAACATAAACTTAAGAGTTGCTGATTACACTCCTTAGTTTTTATTAAGACAGCCGGAATCTACATAAAGATGCATAGGCAGAAATGTGCTTAGCGTTGCAGGCAGTAAATTTATCCCACAAACATGAGCTCCCTCCCCACTACCCACCAGCACAGGACATGCAGACACACACACACACACACACACAAAAAGATTATCTTGATACACATTCAATAAAGTCAAGAGTAATTTGCGGTGGATATGCTAGCAGTAATAAAAGTCCTTACATAGAATAATGACCCTGGTCCTTGCTCGGACCAGGGCACGACATAAATGAGAATATCAAATGTGCTGTTATCATCCTCACTGTGTGTGTATGTGCATGCACACACAGGCTTGTGTAGTAGCATAATTTGTTCTAGTGTGGGTGTTTTTATATCGCTGGGTTCTCTCTCCAATCTCTGTCTATTTTTTTTTTTGTGTGCATCAAGCAGGCATGGCAGTGTGACCTTTAAAGTTAGCTGACCTTTTAGCCAAATGAAAGTCCAGCCATCAGAAACTAATTAGCCCTGCACTCTTGCTTTGGTCCTGGGAAGATTTTTTTCCCTCCTTCTCTCTAACTCACCCTGTTTTGTTTTCTTTCAGCCTTGCCGCCATTCTCACATTAATATTATTCATTTTTCTTGGTCTTAGTGCCATGTCTGTCTGTCTTTCCCTCCTACTTTCTGTCTCTCTTCCTTCCCACCTCCATTTGTCCTCATCAACCGTTTCCACCTCTCCTCTGCCCTCTTCTCTGTGTCTTCTTTACTCTTTCCCTTCTACTGCTTCCCTTTTCTCTGTGTGGAGGGAAGCATTGCCAAAGTGGTGACTAAGTGCTTCGCTTGGGGCAGCGGAGCAAGTCTCCCAATCAAATAGCTTTCTTAAGCTAAGTTTACACCGCACCGTTGCGTCTTTTTGGGATTGAGTCGAGTGTTTTGCTCAAAGCTCCCTCATCCCTCACTCCAACTGTTATTTCTGCGTGAAATAAGGTGTTGTGCTTGATTGTGTTGTGGAGCAGTGCAGTACGGCACGCTGTGCAGGCGCTGCCTTCAAGGACGATCGTTTTATTCCTTTTCCCTGCACGGGGACACATGAAGTGAGATCAGAGAGGCTCGACAAAGTGGCCCTGACGACTTGCCCTTGCCTTGGTAGGGAGAGAAGCCAGTGGCACGGTCGCAAATACACATCAATACACACATTCACACACACAGACACAGACAGAGTCAGCCAGCTCCATCCTCTTCTGCCCTTCCTCCCAGCACAACTAAAATGGAGGAGGTGGGCCACTGCTGCTGCTAAACAGCAGATCACCAGGGGTCTCCTTATTCCCCGCAGGGCCTCTTAGAGGTCAACACAACTAGAAAGTTTACACTTGAACCGTTAAGTCGACTGAAATGAGAAAACCTTTAAAGAGAAATGGAGGGGAGAAGTGAAGAACACTACCACCTACACTCCTCGTTCATAAATAGATTCACGTCCTAGACTGGCAATGCTTTTGAGTTAGTTTAGCCCTAATCGAACCACCGAGATCTGATTCATGTGAATGCTATGATATGCAAGCTATTATTGTAGCGAACTGTGGCTGCATACTGCAGAGCCCTGCGAGAATAGAGGGGTTTTTATCAGCAGGGTTTACTGAGAGAGAGAAAGGAGAGGATCAATAACTGACCCTGTGGTCATCAGTTAACAAAGTAGTCTCCACTTAAAAAGAGTGTTTGGCTCTCTGGTTAAGGGCAGCCAGATGATGCTAGTGGTTGAAAAAGGAAACAAGTGATATGAAAGGGTGTGAGAATAAGAGGGGAGGATGGTTCCTTTGTTAGTTGCATGCCTTGTTTAGGCTATTAAAGCTGAGAGATGTTGTTTGTGTGCCCAGGAGGCTTTTAGCTAACATAGTGTGTCCAGCTATAATAAGATGGACTGACTGCCAGAGTAACACAGTCTGTTTGTGTGGACTGTACTGTCAGCTGGTACTTTACTGAAGGCAATGCATAACCAGAGTTACAGTGTGTGTGTGTGTGTGTGTGTGTGTGTGTGTGTGTGTGGTCATATACTGTATGTAGGACTGGATGATAAAGTAAATACATCAAATTACTAACCTAAATGGACACATCCATTCCATATTGCTTCGTGCATCATTACAGTCAGATACAAGTGCTTTCTGGCCCTTTTTTGTAAAAGTACTCGTGCTTTTAAATAACAAAAATAATTCCAGTTTTTCACAATGTATTAACAACATAACGCAACACAACATATGACATTTAGTCAATGAAGAGCAGATAGCAAAGAAAATGCAACAAAACACATGCAGTAGGTAACTTAAAGCATTTAACCATTAATACCTGAACAAAGGATTAACCAACCAGTCAGCACAGAAATAAAGTGCCGTAATTAAACCTGACAAACATATGAGAAGTGAGCCAGTAAAAAATGTTTCCATTCGTAACTTACCATTACCAGTTTTGATCAATGTGCAGGTTATTTTATCCATTGCTTTGTTTATAAGAAATGTGGCAGAGAACAGCACAACAACTGTAGTAAACATTAAAAATAACAGAAAGCTAGTACCGATTTCTGCAGAAAATGACAATTGAAACCATTTCAAATATTCAGTGTATACAGATAAAATGATGTTCTTGACAACATTATTCCTTATTGTTTTTTATGTTTTAATTTGTGGCTCATTTCACAAAATCGTGTCATTTCAAACATTATGAGATGCTTTTCCTGTCTGACTGGGAATGACAGTGTTTAAAGCTTCATTAAGACATAGTGATAATTCCTGCTTTTCCTTTTATGTTTTTTGTCCAGCTGTGTCAAAGAGAACAGTAACACATCAACCAGTTGACATGAAAATTAGTGTCAAATGCTTCATAACCCCAAATCATTCCCATACAGTCGTTTATGCGTCATTGACGAGCCACTGACAGACACATCTCTTCATTTGCGCAGCCGCTCTCCAACTCACAGAATTATGTAGATATGGACTGGACACTAGCCTATAGCCTGCGGATGGTATTTAAGCCCTTATGCCACTCTGTCCCCATTACCTCAAACCACCACCAGATTGGGAGATCATATATTTTAATGAGACGTATAATAGCTCTTTAACCCATATCATTAGGGGAATATATACCTACCATTTGCTCTTTTGGCAGTTAAACGAAAGGACTGTTTCCCTAATTACGCGGTGTGTAGGACAGGTCACGGGTTGGGTGTGTACCTGTCTGTGTGTGTCTGTGTTCAGGAATTATATGACCATTAAATATTCAGCCGCAGACCCCCCCTCCTGCCCCCCCACTTCCTCGACCTAGCATCCATTAACGCCTCATCACCGTTTAACTAGCTCTGTTGTCAATCACCACAGGGCCTCGGCTAAAACAGGAAAATGTCTGGATTTAGTTTCTTGCCTTACATGTTCAACATATAGAATAAAGAGAGAATACACATTCTTAGTGACTGTGGGTCAAATTAATATGAGTGAAATATCATTAAGGGAGCTCGCACCGTCATCCGTTTGGAATTTTCTCTTGTTAAGTGTGATTACATGCCCTACTAGACAATTTGTCAGTCAGCTAAAATTTTCACTTTGCATGCAAGCATCTGCACACGACACCAATGTGGGTGTGTGGCGTCCGTAATAAATGATGTGATCCCTTTTCTAATTGAAAATAATAACTAATCCAGGGATAACAAGCTCTTGTATAATCCAAAGCCATATCCCTTCAGTTCTGGCCTATCGCGGCTGTAATAAAAGACAGGAAATGAGAGGCAAGTGAGAGTGGTGGCTTGGACATTGATGCTTAATGTAATCTGCCTTGAAATCAAATTATTTGACCTGGAAAGCCTAACAATACAAAACTCCTGCCGGGCTGCTGTTAAATATTTAGCACGTGCCTGTCATGAATACAAATGGTGCGCAAATTAGAATCTACAGGCGCGTGACCCCCATATCACATCCCGGGAGCACAGGGGGGCTGGCTCTGCTTTAAATGTTTTAATTACCGGGGCCATGGTGTGGCGTGCCACGCTACCTCGTGCGAGCAGCATCGACGCTGCCTGGGCTGCCACTTGAAGGACAAGCGGTGAAATTCATCCGCTGGTAAACACGAGTGATCTGGTGTCCGTGATCTCATCACATTAACTAAAACATGAGGATTCAATAAGGAGAGTGTCTGAATTATACCAGGCTATAATTATAGTTCCCAGCATCCTCTCAGAGGGTAGAGCATTATACTTTTTTTAAACTCTATTCCTTCCAGCAGCTATATGATCCACCTCAGGGCCCGAGGGAGGCACTGTATTGCTCTTGTGCACTCTGCGCTGAAGAAAGATCTGTCTCAGTGATTTTGATGTAAGAAAATCTGGTTTGTATTGATTTGGTATTGATTAGTGGAGTTAGCCTCATCTCCTGTCGTTACTTCAGATAAATGGCCTTATTTGTTGTGTTATTATGTTCAACACAATCATGCCAGGAACAGTCAGAGGAATATTGAACCGACACTTCATTGGCTTTATGGGTTCTATTTGTTCCAGGAATTAAAGGATGTTTTCTGCCCGTATAGCTCTGCAGAGGAAGTGTAAAAGAGAGAACATTGACAATTACACCTCCACTTTAAAGGTCTGCTTCAAACAGAATCTTACAGACGGACGCTCCGCACTTATTTCTGATTTTTGTCCTGCCTAAATAATGATTGATTTAGAGATGAATAGTGCCACACATTCAGTCTAGCCATCTCCCCTTTTTTATTTTCTCCTCTCTCCTCCCAATTCATTCAGGTTTGTGGTTCCCCCCACGTTGAAATGATTAGTTATGCAAGGCTTGTAAGCACTGAATCAGAGTTATGGTCCCTGGGGAAATAAATTTGGCAGAAAATCAGTGTGAGAAGATTTAATTATCACGAGGAGACCTTTTTTCCTTGCCTTGGCCCACTGAAGCCCAAACTCCTCTCCTCTCTCTCCCTCTCTAGCGCTACGCTCAGCTCCACACGCTGAAGCCAAAAAACCCTGGCGTGCAGCATGGACGCCAGCCCTCTCCTTGCCTTCCTTCTCCTCCCAATTTGTTTCATTGCACAGTGATAAGCCAAGCAATTACTGCTTTATTGATTTTTCATCACTGCAAATTTAAAGTTGATTTCTCCCCCCGCCCCCACCACCACCTCTCGTTTCCCCTTTCCTCCCCCGGAGATGGCTCGGTAGGGTGATTAGATGACCTCCTGTCCTAAGCGCTACTGGTCCCATGAACGAGTGGAGGCGCATGCTGAATTCTGCTAACCCCACGTGACCCTTTGTTGTCCAGGGGTAATGGGATGCTGATGCTGCCCGCTGTGGCTGTCACTTCTGCAGCTACGGAGCCTGTAGCTTAATCATTTCTATAAGGATATCTATGGAATTACATGTTTGACCCGATAACAGCCAAGCTATCTCTGCCATAGGCTAGATTACACAGAGATTGACCATGCAAGCTTCCCAACCTGTGTTCATTCAGGTCAAGTGGACAGATGATTGACAGCACCCTTTTACCCTCTCTGATTGGTAATCGTTTCTGGGGTCATGCTTATCAATTAACCTGCTACCGGTAGAGCGATGTACATTCAGCAACCTCGCTTGAGTTAGCGGGCTGATTTATTTTCCAGATTTCCCGTCCATCCTATTTAGGTTTAGGATGCTGTCAGCTGGTTTAAAATTCAATACTGAATTTAAAAATTTGTCTTAATTCAATTCATACACATAGCGACACATTTTTATTACTTTTTTCACAATTAATTGTTCAAATGTAATTTTGCAAAATTTCACTTTTAATTTTAAAAATCCAGAAAATTGAACTCTGAATGTAGCTAAATAAATTATCAGTATGACTCTTTCAGCCATAGCAATTTAGCTCTTCTATTAGGAGATTAAAGGTAGAGTATTAGTTTGCCGCTTTAACTAAAAACATTCCCAGTATGTTAAAGTGACTTACACACACACACACACACTCACACTCACACTCACACATCCGCATAAGTCTGGACATGATCACACACAGCCGTAGTGTACTTGGTGCAGTCTAACAGGGTGGTCAGACTGTTGTGATTAGACACACCCGCAGACTGTTGCAGGTCAAAGTGCTGGCATCCTGGGTGGCTCTGGCCATGTGGTGGCCCCCGCAAGGTTTGTCATTAGACATCAGAGGTCACTTAAGAGTGTGTATGTGTGTGTGTGTGTGTGTGTGTGTGTGTGTGTGTGTGTGAGTGTGAGTGTGTGTGTGCGTGCGTGCGTGCGTGTGTGCATGCATGATGGGGGGGCAGTAATATGTGCTCGGGTGTCTTTTTTTTAAAATGTGGTGTGTGTGATGAGTATGTCGTTTGAATGCTTGAATTTAGGGAATGTGAGAGCGTCTAATGTTTGTGTGTGCTGTGGGGGGCTTTGGTGGCAGTACACTGTGTCATGAAGGCACATTTTGCATTTCTGTGTAACAGAGAGTGTATGTGTAATCGTGAAAAAAAAAAGTAATTTATTATGAAGCATACAACCACCAATTTATCACTGACATTGAAGAGTGTATGTTCTAAGCACTAGTAAAGAAGTAAAAACACACAACTGAAATAAGCATAGCAACTGAATCCACGTATGACACACTGTGTTATATATGTGCCCAAAACAAGCGGTTATCTTCAGGGTTTGAGAAATTAAGCAAATGACCAGTAAGGGGCGACTTTGTTGGTTGCGAAATGAAGTCTGTTTGTGTAAAGGTCAATGTGATGACATTACAACTATGCAAGATGCAGTTACAAAACTTTACAGGTGTGTAGTTTAGATGAAAATGAGGGTCGAGCTTGAATATTGGTGTGGTTTGTGCAAAGGGGCTGGAAGTAGGGCTGTAGGAAGTAAGGAGGTTTATGGATTTGCAGATAGCTCCGTCACAACTGAAGTGATTCCATTGAAAAATGGTTTCTAATGTTCTTTTGTAAATGATTTCTCCATTTAGAGTGAAATAGATGATAAAGCATGTTGTGCTTTAAGGTGTGGCTACCTTGTAATTCACAAGTTGCCACCACAGTGGTGTCCTCACGTTCTCAGTCAGATCCACCAGTCACTCCGCCACAGCTTCACCCTCTTGCCCTAACATGGTCTCTTAAGGCTTAAAAAATAGATAAATAAAGGCAATGGCCAAAATGCAGAACTCAAGGCTTCAAAACAGCAGTCCACAAACCGATGGGTGATGTCATTTTGGCTCTGTCCACTTTTTTATACAGTCTATGGTTCAAACCATGTAGCAATCATTCATTCAAGAATGTTAGTCCTGGACAGTTCCCTTCCCATACTGTCCTTACCTTTCACAAGTTTCTGGATTTACAACTGTATTCCCACATACAGTACTGACAAACTGGATATCAATCACAAACTCAAACTTAAAGTATTCAGTTTTCCAAGTGTAAGTGAGATTAAAGCCACTTGGGTTTCATGACTCAGAACTCTGTTTAGTGACCTTTTTTTGTGTGTGTGTTTATACAGACAACGCATGTGCCTTATACTGGTAATCACAATCACATGATATCCATGATGTAGATTTAATCCGATTTCCATCATTTGTTTTTATTTAAGGAGCAAAATAAAATCATGCAAGCAAATATTCTACTGCAGCTCATTCAGGGACAAGATGTATGTGAGGCATCAGGACACGTCCAGTGACCCCAGAATGAAGAAGGAGGAGTGTTTTGGAGGAAGTTGGTACAGTCAGGTGTGGTGAGATAGGATGACGGTCAGGATGTGGAGGGAGAGGGTTACTGCATGGAGCAGTACGCCATTTTATACCTGTGCACATGTGTAATCAGTAAGAAGGACGCTCACCCTAGTCTAGCTGACAGAAATCAAACATATCGGGACTGACTGGACATTATAGTCACACGACTACTCATGCATTTTTCTCCTGTAATTTAAGCCATGAAGAATGATTTTGATTTACATGCAAATGATGATGTCACTCTTGTTTTGTTATTTTTGCGTGACTCCCTCCAATAAGGCAGAATGCGACAGAAAGAAAGGGGTATAATGTATTACACAGCACCAAGGTTATTAGTCTACAACTGAGGTCAGAAGAGGAGGAGGTGGGGGGCATTTGCCTAATTAATTACTACTCAGAGACACGCACACACACACACCAGCACACGGCCATGACCTTTACTAATATAGTTTGTAGCAGACCACACAAACAGGAGACTCTCTGTCCCTTTTCCTCTCTCACCAACACACACACACACACACCCTGTCAGGACCCAACAGAGTGGAAGGGAGAATCAATTACAACCCAACTAAGGGGAAAGAGTCGCTTGCTTGATGGCGACACGACAAGAAGACTGCAGGGTCATGAGGTGTGTGCGCCTGTTTGTGTGTTGACGTTCATGGGTTAGCGTACGTGAAAATCGAGCCCGTTTCCTGGATTTAGATTACATCATTTTCATTTTAAAGACCTTGCTCCAATTAAGTAATTAGCTGCTTGGTGTTTCTCTAATTATAGAGTTGTTCATAAAAGAGCTGCTGACCAGCCCGGGATTGAAAAAATGGAGAGCGCTGCACTTTTTTACGGCACACACACACTCGCACACACATGCACTGCCTAGTTTAACATCAAGTTAATGCAGTCAAATGTGTGTTATTTCTGGTAAAGGGCAGGGAAGGACTCTTTATTCTAATCACACTAAAACAGTGTTGTGCTCAATAAAGAGCTCCTCGAGTCTCACAGACGGACAGGCTGTTAATGTATTTAGGAGAGTTTCAGGTATGTGCTCCTTCATCTATGTTCTGTATTTTTTTACAACGCTTCTCCCTTTTCTTTTAAAGCTTCTCTTATTTTACAGTAAATACAATCTGTCCTCCAATATTCTGTGTTCAAAGTGTTTAACAAACCAACCCTTACCAATGGTATTGACTTTAAAAATTGTCACAAGGACAAAAATTGCCTAATTTCTTTAAAAAAAAAATGACATTGAGATATGGTTGCCCATGAGCCCTGAAATAACAAAATTAACTTGATAGAATAGTAGGTAAGCAATAGGTGAGCAAATAGAATAGAAAACGTTAAGAATGCCACCAGTCCCCTCTCCGACCCGTCGACAGAGAAAGTGGCTGTGATCTTGAAGATCTCACCACTCAGCCTGTGAAAGCTTCACTATTTAATGAGATTCTGTGATGCTGCCCAGGCACAGGACATCGACTAACACTCACACTCCTTTGTTTCTCTCCCTCACATACACACACACACATACACACAGCAAGAGAAACGCACCCACCTGGTTTTGGTTAGCCCTCTGTGTTTGCAGTTAGCGCGGTGCAGTCAGGTCAGCAGGAGTGGTCCGGTCTTAGGCAGGATTCAGATAAATAACCGATTTATAGGCAGTAAATATACAGTAGATGCTTTTAAGCTTTGTTTGTACTAGTTTCATCAAAAGGTAGACCCTTGTTTTTGGCAATGAATGCATTATTTATACCCCATGATAGTGATAGGTACAATGTCAACAAGGCAACAATAAACATGTCTTCCCTGATGAATGGTAAATCCTCCATCCGAGCCAATTGTGAGCAAATACTTTATGGTAGCTTTTTTGAGCTGTAATGAAAGCAGTGTATTGGAATTTAGCGTAGCATATTTTGTATCATTTTCCCTCTCAAATTTTTTCTCATCAAACCCTCATAAGTTATGACTGAGGTTTCGTGTGATACTTACATGAACAAACAAATACTGCAGCAAGTTCTTTAGATGAGTCACTGCAGTTTTGATGGCAGAATCAAACAATTACATGCATCATCATTATTTATAAATACAGTTTGTGGCTTCAGATATTGTGCATGATAGATAGAGGTATGGATAGAGGGATTGACTGGGGCCAGTTTTTTGTTCCTCCTATTATTTCATTATGGGCGCAGACAGAAGGAGGCTAAACACATGCATTTAATTGTAGTTGCAGGATTTGTGACTACAGATGGGGAGAATATGCTGTGATATAGTTGAACCGGGGTCAGGTAAGGAGAGGAAGTCGAGCGGACAGATGAGCAGAATGGGGTTGAATGACAGAAGAGAGAGGCAGCGAGTGGGGAGGGATGAGTGAAGATGTGGAAGGAGATAGCCGAGCGTGGCGCGTGGCTGCCATGTCATCCTGTCATTAGCAGGTTGTTTGGGTCTTTAATTCATCATTCAGACCTTTATTGACTGGAGAGTGGGAGATCACTATCACTAGGAGACACTAGAAGATCGTGTGTGTGAGTGTGTGTGACACTTAGTCACCAGCTGCTCTTCATTTCCTGATGTGAAATAGAAATCACATAAGATACAACATAAACATATCACATGCCATTATCTGCTAAGGTCATATAATGCTCAAGGTGACATTATCCAAAGAAACTGATCGTATATGGTGTTTTCCATAAGTTACAGAGAACCTTTAGAGCTGACTGTCAATAGAAAAGCAGTGTGTAGGATTTAGGGGATTTAGAGGCATTGTTGCAAACAAATGGACCAGGTGGTTGAACTTAGTTAAAAAAAAAAAAAAATAGACAAATAAATAAATAAAGCAGATTCACATTTTAAAATTCTGTGATTTTATGACCCTCTCGTTGCGGAGGGGCTGATAACTGCAGTAGCCAATGTGGAAACGCAAATGGCCAAATCTAGAGCTAGTGTCAGACAAGGACCCACTCCCTATGAAGATATGAACTACTCATTCTTGGTAACAAAAAAAACAAAGATTCTCATTTTCAGGTGATTATATGCTAAAGAAAACATAATTATTATATTATATTTCCTTTATGTCAATATATTCTCCTAAATCCAACTCGCTGAACCTTTAAGTGAAACAACAGAGCATTAGTGATGTGTGCCCCTGATGGCAGTGACAGCAGTCAACAGGACATGTGAACTCCACAGAGACCAGGTGACACTATTATAACAAGGTGACCACCGCAGGGGATCACTAGTCCTACGTATGTATTTGTTGTTGAAGGTGCATTGTTGGGAGACATTGCTTTTTGGAGGTGGGGGGGGGGGTGGAGGTAATGTGTGAGTGACTGTGTGTATTATGTGTGGTCTCCTGGGAGCGCACATTAGACTAGCTTAGCCACCTGCTCTGTCATTGGACATCTCCCTGCTGGCACACGCACTTACAAACACATACATACATATACGCACACTCCTCAGGGACACACTCGGGACATCTGGCTCGGCCTGTCAGAATTTTCGTTCATTTTGTGTGTGACCTGTTGACCCTGGCAGCCACAGGCGTCAGACATGCATCAGCGTCACATCTTGTCATTGTTGCAGTGCCACCATTGGCGGTTTATTGCTTTACAAACAACCTGCAGATCAGTGCAGAGGAGAGGAAACTCTTTGGTTTACAGGGGCGTAGCACCACATTCTGAACCCTATGCACAAGCAGTCTGCGTGGGCCCTCCAACTTTCCTCTCTTGTATGTCTTACGCCCCTTTTGAATGTTTTTTTTTTTTGTTATACATGTCAGTTTGCTTCATTTGTCTGTCATTTCTTTTTTATTTTTTATTTTTTTGGACATAGATTTCCCTTTCTGCAGCACAAGTGGCACTCACCTGACTGGCCGCATTTAGTACAGGCGCGGACTAAACAATTTTGTGCCTTAAGAGGTGAGAGGGGCCTAGGAGGGCTTCCACTAGTTTTTTGATCAAAGTTTAGTCTTTCAACTGAATTTGGTTATAGGGCTAATTACTCTTTAAAAAAAGTAAAAAAACAAACTTTTTATTCTAAGCTTTTTGAGTGCCCACCTTCCACTGGGACCCTTGGTACACTTTTCCCCTCACTACAACACCTCTGGTAGATTAGCTTTTCTTGACATTTGGGTTGTTTTGATAGTTTGGGTGTTTCTTCTACTCTTACCTCTAGGCTGCTGGTCCGTATTTATCTGCTTTTATTATCCACATCTTCTCTCTTTCTCTACCTGACTGCATCTCTCACTTCCTTGCTTTCTTTTCCACCTCCCTTTCTCATTGAGGTCTCGTTTTTCAATGCCTAAAGCTGCAGGGTATTAGTTATGCAAATATTGACGTGCAGCTTTGGCCTGCTAGCTATCAATTGAAATCAGCAAATCGATGGGCCTAATAGCTGCTCATTAGCCACTTGATGCATTTCCAGGGCTAACATCTGAACCTGTCAGCGGCCCCTAATCAATAGAGTCTAAAAGTATTACCTAACCAAGGCCCACAGCAGACACCTTTTTAATAACGTAAGTTGGCTGTCTGGCTTTCTTGATGGCTCCGGGCCTAAGTAGGACCAGCCTAAACTTCTCTGTCATATCAACAAAATATCTCATTAGCAGCAACATTCCCAGACACCCAGCAGACACATTAGGTTCCTTAATTTATTTGTTTTAGTGACGGTGTAATGGAAATCCTCATCCACGGAAGCAAAATGTCTCACAGAGAGTCATTTGGTGGCGATAATGAAATCTCATCAGTCGGATTTTAATAAGTAACCTATTGTTTCATTTTTTCTGTTGTTGTTCAGTCCAATTCCCAGGCATGCTTTGCAGCAGCCTGTTGTTTGGGCCTGGAGAATCGTACGGTAAAGACTTTGATGCAGCCAGGATGCTGCTGCTGAGAACAGGGCCAGACCAGAGCCCCTCTATCGCCCCTAGCACGCAGCCCTGCTAAGCTTAACTCAGCTGTTTGATGCCAAGCTCCGCGAGTGTGTGCCTGCATGCGTGCAAGCATGTATGTGTGTGTGTGTGTTTACCCAGCTCAGGGGTTACATAAACAAGAGCAGCTAGCCTACAGGTAAGACCCACAGGAGACCAGCCAAGAGAGAGAGAGTGAGATGGAGCGCCAGTCTCTTACCTTGGCATTCCCCCGATGTTGTCGCCATTGCTGGAGCTGGATATTCACTAATGAAGGGTGAGCTGGAAAATGACTAAAGGAGATAGTAAACAAAGTTACAGCACGCACACACACACACACATACACGCGTGAGTGTGTTAATATAGTTAACTTGGTGGAGGCAAGCATCCGTGCATGTGTTTGTGAGCATCCCTGATGTATCTGGGGCTGCTGTAAAGAGATGGGGAGAATGTGGGCGGAAGGGGGATTGGAGGCGGAGGCTGGCAGCGGGGCAGTTGGCCGCTGGTGCAGAGAGAGAAAGAGTGGGGAAGGGGATTGGAGGGTGGAGGGGGGGTACAGCGGAGATAAATCATTAGAGAGCAGGTTATTGGAAATGCAGGGAGATAAAAGAGTGAAGAAGCCAGTAATTGCCTTAAAGATCAGACTACAAAGCATTACTTTGGATTTTACAAGGCCAGCCAGCAACAAAAGAGCAGTAATTTATGAGCTCAGTGTAAAAGAATAGCATAATTACATTAAAAATTAATGCTAATGAGGGCTAAAATGGGGAAGGTGGTTATTATGAAAGTTTGTATTCATCTTCCCTGGGTTGAATGATGGCTAGTGGCTTGATTAATGGCTTAATTTCTATCAATTAGCAGGCAAAAAAATCTCCACTGAGACAGGCCTAAATTGAGCATTGAATTACACATCTTTACCGCGGTGTGGGGGGGGGCACAAGGAGGGGAGGGCACATTATTGAAACCTGGAAAACCAAGAGATGTTGTTGTGTGTGAGCGCGTGCATGCACATGAGAAATCAGGCACGGCCTACAAAAGTTAGACAAATGTTTATCTTTGTGTATTCTAAGAACTAGGGTTTGTATCATTGTTGGGTTGCAGTAGACTGTGTATCAGTGATGTGTTGCGCATGGAAAAAATATTTTTAAAATTAATTTAAAACAAATCTTTGTGAATTTTAATCTTTTTATTTGAAAATTATTTTATTTTATTATTTTTTTTTTTTTATTAAACTGACCAAATTAGAATTGGAGTCATCTTTTTTCCGGCATGATCTGTCCCAAATATTTCTCGTCTACAATACTGTGCTAAAGTCACACTACCCACTATTAATACTACAGGCAAGTTTGCCCTTTCTTCATTTTTAATAAATTCACTAAATGCCTTTAGATTGTCTGTTTGCCATATAATTTCCAGAACACTGTCAAAGATTTGCCACAATTTGTGAGACCTCAATAAAACAAGCAGTTACTTTTCCTTCTTATTTATTTTTCTCCACACAACAACAAGTGCTGCGGTAATTTAGCTGGCACGCTACTGCACTCAATTACTGGAATTAATCAGCAGCAGCAATATATTCAGCTCGGCTGCTCTTGATTGACAAACTGTAGACCAAAGTCAAGTTTACAAAGACAATGCTGCCACAGCCCGAGGCCTCTGCTCGTCGACATGTGTTGTTGAACAGCTCCCTCCTCTGGTGAGCGACTGTAACTGCTGTGTGAACGCTCTCATCTTCAAGGCTGAAGGAGATGAGCTGAAATCTGTTTTCATTGGCTGGTTTGATTTTCTCTCCTCGTCCTCTGGTCTTAATCAATGAAGTGGACAAACAGCTATTTAGAGAGAACAATAGCCTATTGATTCTGAGCCACTCATCAGCACCGCTGTCTGTCCAACTAATTTCAGTAATGAGATGGCAAGTGAGTTTTCTGACTGCCTTTTTTATGCACACACACACACACACTGGTGGAAACATGCAAGGACATGCAAAATGCATGTTAGCATACATTGCTCAGTCACTATCCATTAGTCTAATCTGCAGATACAAAACAAAACTTCATTGACTGAGTTTGATCCCATTTCCTGGTTTGCAGTAATGGTTGTAATGCATTTCAGCATGCAGACACAAGTGCCACACAGAGCTAACAATAACCTAATTTAAAGCAGTACATACTGTACGTTTAGTTGTGTCTAGTTTTGTTTCTTCTCCTCTCTGTCTCTTTCACTCTCATCTGTTTTCTCTCTCTCAGCTTTCACTTTATCCTCCTCTCATCGCTGACAGAGAAGCATTCCTAATGCGGTGACAATCGAGTTGGCCTGTTAAATTAATTTGCCAGATAATGTGTCAATATTAAATATCAACTTTGACCTCTCCAAGCTGCAGAGTGCGCTCGCCCAGCTAGAGTATTGATTTTTGTGTGCTTCTAAGCTCGCTAGGCCCGCACTCAAAGTCCATTATTTTTGATTTTCTCATGAAATACATATCTTTTCCCACTGACATCTGACAAACAGCATATGGAAGTCATTTTATCTACCAATAATGTGTTTGTCAAAAAGTCTGAGGTCTTAATGGATTTCCGCAGCACGCATGGACAACCCAGCAACAGACGGGCCTGCCAAGGAGATGCTTGCAGATATGTGTGTGTGTGTGTGTGTGTGTGTGTGTGTGTGTGTGTGTGTGTGTGTATGTATACATGTCAGTGTGGAAGTGTGTGGTAGTTCCTCGTGTAGGGCATTCATGCTAAAAGGAGAGCAGAGAAGGGGTAATTGAAAATTGAATTAAATTGTGCTGAATTAATTGTGGGCCAGACACAGGCGTTAGTTTTCATGTGAGCACATGCACGTTCATACAGCTGTGCAGTGAGCGGTAGTGATAGTGGTGTGAAGGACAGGCCACAGTCTCCAGGAGGATATTGGGCCAGTGTTCAGACTTCATCTCGCAGCCCAGTCAAGGTAATGACTATTTTTGGAGCCCGCTGCACAATGCGTTTCTGCTCACATCTTCCCAGCACAGGATGACAAGCTGATAGTCTGTCATATAGGAAGGCTTAATTCCACTTGTCACTCAGTTGTCCAGTTCTGCAGTGCATTTAAATCAAAACCCAGTTTATTTGAGTGCTATTATGAACTATAATAGGGTGTGTGTGCCTTTGGTGTGTGTGTGTGTGTGTGTGTGTGTGTGTGTGTGTGTGTGTGTGTGTGTGTGTGTGTGTGTGTGTGTGAGATAGCATGTGATGCTTCGCCGTGAAAGCCGGAACAAATATTCATTTATTCATTAAACACCAGGGCCATGAAGATCTGTTGTGACACCCTTTCTGTAGCTTCTAATGGGTTGAATTAATTCCTGCTATTAGCTCCAATTGCATGCTCTGTGTGTTCATGTGTGCGTGTTAGAGTATGCTGCATGTATGCCAGATATGACTGTGAGTGAAAAGTATGTAAGTTTGCAAACACACGTGTTCATGTGGGAGTACTTGTACCCCGTCATTCTTTGTGTGTGAGTGTGTGTGTTCCCATTTGTGTACTTGTTTTCATGACACAGCCTACATCAGTGGAGCAGAGAAACATGGATGTCTGCAGGATTGACAGATAGAGAGATGGGAGAGTGCAGGAGAGGACGGATGGATGGGGGAGAGAGGGATGAATATT
The DNA here is from genome assembly GCF_026936395.1 of Plectropomus leopardus. NCBI lineage: Eukaryota > Metazoa > Chordata > Actinopteri > Perciformes > Serranidae > Plectropomus > Plectropomus leopardus. The sequence goes on along the minus strand of NC_142181.1, from coordinate 19,479,508 downwards.
GACTGATCAGTGGAAAGATTGACAGCCAGAGAATAATGGGAGCATTCAGACTCTTGTCTCTCTTTTTTTTCTCCTGTTACTAACTTTCCTGGCACACCTATTTTTGCCCTCCTACGCTCCGAAGACTGCTCTTGAATTCTTGAAATGATTTATTATCTGATATGCAGAATCCTGATGTGTTTATATCCAAGAGTAATTTACTGGAAACCCTTTCTGTCTTTTTGTTTGATTGGACAAGCCGGAGCAAAATACTTTCTGATACATGAAAAGTGTATGAAACCTAATCACATTTAGTCTCCATAATGAAATTCCATTGCAGCGAGTTTGTGTTCATATTTTGATTATTTTAGAATGCATTATCTGAGTATAATTCACTGTCTGGCTATTATCTTGTTAGTGTTTTTTTCCACTTGCCTTTTGTAGAAACTCTGTGTCCTTGGCTAAGCAAGAGTCCTTTTTTGTGGAGATTAAAATAGGATAATATCTGGTATTTTATATTGTATGTGTCAAGGAGCATTATACAGAGAGATAACATACAATCAAGTAAGCCCAGTCCAAATGAAATCTGGTGCCTTTCAGAAAATGACAAGAGATGGCTTCTGTGTGTCTGTGTACATGTGTGTGTGTGTGCGTGTTTCCAGACATGTGTGCACGCTTTTGTTCACAGCCTCTCTTCTGTGTAACATGTGTTTCAGAGGGAACTTCTCTGGAGGAGCAAGTGCGAAGGATAAAGGACATCGAGGCCATCGAGAGTGATTCCTTTGTTCCTCAGGCTTTCAAATCATCCAGGGATGATATAAAGGTGCGTTCTGTCCCTCTTTCTCTCCCAACCCCTCACTCTCTCCATCTTTTCACTCTGACTCTTATTGAATTTCCCTCTCTGCAACGCTGTGCCGTCTGTCCAGAGACAGCCCAGACCAAATCAAACATTCATTCAACGCCGTTTGTTCCGACCTGAGACGGTTTCATCAGACGCTCCAGTGTTCGCCGCCTCCAAAGCGGTAGCACCCACACAAAAGCCACAGCAGGCAACAGCCATCCTCTGTCTTCCTCTCTCTGTCTCTCTCTCCCCCCTCTGGTTGTGCAGATGCAGACAAAACCACAGAAGTCATTATTGAAATGTCCCTGTCTCTAAAGGAGCAGGAATTAGATTTGTTGGGGCTCATGGCTGTTTTGAAAAGATAGGCGACAACATGTGACAGTGAACCCGCGCAGACTTTTAGACCAGATCCAGGTGAGTCTGACAAAGGTCCTAACCGATGTAGCTGCAGCTTGGACTGCACAGACTGCACATGCCGCCTCTGTCTTCCCTGCTAAAGAGTGTAATGCCACGTTCACATATTGAACCTGAAACTTCACAATGTTAAACTCCAGCTAGGTCATAGCTTTCACTGTTCAGGTCCATATGACAGAACTGTTGTCACATGTGCGTAAAGTTAGTTTCCTGCAGTTAAAACACCTTTAAAAAAACATGTAGACAAATGTATTTTCTACAGATTCTAAAGAAAAATAATAATTTGAAGCTCATAGAAAGGGATGCAGTATTTTAATCAGTTGCTTTTTGAGAACAGAAGTCCTTTAATGAAATACAAATACAAGTTTACACATTCTTTTTATTACAGCTCTTCATTGATTTTCACATTAATCTCTTGGGTGTCGTCCTCATTATTAGTCAAATAATACTTAAGATATCCAGACGATTCATCCTTAGTTGGTAAGATTTCATAGTCTTTATGGGTCTTTTAGCTACTTGGCTGCAATGAAGAGAATAATGGCTGAATATACTGCACATTTAAACATTATTTGGCAACTCTATAGTAGATATTTTTGGGATATTTGTTATTTATTAAAAACGATAATTAATTAAACATATGTCACCAAAATATCAGAATATAGCTGACACATATTTGAACGTGTTACAGTGCAAAATACATGCCTGTAACGTATTTATTTAAGATAAAGTTTGGTTTTAGAAGTGCAAACCATTCAGCTAGCAGTTGTGACCATTAATGATTTTTTAAACCACTGTTAATGAGGAGAACCCAGTGAAACCTTTGATATCTGCTACAGCATATCTGTTACGATTTTTTTTTTTACTATTTCAAGCAAGCTGCATTCATTAAAAACGTATATTCAGCATATTATTACCAAGAATTGTGTGTTTGGCACATCAACATACTTATTAGCCAGTGTGTTTTCCATCTCGGTTACTTTTTGTATCCTGCCAAATGAATTTTAAATAGATCTTTCCAACTGGGTAAACATTTGCTCCGGGGCTGGTTTTAGGAGTGTTTGAAACATGAATGGACTTGGCAAAGTGTTCATTTTGATATTTCTTCTTTATCAAGTACAACAAGGAGAACAGGCCATCTTTCCAAATGTGGGGCTTATTATATTTTAAAGTAATACCTCTAGGGATGGAGGAAGAATCACGTCTGAATATCACATTTTCTTCCATCAGCTTGGACTCTGCAGATGGCAGTGTGGGGGGGACTGAGAACCTTCGTCCTTACTTTGAGCCCTTTATAGTCGTAAAGAAGGGGACTATACATTTCCTTTGGCTTTAACTGTAACAAAAAGTGACACAGCTGAACAGGCGAGCTGAATATTTACACAAGCCTGCTCACACTGCAGATGCTGGTGTAGCACAATTAAGACTCAGTTGTAGGAAATATAAGGTTGAGATTATCAGGGGAGAAACACACACCATACACAGATAGATGAGTCAAGTGAGAAAATAAAACTAGATTCAGGATACAAGCTGATTTCTATCAATACACTGGTTTCTAGAAGCTTTTCACATGAGCCAGACTTTCTCTGCCATCTGCTGGACAAATGTCTTGTTGCAACTCACAATTATTTTCTGTCTTAATTCTTTACTTCATGTATGTAATACATACCAGTCTCTATGATATATTTTTCAGTTTTAGTGTGCATGAATCTACAGATTTTAATGCTTTGTCACCAACAGGAAATGATGCAATCCATGTGCTAAAAGACATAGTAAATTACAGTTTTGTTAAGAAAATGTTTTCCAATGTTAAATACTTTTTGTTGCTGTTCTTGTTTCTTTCTGGAGCTTTTTGCAATTTATTCACACATTTTGCCATGTGTAGTGCCTCTTTTTCATTTTGCACTGTGGAGCAATTGTGTGTATTTGATAATACTGTTGTTGCTTTGACTAATATATACTAATAGATAAAAGATATACCATGTAGGATTTTCCTAAAAAAAAAAAAACAAAAAAAAAAAACGTATAGACAATATACAGAATTGCTTTCAGTCATCACTTACAAACCGCTGTGTGGCAGCCTTTGTTTCTGCAGAGACTGCCCTCTGCCTGCTTTTTCTTATTTTCTGTGTTCGGGATGTTTAAGGGTGAGTATCCCCACAGCGCTCAACTGAGGTTAAGGCCTCAGGTGCCTGGCTGTGAGCAGCAGGGATCCAAGAGAAACTGCCCTGGAAATGCCAAACAAGAGTAAATCTGGGTTTGGCTTTCACTTTAACTTTTGCTGGCAAGCTTGTTAACAAACACTATCCCAAAAGTTTTGTGTAGAATACCTGTAAGTATTTTGTTGCTTTTTCAAAATATGTTTCATCTACCCTTTATATTCTTCAGTTTAATCCTGTTTCTCTATCAGTGTGTGTTTTTGTACTCTAAAGTCTATTTAGATGTTTGACCATGCTGATTTTATGGTGACATATTTTTGTGTGTTTTGTGTGTTCGCTGAGTGCAGACTGAGCCAGCTGAGGTGAAGCAGGGGTCAGGGAGCACGTATTCTCAGGACGTCACTTTTCCAGTTTCCATAGTGTACAATGACAGTGACACACTCGCCCATCCAAGTGTAAGTTCTGTTCTGGCAAACCCTTTCACTGTTAGCTTTACTGCAGTCTTCTCATCATCCTCTGATCCAATGAACAACTCCCAATCCTCAGCTAAAGTTGATGTTGCTGCTTGTCATTTTATCTTTGGGTACCATCTTATCTTTATAAGTGTGGTGCTTGCCTTTGATGGACAAACTCTGAAAACTTTAAAAAAAAATATATACTGCTGCTGCTAACACCAACACCACTATTTACGCCATTCCTGCATTTTCTGATACTGAGCCTCGTATTGCATAGGACACTGCAGTATAGTAGATTATAGCCTCCTAACATCACCCCCCTCCCCTGCCTGCAGACCAATGATGAAAAACGAGAAGGAAAACTTTAAACTCCAATAACGCTCCCTGGGGCTTCCCAGTCATCTATCTCCACTGGGGGAAACTAAGTTATGCCCTGACGTATGCAGATAACCTCCTCAAATACACACACACCGCCCGCCAGCTCAAATGCACACACATACACACCCTCAGACAGGCTGATGTATGGTAGCAATATGCCCCAGGCGGGCCCCGGCCTCAGCTTCAGCTCCAGTTCTGCTTCCAATTAGAACAGATGAGTCCCATTAGCCCAGCCCAGATACTGTCATCCCACACACACAGCCTCATTAGCACTGTGACACCAGTGCAAGGCCGACAGACAAGAACTCGCTGGTGTTGAATCTAACACACAGATAACATGCCGAGCCGCTGTAAGCAGCGTAGGTTAGGAATGAAGGATTGACGTGGCTGGGGCTGCACCGCAATCTGCATAATATTAGACACATATCATCACATCGATATACAATATTTACACATAGCCAGCATGTCAACATTATCTCTCACCCTCGCACAAACACACACACACACACACACACACACACACACACACACACACACACACAAGTGAATACAGAAATGTACCTCGCCTCTCAGTCTCATAGTCATTATGTTACTTCCTAATAAACAGATGCCTTCATTCATCAGACACTTGCAGCAGCAGTTTTATAGCCCCCGTACAATCAATATTATGTACTGCGATGAATACATGTGCGTAGGCTTTTTCTGTCAACACACTTTAAGGCCCACAGAGCCAGATAAGTTAAATGTTATTAAAGTTTTTTCCTCCTGCACTTGACATGCACAGACAGGGGAAAGACTAATAAGACACATAAGATACCACAAGCCTTAGCTCCTGTATCAGAGCGTCATCACGGTGACTCAGAGCTCCACCCTGAGGTCACATGGGTGTCAATGGGCAGTACTGACAACTTACTAGAACTTACCAGGAAACATATCTCATTCATTTCTGTTAGGTAATAATGACTGAAGTGCCAGAGAAGACTGTATAGATAAAAAATTAATAGATACAGTCTAAGCATGCGTTGACATTGTGTGTATTCCTATAATTGGGGAATTTTAAAAAACATACACATTTGCCTTCAGAGGGCTACAAAGACAAAGATCACAAATATATTAAGAACTGGCTTCCAGCTAGTTGTAATAATAATATTTTGATAGTTAATTAGATGTTTAAGTCACTTTGCAGGCAAAAAATGCCAAACATTTTATGCTTTCAGGTTCCTTGGATTAATGCAAAACAAGACATTTAATAAAAATATTGTGGACATTTTTTCATCTTTCAAAGACCAAACAATCAGTTCTCTTAATTCTAAGATTTAGATTTAATAATTTTACATGCCAGAAATACAGTTTTTATTCAGTAGACTCACTTTTTCCACTCCTTAATGCAATGCGCTGTCATTTAGAATCACATTATTGTGATAATCATGGCTTGTTCTGATGAGATTTCTGTCTCTCTATGGCTGTTTTTATGTTTTCGGTTTTTTTTGGCAATGGTTTTTGAATGCAGGGCCTGATGTCTAACTAAACGACAGTCTAAACTACAGTCTGTCACTATATTTACATTTGTCCTCTTACAAACATGTCTTCTCTACACTACACTGACCTGCAGTTGTTCATGGACAAGGACAAGGCAGAAGAGCTGTGGCACAAGAGATTGATCTCGCTGCGACAGGAGAGGCTCATGGGAAGCCCTGTGACCTGATGGACATCAGAAGATCCTCAGTTTAAGCTGCTTTTACTGTGTTTCAGTCTGTCTCGTTTTAGGATATCACAATGTTTGTTACTTATCCTTCCCCTAATTTCTCCTTCCTATTGCAAAAAAATTGTGGAAAGTCAAGCAAACAACAGTTTTTGGTCCTGATGTGCTTATTTTACTAATGTTAATGTAATTCAATTAAAAGATATGCTGTTTTTAATTTGGCTTCATTCATTTTTAATTAAGGAAGGATTTTTCAGTCAGATAAGATGATGACCATATAGATGTAGCGTTTGATATATTTTGTTTTTGTTATCAACTCAGTAAATAAAGATAGATGTGATTTGTTTTTGAGTGAAAACTGCCTTTGTGCTTTTGTGGGTAAATTATGAAGATTTACCTAACTTATGACAGTTGTTGTTTAAGGTGGCAGCAGTATCTACAGATAGATACAGATGGATGAGTCACCCTGTCATCCAGCAGCTCTTTAAAAGTAGCCTGACTCAGCCTTGGGTCACCTTATCTCTTTGGTCTGTATCAGAATTGAGAAAAAGAGTGGAATAAACATCCTCTCATCTGCCCTTAACCTGTACTCTCCTCTTAAATATACCATTTGGTGATTAATGTTTGTTTATACAATGTTGTGTCGCAAATTTGGATTCAAGGCAGTGTAGAGTCCATACCCAGGCCTATTTGTGGAACAGCCAGATGGTAAATCTATACACAGTCTGGAACACTGTGTGTCGCTCCCATACCCCCCAAATAGTCAGAGTTGTGTCACTCCCGTACGTCCCAAATAGTCAGTGTTGTAATGAAGTAATAAATGAGAATGTACAGAGTGACTTGCTAAGGCAAGCACACAAAGTAAGCTTTGCTGTGTTAGTGCTTGCTTGGAATACCTTGTTTTTGTGTGCATGTGTTCCTCACATGTGTTAACTGGCTGTCTAAAACATCTCCACACCTTGCTCTTACCAAACCAAGACTCATGTTAGAAACAAATAAAGTCAAGTGAGGCACGGTTCATTATTTATGAGAGAGGAGGGGTGCAAAATGGGGCTGGCATAAATCATACTTTATGCACTGGGGAGTGAGTTAAGTTTTTTAATTTGGCTTAGGGGAGGAACATTAATCCAATTATTAATTGTTAGAAATAGTCCCACCCCCCTACTCTGAAAAGATAAAGCACAGTCCCTTATTTAATCCTAGAGAGTTGCCTTGTGATTTCGTCACCTTAACAACCCTTAATATTGACAATACAATTTTAAATTGGAACAACTAGCTCCGAAGGGGTTTCACAGCCTCCGCGGCTAATTTTGTAATACACAAAAGCATGATACGAAAATTTCAATCTTTATTAAGACGTTTATGGAGTGCCGTTGCCATGGCAGCCACCCACAACATCGAAAGCTGTGAATAACCAGCCAGTCCGAGGCTCGGGTTCGCATCACGTGGCAGCTGTCAGAGTGAGTTTGGGTCTCACCACCGCCTCCATGGTAACATTACTGAGGCTCGCGGAGCGGTGAAGCTGGGACACCTGTGGCGGAGCGGATTATTTTGAAACTCTTCATCTCCGTTTTTTGTTTACAGCTCCAAAATCCCTGGAAATGTTCAACAGTAATCGCAGGGAGTTTGACGAGGATCCGTTCTTCTCGTGAGTAGTTTAACTTTTGTATTAAATATATTAAAATGCTTATTCACCTGTTATTGTTCAAATCCTTTGTAGGTTATTCTCACAATGCTCTCAACTAATACTTAAGTAAAGCTAAAAGGACGTTTAACACGGGGATAAATGGCTTTTGAAATGTAAGAATACACACTATTGTTCATAGAAAGCCCATGCATTAACTCCCACTCCTAATGCCCACAAGCTAACGTTAATAATGTAACCGTGCAAGCTAACGGTAAATAAATTAACGGGTGAGTTGCTATAGCAGATATTAAATATAGTCCCACTTTTAATTCCATTTATACTGAAACTGCAATGAGCTAATTTAGCTAATTTAATAGTTGCAATAATGAATTTCAGCCGAGTTGTTTCATTGTAACTGAATTTTTAACATCACATGTAATGTCAGGCTAACGTTACATTAGCCATTTCTGTTAACGTTTCTATTCAATGGAGCTGTTGCCTAGCACCAGCTGCTGTGACAGGGAACACAGACTCTGATTTCTTTATTTATTTTTCTTATATATATATATATATATATATATATATATATATATATATATATATATATATATATATATATATATATATATATATATATATAAACGTTTATTTATATCATTATTATTATTATTATTATTATTATTATTAAGTAACATCAAGTAGTTACGGTTTGAGCATTAGATGAATAAAAATAAAATTTACTATTTTTTTATTTCCAGTACAATGGAGAGAAAGTCATTAGTAATAGATCTTATTCAATAACTGCACAGTTTGTAACCGTCGCTTACAACTTATTGCACAAGTTAACACCTGCTGTTCTAGTGTTGACACCCTTTGAGGTGAGTATAAGAGAGACTGCTATTATTTTATCAATATTTCAGTGTATTGTGTTCATCACACAGCATGCATCTGTAATGGGCTCTAAGTTTTGTTTTGTTTTTTGCTCTCCAGGAAACCTATCAGTCCTAATACAGACTTGCACTAAATTCCTTAGTGAAAGTTGAAGTTCACCCTTTCTTTACCTCCTCTTCGTTTTCCACAGGGATCCATTTCGGGCTCACAGGGAACATATGAGGCAGATGATGCGAAGCTTCTCTGAGCCATACGGCGGGCCCGTAATGCCCAGTATTATGGACGGAAGAAATCGTGGTCATGACTTTGCAGAACATCCAAGCTCATCTCTGGCACTGAGGGATGACCACAGGGTGAGAACATGCATTTTAAGAAGCAGTCCTCTTACAGTTATGAGTGATTTGTCTATTTGTGGACTCAAGTAACAGGCAATAAAGCTCAACCCAGTGTATTAAACTATCTACAGGCACATGACTAACTAACCTATATACATGTCATATGGGTCTATGTAGGACGAAGGGTGAAGCTTCAGTACTTCGCTCATACAATTAGGCCTCATGACCCCCCCCCCCCGTCCACTGTTCATAGGCATATAAGCACATAAGATTAGTGTTTGGAGGAAGTGCTAAGTTTACTAAGGTTATAGTGGAAGCTGGCCACTGGCAGCGTAACTGGAGCACCACTCACTGAGGTATGAGGCCATGTGAGTCTCTGGTTTAGTAGAAGGGCAACCCCCTTGGCCTCTCTGGACAGTTATATCTAGCCCCGAGGAGCCCTATTTATAGTGCATTGTTCCACTGACATACTGCTTTCTTGCAAATACACGCACAGACTTCTTTAACACTCAAACCAATAGCACCCCAGAGAATTCTGCTTTGCTGTGCTGAGATGAGCTGCTGAAAATAACACTTTATTTTGATATCATTAAAGTTGGCCCAGTTGTGATGTTGGCTGAAAATGTAGTTTATCTTTAAATATAACAGCTCTCCCTTAAATCTATGATTTCATACACCTCTGTTACATTAGCTAAGGAGAGAGCTGTGAAACCTGTGGTTGTAATAATAGCTTTATAAATAATTGTGTTATTTGTGCAGCAAACATTATAAAGACAGGCATCGGGATAGCTCTCATCTGCCGTGATTTGCACCCATTCACCTTTCCCATATCAACCCCTGTGCTGCTTATATCCCTGCTAATTCAAATTTAGCCCCCGACACCTGTTTTAATCCTACTACCTCATGAGAGCCTGTATATTTATCCTTGATAATGACTTTCATCAGAAGTGTAGCCTCAATAGCCAGCAGCCTGCTTTCTCTTTATTAGCATCATGCCATTACCTAGCTAATGCCAGCTGAGGAGGGGCACTGAATGCTCGACTAATGACCTCAGTGACAGTGGATGAAATGGAGCTACACTGCAAAATGTCAATCCAAACAAATTATTTAATCTAATATTAGGAGTAATATACTGTTTCTGTATGTGTTTCAAATGTTATTTGACTTGCCCATTAGTTGTTAACAAGATATTGTTTACTTTTGAATAAGAAAGTGCAGTATCTCAGCCCTTTCTTTTTTAAGAACATCATGATATGATAAGGGGTAAGAGTTCTGCTGAGTCTGATCTCAAGTTGCAGCCATAGCAGTTAGCAAAATAATCATTCATACGCTCACTGTGGTATGGAGAAGGACCATGTGAAAGCATCTTTTTTTTCTTGATTTATAAAAAGAAATTAGGAGAAGAGACGCAGGTGTGGGATTTGTGGTTTGAAAAATAAAGGTTTCTGTCGCCTCTCGATCCTTAGACTGTGTTGTTGATTGTCATGATTAATAAACAGAATACCTACGGTCCGGTACGACACATGGAATTAAGGTTAACTGAAATTACCATAAGGATCCACAGTTTTTATCACACAGCTCTGCTCTCTAACTCCCACACACACTTATTTATCTGAAGATGAGGAGCAGTCTTGTTGTGCCCAGTAGTGGTCAGAGGGCCGAAGCTCTGGTGCTGTGTTGTTGGCTTTGGAAAGGCTTGTGTGCGGATGTCATGGACACTCTGTTTTTTTCATTGTTGCTCTTTTGGTCCATCTGTTTGGCAGAACGTGCTTTGGCAGTGTTGGTGCATTAGCAGCTAGATGACAGACAGCTCACGCTCATACCGCTCCCCAGTATCACAGGCACAAATGTGCCCACAAAAATACATACATAAACACACACATACAGTACTAAAACACAAAATACACGGACACGCTGGCATGTAAACACATGGAACTGCACACACACACATTGGCCACATTCTGCCCCGGGGCTTGTACCTCTACTTGCTAAGGATTAGATTCCCAGTGGGAAAACAAGACCCGTCTTATTTTCCAAGGCTGCTGTAACTCTCACATTTCCCAATGACTTGCCAGTATCCACTACCTTGTTCATATCACCTTTCAAAGCACTCATTCATCAGGGCACTTGTTTAAAAAAGCACTGTTGAATGACAATCAAGCATCATTTTAAGTTACTTTCTTTGATTGTGTGTTTTTTATTGAGTATGACTGGTGGTGCCAGGGCTGGGTAAATGGGGTGATTTGATAAGATACAGGTGATATCATTTAAAAAAATAAACTAATTAAAAAAAGATTATTTTTAGGGCCTCAGCCTTTATTATAGTGTAGCTGGAGAGAGACAAGAAAGTGGTAGGACTGAGGGGGAACATGCAGCAAAGGGGAGCGTGTTGGAGTTGAAAACACAGACTGCTGCAGAGGCCTCAACCTATATGGGGTGGTCACTCTGCCATTGGCACTTTTGGACATGTCAGGTCAAACCGATTTGCACATCCATTGTCAGTTTTAACATGCTGAGCCCTGCCAAACTGCGCCAGAGATGAACCTTCTCTGTAGTAGGGCCCAAAGGGCACTTAGTGGGTAACCGCCTGCAGCCAACAACCGACATCCCGCCTTCTTCCCCTGAAACAAGTGTGCGTGCTGGGAGACTCCACTCACCTTTGGCTGTGCAGGAGCCCAGAGAAGAAGGCATTTCTTAATGTCCCTGTGTGTGCAACTCTCAGTACTTTTGTAGCGTCTAACAGGAATATCTTTAGTGTGGAGTTTCTCTCATGCATCCCTAAATTTATTTATATTTACAACATTTTATTTGTTTTTTTTTCACGTACAATATATATTCCATATAAATTAATCCCTGTTTTCAGTTACCAACTTTATTTTACTGTTTCATATTTGCTTCCAGCTGTAGAGGAGTCTGTTAAGTTACTGCTGATGAAAACTGAATATTTCCTTATTTTGCTGCCAGGTGAGCTCAAGGTCAAATCAGGTTTTCTTCCAGCTCTGGCAATGGGAAATTAAGCAGTTCCGACACCCCTTATTCACCTACATCATCTTTGAAACATGAGTCACCACAATCTGATTCAGTGCCTCCGTATCTTCTCTGTGGTCTTCTTGTTCTAAGAGACCACATATAGCAAAAGGCCTCTAATTCCCCTGATGATGCACCACTTCCCATTTGCAGCACACACCCTCACTTTTTCTTTCAAGTCTGAATCATATCTACAGCACATGTCCCCTGTGGTGTAACGCATAGCTTTCCCTGGAGCAGCCTGCCGAGTGCACAGTGGCAGTTCAATATCAGATTGAGAGAGATAGAAAAGAGCATGTCAATCTGCAGTAGTCCAGACAGCCTAAAATAATGTGTTAAAGACCACTGGGTCTACGTTCCTTATCTTGCACCCTCAGTCTCCCCTCTGCTCAACCCTGATCTAAATATAATGCTTGCAGATATGTAACTGGCATTTATTAGTTCATAGATGCCACTCTGGGATAAAATTGGCAGTGAGGCTTCATAGATACTGGTCAGGGGCGTTTTACATCAGCTTGACATTTGAAAAGAGCTGAGAGAGCAGCCTTGGACTCTTTGCCCCCTGATAGATCCCTGTCCTGACTGGTCTGTCCAGCCTTCCTAGAATGAAGCTCAGTTTCAGTGTTAAACCCACGCTAATCTCTGGCAATGCGACCCAATTACACATGGAACACAAGTCATTCAACACCCCACTGATTACGCACAATACCCCCGTGCATCACACCCCCAGAAAATACACACACCCGCATAGCGATGGCTGTTGAGATGCTTATCCAGGGCTGCAGGGTCATAAACACCTGCGGTTTTGGCCCAGAGAACACAGGGTCTGACTGAAGGCTGCGAGCTGCTCCCTCCTCACTCCCAGGAGGTTCATGGCCTTGAAGGGTTGTGCTTAAGGCTGTGGGGAGAACTCTGTGTAGCTGTGTCAAGGGCTTAGTGACCGATGTAAGACAACCTAACAGCTTATGGACAACAACCTCTGCAAAGATGCAAAAAGTCTACATTTGTGTGTGTGTGTGTGTGTGTGTGTGTGTGTGTGTGTGTGTGTGTGTAACATGCTATACAAATACAGTGCTATGATATGTTGCTAAAATAATATTGTGTGGATCCTCAGGATATGAGCCGCTCACTGTTTCCCTTTGGCAGTATTGACAGCACGGTTAGTATCGTAGATTTGCTGTTCAACTGCACCATCATACGATTTTCTAATTTAAATACTGGCCAAGTGCATGCTTTGACTCTATAACTGACTGTGCTCAATGCTTAGTTGTCAGTAAAATGGTCACAGTGTTTCCTTTGACTTCACAAAAAATTACACCATCATGCCATGTGCAGGCTGTAAAAGTACACTATTGCAGAAGCAAGTAACCAGAGTGTATGGAAATGCTCTGACTATGAAGAAAATAGAGTGTAGTATATGCTAAATGTTCATCTCTCCATAGACATTAAGGGTGAAGTGGTAAGTTACTTATATTAGTTGGAAAATGTATTGATTACATAGTCATTAATTTCGGAAAAGAGAACACCCACACACAACATCCAACATTAAGTCAAGTCACTAAAGCTGATGTTTTCACCACAATGTGTAGAGTGTTTTTCAGTTTGCTAAAGGAATCCAAATAAAACAAACAGTAGCTTGCGCACAATAGCTTTTCATATGTCCGCCTAAATGGGAGAATTTTTGTGTCTAGGACCCCTAAATTGATACAAATTAGATCACAGAGCCTCATTTTATAAGATTTTGCTTCATGCACCTCCATCTGAAAAGATTTTGGTTGTTAGACCTGATTAAGACCAAACTCTATAGTTGTCAAGTACAGCTAAGACAATAACCAAAGACAACGTGAAACCTATGATCTCAGTAGTCACTCTTATGACTCTTACTTACATTGGACTTACTTCAATATTGAATTAAATAGTGAATATAGTGAATATAGATTATCCCCCAGTTTTCTGTGGACCATCCAAAACTCCCTCGAGGACCCCTGGAGGTCGCTGGACCCCTAGTTGACAACCACTGGGATAATGGACCAGTCGTTACACATGGATATTTTTTATAGGTGCTAGACTTGTCAGACGTGTTATTGCACAGTGTACTGTCAGGCCAGCATAGGATTTTTGCCCGTTCCACATACTGTATTTATATAATAGGGCATCAAGTTTAACTGTGAAACAAATAGCTTAGATTAATGCAAATTTCTGACAAGAGAAACAAGTAATTTTCAGAATTTAGGGAATCTTTCGAATGCAGCTCAAAAACTAACCGGTCATTACATCCCCCTCTACAAAGCACATACATTCACATACACTTAAAGACAATTCTTGTGGAAACACTTTGACCAGTATATGGAATGACTGGTGAGATGCTTTCTGAGGTTTGCAAATCTAACATGTGCTGCTCTTAACTGCAACATCTTTACACTTGTTCCTTTGAAAAGATAAAGATGATCTCTTCAGCTGCTTTTACGTCATAAAAATGAAACCGTAGTGATCTGCAGTGTCTTCCCGCGTGCCTTTCTTGTGGCTACACCCTTACAAAATATTTAATATCTAATCTGACACAATTTTGCATACATGGTGATTGATGGCATCTTAAGCCAACATGCATGACTGACTTGAGTGGTGCACAGGGTTTCCCCTGACTCCAAAGATGGTTCTTCAACTGTGACCTACAAAAACTTCATTTATTCATTTAATAGGGAAATAAATTTGAACATGCATAGTGATTAAAATGTGCTTTCTAAATTTAAACAATATAGTTTGCACAGATTTCAAGAAGCATTAAAAGCAAGATTTTTCCAGATGATATTATTTGTCAAATGTCTTGCAATAAAGCCAAACAATCAGTCAAGATATTGCATTTAACACAGTACTTTTCAAACAAATCTTATTATTGACATCATGGTTAGGTTTCAGTTAATGTTGGCCACCTTTAAATTCTAAATAAAGACATGAAATTTGCATGCTGAACTGGGTTTTTGTAGTCTTACAATAAATGTTAGTATGTCACATATGGTGAGGTGATAAAATGTGAATGTCCTGGTTACAGTGTACCAGATGGCACACATGTAGGACACATTTAGCCCACTGTACTCTTTCCGTGTATGTTTGTACACATCATGGAGCTGTTTATGAGCTGATAATGCCAAGCAATGGCTTGGCATATGTGCTGTTCAATTCAATTCTTCTGTTCTTTTCCTTTTGTGCCGGTACAGGATTTGATGAGGAATCCATTCGGCATGTTTGACAACATGATGGCCAACATGAAAAACAGGATGGAGGAGATGCACAGAAACTTTGTGAGTTTAATGATTTGGTGTTCTCTTTTGTTTTGCTGTGTTTGTAGAAAATTGTGGTACATGAGCCGTAACTAACTGTGTGTTTGCTGGATTCAGGAGAACATGTCCACAGATTCAAACACCCACTCATTCAGCTCCTCATCAGTCATGACATATTCAAAGGTTGGAAATGAGCCTCCCAAGGTCTTCCAGGCAAGCTCATCGACACGCCATGCCCCTGGAGGGGTAAGTTCCCATCAGATGTGTTACTGTGTCACATATGGTACATCAAACCACAGTTTAGTTTGTTAATCTGTTGGAGACTGCTCGCAAACAAACCGTTCTCACAGTGGAAAATTATGGCTCTTTTCTATTAGGTTTGCAGAAATCATTTTGGTGATCATACACAATATCAGGGCACTGGGGCACAATACCTGGAATAGGCCGTTTTAAATGAACAATAAACATTGTTGATTGCTGTAATTCATGCACTTTTTCATAGACTAGCATATGTGTCTGATGGGTTTAATAATGATCTATCAACAGATCAAGGAGACCCGGAAAGCTGTTAAAGACTCTGAAAGTGGTCTGGAGCAGATGTCCATTGGTCATCACATTCAAGACAGGGGACATGTTGTTGAGAAGAAATACAACAAGAAAACAGGAGAGAAGGAGTTCAACCAGGACTTTCAGAATATGGATGAATGTATGTCAAATTGCTTTTATTGTGCATTTACTCCCTGAATTTTGTTTCTATATCAACTTCAACTGCATGAAGGAGCTAGGTTAGAGATAGTTCTTGTTTTTATTGCATTATTTACCATGATTCATAATATTAAAATCACAAGGCCATTACGGTGATAGATAAAGAGTAAATATATGGTCAGATCATTCATTTTTGTTATAATAAATAAAGTACACAAGTACCACAGTCCACATATTTCTCAGCTGTTGTCATCATCTTATTGTTAGTCATGTATTATACTTGGATTATAATGTGTGCAGCTTTTCTTGCATTTTTGAGTATGTTTTTTTTTTTAATTTCCTATATTGTGTAACCAAATCTACATGCCTCTGCAAATTGCCCCTTGGGACAAATACATTTTTTTGAATTTGAATCAGTTCTGAGACAGAATATTCCCTAACATGATGCTGATCCTCTGTCCCCAGCTGAAGCACAGTCTTTTGACGAAGAGTGGCAGCAGGAGGTGTCCAAGTTTCGGCCGTGTGGCCCCATGTCTCGTCTGCGGGAACCCCGTGCGCTAACCCACGGTGTTCATCGAGCAGCCCTAACCGGACCTGAGCAGGAGCACAGGTCAGTATGACATGCTCATTAGACTCCGTGTGGTGTTGAAGACAGGCCAGAATCTGCAGGTCAGGATCAAATGACCAACAAGAGGGAGATGCTGATAGCAGACACATACAGTATGCTTTGTTAAGTATATTGTGATTATGTTATGATTCTTCAGTAAATTTTGCATTGAAAATTGGGATTATTTACTGTATTTTGTGTTTTCCACAGGGACCAATTAAAGGGCAAGGCTGAGGGTAAACGCAGCATGGAAGGCTCAAGCTCAACAAATCAGTGAAAACATCAGTTTGTGAAGCTATTAAAGTCTTTTAAGCATCTTACAGTACACTCTGATGCTCTGTACACCCTTACACACACACACACACACACACACACACACACACACACACACACACACACACACACACACGCACACACACACACACACCCTGGTTTCATCATATAGACAGAATCAGAAAACAGCAACTTGACCCACATTCTGAAATATCGAGGAGACTGCGTTGCACATTACTGCTGCTCATTTTCCACAGCAAACTGCACAATATGAACTGAAACCTGCTGAAGATGGCTGCACCATCACAGGGGACATTTATTCTACTTCCTCATGGGGCAAAATCACTCTTCCAAATTCACTGTTAATATTGTAAATCTAAGTTCTAAGAACAGTTCACACTTTGAAAATATAAATATAAAGTTTGTTTGAAAATATAAAGATGGCAAGACATCGAAATCAGGAATTTGTAGTGTGTCCGCTATAGAACACGCAAAACCAGCAGTCTAATCATTTACCAAAATATGCCCCCCAAAACACTAAAAGTTGCAAAGAAGTCCTTAAAAATGATCTTTCTCAACAAGGGGAAACTTGAAGCCATCTGATGCTTTCATTGTGCCATTTTCATAAAACAAAACCACCAAAATGTAGTGACCTTGAGAAAGTTGGAAATTCACTAATGCACTTAGACAATGTCTAAATTGTCTTCATGTAATTATGGTGCACCTGATGCTCTGGATATGTGTATTTTATCTGCTGTAATCTTTGTAAAAAGAAAAAAAATACCTTTCCCTTTTTATATGTTCCTGTGGTTTCTCTTGTTTTTCATCTGATGAATTCTGCTGCACGGCACGATATCTTGACATCAGGAATATTCTCAATAATTTTACCTTTGTTCTTGTATATTTTTTCAAGCCTAAAAGATAAATTATGTGTCAATGCAGGCTATTGTCTGTAATAAAAATATGAAAATATGATGATTAATCCAGTGTTTCATTTTTATCAGTCTTAGACCAGTTTCATATTAAATTCACTGAATGGAAAAAGTTAAATTTGAGTCTCAATCTATAAATGCTGGACACCTGTTAATGAATGCTGTTTGTACGTTACTGTAGGCTTGCACAGGATCTATATGAGCATGAGTGTGCATTGTGATAAACCTCTAGTTGTGCATGTTTTGTAGTGACCCACGGTAGTATTTTTGGATGGAAGCACTTGTCAGTAGCTCAGACTGGTGTGAGATGTTACACAGCAGCGAGCTCACCAGAGTTCCCTCTCTCACTTGCTTGGATATCAGACTCCATTAATCCCTTTGCTTTAACACACAGATATGAAGTGACCAAGGACCAATATATAGCTCAAAAGATCCATTATGTCCTGAGTTGCATGTTTATGTAACATGGAAGATGAGCCATTCCAGGAGCCTCTTATGGTGTTGAACATTAACTGAGAGGCCAAACTTTTGCAGGAGGGAGCTTACTCTTGGAAAAAAAAAACCAAAGGAATCAGTCACTTGTAAAGGCACTTATAAAAGCATGGATCTTTGTGAACTGATTTCACCATCACTCAATAACCTCTCATCCACCCAGAAACCCTGATCTTTAAATTCCACAGGGTCTTACTAAGCTTCTATTCTTTTGTCCCTTTTTATCAACACTGCTGCTTTAAGAGTAGCTAAATAAGACATGTGTTTTACAGGATCATTCAAGGACAAAGAGTTGGTTATCAATTAATGCATGTGACCGCTTTTATTGGTAGATGCTTTAATCTATGACCTCTGTGAATTTTGACCCTGACATTTTCTCCCTTTTTCCAGTGTCAAATGAACTTTACCGCAGAAAAATGAGATAAAACGGTCAAACTAAACAATGCACGGTTACACTGTTGAAAAAAATCATTCTGTAAGACTTTGCTTTAAGAAAATTCAGCTGCATATTTTCTTTGCTTTTTCTGGTCACTTCTGTATATGCATCCACAATTGACTGCTCCTATGAATTATGCTCTATGATAACTTCCTCCTTGCACTTAAATTGGCTTTTAACAAGCAGGTCTTTATGCATCTTGAATAATGACAAAACAATATCAGTAGAAAGGTTTTAATATTCAATACAAACGCGCTACAAAAGACTTGTGAATATTGAGTTGGCAGTTAGAACTCTGCCACCACCTGCTGGTCATCTTTGAACATGACTTTTTCTCCAGGATATTTACACAGCATTTACAAGAAAAGCAACTTACATTTTGAAAAAACAAACATTCTAACCAAATAAACAGAATCTTGAGAAATGAAATAAATGTCAACCCAGATGGAGTTATGAATATGGGACAGCTCTAAATAATCAAATCCATTATCCTTCTTGAAAATGTCCCCAGATGTAGAAAGTGCTGATCCAGCTCTACATGATTCCCTGAGTTTGTCCCTTTCCTGCGATTTTCTTGGAGCACTCCAGCAAAGCATTGTGGATGTCTTTGGCACAGGAGATCTGAGACTTGATCATGCCGAGGTATTGGGCGTAAGACATGGACTCTGTCTGCACTGTGTCCGGTTTCGTGGCTGTTGGGACCAGGTTGGGTGAATGTTTGGCGCTGTCGATGCTCTGGGAGAGACACTCATATGCCAGCCGCTGCACAGAGGAGACAGATCGAGAGTTTGTGTGCTATGTTTATAATGTGGATACAGTAAATGTAGAGTGTTACACACAGATAACCAGCTGGGCTCTCAGTCAACACAGAAACCTGGAGTTCCCAACCTTTTTTTCTTAAGGGACACCTTTTCTATTATTGTGTAAATTGACTGACATATTTATGGATATTTCTTATTATATTCAATAACAATAACAGTACAGAAGAACTGATTAATTAACTGACTAAGCCAAAACGTGAATGCAATAACTGTGGAAAGTTTGTGTAAGATTCTGATTTGGATTCATTCTGAGAAATCACACAATTTATTATGGCCAGAATCTACGAAATCTGGGTATTTGTGGTGAAGGGGTGGTCAGGCATTTTCCCAAATCAGGCGGGCTCAAGACATACACATAAAAAAAACATAGTCACACCCCAGCCATCCCCTACTCTGATTAAGTACAATCCCTAATGTGTGTGTGTTGAAGTCTCACCAAACACAGCTCCAGCTGATCGCAAAGGGCATAAAACTCCTCTAGGCTTTTGTCAAAGCGCTGCACAGCTGTGTCACTGCTTTTGCTGAAGCAGAAGAAACAAACAAAAAAAAAAGACATTTAAAAACCTCAAATCTGTGCTGCCAGAAACATCTTTCTCCGGTACTTTAGCTGTAAAGATCCTCTAACCAATCAACTTACATGCCGTTGTCAATAGTCGTGTTGTGGGCCAAATTCAAGGATGCAATTTTCATCACATTCTGAAAGTAAAAAATAAAGCAATACATTTTAAATATATTTCTGTAGATCTTTAAATTGTTTTGTGAAACGACAGTATTTCGAGTGTGTACTCATTAAAGCAACTTTAGCTATAGTGATCAGGTGTTTTGGGTATTGTTTTCAGCGCGATGTCGAGCAGTTACCTGCAGACTCTCCTTCAGCTGTGGAATGAGCATCTTAAATCTATGAACTGGATCAAAGTCTTGCTGCTGGCTCAGTTGCTGCTGTTGTTGTAATGAAGCAGGCTGTTGTAGTCCGGGCTGCGACATCGGCCCGCCGGGTTGCTGCTGCTGAGACGCCATCTTGGCCGGCTACGACGCATAAACCGGAAAAAGAACAACATATCCGGCTTGTGTGTTTTTCAAAATAAAAGTCTTAACGAAATACACAGATGTCTAGATGAGAGCCAGTGTGCACACACCGACCTCCTTCTTTCTGTGATAACTTAATAACTCCCCTTTGTAGCCTACTACTATGTAGCATTTACATTGTACACACATATTCGTTTTAGCCCTTGTAATACATTTTTTTATGTGCTGCATGCATGTAGGGACTACCACGGCTTTCGTTGTACAATCACACATCACAGTAAAGATGACGCTGTTATGATCAATCCATTATATACTTTACACTGTATAAAATAATTTAAACCAATTTTTATATAAAAGACATGCATTTATTAACTTATATCTTACTGATTGCTTTCTTTATTGTTTTTTGTTTCGTTTCACTTATTTTACTTTTTATCATGTGTGACTTCTTCTATCCCATGTTGTATAATTTTTAAACAGTTTTTCATTATCCATGTTTTTTGTGTGCAAAGTACTACTAAGTGCAACATAAATACAGTTTATTATTCTTATTATTATTATTATTATTGCTGTTTTCAATTTGACCAGTTAATATTGTACTTATTCAGGCACCTTCAGAAGGCATTTTATTGTTCTGTATATTTCTATGGAACGGGTGGGGTCAAACTTTTATTATACAAATGCATATGTTTATGTTCGGTCTTTATGAGGTCGTTCTTTACAGCGTGGGCCTACTTTTTTGTAAATCATTTAATGGTAAAACACGTTTAATATACAATTTTATATTCAGGACACTGACTTTGAATAGAACTATTATTATTATTATTATTATTATTATTATTATTATTATTATTATTATTATTATTATTATTATTATTATTATGATGATGATGATGGTGATGTTTGTATCAAAGTTGCTCCTTGGCGGTTTTTCTGTTTCCATGCAGGCGGCAGCGGCATCGGCGCAGTAGCGGAGGGGGAGGGCCCTGCAGCCGCTCGTCTCTGGCAGAAACCCCGTAGTGCAGCACAGCAGCGCCATTCGGTAACTGCAACAGTATCCAAAATGGCAGGAGCTGATGGAGACGACTCTCTCTACCCTATCGCAGTTCTCATCGATGAACTGCGAAATGAAGATGTCCAGGTAACAACATTAGCTTCAACTTTAATCGTCATTTATAGTGTAGAGTAAAATTATGCCGCGTTTCAGTATTTGACTACCAGCTAGCTAACTAGCACATAAATGCTAGCGCTCACTGCCAAGGCCTATCGGGAATTTTCTACCGGGCGCACCCTGCATTGCTAGTCTACCTGGTTTGTTGTCAAGATTTACGATGTTAATTAATATCCTAAAGTAACGGACAATGTTATTTTTGGTCGATCGGTGAATTTATCAACTGAAATGTAGAGATTATAAAGTAAGTTTGGTAAGACAAGCTAACCAGGTCATTGGTTTAGCCGCTAGCGTTAACGCATTTTAGGCTAGCTGACTTTCATTGACTCAAGTTAGCAATCACAACAGGAGGGCGTGAAAGGCCGCAGTGGGTAGAGCTCACTGTTGTTAGCCTGTTAATTACTCGTCAACAAATGTTAGGCTATCATGTCGATTCGGCTATTTTAGTTAGCGTTACTTTTAATTTAAAAGCAGGTAACCGTAATTAGCTAGCTACTTAATGCGAATGCTCTTAGTCATACACGACATACACATACACAAGATTTTAACTAAAATAAGCAAATCCTGACGTTAGCTTGGTACAGTGGGGGTAAGTCATTGACACTGATTTGACACTTTATTGTGAATACTTCACTAAGAAACGAATCTTTATTTTGTGTACAGTTACGACTGAACAGTATCAAGAAGCTGTCCACTATTGCTCTGGCCCTCGGTGTTGAGAGGACTCGCACTGAACTCCTTCCTTTCCTCACAGGTAATAAAGTGAATGGTTTACGCCGTCAACATCACCTGATGTTTGACATGGCAGTCACGACCTCTGTTGTTTTTTAAAAGGTTGTCACATGACGAAAATCTGAATGTGTTTCTTGTCAAACCACTCTAAGCTGTTGGGAAAACTCTGTCATATTTCCAAACCTCAATATATATGCTCACAAGTTTTTTCACGAGTCTTTTCTTTATCTCTTAGATACCATCTATGATGAAGATGAGGTGCTCTTGGCCCTGGCTGAGCAGCTTGGCAATTTCACTATGTTGGTGGGAGGGCCAGAATACGTCCACTGTCTCTTGGTAAGTCACTGGAGAGTTTATTCATTTGCTTATATTAGGTTATAAATCTTCTCCTGCTTTTAAAGCGAGATAGGAGACTGTACAAGTCCAGGGTCCAAGTCATGAAAATTCACAAACATATTTTTCAAGCCTGGAAAAGTCCTGGAATTAGTAAAAGAGTGTTGTAAAATTATTGATCTTTATTGGATAGTGTGTTGCGTCTCACACTTCAGTGTATTCCAGCTCACTGAAATTCTATATGAATAGAGTGTGAATCTGATATGTTTGGAAAAGGCCAGGGAAGTGGAGCTAGAAAAGTTTTGAAATGCTGTCCATGAACATGTGTGGGAACTTTGGAGGTCATTTTAAAATCTGTGTTGACAACATGATATATTTTCATGTTTATTGTAAATAATGATTTTGTTACATAATGAGAGAATACAGCTCAGGATACTGATACAGATACATTCAGTAGCAGCACAGAGGCATAATGTGGCGCAGTCACGCAGGCAGTGGCCACAGAGACATCACTTGTTTTGTGATGGATTCATACTTGTGTTTCTATCTTCAGCAGGTTTGTTGATTAAAAGATAACTAAAAGGCTGCATTATTTCTAAATTATGGATTTTTCAGCACTCACTTATCTTTCTGTCTTAGTTAAATTAATATTTCAAGACATATATTAGACACTATCAAGGTTTTCCTCGGGCCTATTTTTTAGATTACCTAAACCCAAAATATTGTTTTCTGTGGAGAGTGTTAAATATTGGCATATTGTCCTCTACCTTAACATACGTTTGAAGTATAAACTACTACGTGCTATGGGTGTTAATTGTTCACAAAATTTACTCCTCGGTTAGATATGGTACAGTGGTGTCATGGTTTGGTAAGATTTTGATACAGCAAGAAAGTGGAAATGCCAGAGAAATAACCATGATTTATACATTTTTACTTTTAATTTTATGTTACTTTGATTAATTTAAGCGAACATCACAAAGTAGTTTTTTTTTTCTTTTTTTTTAATGTTTTGGTTTGGAGGTGGGAGGGGCAGAAAATATGTAGTTGAGCGCAGTGGCACCAAGAACATCATATCAAACAGTTTTTGATCTATATTTTTCTTTTCAAATGTACTAGGATAGTTTATCATATTGTGTGGTTTGTAAGAGCCTTGGACCAAATGGTTCAATACAGATACAAGTATTGTCACACCCTTTGTACATGCACATCCTCATAAAGTGTTGTATTTGTTAATTGTTCAAGAACACAACTAACTAATTTAACCTTATTCCTTCTTGATGCACAGCCTCCTCTGGAGAGCCTTGCTACAGTGGAGGAGACGGTAGTCAGAGATAAAGCTGTGGAGTCACTGCGGAAGATCTCTCAGGAGCACTCTCCAGTTGACCTGGAGGTCCACTTTGAGCCTTTGGTCAAGCGGCTGGCCAGCGGTGACTGGTTCACCTCTCGCACATCTGCTTGCGGCCTCTTCAGCGTCTGTTATCCCCGTGTCTCCAGCACTGTCAAGGCTGAGATTCGTCAGTAAGTGGCTACCTAACAAAAGACACAAAGCTCTAAATCAAACTCAAAAATCACCGTTCAATTTAACATATGCAAGAGGCGACTGTTTAAGTCTCCTAACCAGGTTTGGTTAGTCAGATTTCTCTAATCAAAAGGTCTGTTTGTGGTTTATCTTTAGGCATTTCCGCACCTTGTGCTCAGATGATACACCTATGGTGCGTCGTGCTGCCGCATCGAAACTGGGGGAATTTGCCAAAGTCTTGGAGCTGGATTATATAAAAATTGACATTATTTCCCTCTTCTCTGCCCTGGCCTCTGATGAGCAGGTATGAGCCCTCTTCTTACTTCCTCTCAACCTGAACTGCTGTTGCAATCTCTGTTCTTCAGTCTCTTCTGGCTGTTAAACCTAAGGATGGTCAAACTGATCCCTTTATTTTTCTCCATCAGGACTCAGTGCGGCTGCTTGCCGTAGAGGCTTGTGTCAGCATTGCCACTCTGCTGCCTCAGGAGGACCTTGAGACCTTGGTGATGCCAACCCTGCGTCAGGCTGCAGAGGACAAATCCTGGAGGGTCCGCTATATGGTGGCTGACAAGTTCTCTGAGGTAAGAGACCGACTCTTTTTCTCTGCTGGCATCGTTGGTTAAATGTAGCTTAAAAATGTCAATTTAGAATCAATTGTTGTGCTGAGTTGGCTTCACGTTGTTCAGTACCTTAGAATCATTTAGCTCAAACTATATTGACATGTGCTCATTGCAAACTAAGGCTGAAGGCCATGATTAATATTTTTCCAGTGCGCTACATGCTCCAAGTCACAGAGGAAATAAGGTTTGAAAGTTTGGGCACATTTTACTGCTGAGGATAAAGAAAAAATACAGATCAAATGTATACACATTTGTGCACAGTGCATCATATAAAATACATGACTGTAGGGGTGTGCGATATGACGATATTAGATCGTGAAGAATTAGAATGTGTCCGCGATCCGCCATCACGGAGAGATCGTTGAATCGTGCTACAGTGCCCATTGTATCTGTTGTAGTTTTATGCTCATACACGAGACGCATCCAAACATCAGAGTGGAGCTCTGCTGTGTGACTGCGTGTAATGTTGTGTGTATTGCTCCACAAAAATATCGTATCACGATTTTTTTTACACTTAGGCAAAAGTACCTTTTTGAA
The DNA here is from genome assembly GCF_026936395.1 of Plectropomus leopardus. Lineage (NCBI taxonomy): Eukaryota > Metazoa > Chordata > Actinopteri > Perciformes > Serranidae > Plectropomus > Plectropomus leopardus. The sequence goes on along the minus strand of NC_142181.1, from coordinate 19,454,221 downwards.
CAGATTTTAATCTGTGTGCACAATTTTGTTCTCCACTGTTTTGATGGGAACAATGTCTTTTGTCAGGTAAAATATTATTGATGTTGAATTTTTTTGGCGTACAAACTCTTTGGTTTTTACATGTTCATCCATGACCTCCCACCTGTGAAATAAAGGGGGAGGGGAAAGACAGCCAGGACTCAGTGGTTTGCTACGATTGTTTATCTGTGTATCTATCGAGAAGGCATGAAACAGATTTGCAAAGAATGTGCTTCGGCTGAGAAAGATCAAGACTTGGTTAAACCTAATATAAGTTACTTTCCGCCTCTGAATATTTGTCTGTTGGTTCATTCAGATACTTTGGTGCTTTGAAGAGAAGCTCCACTCTATTTATCTGTCTCTAACAGCGCTGCGCTGTCAGGCGAGCAGTTGTTTGATCCGGGATAATGTAACGCTGCTCGGTTGTCACATAATCAGCTGTATTCTACAGGCAGTCCGGTTTATTACACTCATTTTATTCTTGATTCATCAGTGTTTCTTTTTAAATTTATATGTTCAATTGGACATTGAGACACGTTGATTTCTCGCTAAATGTAGCTCCAGAAAGCAGTGGGGCCAGAGATCACCAAGAACGATCTGGTCCCAGCCTTCCAGAATCTTCTGAAGGACTGTGAAGCCGAGGTCCGTGCTGCTGCAGCCAACAAAGTCAAAGGTCAGTATATAAGTATACACTTTGGAAGGTGAAATGCATGCAATTGCATGTGAATTGCGATTGGGTTGATTTAAACAACTTGTTTCAGCTTCTTGTCCTGTCTTTTCTATATCATTTATTGACAGTGTGCTTTTCCTCTTTTTCTTAGAATTCTGCGAGAACCTCCCAGAGGACAATCGCGAGCAAATCATCATGACTCACATTCTGCCCTGTGTCAAGGTAAAAAATAAACTTTCCTGTCTGCCACATCGTGACATTTCTTGGGTGTTTCACTTCTCAGACAAAAAAAAAAAAAAACATGTCGAGTTGCCATGTGTTATCGAGTATGGAAAAAGACTAGAGGCTTATCTTTTTATAGTACTCCCCAAAGTATTTATGCAGTCTTGTGGTGTTGTGATGTCTGTCTTAATGAAGACTGGTTTGTTTTAACAACTTGGGTCTTTTTTTCATAATGTTGTTAATCCTTTTGACGCTGATAATATTTGAGTTACCAACTCAATTGCTGATATCTCAAGTGTATAAGGGCAACGGCCAGCAGCAGATGTTGGTTTGACAGCATTATACAGGGTTCCCATGGTCATGAAAAACCTGGAAAAGTCATGGAATTTCACAATCATGTTTTCCAGGCGTGGAAATGAAATAAGTAAAAAGTCATTGAATTTTTGACCCTTAGAAAACAGAGTAAACTGGATTGATTTCTTTCAAAAATAGGAAAAGGGCTGCGAGCAAAGAAAGAAAATCACCAGAACGTAAGCAAAAAAAGGAAAGTAAAAAAACCCAGCACAAACAAGGAAATGACCCAAAAACGTGCCCAAAAAGTAATAACTTTGAAACATTATTTGAAATGTATAATCACGAGAATTATATAGTTTTCTAGCTGAAATTATGTTTGAATCCGATGCGTTTGAAAAATGCCAGGCAAGTTGGGCAAGAAAACAAAAACTATCATGGGTCCTTTAAAGTCATTGAAAAGTTTTGAAATTTTGGCCATGAAAATTTACGGGAACCCTGGTTATGCTAACTGCTCATACAAATATAAAACTGAGAGAAATGTCTTGCACACAATTGTCAGTTGTGTAAGAAAAATATGTGCTGGCGACTATAACTACAGTAGGTTTAGCCAGAAAGCTGCTCTGTAAAACTTAATGCACATTTATAAAACACAGTAATGATTTATTTACATTTTTAGATTTCTTTTCCAGCAGTGGTAAAAAGAGTTTTGTTTACAAGCTGTGTGTTGTGTGCCCCAGTCACATCAATTTTATTTACAAACCCAGTTTGCCTCAGAGGGCTTTACAGCATACGACACCTCTCTGTCCTTGGAGCCTCACAGTGGACAAGGAAAAACGCCCCCAAAAAACATTTAACAAGGAAGACATGGTAGAAACCTCAGAAAGAGCAACTGAGGAGGGATCCAGAAGTGCAATAGATTCCGCTTTTACTAGACTTCATTTCCCAAGATACCTGCAGTTAATAAATAAAATATTTAAACTGACCAAAACTCTGAAATAAGCACTAAGTTTTTAACGAGTATTTTCATTTTGGTGAATTTTCAGTAATAGACATATTTTTACTGCTATATATTTAGGATTTATGTGTTTGCTTGGATTGTCTTGAACAGACGAAATCATAAAACTAATTCAAGTTGACAGCATTTACATGCGCACACTAAAAAGATACCACATACCACAACATGTGGAGACAGCAGGCATTTAGTTATCCAGAGATGCCCGTTAATGAAACTCTAACCTCAAATGGCTGTTAAGGGGGCATTTTGTGTGGGGGCCTTGCAAAAGACGTCGAGTTAGACGTTGCCCGTCCGTGTGTCGGTGTTTGTTTTTGAACTGCAGGTGGCACTGTTGTTTCATTTTCAACAGTAAGTTCAGTCCTAGTGCTTTTGATTAAAAAAATCTTATATCATTGTCAGATGTTTTTTTCAATTCATTAATGGTGGTAAAGATAGACTTGCAGTAAAAATCCTGAATCTTGAGACTGTTGTTTGTAAAAGGTTTAGATCTCACAAAGGGTCACTCTGCTTCTCTTGGCAACATAAATAAACTGTGGAACAAAACTGAAAAAAAAATCCCCTAATTCTTTGTTCCTTGTTTCTACTATAATTTTCTGTGTAATATTGGTTTAATCAGTTATGTTTGGTATAATCACGGGGCAGCTTTGGCTCAGGAGTTAGAGCAGTTGTCTGCCAATTGTAGGTCATTGATTGGTATAATACTCTGTATAAATACAGTCCATTTAATCAGTGAATATGACAGTGTGATAGGTCATTTCTGTGTCTCCTAATTATATTATGCCATTTCTGTTTCTGTCTACATCATATTTGAGGATATTCCACTCACAGTAGTTAACTGCAATGACTGTTTGTATTCTGCTCCAGTATTACGTCCGCTCTAAGTCGATTATAGCCTCCCTCGCTGTATTGTGTTGTGAATGCGACCCATAGCAGTAGTCTCGATGTTTATTTACGTCCTTTCTGTCCTAACTATTTGTTTATGCTGATCTCTCTGTCTCCTGTGTGTCCCATCCCTGTCCAGGAACTTGTTTCAGACACCAACCAGCATGTGAAGTCAGCCCTGGCCTCAGTCATTATGGGCCTTTCGACCATCCTGGGCAAGGACAACACAATAGAGCACTTACTGCCTCTCTTCCTGGCTCAGCTCAAGGACGAGGTAAAGGAAATGCAGACTTGTAATTGTGGACCTCAATTGCTCTTTTATATTTTACACAGCTGATTTTAGAAAATCCTCAAGGCAGTGTGCTTTGTTTGGTAACATTCACAACAAAAGCTTCTAGTAAAGCATTTGAGTTTGACCAACTTCTTTGGTCTTAAGTGATCAGCACGTCTGAGACTTGGTAAAGCCACTTAGCTGCAGCCACCAGATATACCTGGCTGCCACCTGGGTAGGTAGGAGGATGATTCATGCAGTTGGCAGCCAGACTAAGACCTCACAATTTAGGAGACAGAATTGCCGTGTCTAGAGGGAAGCGGAGTGAAAAGCTGGACGGTACAACTAGATCACTTACTAGATTACAAAGGAGTAAATGCAGGTATTTACTGGTTAAAGTAGGTTAAGCAAGTCTATGGTTTCACCTTGTCGTTGAGCACATAGACTGATAAAAAGATGTTTCCAGTTTCATTACAAAACCATTCTGTCTGCTTTTCATTTCAGCTATTTTTGTGACTGCCATACCTTTTGAAATGATTTGTTCCAGGAGCTTTTACAGTAATAGAAATGTAGAGTGAGGTGTTCTATGAGTCTGCACAAAGTTACAGTGGGCTGGGTTTTAGAGGAAGAATGTACAAGAACAATTACCTGCCAACATAACAGGTTCATCTAGAACAACAATAGCCCAGTCACATCTTGTCCCGTGAATACATTTCCATAACAATAATATGCATGTTGAGATTAGACATGAGTCTGGCTGCTTAGACACAGATGTACATGAATGTTTTGGAAGGCCCAAGGCTGTCAGTTCTTTCATTGCTTTCCCTTAGTCCTATTTAAAGATGGCCTCGTTTCCTCGCAGCATATACGCAAGACCAAGAGTGTCTAAATAGATTTCCGTCCAAGCTGACAGCTTTGACTTGAAAATTTCGATAATTCAAGGTGCGTTCATCTGAGAACAGTTTAAAAGGAGCAAGATGGAGAGCATTTTGCAAACATGCCATTTATTTAAAAGCTGAATTATTTCAAGCTGTCACCGCGCCTTATTTGGGTACTTGACTCTCAAGCCTGACTGAGAGTGTCAAATCATTGTGCAGTTTAGGGCTTCTGTTTTTTAGCATAAAATTGAATAAAAGTTTTGTTTAGCTGTGTAGCGACTATCTTGACCTACTTTTAACCGCTCAGCTAGCTGCGGGTGGAGACCTGTTCACCAGGCAGAATTAAAAGTTGGGTGAGGTTCCCGCTTAATCGATGATGCACATGTACAAAAGAGCAGCTTTCATTGCGATCAAAACTTGCGGTGGTGATGCGATGACTATCTTTATGATGATGTGAGCAAAATGGGCGAACGAACGGTAAAAACGGCCTGTTCTCCCCGTCACCCATGCATGATTACGCCGCCTGTAACACCTGTGCCCCTTATATGCTTTACTGGCCATGATAACCTGCACTGTCACCCGTGATGAGTCTTTACACAGAAAATATAAACTGAAAAGTATACAGACATAACTAATGGCTCCTACAAGCTGTTCCAAACATCCTGTCCAAATTTAAACTAAAGCAGATCTCCATTTAAGGCTCTTGAATATAAACCTTTGTTGCATTATTCTACATAAAACTACTTTGAAGGCTGTTTTGTTTATAGTAACTAAAGTGGCGTGGCGAGAGCCAAGAAATTTGCACGTTGGAAAGAGTAACATTGATTTTTCAGTATAAAGCTAAAAATTTCAATTTAGATTTAGTTACATTTTTCGTGTAGGTTTATGAGATAAGAATATTGTCTCATTTGTTCAGAGGTAGAAAAATGGTGACACAGTAGAGTTAGACACTGTTACAGTATCATTGAAAACAGCAAATCACTTTTATACAAGAGTTTAGTCAACACAGCTTTTCAGCAGACCACACTAGGGTCGGGTATCATCTGGGTTATTTATGATACCGACTCTAAAACAATATCTGCGCAGAATGGAGGTCCACAACTTAAAAGAAAGTTTTTTTTTCATTATTACAAAAACAAATCTGAGCTTAAAATTGAACAATAAATCAAACTCTTGAAAGTGATGTATGTAACTCTGGAGAGAGATAATTGATTGTAGTGATGTGTCCTTCCATGTCGAGGCTTCGAAGCGTGTCGAGTAATTCATGAACATTTCTGTGAAGCGCGTATCGAGGCTTGTATCGATGACATATGTGGTGACCTTCTAAGCCTCGGGAGCCGGCCGTACCACGTGACTGATTCAGGAAATGGTTCGCGGGTTTGGCGTGCGATTCGAAATATTAGGGGCAACGAAACGCAACGGACCTCCACTGTCCCCTCACGTTTTGTTGACTTCGGACTTTATTGTGCATTTGTTTGCAATCTATTCGAGCTTATTAATAAGTATATTATTGGTTTATTGGCATTATCATTTAAGCACCATTCAATTCATGGCTTCACACACCAAAGCCATGGTGTCATTATACTCACTCAGCCTGTTTTACATTTATTGTCCACTTGATGGCACAGTAGAGCAAATGAAGCACCGTGACGCTTCGGCCCATGAGTGAACCAATTGGATGGAAAGCTTCAATGCTTCATGACACTTCATCTCGCCATCACTAATTGATTGACAATCATCCCCAGGACATCATCAAATACAGACGCTTTGCGTTAGTTGTCAGACCAGACTGCATTTCAGTGTTTTAACTTTGTCAGTGGAAAGAGGAGTTGTAAGCAGAGTTGGAAATTAGCACCAGCCGCCAGCCAAATGCTGGTAAAATATTGAGTGGCTGGTAGATTTTTGGAATCCTCTAGCCACAGTGGCAGGTGGGCAAAAAAAGTTCACGCCTTGGACTGTAACTGAAATAAAAACAAAAACAATTTGACTTTATGCTGGTTCAATTTGCTATTATGTCTGCAATATAGGAGTTCCATAAGGTACATAGATATCCTAATAACACTTAATTTAGACCAATTTTCTGTGGCAATTCCAATGGTCCTCGGAAATCAGACTTGACTTTTCATCATTACTTTGTTGTGATGAAGGCATGCTGCCATAAGCTTTAGTTGCTCATCCTAATTATGTTTCTGTCACAGTGCCCTGAGGTGCGTCTCAACATCATCTCCAACCTCGACTGTGTGAATGAGGTGATTGGCATCCGTCAGCTCTCTCAGTCACTGCTGCCGGCCATTGTGGAGCTGGCAGAGGATGCAAAGTGGAGGGTCCGCCTCGCCATCATAGAGTACATGCCCTTGTTGGCAGGACAGCTGGTGAGTAATGGAGTCTAGGAACACTGCAGAAACCCATTCAGAATGTGTTTTAAAGGTCATTTTAATTAGGACCATGTGTTGAACTAGAAATATTAGCAATGTGTGACAGACTTCATCAGGCCTGATTTGACTGTAAACATCCAGGAAAGTGTTCACACTCTTGTCTTCTCTCAGGGAGTGGAATTCTTTGATGAGAAACTCAACACCCTTTGTATGGCCTGGCTTATTGATCACGGTAAGGCACTTACAGTTTTACTTTTTCAAAGGAATTATGTTAGATATTAAATTGACCGTATAAATAAAAACTATACTTTACTAAAATCTGTTTACTATGTGGCATAGTACATACATAACAGAGATGCTGATGCAAGCCACTGCAAGCAATATTCTTTTTTTCAGTGACTTCACATTAAGTCAGAATATTTGCCTTGTTTTCTAGTTAATTCCTACAATAACCTTCTGAAAAATCAAAAATTCCCAAATCAACTTCTTGGGGAAGGACCTTTGTTTCCTCATTTTCCAGTTGTGATAATGTTATTTGATTTGGCCTTTATGTAATGCGCTAGCTCTTTTTAAATGCTCTCCCATATAACCCCTGCTACATCTTTAATGTTTTTTTATGACAAATATGGACTTGGACACTTTATTTGACAGTATTTACTCAGGATTTCTGCAGGTCCATAAAATTAGAATATTTTAAATTAAATGTTCTTAGTTATTTGGCCTTATAAGTCATTAAATTAGAATTTTGAGGTCTCAGTTTCTACAAACATTTTACTTAATTTCATTTCTCAGTATTTTAACTTCTTTTTTTCTGAGTCAAGCTCTTCTGCGTCTTTAAAGTTACCACTGAAACTAATACTTAATACATACAACTCAACTCCGTCTAATAACTATAATCCTACGTAAAATCTGCCTGTGAATGCAACGACATATACTTACCAATACAATACTTGAATAAAAAAAGATTTGCCCAATAATCTGTCTTAAGTTTGGTTAAAAATTTTCTTGAAAAGGTCAATAACAAGCATTAAATTAAAGTGTATGATACCTGTAGACACACTGCATACTGCATTTAGTTTTCTACATCTCCAAAAACACCTGAGCCGAGCAGTCAGCGAACAGGCCGGGCTCAGTTGATATTGTATTATTAGTGAGGGTGAGAAAATCAGGGGCTAAGGGAGGTGTGAGATGTGGCAATCTGCAGCTCTCTGCTGTCATCTACATGCTTATATAAGGCTGTGAATAAGAGGCGCTCTTCTTCCTAATCCCATGTAATGTATACGAGTATGGAAAGAGCAATGTGAAAGATAACTCTATCCTTGAGTACAGTGTTTTGACAAATTGTCATCAGAATTTGTGTCACTGTAGTCTGGCTTTGTTTCCGCATGGGGCAGTTAGTTACTCTTGTGTGTTCTGTTGTACTTTCTGTATGCATAACTTAACCCACTTAGTTTAATCTTGTTTGTGCTGGCCACAGCTTGTAACTCATCATATGAATTTATACTGTACTTAATGGAGTTAGAAACCACTGTCGGGTCACTCTGTGGGTGAGTTTGTATCTAAGCTGGGTTGCCCTTGGCTGTTCTCTCTACCAAGCAGTTTGAACAGTTCTGAGAGACGATCACCCGTATTCAATTCCTGGAAGAGCTGTGTGTCCGAAGGACTACACAACATACCCCGCTCCATTTTATAACCTAGAACCTTGTCTTTTGCATAGATTTTTCACTTTGAGTATATGTTCGCATCAAGTTTTCCAGTTAGAAAGAGACACACACGCTCTCTATTGAGGACAAAGGGCCAACTGGGTTACATCATTGGAATGCAGCTGGTGTGAGTTTCCGTGTGTGTGTGTGTGTGTTGGTGTGTGTGTTGGTGTGTCCGGCTGTGGCTGGGGTTAGGGCTGTGCCACCCTTACGTAAGCTCTTCAAAGACAGACAGGACTACAGAAACCAGCCCAGGGTCTTTCTCTCACTGACGAAACTATGGAGAGATTTTTCTGACATTTCACACGACATACAAGGAATGATTTCTGGTGTTTTAATCACACTGATTTCTTGTGTGCAATTACCCACTAAACTGAGATAGTTTATGTAGACTTTGTAGGGTCATGGCCTGAAATCAAGTCAGTGTTATTTATATAGCCTAATACCACAAATATATATATATATGAATATATATATATATATATATATATGAATATATATATATATATATATATATATATATATATATATAGTCTCAAGGGGCTCTATCATGTGTAAAGCACACAAAACCCTCCTTCCTTTGATACTCATTTGTAGGAAAAGTCTCAAGGAAAAGTCCCAAAATAAACCTTCAGTAGAGGACAAAATTGTAGAAACTTTAGGACGAGCAACAGTGGAAGTATTCCCCTTCCAGGGCAGACAGATATACAGCATATTTTATGTGTGCAAAATGGCTTCTTTGTATACGGCATCATACATTGGAGCCCTGTGCAGATGGAGGCAAAGATTCACAAATGCATCTGGTTTTGGCTTCTTACAACCGTTCCAGTCAATCACAATGGGAATAAACAAGGGGCACTTTAGGTCCCAAAAATAGTTAGACATAAAGGGGAGAAGTTTAAAAAAAAAACAATAATGGCAGCAATGGCAGATAAGGATCAAAAACCTCCAGAGGTGTCAACTAATTTCAGACATTAATATTAAAGCATTATTTTAAACTTGCCTTGAGTTGGATGGAGTTACAGTGTACTGTGACAACTTCCTCATGTTTTTAGCCACGACACAGATTTTTAACTGTGTTTCCCTAGAGCTCTGGGAACAGTTGACCTAGTAGGTAGTAAATGCTATCTAAAGTCAGCTTATGTTATGTTAGCCAGAAAAGCTCACTTGGTGTTGGGTACATCCATGTCCAGAGTTGAAATGTGAAAGACAGTTATACTTAAGCAAATTTACTCACCCAGCTAAGAACAAGACAGCAGGCGTCTCAGTCGTGGACTCAACCGCACAATGAATGAGATAAATGCAACAACCATCTTGTTCACAGTGGACATATCTGTCGAACTCTAAAAAAATTTTTTTTTTAAAAATCACTTTTCAAATCACTTTTCTTCATCTTTCTGATGATATCTGCTGCCAGTAGGTTCATTCAAACCTCGTATGTATGTTGAAATGTAATTCCAATTCCCACTTTAAATTGATGTATCACTTCCTGCCGTCCATCTGAATTTTGCGAATCATAAGAGTCGTGTGATTGCAAGCTATAGACAAAAAAAAAATCCTAAAATGCATTGAAAACATAGATGAACAATACGATCCAGGAGGACGTTGACATGCCGTCGATCTGACAGGACCTAAGCAGCGTGATCTCCTCTCCACAACAGAGACCCAGAAATCGATGAGAGTGGAGCACCCCATTCACAAAATGTTGTCACTGTAATTTTTCCAGTGTATGCCATCCGTGAGGCAGCCACCTGTAACCTAATGAAGCTGGTGGAGAAATTTGGAGCTGAGTGGGCTCAGAACACCATTGTGCCCAAAGTGCTGGGCATGGCCAACGACCCCAATTACCTCCACAGGATGACTACTCTATTCTGCATCAATGTAAGTCAACGGCGTTATCTCCTATTAACTTGCTCTCACATTCAGGTCCTTCTTTGTTACTCATTTTGCTGTTCTGTTAATCGTTGTCTGTCTAAAACTACGTTAGTTCCATTTAAAAAATATATATGTCTGTTATCTGTAAATGCAGCTCAGTGCTGTCATCACGAGTAACCACCTGTCTTGTTTGTCGCAGGCTTTGTCAGAGGCATGTGGCAAGGACATCACCACTAAGCAGATGTTACCAGTGGTCCTCAAAATGTCCAATGACCAGGTGGCCAACGTACGCTTCAATGTGGCCAAATCCCTTCAGAAAATTGGCCCCGTCCTTGACAGCAAGTATGTTGCCTTTTTTAACTTCGGCGTCAGATATTTTCTTTACACAGTGACAGAAATCTGCCATTGTACTAAATTCAAGTACCAGCGTTGACACTTTGTTTAATAACCTTTAATCCTTTTTGTCCAAAAGTGCCCTTCAAACAGAAGTGAAGCCAGTGCTGGAGAAGCTGGCCACAGACACAGACATGGATGTCAAGTACTTTGCCCAGGAGGCTATCAGTGGTAAGCATTTCTCTCTTCTTTAGAAGATTTATTTTAAGATTTATTTGCACAAAACACCAGAAATACAACAACAAAGGAGGACAAGGTTGTGCAGATGAGATTAAGAAACCTCAAGGGGCTTATAAGAAATCTCACCTCAATAAGGATAATGAATACAAATATCGTGTAATCAAGAAAAGTAAGCAAACAAAGCAAGCAACACAAATCAGCCAAAAATAATGAAGAGGGGATGTGCGTGTGTTAGGATTGTTAACTCATTTTAAGACATTTTCAGACTATTTTTTTGTCATTGTATATAGACTTTGAATGACTTGGATTTGTGCTGCTGGTCCTTAAAATGTCTTAAATTCATTTTTGTTCTAAATTTTAGACATTTTAAGTCATGAGGTAGCCTTGAATTTGAGTTTGTGAAGTCTTATTTGCCACACACATTTTGTTTATTTCACGTATCCTTTTTTTGTCGAAATGAGTCAAGCTTTTCTGCGTGAAAGTTCTGTTTAAATCCTTAAACCGACCTCATATTGTCTATTACTTCTTCAAACTTGCAACTACCTAGAAAGTAGAAAGAAGATTTATTGGTCATTTTTTAAAGAAAGTTTAAAAAGCAAAATTACATTTATCCTTGATCCTGCTACGTCTTTGGAGATGAAGGTTGAATTGATTAAAATCAGCAGCTACTATGCTTGGTGATGTTGCTGCTGATGGCATTGTTCAATTCCTGCAGTGCATTTGTTTAATTTGTATCAGAGACCCATGTCCAAATGCCCCCCACAAGGTCAGTCAGTCCAGTGCAACAGCTTGACCAGGGATGTCAGGTGTTAATCATGTCTCTGTGAAGATGTGCGCAGTGCAGTCCCAGATATCCTTTTGCTGCCAAAATCACATCTCATCCATTTCACTCTCCTGCATCAGACACGAGACACAAGAAAGCTTGGTAGGGGAAAAGCTCCCGCTCCGGGTCAGGCCAGCCTCACCGTGATACAGACTCTTATCCGTCTTTTCATCCGGCACTTTCAGTTTTGTTTCTCCCCTCCGGTCCGACCGACTGCCGTATGCTGTCGGTGGGGACCCTTTCATGGTCCACTGCATTCACTCCAAGCCCCACAAGACTTTTCCCGATGCTGATAAGAGCCACTCTGTCGTAGAAAAGTCGTGCTTTAGCAGAAGGGGGCCATGGGAAGGGCCTGTTGGCAAAAAGGAGATTAATCCAAATGTATATTAATCCACTCAATAACTATATCCCTACTTAAAACCTACGTCTGCATGGAATCACATACAATATACACCACATAGCTGCAATGTTGGAATAAAAAATGAAATGTTCTAAATTCAGTCTTAAATTTGGTTTAAAATAATCTTAAAGGTTTTCAGAGAGCATTAAATTGAAGTGTCTGATACCAGCAGACACCCTGCTTGATTTATTAACAATTTGACGTGTTCAAAACTTATGATGATAAGAAATCTTACTCTTTCCTTTTTCAGCAGTTCTGGCCTCGGCATAACCAACCCAACATGGCTAAACCAGACAACCACCCAAGACAACAACGCAAACACTTTTACAAGATATTTATTGATGTTCAGGAACAACTGGTAAATGTATAGAGAAAGCTGTTAACAATTGTTTTATCCTTTTTCTGTTTTCCTTTTGTTACTGTCCAATAGTAGACCATGTCCAGGTATAGCACAGGCTTCTTCGTTAACCTTACTCTTTGCTGTAAATGGGTGCTTTAAACAAAGGCAAAGTGTGATGAAATTGCATTAAGTGGTGCATGTTGACTAATGTGCTACTGTACTAGCTTGGCATCGCTAACCAGAACCCCCTCTCACATTCCTCCCTTTTACATCCTCAGCCACTGTTGTACTTTAGCCACTGTCGTTGCAGCTTACCACATGTCTATGTTCGCTTCCTAGCACCTAGGGCTGTGCTATCTCTGTGCTGCTGCGCTTTTCTCCCAGTGCTAGACGCAAACTTTGAGCAGCAGATGGTGCAGCAAGCTGTTTATTTTACAGAGCTTCCTCCCAAATCAGCCCTTTGATAGCCCTCTTTTCCCTGAGACACTGCTGTGGCCCTCCAGAGAAGTCATTGAAAAGTCCTTGCAGGGCTACTAGGCCAACTTTTATCCACCAGACCAAACCTGTTGTGTCTCTTGAATGCTTCACAGGGTTGCTCTGCACAAAGCTCTGACAAAGAAACAATGGTGTGTCTGTAACGGCATGTAATCTGATGAGCTCTCACTGATCGCATGTACTAATCAAACTCAAATAGTGTCCTTTCCAGACTCCACCAGACGACCATGCCCTTGTGCACTGTTTGTTCTCTGCAGCAACACAGATTGAATTGGTCAAACGAATGAATTACCTAGGCCCACTGTAATAGGGACCAGCTCAGTCATTAAGTGTTGCTCATAATTATCCCTCCTCCAAATCCTTAGTGATTCTGTTGATGTGCTAGGGTGGGAAGTAGTATTCAGTTGCTATTCTCTGCAATATGTTCTTGGCATCTCTCTCAATCTTTGTGCCAACGACTTTGATAAGCGGCGGTGTTTTCATCTTAGTATACCTGGGTAAACAGTTTGCACCTCTCCTGTTATGTAAAGAGGCAACGTTGTTCTTTTTCTGTGAGGGTCGCTTTATTCCTTGGACATTAATAGGATGGTAAAACAAAATTGACTACAGCTATCAGGGCCTTGGGATTAACAAAAACATGGCACTCCTTGTGTCCTAGAGCCACCCATTGTTCCCTTAAATCCATGCTAAGTCCTCCGCTGTACATGAGATTTAAAAGCATCAGGTCAGCAGACGTAAAGACCCACCATTGCTTACAAATCTCTAAACGATGGAGAACAAGTGCATGCTTTCAAAGAAAGTGGGATGGGGGACATGGAGCATGTGTATGTAAGGCTGCAAAATGTTTTATTATGGGGTGGGAGCTGGGGTGGTTATGGGTGGGTTGAATAAATGTACCGTCTGTATTGATAAAAGAAACTTTTGTCTTTCCCTGAACTACTCCCGCTGTTCCCTTCTCCTCCCCCGTCCCTCTCATTTTTTTCTTGAATAAACCTTGATTGTTGATTGTCCTGTATTATGAAGGCTGTGCTTGTATTTTTATTTTGAATTCTCTTCACAATTGGGATGCTGTACTACTGTATCTTGATCTGAGTAAAGTACCATAAAGAACCTGGGAAAGCCCGCTTTTATACTGCTCAAGTACATCAAGGCTTCCTGTCACTGTAATTGGTAATTTGCTCCGTGATGGACAAGTACGTGAAATGATCATCAAAACAACCACTTTAGAATCTATAATGAACTTACCAGTGAATATACAATGGCTATAAAAAAGCATTTATGTTTAAGAATTGACTCATTAAATTCTTGATAATCAACAGAAGATACTTTAACTTCAAAGTTAAAACAAAAACCATTTGTTACTATTTCCTTGATATAAAGCCGTAGAGTGTAGGTGACTAGTCAACATCACTAACATGATTACCTTTTATAATAAATGAAATCCTCCCTCAAGTTAAATATTAAAGAAATACTGTACATTAAATAATTACACATAAATGTTTGCTAGATGGTTACACTGCCAAATTCTCAATGAGTTATACTTTTTGCTTTGCTGCAAGATGACTATGTACAAATACAAAACAAGACTACATTATCTGAAGAAAATGTTTGTGCTCCTAAATGTTGCATTTGAAATAGTTAAAATACAGGAAGATATAATGGAGGCAGTCAAAACGTGTAAAATTAAAGCTGCAAGCAGCGATGAACGAGCTCCACACGCCCCCACACCACACCGGTGGGTAATGGCACGACTGACGCAGTCGTTCATTTCACTTAAAGTCGATTAATGCATGCAAAGAGTTTGGACCCTAGAGTGAGCTATTTGGCATAATGTAGTACCTCCTGTGGCCACTAGGTGGGACAGGAGGACACCGAATTTCCAGCTCATCTTGGTGTACATAATTTCTAGACCAAACCATGTAAATTTAATGTAAATCAAATTATAACTGTCTAACAAGGTTCACTTCCTGTTGCCAGTAGGTGGCACAATGAGTATGACAGGCACTTGACATGCTGACTTCTATAGGGCTCCACTCTGATCACACCTGTGAAATTTGGGGCCAATGAGTCGATTCAAGGTGAGGTTGCAATAACTTTCTGTTTGATAGAATACTGTGTTGCCATGGCAACGGTGTGAACAAACTCACACTTTTGATAACTTTAGATGTCCAAGGCCTTGAGATGAGACTCAGAAAATTTCAAGTCATTTGGATGAAATCTCTAGGAGGACTTCGAAAAAGAATGAGACCTAGAAATGGTAAAAAATGCACCAAAATTGAAACTTCAGTTAATATGGCCAACTTCCTGTTGGGTTGAGGGTATGGGTCCAAGAGGCTTTTTTGTAGGTCTTGGGGTGTTACACATGCCTCCCAAGTTTCGTAGCTCTAGGTGAAATGTACTTCTGATGTTTGTAAAATTTTGTGAGAATTCAAGCTTCCCTAGCCCCTCAAACACAACTTCCTGTTTTATGGCGAACAGTGTGTCACCATGGCAGCAGGGTTTGATGAAACTTCAAAAGCGTTATGTCTTTGTATCATCAAGGTGTTGAGACAATTCTGAGTGAATTTGACGTCCATTGGGTTAACCTGCTTGGAGGAAAACAAAGTATAAAAGATGTAACTTCCTGTTAACAGGAGTGGCGCTAAAGCTATGATTCAAAATCTTACTGCAGATGTCTTCCAGTCTGTACTCTCATCAAATGTGTGAAATCATGTACAGATCTGACCATCTGATGTAAAGTTACAACAATTTCTGATTTCATTTCCAAACATCAAACAGCACCATTGGAACGCCTTTTAACGAGAACTCACAATATTCACAGTAAACCATTATCAATGTCCTACGGCCGTTTTGCCCAATTTTGAGATCAGTCGGGTCAACCTGCAAGGAGTGGAACATTAAAGTGTGAAACATAACATTTCCTGTTGCCAGTAGGTGGCGCTCTGAGTATCATTTAAAATTGTCATAACGATTTTTTCAGGGCAGAACTCTTATCAAACATGTCAAGTTTGGGGCAGATTTGCTCAGTTACAGCAGAGTAACCATTCGATGCTGGAGCCCTGTTTAAAGCTGCAAGCAGTGATGAACGGGCCCTCACACCTCCACGCACGTCAGTAGTACTGAAGGGACCCCCGCGCAGTCATTAATTTCTATGAAAGCTGGATAATGTATGCATAGTTTGGACCCTTGATTGAGCTATTTGACAGGGTGTAGCTCTTCCTGTGGCCCCTAGGAGGCGCTGGAAGACACAGAAATCCCACGTCATCTTGGTGTACCAACCCATGTAAATTCCATGCAAATCAAATGATAATGATCTGCAGGGTTTACTTTCTGATGCCAGTAGATGGCTGTGGAATGACATGTAATTGACATGTTGATGTGTTAAGGCCTGTAGCCTGATCAAACATTTTAAATATGAGGTCAATTGGTTAATGTAAAGTAAAGTTAAAACAACATGCTGTTTCGCAGGCCATGGGTGCATCATATGAAACTTGTTTTCCTCATATAAACATCTGGACACAGCAGGAAATGACCTGGAATCAGTTCCAGGAGCCTGCTATCGATAAGGGCATTTTACTTACTGTATAACAATATTATACATTAATTTATTTACTGTATATTCCATTTATGTTCTTTCTGGGTATGATGTTGCAGTTTGGGGTCTGTATTTTATTTTCTACATTAATTTTATGACTAAAACGGACTTTTATTTTGACAAGTTCCTCATGATTTTAGCACAAGGAATGGAAATACCTACGAATTACCATCATGAATTAATTTATGGAATCCATATATGCAAAAATATATCTGCCCATAACAAATTGTTAAGATAAATAACATTTTCTAAATTTATATTTCTCTTATCCGCTCCCCCCACCGCATTCCCTTTACCCTTCCCTGATGTGTTTAATTGAATTTGTACGGATTCAATATTTCTGACTACCCTTGAATCATTCCCGTCCACCCCCGCCCCCCTTTCCCCGATTGGTTGATATAAATTTGATTTGAGTTGAATATGTGTTTCAGGCATGGATGTATTATAAGGAAGTCAGGCCCCAGTCACCCCCCCCCCGCCCCTTACCTTTCCGGCTTCCTGATTGGTTGAACTGAATTTTCGAACAGCGCGGGGCACAAAACTAAAGGTCGGCGTCAATCTGTCTCTTTTGTGTTGGTACTGCATCGTTTGTAGCTGTACAGTGAGAGACAATGGTTTTGACATAGAGAGACAGAGAGAGCGACGGAAAGACAGAGAGCAGACCGGATACTTTTGAGCACATTTCTCAGGATTTTCTAAGGATTACGAGCATCTTCAGCAGGGTGAGTTAACATTGACCGGTCGGGTCTCGTTGGTTAGCATGCGAACTCAGGAGGTATAGTTGTCTTTGCATGACAGCATCTATGTGTAACTGCTGCAGAACAAATTATAAAGTGAAACATTGCTGTCTACTGGAGCGCGTGTCCTCTCGTGCTGTTACAATAACGTTAGTCTCGTGACTCTCTTGTCAAATTAAAGCTAGTGCGAGTTAGCTGTTAGTAGCCGGTGGTGGCGGCTAACGGGGCTAATCTAGCTAACGGGTAAAGAAGTTTACAGCATACAGCGGGACAGGGGATGTCCAGATTTCCCAAAAGCACTGTGTTATTTATGGACAGAAATTATAGTTTGAATATGCTGACTATGTCTCTGGAGATGTTGTGATTGAGGGAGAGCTCATTCGGCAGGTTTGCACACAACTCTCCATAAAGGATTGGAAAAATATGTGTGCAAAATGTGACAGGCAACTGTCAAATCAGGGAGTGTATTTGGAAAATTGCAGGTAATCATTATGAGTGTGTTGTTTCTGTTCAGCAGCCTCAGATGCAGAGTTGTTATGGTTACTGCAAAGTGGACAGGTCTTGTTCCAGGTCATACAACATTAGACAGCAAAGCTGAGAGACATGTAGTGTGTCTTCCAAGAGTTTGAGTTCAGTTGCAAGTTGTGTAGGTGAGCATCCTGAAGATGTTACAGAACAGCAGCATATTCCAGTGTCTGCTATGGAGACTGATAGTGTAGTAGTGTTAAGTGATTTTAGTAAAAACACATTAAAATTTAATCCTTTGCGCAGTGAAGTAGCAAAAATTCTATGTAGTAAGTGTTAGGTGGACTTTGAAAAGCAGGATGTACAAGGACTGTTGGTGTCTGGGTGTTTAGGTGCAGTTTGTGCAACAGATAAAATCGTCAAGGATGGTAACAATTTTTTAAGAGCAGTAGCTCTTAAGTCAAGTATATGGAAAATGACCGTGAAGAACACATGTTGTTAGTGGGAAAAAGATATGCCTCAATGTCAGATTATATTAGTTCTTCACAGATTTAGTATGTTGCAATTGTGTGACACAGAAATTCAGGCAACAGCAAATGCATTCGGAGAGGACATATTTACATACAGTGGTGAAAGTTTGCAGAAATACAGTTGGAAGAGTACAGTGTTGTGCAATGAGGGAATGTACTTAAAACATTGTGAGGATAATCATTTTGAGCCAGTAGTTCGTGTGAAACCTGTTGATAAGGACATTTGCTTTGATCTGTGCAATGTAAGCAAATCATCTGGGACACAGCCCATGTACAGAAAGAGTTGCAAATTACAGACACAAAGTGCTGCAAGTCTCTGTAGTTCAAATAGTAATTATTGTTTTGAAAAGTATCTGAAAAGAAAGCTGTACTTACAATTGGAAATGCAATATCAAGAAAATGTGTTGCATAAGCAGAGTCAAGGACGTGAGTGTTAGGAAATATAAGGAACATGTTTTGCATAGGCAGAGAGTTAAAGAAATTATTGTAAGGAAATAGATTGGTGAAGTAATGAGTCCTAAAATGCGGAAGTCCTTTAGCCTCTTAGCACTCCTGGTTCCCTCGTCTATGGGTTTTTTGAATGGGTTTTCGGTAAATTGTCCTAAATAAAGTCTGTGGTTAACACAGGCTAAATATATTTAGACGTTTTGTTCTGCAACATAAAGTACATCCGCTTAAACCTGATTTTTGACCTTTTAAGGTTTTACTCGTCCTCAAAAAGGCGGTTGCTAACAAGGGGCTTATTGGGACTGCAGTGTTTGTCTGGGACGTTAGACGTCATCACAGCGGACACAGAAACTCATTAAATCCACTTGTCTGCCTTTACGGCTTTACAGAGTCGCACTTGAACTTAAACTATCTGTTTATAATATTTTCGATCGAGTTTTAACGTGTTTTTACAGTGTTTGTAGTGGTGACGTTTAATACGTGCGACCGCGATGTAGTTCGTGTATAGCCTAACAGTAGCTTTTTGCTTCTGGTGATTTAATTTACTCTTCAGAACACAGAAAAGTGGTGTTCATATGTGAAGATTATCACGCTGAACAAAACGTGTCTCATAAACTTGTGTTCGTCACAGAGCTTATTTTTGGCGATAACCAAAAATCCCCATTCAAAAATCTCATAAGGGTTTTGACGAGGGAACCAGGGTTACTTGAGTTGAAAAGTGGACATCATGCCAAAGCTTTTAAGACGTCTTTGGTAGAGCAGCTGTTGTTGGGAAAGGGTGCTCTTATAATGTTGTGCAAAAAACCTGGATGTTGAGGATGGTCTGGTTAATGGCATATGTGGATCTGTAGCACACATAGTTAGTTTCCTCAAAAATTGTTTGTGAAATTTGATGATGATGAAGGTGGTGCACAGAGGAGGAAACAGTCTGTAGGTGTTTCAGTAGATTTAATGGCTCCTATGGTTGTTGAACCAGACAAAGAGAAAGGGTAACAAATAGAGGTGGATTGCGACGTCAATTTCCACTTACACTTGCGTGGGCTTGTACAGTACATAAAGTACAAGGTATTACTGTTGATAGCGCTGTGGTGTGTCTTAAAAAAATATTATCTGCAGAACAGGCATATGTGGCATTAAGTTGTGCTACAAGTTTGTCGGGGTTGGTTATTCAGGATTTTGATGATAAAATTATATACTGCGAGGATGACATTTAGGGTGCAATAGAGAGTATGCTCCCATTCTTGACTGACAATGTAACAGGGCACAAATTGAAAACACATACTTTCTCAGTCTTTTTAATGAATGTGTAGAATTTGTATGTAGTCATGTATCAGATTTGGCATTGTGTACGCAGCATTTGCAGCTTAACTGTATTGCTGTCACAGTAACATGGCCACTTGCTGCTTTGTCATTTGAAGCAGATGGTTTCCCACGTACTTTGTCATATAGCAGCAACAACCCTACATTGGTTGCTTTGCAAGCCCAACGACATGGTGGTGTTGGCAAAGTACCAAATTTCAATTTAAAATCTTTAGTATACGACTGTGTGAGCTCCAACATAATGAGAGCAGTGATTTACAGACCTCTATCATATCCCATGTCTTGAAAATGTTGGCAAGTAAGGCTGTTGGCTGGATCCACTAAATAACACAATTGTAGTCATGGAAGATTTTAATGATAATATATGTAAATCATCAAATATCTGCAAATATAGAATAGATAAAGGGCATGTTCAGATTGTAAAAGAAGGCACTACAGAAAAGGGAACCCTAATTGATCACGTTTATGTGAAAACGACACATTATGATGTTGAAGCAACAGCGTTGCCAACGTATTTCGGTTATCATGAGGGGATTGTATGTTTTTTTTACATGTAGAACTTTTGACAATGGCAAAGCAGAATAAGTATAAACTTGGAACAGTTGTAGGTGTTAACATGCTTTATTGGGGATTCATGTGTAACATTTACATTGCATTATGTGCATATTTCCTCAATGAATTTTTGCATGTTTAATATGCTTTCACTATTTAAAAAAAGGTGTATTATATGCATGTTTCCTCAAAGTTCTTGCGTGTGCTTTAATATGTTTTCAAGATAAACAACAACAAAAAATGATTCTTTTCCTGTGTTATAACAGCATTTCTAACTTAAACATTTAACCAAGATTTATCTGCTATAGCTCCTATTCAAAATAGCACTAGTAGCATAATTATCTGCATTTGGTATACAAAATGCAGTACAATAATGCCACAGTATAAAATGCTGCATTCATATACTGTTGCTAATGCAGGTTTTTCTTTGCCTTTCATGTAGCCTCAAAAAGCAAAAAGCAAAAGGCACTGATAATGGGACTCCTGGTTTACTGGGATGGGGTTCAATTCCCCGTGGTGTCCTGCGGATTGCCTTGGCATTTACATGAAAGCCCATATTATTTTTCAATTCTCAAATCATAGGTTCTCACAACTGTCAATAACACTCAAAAGAATAAAGTATGCAGCCCAGTAAATTACAGTAGAATTAGGAAAAGCGACAAACTTTCATACAGCTGGTTCCTTTTCCTTCATCACGAAAGCATTTGTAACTCAACAGATTCACAAAACTTAAGGTCATCTACAACTTGAAATCTGCATTAATTAGTTATCCAAATTTGGTTTAAAAATGTTCATGGCAAAACATAGAAGTTTGACGCCTTGCTACGGTCACATGGTGTGAAAAAAAATTAAGCTTTTGATAACTTTGATATGGATAGAGCTGCAACAAATGTTAAAATCTATGGATGTCCCTTCCTGTTTTTTTTTTTTTTTTTTTTTTTAAGCAAAACTGCCCAAGCTTTGTCAAGCTACATTGTGACCACGAGCACACAACACATTTTAAGTCCTGCCAAAAGTTCTGGATCGGCTTGAGGTGTGGACTCAGCCACTGTAGGACTTAACATTATTATTTTGAGGCTACTCCTGTGTAGCTTTGGATTTATGTTTGCGCACATTTTGTTGCTGGGAAATAAATCTCCCCAGTCACAGTTCTCTTGCAGACTTCAGCAGGTTTTCCTCGAGGATTGCTCTGTCTTTTACTGCATTAATTTTCTCCTCAATCTTCACAAGCCTTCCAGGGACTGCTGCCGAGAAGCGTCCCCAAAGCAGGATGATGCCACCCCCAGGCTTCACGATGGGGATGATGTGTGTCTGCTGATGTGCTTTCAACAAACATAGTGTTGCAATGCAAGAGGAGGCTTGATGGTGTCATTGGACCATCAAGTAAAGTATCAAAAAAGGTCTAATTATATCCTTTGTGACTTTATGATGTAGAATCTGAAGTCCTGGATGATAAGCAGTCCTTGCCAGCTTTGTAACAACATCCTTTTAAGCATGAAGTATTGCTTCGCTGCCTGTTTACCGCTCATGAAAATGTGGGATTAATTTCCCATGTTTCTGGTGTCATATTTGGTCAGCTCTAACCTGGTAGGCGGCTGCTGTGGAGATGAAAGCGCAGGTCCTTGGGGCTGTTTTGGCCGCAGGGAACCATGCAGAGCAGGGCAGGATTTGCAGCTGACACCTGGCCTCACCCCAACTACTGCTGGGGAGAGGAACGCTGCAAAATAAGGGCTGGGCTGAGAGAACATATCTCAAGAATATGGAGTTTGAACATATGAGAGATGTGTTTACATCATTTTTTAACAAAGTTTTCAGTAATATCAGAGTTGCCACAGTTATGGAAAACATGGAAAAGTCATGGAATTTCACAATCTCATTTTCCAGGACTGAAAAAAATCATGGAATTAGTAAAAATCATTAAAAGTTTTTGAAAAGTTATGGAAATTTATTGAATTTTTTTTCATGAAAATGTGTGAGAACCCTGTAATATTGACATAGCAAACTGAGCTGTACTTTGTTTTTTTGCTATGTGCAGCAGACGTAGTTGTGCTAATTCCAAATGAGCGTAATGTAATGTAATGAAATGAATTGTTATAGTAATATTTCAGGGATAATCTTCCATGTAATGTAACATACCAGCAAATTTATCTGTAAGTTGACAAAATTTAGCTCTAATATGCATGGATTTAGGGCAGCACGATATATTGTTTCAGCATTAACATTGGGATGCACAGTAGTTGCATCGAAGGACGCATGTCAAGTAAGGCAGATTAACTTTCAGTTTGACACAAATGGAAAACTCGCATGGGTCTCATTTTCTGTGACTAATAACGGTCAAGCTTTCTTGTTTAAGACCGGTTACATTTACATGTGACCTAGTGTGGTGTCTGTTGTAGGAAGCAAGTGTTCTGCATGTGTGCAGAAAAGTACTATAACCAGGCTGGCAAGTGCCGCAGATGCAGTGGAGTTTACGCTTTTCCAAAATGGAAATTTTATCATCATACTTGAAAAGTCCTGGAAAATTTTTGAATTTTTTTTCATGAAAATGTGTGAGAACCCTGTAATATTGACATAGCAAACTGAGCTGTACTTTGTTTTTTTTTGCTATGTGCAGCAGACGTAGTTGTGCTAATTCCAAATGAGCAATCTACAGAGAGGATTAGGGCAATAAATCACATGGCAGAGATCTTTATGAGAATCTCAACGTTCCTTTTTTAATCTCCTCAAATGTCTCATCAGCCCTCCTCAGAGCCATGCGCCCACCCAATCCTCCGCCCAGCGCTTTGACTGTATATTGCCATGAGCACTATATGCCCATACGCTGTAATGCACAGGTTGGTGCAGCTGCTGTGTGTCAGCACATTACGCTACAGCGAGACCACCTCGAGAGCTATTGCTTTCTGCGAAGTAGGAGGATAGATGGAGCCTCTGAGACTGATACTTTTGACTTCTCCTCACCATACTACGAGGAGTTATTCTCTTAAGCTGGCGATCTAGATGCAGTAGAACATGCCAAAGCTTTGAACTGCAATTTTTTCTACAACCGAAAATCTTCATTAAAACACGATTACTTGAGGGCGAGGGCTAATCCGCCCCCCCCCTAAATCCACTCGAGTTCACGAGGCAGTAATGAAACAGCAGCAACCTATTTCTTTCTATTTAGATCCTGTTATTTGGGGGGATTTTGAGCAGCCAGAGCCCTTGACAGCACTGAGAGCCCTGACGTCAATGCAGCTGCCTCCTAGGACTGTGTAATTTATAATGAAAGGAGTCAAGCAAAGCCCCCACACTGCACAGCTCTCTCTCTCTCTCTCTCACACACACACACACACACACACACACACACACACAGTGAGGTCAGATGCTCTCAGGGTGACAAATGACAAACATCAGTCAGGGAGAAGAGGAGTGTTGGCCCACTCATTTTCCTTAAGTCACCTTGTCACTTCCTTGCTTTATTCTGTATCACAGGTTTACAAAACTTTCTACTGCAGATAATATCAGATTAAACATAAGGAGTGTGTAACTCTTGGCTCGGCTGTAACATCATGCCAATTTTTTCCAGGCACTACTGGGTCATCTGTACTGGGATTTCAGACTCTGTCCATCTGCTGGGCAGCGTGTGTTCGGTGTGTTTTCAGAGACAAGGGACCGAAGCTGAATAATGGGAGACACACGTGTATGTGAGCAGTATGACCTTCAATGATTTCATATAAGAAAACACACACACCATGCACAGCCACAGCATCTACGTCAGCCTGTGTATGCTGCACTGGGCTTTGCAGTTATTAATTGATTTTTTCTTTGATCAGAAAAGGGGCAGCTTTTTCAAAAAGTTCCCCCTTTTGTATTCAGAGCTTGAGCATTTGTCTTCAAGCATTCTTTTTTTATCTATTTATTTTTTGTGTGTAGCTCTAATCCTGAACAGTGCTGTGATCTCCTGTTCTAAAAAATACGCAGTAGGATGTTGTCATCCACCTTCCTCCTGTTGTCATGGCAACCATTGATGTCATTACAGTATCCTTTGGCCTGATGAGTGAATATTGTGATATTTTTTTGGGGGGGGTGGGGGGGGATTACAACTGTCTGTGCTCGAATCATTTTCTTTTTCTCTGTCTCTTCCCCCGAGAGTTTCTGTGACAGACAGCCCGCGGAAGGTCTCAATGGCAGACAATGCCACTGAACACATACTATAAATAACTGCATTTAACTGGAAAATGCAGCCGTCTTTTGGGGAAATTTGCTGCGAGGTTGCTCTTCTCAAATATAGAATGAAAGTGTCAACCTATCTTTTCACATTTTATTTGATGTTTTTTCTTTTGTAGCAGAACAGGTGTTGAGCAGATTTTTATGGGTGGATCCCATTTAACCCTTTGAAACCTAAGCAAGCATTTGCACAATTTCTTTAAAAAAACAACTTAAGAAGAAATTACCTAGAAATTAGGGAGACATTATTAAACAGAAAATTACCTGAAAATTAGTTAACAACCAAACAAAGGGGAAGGTAAAAAAAATACACCAAAAAAAACAAAACAAAACAAAACAGAGAAATGACCTGGAAAATTGCTTAATTTTTAAAAAAGTATTTATGAAAATATAATAATGCTTATTACAATTATCATGCACTGGACTTTTTCCCCAGCTATTTTAAAAGTAATTTCCCAGATATACTTATTTTTTGCAATTTGCGGATCATTTCTTACTCAGTTGTTCATTTTTCTTTTTCTCATGTTTTTGAAAACATTAAACCAATTTGCTTAGGGTAGGTTGAAATATTTCTAAGAGGTGCTTGAATGCAGCACAAGAAAAATGATGTGGTAATAGGTTTCGCAGAGTTAAGCTGCTGTCTCGTAGCTCTTTTCACCGAGTCAAATTAACTTTGAATAAAGCAACAGATGCAAAATGTGAGGTCATGTCGCCTGAAATCTGATCAGCACGAGTGTGACCCATCCCGTGTTTCAGACTTATCAGTTTGGATCAGCAGTACCAAACAGTGTGTTGTGCACATGGTCTGATCCCAGGAAAAGAAGTGAGACCCTGGTTTCCATGAACAGACTGCCCCCCCCCTCCCCTCACCTACCTCTGGTGGTGTATTAGTGGGATTAGCTGTTCTCTGTCTGAGTGTGCTGATTGGATTGACGTGTTCTCTCTACATGAACCTTTCCACACAACAGGGACAAACCTCTGCTTTCAAACGGCACTGAGAGACACTTTTATTTTCTTGTAGAACATTGTGCTTTGGATGCATTCACAGCCTGCAGTCTTCTTCTCAGACATGAAGCCGAGGTCAACCAATCAGAGCTCTGCTAAGGACAGGCCCCCTTTAGCCACACTTTGCTATCAAAAAGGTGTTTGAGTTGCTCGCAGTTTAATAAATATTGACAGGCGATCTCCATGGAGATGGACTAAGTTTGATGTCAGATCAGTGATCTCAGCCATTGGTCACGCAGTGGTACTTATCAGCGGTGATGAATTATTCAGTCCTCCCTTGTGCCCGTAAACACTGAGTATAAAGGAGTTCTGCAAAACATCTGTTTGTACAAAAGGGGAGTGGAGTTTGTTGTCAGGTTGATGTGTGTATGGTGAAGTCTGATTCTTTTTTTTTTTTTTTATCTCAGAAAAGTGTGTTTCAGTCCACATATAGAATTCTGCCTTAAAAAGGGTTGGTGCACCCAAATTCTGAAAAAAAACTCACTAGTGTGTAAATAGTTTTGGTTTTATTTTTAGGGCCAGAGCGCAGTGGTGCAAGGACTCTCTTGGAATGCAAGGAATTATTATTTTTGTGCCAAATGAATT
Source organism: Plectropomus leopardus (assembly GCF_026936395.1). Classification (NCBI taxonomy): domain Eukaryota; kingdom Metazoa; phylum Chordata; class Actinopteri; order Perciformes; family Serranidae; genus Plectropomus; species Plectropomus leopardus. Next base: position 19,427,945 of record NC_142181.1, on the reverse strand, counting down.
GCATTTTTGGAGGTCTAAACATTGGTATGCATGTCCGGCCTGGCAAAAAATGTAGTATTTTGGTGGTTTCCAAAACGGGCGTGGCAAAATGACTCCATAGCGCTCCCTAATGTGTAGCACAAATGGCCAGTTTCACCTACAATTACAAGGCGTGTCCAATCTTTACCCGTTGGTGATGAAAATTTATCAAAGGTCCGCACAAAACTTTTACGGTTTTCCCATGATGTGGCGTAGAATTGTAATGTTTTGCCATAAAACAGGAAATTGTTGTAACTTTGGTGTACATTGTCCAATCTACCTGAAACTTAATGGGTTTGATAAAAGTCCCACCCTGAACACTTTGTATGACAATATTCACTATCCGTTTTAGCGCCACCTAGAGGCCACTGTAAATAATGTTTTTTTATATTTTCATAAACTCCTACACAATTAAACCCACAGAGTTAAAATTCTGTCTGTATAATCTTAAGACCTTCCTGATGCACATGGCGGCTTGTGTACCTAAGGTTGCTGGTTCAAGTCTTATATGGACAGGCTGCTATCTAAGCACAGAGGTAAAGGAAATATCGAAAACACACAAAGTGTCCAGAGGTTTGGCTCAGTGGGTAAATCAGGTGGATAGTGTGCCTGAGGTTGCTGGTTCAAGTCTTGTATGGAACACATGACATTTGACTTTTATGGTATAAACAAAATAAAATGTCAGCTGATATATCTGTCTGCTCTTCTGATATTAGTCATCAATGGCGTACCTTGCAAAGAATACTTAAAACGGTAAAAAAACACACAATTGTCTCCTTATCTACTGAGTTTTCATATACTGAATACTGATTTTCCCTGCCAAGAACTTGATTGATTATTGGCTGTTGGCAGTTGAGTTTTTGCAGATGTCACTGCTGATACTGAGCTAAAGGGAACGACGAAAAGATGTGAAGTGTCTGGAGGTTTGGCTCAGTGGGTAAATCAGGTGGTTAGTATGTCTGAGGTTGTTGGTTCAAGACTCATCCGGGACTGGTGAGATTTGATTATCGTCCTGACTCATAAATCAGTTGCATTTTCAACAGACGTCACTGCCGATACCGAATTTTGCGTTTCAACACCATATGACCCTTATATCATCAGAGCAGACTGATATATCAGCCGATATTTTATTTCATTTATGCCATAAAATATAATTTGGCTGTAGATTCATACAGTTTAGACACTGATTGTGATATTGCAGAACAAATTAAGGCACGTAAAGTTGAGTGATATATCATTTTGGCCGATAAATCAGGTGAAGTAAAACCAGTATTGGCAGGTGCATCTAGAATACTGGACTATTAGCGTTGTTGGAGATCTGCGCTGTCTGAGTGCCCTTTAAGTTGGCGATGAATTGGTTGTCAACCATTGTTGGTGAAGGGTTAAAAAGACTCAATCATGAATGGAAATGACTGCACATTGAAGGAGGAATAGCTAAGATGTCTATGGAACTGTACGTCCTACATGAGAACTGGATTAAAGCAATAGTCGGCCAAATTTCAGGTTCATCTAACCACAGTTTGTGCTGCATATCTCAAAACCAAAACTCTGCATGGCTATATATTACTAAAAGTAAATGACAGTGTTTTTCTGTAATTAAGTTGAATCATCCCTTTAATGTGATCTGGCTTGAGAGAGGCGTCCCTTATGTTGTCATCTTGTTTAAACAAGAAACCTTGTGATTTAAATGTGGTGATACTCCTGTTGGATGTGCCTGAGTCACCATTTTGTGTATGCAGATTTGACTTCAGGTAAATTCCCCTCAGCTTACCAAACTCGTACCAAACAGCAATTAAAAATAGCTCAGCACATTTTCTCCTTTTGCCTTCTCACCTGTTACTCAGACCAGCTGAGTAGAGTTTACTGCCTCAGGGTAAACCTGTCCAGGTACGCTATAATTTACCAGCTAGCAAACAAATTATCTTTTAAAAGCTTCCTCTTGACTACTTGCTCTTTTGTTGTTGAGTCAAGAACTACACATCTGTCATCTCCTCTGGAGTTGTGACAGGAAATATTTAACACATTTGTGATTGGAGCTGGAAAAGCAATAAACCTGTCAAAAAATGTTTTAGTTCCTAAAGTCTAGCAACAGAACCAGTCCTGTAGCTCCTGCTGGATGTACTACCTCAGGAACTTTAGTTCTGGTTGAAATTACTTCAGGTTCAGCTTTGACTCAACAATTTACATGAAGCACTTGGAGTGATTCATTTTTGCGGGTCATTAACCTGTGCCTTCACCATGCAACCCTGTGGTGCTATCAGACTTTGTAGCCACAGGACAATTGGATTATGTGGAAAATATAGCAGAGTATGTTTGATAATTAAAGGGACAGTTTACCCTAAAATCAAAAATACAAATTTTCCCTCTTACCTGTAGTGCTATTTATTAATCTAGACTGTTTTGGTGTGAGTTGTCTAATATTGGAGATATTGGCCTTAGTCTGCTTACTCTCCAGTATAATAGCTAGATGGCATTAGGCTAGTGTTGCTCAAAGTGCCAAAAAGATGCATTTGAGAAATTCATCAGCCATGCCTCTCTCCAGATATTATAACCCAGTTACTCAAGATAATCTACAGTTGTTGTGAGCAGTTTCATATAGGAGCTACATTCTTTCCATCTCCCAAACTACACCGCTAACTGTATCATCCTGCGAAAGGAAGTGTGCATCTACTCAAGGCTGGGAGGCTAATGCTCATGACAGTGCAAGATGTTAACATTAATGGCGTCCTCCTCTAGTGAACTGTAACATTAGCAGTGGCATGGCCAGTGAAAATATCAAGCTGATATTAGTCATCAATGGCGTACCTTGCAAAGAATACTTAAAACAGTTAAAAAACACACAACTGTCTCCTTGTCTACTGAGTTTTCATATACTGAATACTGATTTTCCCTGCCAAAAACTTAGTTGATTATTGGCTCAGTTGAGTTTTTGCAGATGTCACTGCTGATACTGAGCTAAAGGGAACGTCGAAAACATGTGACATGTCTGGAGGTTTGGCTCAGTGGGTAAATCAGGTGGTTAGTATGCCTGAGGTTGCTGGTTCAAGACTCATCTGGGGCTGGTGAGATTTGGTTATCATCCTGACTTATAAATCAGTTGTATTTTCGACAGACGTCACTGCCAATACTGAATTTTGCGTTTTAACACCAAATGACCCTTATATCATCAGAGCAGACTGACTCCTCTAGTGAACTGTAACATTAGCTAGCTCAGTGATGCTACATGGGCAAGCAGTATTGAACTAATACCCTTTTTCCAGCCAAATTCATTGTGTCACATTTGACGTCATGGATCGCCGGCAAACAATTTAATAAGCAGGTGAAAGCAGCATGGAGGCCAGTGAAAATGTTTTGGTATACCTCTTTTTTTATTAGTTAGTCTCTTTCTGAAATTCAGTGGCAACTGGATGGACACAGACGGTATTTTGTGGCAGCCTGTTATTATATTGTGCTGGCAAAGGGGCTGAAATTAGGGTGTCCACTTTTGTTCAGTCATTACTAGCAATCAAAGACGTTCAGAACTGTAGCAAAAAATACCTTTCACTACTGCAAAGTCATTTGTCCTGGGAGTGAGTGCAAGTGCAAATTTTAACCTTTCTTATTAAATACAAGAGCTAAATCTTAGTGGGTGCTAGTGGTTTTTTTTTTTGTCCAGTGGAAAGATGCACGCCTCCTTCTGTGCAGTGATGCAGTTAGAGGGTGTAGTTTGATAGAAAGAAAATAGTTCCTACATGAAACTCATAATAAGGTCTGTGGTTATCTTGAGTAACTGTGTAAACATTTCTGGTGGGTTTTCAAATGTATTTTTGGCACTTGACACTTGACAACTGAGGAGGTTGTGTAATGCACTTTGTGACACGTGGTTAGACATTTTTTTCACTACATTACTGATTTGTTCTGTCTCCTACAATTGTATCTAACCTGACCTAAACAACACTGCCCCCATGACCTCTGGTGGTACTGCGGCGTTAGTCCATGGCAAAGCTTTCAGAAAACCTATACAGACACAAATACACAAAAACAGACAGAATAAACATACAGTATGGACAGAAGGCTCAATCCGTGCCCATATACATATCTAATGTTAAGCATATGTGAACCTTAAAAGAAAAAAATGTGTACTTTTGGTTTTGGCATGAACTATCCCTTTAAGTATCACCTCTGTAATCGTGTTTAAATGATCATGATGAACACAAGCCATGTCATGTTAAAATCTTAACATGTCATAACACACACTGACAGATTATATGTAAACACGTACAAAAGAAAACCCCCACAACATTTTTATGTTCAATAAACTTTTTTAATCTCAACAGCAAGTTAGCTTATGTGTGGTCAACATCAATGAAGGTAAATATAAAACTGGATTTCTATTGATAGATTGTTTTTGTTTTATCAGCAGGAGGTGAAATTATGATACTTGGAAACACATCCACTAGAATCTTCATGACTTTAGTCTTCAACTACAGAAATATTGCTATAATACTTTGAAATGGCATACACTGATTGACCAACAAGAAAAAAGCACGGTAGAGAAGCTGACAAAGAAGCTCCAAAACTCCACACGGTGGGTCGTACAGGGAAACTTCTGAGGGACTTTGGTTTTGTACCTTTGTAAAACCTGGCTCTACTTACTTTCGGAAAAAAAAAGCAATCATAAGAAAATAAATGATAAAAGGGTTCAATCAGAAATAATGGCGCAATTCAAAAATCTTAATTTAGATTGAAAATATGAAAAAGTAAAAGGCACACTGAACACTTTTCACGTTCAACACAAAGTTCAACTCGGTGCACTGAAGATTCACTACACCACTAATTTGTACAAAGAACACTTGTCGTAAACGGACAAGTGTTTCTCTTTCTTGGATTTAAATCAACAATCAGATAAAGTGTTACTGTGTCTGGTCTTTCTTTGAAAGAAATGTGTTTTGTGTCCATTATTGGTGGGGAAGAGAGAGGAGAGAGGTGTTTCCTACGGATTGCGGTTCGTTTCATCTGCCGCGAAACAGCAGAGCAATACAATCCTTTCGCCACCTCCTCCTCTCTCGCTACATCTTTTCTTCCCCTTGTTGTCAAAGTGCTCCAGTATTTAACATCCACAGATCATCATGAAGCTGTTCTAGCCTGACCATTGGTAAAATGACAGCAAACAATCATCAAAGTATTCACTTCATGGCGAAATCCATCCTCTGACACTTAAACACTGTATCAACAATTTTAATTTTCAGCAAACAGAATTATAATTTCATGTTGAAGCTGCCTCACACTTGTATTTTAGCAACTTCTCTTTCTAAATGACATTTTCAGTATGACCCACAAACGGGTTTCAAGCTTCTTCCTGTCTTTAAATGTGGGTGTATGACCGTACAAACTTAACCAGCATTTGTCAATTTTAGGGTGGGACTATTAACATAACCACAAGACCTGTTTTGCAACATGTCTTGTGGCTGCAGCACATTCAGGCCATTGTTGTTAAGTTATAAGTATCTCTGCCCTTTTGACTTTTAAATGTCAGAGCTAAATGGTGACTTAGTCAGCATTTGTTCGTCGATCCTGAGATCAAAACTCTGTTAGGCCAACAGTTAGTCTGCTGCAGAGCTGCTGCAGAGCTTACATAGGTAGAAGTACAACACAGCAACAAATCTGATAATCAGTGTTTTGTTTAAGGGAATATTTCACCAAAAAATGACCATTTGTATATCAATTAGTCATGGCCTATTAGCTTGAATTTGTAAAGAAAACTTAGTTTTGCTCGCATGCCACAGAACACAGTGAAGATATGATTGACAGAGGACTACCTTTAACAACAGCAAAACTGTACCAAAACATCTGTTTACAAACTCATTCACTATATATCCAAGTCTCAGTTATCCAGTCGTATGTTCAGTGCTTCCCAAACATACATTTCACTAAAACCTTACAATTTAAAAATGAACTGAAAGCGAAACTTTCCTTTCAAAGCCAAAACTAAGGCTTTTTGTGTTTTAGCAAAGCAATGTGATTGAGAAGTACTGAGCATACGACTGGATAAATGAGACTTGGATTCTTTTCTTTTTTTAAAGATTATTTTTTTGGCATTTTTGCCTTTAATAGATAGGACAGAGTGATGGCGTGCAGCAAAAAGGGCCATGAGCTGGAATTGAACCCCCGGCCACACTGCAGCAAGGACACTGTCTTCATAAATGAGACGCCTGCTTTATCCACTAAACCACCAGATGCCCCAGAGACACTTGGATTCTACTGCACAAGTTATGCAAGAGTTTGTGAAGAGATGTTTTGATATAGTTCTGCTGTTGTTAAATTTGGTTTCTAATCAATCAATAAATAAATATGTTCGCCATTTTCTATGGAGGTATGCAAGAAAAACAACAGTGTTAAAAGCATTTTAGGATGGATTTTTCCTTGTCTTGCACAGGACTGCAACCGCAGTTGGTCCACTTTTTCTAGCCATCATTTAAGACTGTTAACTGCAACTGTAAAGACTCTCAGTCACACCACTTTAGAGTCTGATTGTGAACTCTAAGACATCTGCACGGTGCAGTATACAGACTGAGAGCGACTGTCTTGTTTTGACGGCTAATCTGACAGTTAAACCCACGACCACTGAAGGTCAAGCAGTCTGACAGATGGTCACAGTCCAATAATCTCATCTCGAACCCTCTAATGTTGGCTGTCTTGTTATTCCAATGAAAATTAGTTTGAAGAAGAAAAAAAAAAAACATCTGGCAGAGAGGATACATCTGTGTGCTTCAAGTAGATTGAACATAGTCTAGGTGATGTAAAAAAAAAAAAGAAAGAAAAAAAAGATCTCTCTTGTTGCTGGTTCGCTGTAGGTCAAAGAGCAGTGGTGAGCCTGTAGTCAAAATCCAGTGTCAGCTGATTGATGTTTTGCTGATCTTTGTCTCACAGCGGCTCCAGTGTCAGAGAGAGAAACATTCTTTCATGAACTCTAATGCGGGGAATCTTTAAGGGGTCGTTTTATTATTATAAACATGATCCATCATTAACAGCACAGAGGCATGACTGGAGCACTGAGGATGTAAACCAGAATTAATCTAAACGCTACGACTGTGCACCAAAGCACAATTTGTGTTATTGAATGGAGACGTCAATACAGTGTTTGTTTGTTTTTCAGACAAATGACGCGATGGAGGCAGTTTTTTTAAGTATGAATTGTGCAAATACATCCTTCTCTCTCTCTCTCTCTCTTCTGCATGCACACATACACACGCACACACACACAAAACGGTCTCCACGCTCGACCCTTCCAGGGTGAGTGGGGGGGTGGGGGGATTATCTCCTGGTTACATCATCAGCTCAAGTGATGTCACTGCTGACGACTCTGAGGTCCCCGGGAACAAATCAGAGCTGGCTGTACAGGTGAGGCTTCCATTCATAATCTCTCAACATCAAGGATTAATATTGCTTCAGTATTGCCACAAAAATAGAATAATATTGACTGTCTAAAACACCGCTACTTCTCAACCAAACACACGTTAATTACATCAGCCCTCATTTATCAGGCAAATGCATGACCCACAATTCATTTGTTAAACAGATGTGTGGCCATTCCACCTGCAAAACTGGCAATTATCCTCATTTTATGAGTTTAATGAGACCCGGCATGTGTGTGCAATCTGATGGAAAAGTGGGGAAAAAAGCAGTTCAGTAGTGTACAAAATAAATCAGGATCAGTAGTTCTAAAAACACAAAGAAAACCCAAAAAAAGGTATTATTTATGTCACATGACACAAAAGCCTGCAGCTACAGAATTATGTCCTGTGCATCTGTTACTTTCAGTGACTTAAGCGCATCTAAAAGGTGCATTACTCCACAGCCTGGTGCTTCATTAAGCACGCTTGTTTCGGCAAAAATGCTACCTGTTAGTGTTAAAGCCTTTGCACTCATGGATACAGCCATCAAGTTAGCCTTGGCGCTCACATACGTGTGTGAAATCATTATTATAAAACACTTTTAACACTTGAATTTGTGGTGATGTCAATTGTACCATGATAAATGAGGGCCATTTACTCTGGTTCAATTATTTTTTATCTACTGAAATAAAAAAAAATGCACAAGTGTTTTGAGAACTAGTCTATTGTTGTTGATGGTGTCCTTTTAAATACAAAAACCACTGCCAGCCATTGTCCTTATCTGACAGTCAGTCCTAAATTATTTCACTTCCAAACCATTTCTAGGTGAGATGCTGCACTCTGGCAGCCTCCAGGATGTGCAGCAACCCCCCCACCCCCCAGGCTGCATGGCGCAGTCCTCACAGGTGTCACAACGTCCGTGACAACAGCAGCCTTGCCAAGTCAGCGCGGCGGAGCTCACATTGTGCCACATATCAGACCTGTTCCTGCCTCACAGAGCTGATGACAACTACAACAGACGAAGGGGAGGAGAAAGGGAGGTAGGCTAAGGGAGGATTGTGGTAGAAAGGTTGTCTGTTCATCACAACTAAGAAATGAAGTTTGTATTAGTCGTACAAAAATTAACACTTTTCCTTCCCTGTTGCTACGCTTGTGACCTCCACTTATATCTCCATTCTCTCTGCTCTCAGCACTGTAGGTTCTCATTGCTTAATACTGCTTTCTATGAACCTCCTCAGCAGGCATTAGTTGACTAGTACGAAGCCATGCTGGGAGTCCACGGTCTCCATCATCTCACTGTCCAGGAGGGAGCCCTGCAGCTCAGGCAGACCCAGGCCGCCTGACTGCCCCGAACCAGCCAATACCCCCCCCACAGCTCTGGCTTCAGCCTCTCCTGGAGCAGGCGGTGGCAACAAGATGGGGTCCAGAGGGAAGTCATACTGCTCTGGGTGAAGCCCCTCAGAGCAGGGGCCCAGGGCCTGCTGCTCACAGCCTGCAGAGTAGCTGAAGCCCATGCTGCTGGCGGAGGCTTCATGAGGCAGTGGATGATGGAGCTGGTGGTGGAGGTGAGATCCGGGGGGCAGGTGTTGGGTGTAGTGGTGGTGGCTCATGTAGGGATCATAAACAAGGCCCTCGCTCGGTTCCATCAAGGGGCTCAGGCTATGAGGGTGGCTGAAGGGAGGCGAGGCCTGAGGACTGCCCTGCTGCTGGGGCTGAGGCTGGTGGGCGGCTGACATTGGGGGGCCCTGAGGGGAACTCTGAGATGTTGCCCGGTCCAGAGCAGGGCCGCCCGTTGGGTAGGAACCTTCAGCTATCTGCATCTGGTTGAAGTAGGCCTGCAGCCCCATGCCCTGTGACTGCTGCAGGTACATCCTCTTCTGGTTCAGTCTGTTGGGAGCACAGTAGATACCACTTAAATCAAGATAACACTTTGAATCAAAACAAGGATTTAGCAAAATGCTTGGAAAATGTATGCACGAGGTCGAGCCTGAAAATTCTGTAATCAAAGTGGAACTGGAAAAATATAACTGAACTGAAACATGGTTTTTCCTGCATGTTGTACATGCGAATGTTAATATAAGCTGGTCCAAGACCACCAAACCGCTGCCCACATCAACTTCTGATTCAGCAATTCAAAAGGCCTGTTGTGTTCATTTATGGTTGGAGAAACAGTCGACCATTCAGAGCTTAGTAGATTTGATTTAAGATACAGTTGGAAATCCTCATAAAAATAACTTTGTTTCAAATTTGCTGAAACTGTCACTATATTCTGAAAGAAGTACAGGAAACAGATTGTCTCTTAAAATATATCATGTCCCTCCTCCTTCTTCTGCTTATAATGGCATTTGCTAGAATTGACCATGACTCACTTAAAACAACCAATGACAGCCGAGGAGTCAATGACTGTCTATGAACTACAGTCAACCTGCAAAACTAGGCTGCGCTGATCAAATATGAATCAAGATTCTGTTACTGGATCGCCTTTTTTGCCTCATGTATTCAGAGACATATTTTAGTGTGCTGTTCAACTTCAAAATGAGTTTGTGACCAAGCACGTTGGAGACAGTCAGTCGAAGTACACTAAAATATCTAAATATATTTCTGAAAACATTTGATATGAGAAATAGGCGATGCAGTAACAGAACATTCATTCACATTTGATCAGAGCTGCCTGGTTTAACAAGCAGTGATTGACGGCTGGGTTAGAGACTGCTTGGCTCTGATTGGCTATTTTCGTTCATGTGCAGTGAGGCTGTTAGAATTGTTACAAGGCAAACAAGTAGGCAGAGGCAAATGATTTTTTACATGTTATCTGCCTAATTTACTGCTGTGTGAATATAGTGAAAATGAACGTAAATATGTCTCAGCTGTAGCCTTAAGAATGGGGGTGCCCTTTTCCTACATTACCAGCTTGCTACCAAGCTACATCCATGAAAATAGTGACAGAAAAATGGGGATAAGCATGGATGAGGCTGATGCAGCTGTACAGAAATAACAAGTCTTAAACTGAGATGTTTCAATGTGAAACATGTTGACTGCCACACTACCAACTGTTACCGCAGCTAGGGCAAAACAAAAATTAAATAAACCCCTTCTAACAAGAAATCAGCAAACATGAACACTATGTAAGGCTGAATGACTGATGTGAAACAAAATGGCATTTCTGTGTAATTATTAGGCTCGATCATTGTAGCTCTCAAACCTGGCTTTATTCCTGATTGTTTAATAAAAGTTCTGTTCTTGTCATTGAAATACAATTTATGACTAAGTCTTCTTATTTGGATTTTTTACATTAAAGCAAATACTTTTTTTTTCCGCTCTAAATAAAATCTTCAAGCAGTCAAGCAGTGAAAGGTCACCTCAGCTAAATGTACACTTGAGAAAAGCACTGAAAATATTTCATTCAAAGGAAAAAAAAGGGGTGTAGCAGTGTGAATTACCTGTGTTCCTGCAGTTGTTGCTCTAAACTTCGAGTGTCCTTACAGAAAAGTTGGCAGCTAGCGGGACTGTTTGCCAAGACGTTGGCCTTTGGGGCAAAAGAGAGATTGGCACTGATGACAAACTGTTTCATTATTGTTGCATCGTGGTAGAGCTGATATCCAGTAAATTTCCAAATGATTTCACTTAATATTACAAGTAAGACAGGTGTAAATCAGGCATAAACTTGAATACAACAGCTGAATAGTCATATTGAGAGAGTGTAGTTGGTGTTGGACTGTACCTGTAGTCTATGAGTGAGGTATTGTGTCTCTAAACTCTGTCTGCGGGACAGGAGAGGTGGCTGCGGCCCACCTCGATATAAAGCTAGACCCTCCTGCTGCTTGGATGCCTCACCCTTCAATCAGAAACATAAAGCATTAGAACAAGGGAAGCTTGCTATTCATGCACACGCATGCACGTGGACATCCCAGATCCTCTCTCCTGTTGGCCAATAAGCTGTGTCGGGGTCTAGGTGCTTCATCGTGTGGTCTAACTGGATTATCCATGCTGTCTCCTGCCCAAATGCCTGTGTGGTGACTGATCAGCCAGATGCCTTTCTCTAAATGGCATGTACCACGGGGATTACACAGTAGTTAAATGAAATGAAAGCAAATTAAAAGGATGATGGGGCCTGAGCATCATAACAACAAAGAGCTGCGTTATTGCATTATGAGGGATGGACAAAAGTAAAACAACTAGATGTCTGCTTCAGTTAATTTTGTTTGTGTGTGTGTGTGTGTTTTTTTTGTATTTTTTACAGGAAGGCCTTGGGATTTTTCATAAATGGTTCCCCTTGCAGTGCGAGTATATGTGTGTGTGTGTGTCATTTTGTGAATATGTGTGCATGGCTTTGTGTGTGATTGCAGCTTGGGCCTATTGAGTGCCAGTTACTACTATGGGTAAGTCTGACTGACTTCAACAAAGGCTGCATTCACTTTGGCCTAGGCTCCAGGCCCCAGAGGGACGAGAGACAGTAAACAAGCCACAGTTGGCTGCCTCTCCTGGGGTTGCACAACAGCCTGGGTAACTGTTTTTTAAATTTTTTTTATTTCAGGGCAACATGGGGTGAGGATGGTAGAGACTGGGGCTGAGAATGAGTTTGGGAAGAGAATGATGTTGAATTGGTTGAGTTAAGGCCAATGTGTGCAAGTGTTTGTGTTGTTTTTCAGCAGGACTGACCTCCAGGAGGTTGTGCAAGTGGTGCTGTGGTCCCAGGGGGCCCATGGCGGCCCCTTCCCCAGAGCCCATCTGCTCCACCAACATCTGGACTTTGTTCAGTTCCAGGATGCCTTTGGTCCTCGCCAAGTTCTGGAGTTGCTGCCGAAACGCAACCAGACCTAGGAGCACAAACAAAAGTAAGTATTGATTCTTGCAGCTGATGAATACAATCAGTTCTCTCTTCATAACATGTCAAAGTCTCAATCCTCTTAGAAATACTGGCTCACTGATGTTAGCAAACTGGGTAATTGGTTAGCACTTGTCATTGCCCCTACTGATAATGTGGCTGGATGTACGTCTAAGCCACTGTGGGTGTGTGCAAATGTGACAGTATATGTTTGTGTGTGTGTGTGTGTGTGTGTGTATGTGTGTGTGTGTGTGTGTGTGTGAGCAAGTAGCTCTGATAAGACCCATCCAGTGGTGACGAGCAGTGGATGGGAATGATAGGACCTGACTCACTGTGATGGTGGGAGTTATTTAAAACCAGAGTCAGCAGTCTGACGCAAAAAGAATCCACTGCATCAACACTCTCCAAAGAGGATTACAGAGAATAAATAAATAAATAACAGGAAATACCAACTGGGAGTGCACAATGCAGGCTGTCAGTGTGATTCTAGGGAAGTAACATTTAAGCGATAGTTACAGTTTATACTTTGCTAAAGCGCAGGTAATTTACAACCAGCCGGCAAAGAATAATGTCACTGTAAAGGGAAAAAATGAAGAGGTAGAAGGTGTTTAACATTGTCGCTTATATTTTAGCTTCTCTGTCTTTCTGGTGTGGAGTAGAGATGAACCCTGCCTGCCACAGACTGAAACTTTGAAAAGGGAAAGAAAAGCAATGGGCTTGTATCAAGGGAGAGGAGGAGTGAGAGAGAAGGAGAGAAAGAAGGAGGAAGACAGCGAGATATGTGGGCTGAAACCTTTAAAAATATCTGTCTGTGATTCATAACCTGAATCATCACCGTCATATTCGTCAGAGAGACTGGAGAAGATGAGAGTAGGGAAGAGAGAGATGAGAAAAAAGTGTGTGAAAGATAGGAGGGCGAGCAAGTGGAAGAGGGAATGAGGTACTTGCGCATGTGTCTAGAAGGGTGTGAGGGAGCAGCTGCAGCAGGGGTGCTGCGTCTGTGTCATGTGAATCAGTGCTCTTCCTCTTTTCTGGTGCTCAGAGCCTCAAATGTATGCACATTGACATTTTATACATCAAACTCTATGCAGATCATGGCGGCTGGGCTTTCAGGAGACGTGTTGGATATGGCATCTGATTGGAGCTTTCAAAAGCTTGTCTTGTTGACTTCCACTTGAGACAGTGATTTTCTGTGTGTCGGAATATCTCTTAGCAATCTCTCAAGAGTGTGTCTGTGCTTGCTGCATTCAGCTGTGTGGGGAGAGCAATAGAGATACTATAATTATATTAGGAGATGTTAATATGTCTGTGACCATGTTGCAATTTTGACTATTGAGTACTTTACAATGTTTTGGTGTTCTTTTTATCCCCTAAATTGGTGATTTGATGATGTCAAGGTAAATTTTGACCGCTTATGATGAACAACTAGATGGAAGTTTTAAAGCAATGCCCTTTACTTTATCTGTCTCTGTGGGCAAAAGCTACATTAAATCTAATTGTGTTCCATTAATATTTAGATGCTTAACAAATTGAATTTAATTTAATTCAATTTAAAAAACCTTAAAACACCGTGAAATAGAGTAACAAGACACGTCATAGCATAGAATCTTACAAAAATGTCCAAAAGCACGAAAATAATGTATGAAAATGAAAAAAAAAAAGGCAAGGCTATAGTATGGCAAAAAATGTCATAAAATAACATGTCCCAAAAACAGCTTAAAACACCTTAAAACAGCATAAAATAGAGTGCAAAGATAAATCATAGCATAGAATCTTACAAAAATGTCCAAAAACATGAAAATAATGTATGTCCAAAAAATTACCAAAAAGGCAAGGCTATAGTATAGCAAAAATGTCAAAATATGACACGTCCCAAAAACAGCTGAAAACACCCCAAAACAGCATAAAATAGCCTGCCGAGAAATGCCACAGCATAGAATGTTGCAAAAACGGCCAGAAACACCAAGATAATGCATGTCCAAAAAATGACAAAGAAGGCAAGGCTATAGTATGGCAAAAAAGGCAAAATATGACATGTCCCAAAAAAAGCTGAAAACACTTCAAAACAGCATAAAATAGTGTAATGAGACACGCCATAGTATAAAATCTTCAAAAAACAGCCAAAAGCACCAAAATATAGCATGTTGAAAAAATGACCGAAAAAGCAAGGCTATAGTATGGCAAAAAATGTCAAAATATGACATGTCCTAAAAACAATTGAAAACACTTTAAAACAGCATAAAATAGCGTACTGAGACACGCCACAACATAGAATTTTCTGAAAATGGCCCAAAACGCCAAAATATAGCATGTCCAAAAAATGACCAAAAAAAAGGCAAGGCTATATAGTATGGCAAAAATGTCAAAATATGACATGTCCTGAAAACAGCTGAAAACACCCCAAAACAGCATAAAATAGCCTGCCAAGAAACGCCATAGCATAGAATGTTGCAAAAACGGCCAAAAACACCAAGATAATGCATGTCCAAGAAGTGACAAAAAAGGCAAGGCTATAGTATGGCAAAAATGCCAAAATATGACATGTTCCAAAAACAGCTTAAAACACCTCAAAACAGCATAAAATAGCACACTGACACGCGCCATACCATAGAATTTTCCAGAACTGGCCAAAAACACCATAGTAATGCATGTTGAAAAAAATGACCAAAAAGGCAAGGCTATAGTAAGGCAAAAATGTCAAAATATGACATGTCCCAAAAACAGCTTAAAATACCTTAAAACAGCAAAAAATGGAGTGCAAAGATAAATCATAGCATAGAATCTTCCAAAAATGTCCAAAAACACGAAAATAATGTATGTCCAAAAAATGACAAAAAAGGCAAGGCTATAGTATGGCAAAAAATGTAAAACTATGACATGTCCCAAAAACAGCTGAAAACACTTCAAAACAGCATAAAATAGTGTAATGAGACACGCCATAGCATAAAATCTTCAAAAAACAGCCAAAAACACCAAAATATAGCATGTTGAAAAAAATGACCAAAAACGCAAGGCTATAGTATGGCAAAAATGTCAAAATATGACATGTCCCAAAAACAGCTAAAAACACCTCAAAACAGAATAAAATAGCGTACTGACATACGCAATGGTATAGAATCTTTCAAAAATGGCCAAAAACACCAAAAAAATACATGTCCAAAAAATGAAAAAAAATGGCAAGGCTATAGTATGGCAAAACTGTCAAAATATGACATGTCCCAAAAACAGCTGAAAACACCTTAAAAAGCATTAAACAGCTTAAGGAGACCCGCCAGAGCATAGAATCTTTCATGAATGGCCAAAAACACCAAACTATAGCATGTTGAAAAAATGAAAAAAAAAAAGGCAAGGCAAAAATGTCAAAATATGACATGTCCCAAAAACAGCTGAAAACACCTTAAAAAGCATTAAATAGTGTAATGAGACCCGCCAGAGCATAGAATCTTTCATAAATGGCCAAAAACACCAAAAAAATACATGTCCAAAAATTGACCAAAAAAAAGGCAAGGCTATAGTATGGCAAAACTGTCAAAATATGACATGTCCCAAAAACTGCTGAAAACACCCTAAAAAGCATTAAATAGCGGAATGAGACTCGCCAGAGCATAGAATCTTTCATAAATGGCCAAAAACACCAAAATATAGCATGTTGAAAAAATGACCAAAAAAAAGGCAAGGCTATAGTATGGCAAAACTGTCAATATATGACATGTCCCAAAAACAGCTAAAAATACCTCAAAACAGAATAAAATAGCGTACTGACACACGCCATGGTATAGAATCTTTCAAAAACGGCAGAAAACACCAAAAAAATGCATGTCCAAAAAATGAAAAAAAATGGCAAGGCTATAGTATGGCAAAACTGTCAAAATATGACATGTCCCAAAAACAGCTGAAAACACCTTAAAAAGCATTAAATAGCTTAAGGAGACCTGCCAGAGCATAGAATCTTTCATAAATGGCCAAAAACACCAAAAAAATGCATGTCCAAAAATTGACCAAAAAAAAGGCAAGGCTATAGTATGGCAAAAATGTCAAAATATGACATGTCCCAAAAACAGCTAAAAACACCTCAAAACAGAATAAAATAGCATACTGACACGCGCCATGGTATAGAATCTTTCAAAAACGGCCAAAAACACCAAAAAAATGCATGTTGAAAAAATGACAAAAAAAGGCAAGGCTATAGTATGGCAAAACTGTCAAAATATGACATGTCCCAAAAACAGCTAAAAACACCTCAAAACTGAATAAAATAGCGTACTGACACACGCCATGGTATAGAATCCTTAAAAAATGGCCAAAAACACCAAAAAAATGCATGTCCAAAAATTGACCAAAAAAAAGGCAAGGCTATAGTATGGCAAAAATGTCAAAATATGACATGTCCCAAAAACAGCTTAAAACACCTCAAAACAGCATAAAATAGTGTAATGAGACACGCCATAGCATAAAATCTTCAAAAAAACAGCCAAAAACACCATAATATAGCATGTTGAAAAAAATGACCAAAAAGGCAAGGCTATAGTATGGCAAAAATGTCAAAATATGACATGTCCCAAAAACAGCTGAAAACACTTCAAAACAGCATAAAATGGTGTAATGAGACACACCATAGCATAAAATCTTCAAAAAACAGCCAAAACCACCAAAATATAGCATGTTGAAAAAATGACCGAAAAAGGCAAGGCTATAGTATGGCAAAACTGTCAAAATATGACATGTCCCAAAAACAGCTGAAAATACCTTAAAAAGCATTAAATAGGGGAATGAGACCGTCCAGAGCACAGAATCTTTCATAAATGGCCAAAAACACCAAAATATAGCATGTTGAAAAAATGACCAAAAAAAAGGCAAGGCTATAGTATGGCAAAAATGTCAAAATATGACATGTCCCAAAAACAGCTGAAAACACCCCAAAACAGCATAAAATAACCTGCCGAGAAACACCATAGCATAGAATGTTGCAAAAACGGCCAAAAACACCAAGATAATGCATGTCCAAAAAATGACCAAAAAGGCAAGGCTATAGTATGGCAAAAATGCCAAAATATGACATGTTCCAAAAACAGCTTAAAACACCTCAAAACAGCATAAAATAGCACACTGACACGCGCCATACCATAGAATCTTCAAAAATGTTCCAAAATGCCAAAATATAGCATGTTGAAAAAAATGACCGAAAAAGCAAGGCTATAGTATGGCAAAAATGTCAAAATATGACATGTCCCAAAAACAGCTGAAAACACCTCAAAACAGCATAAAATAGCACAGTGAGACACACCATACCATAGAAAACACCATAGTAATGCATGTAAAAAAAAATGTCAAAAAAAAAGTCAAAATATGACATGTCCTATTCTGTCATTTTCAGCTATTTTGCAACATTATGATGTACTTGGCTGTTTGACATTCTTTATTATGACGTGTCTATACTTTGTGGTTTTCAGCTCTTCTTTCGAAATGGAATTTTGGGAGACCAGCCAAGAATGGAAACTCAAACCCAGATCCTAACCCGAGCTGCCGATTCCACCCAAGGGAGATTAACCCCTTCATGAACATGCAAACAGCTGTACCCTGGCTCATGAGTATGTTTAACATATTCATGAATCAGCAGCAGCAGCCGTTTCAGCAATCAGTGGCAGGAAACCCAGCAGCAGGAGGAGGAAGCTTTGTCCCAAACATGACACACAATTTCTCTTCAAACACGCCACCCCAAAGCCAGCCAGTGAGGAGAGATGGAGAATGAAGCGAGTGATGACACGAAGGACCTCCAGATTAACAGAAATAACAAATCACTGTGTGTGCTTTTTGGGGGTTTTGTTGCTGTTGCCTTATCTTGCTTAGTCCTTGTGTTAGACAGTATATGTAACTCCCATAAAAAGGAGTAAGGTAACTGTTGCTTTTGATTTAAATAAAGCCTGCATCAAGCAGTTTTAACCTTTGTCTACCATCCCCTGGGTGTTCGCCTTTTTTTTTGTGTGGGCCTATTCAGAACAAACTACAAACAAATGTCTCCAGTGAGCTTTGATAGGACTGGCTGCTGTTATCATGATTTATGAGTTAAACGTTAGTAGGCTAGCCCACTTCAGCCAATCAATATGTCCAAAAAAGAGCTGAACACCACATATTAAAACATGTTGAGACATATCATATAAAAGGCTGTTGAAAAACAACCAAAAATACCATAATATAGAGTAATGTAAAAAAAAAAAAAAAAGGCAAGGCTATAGTATGGCAAAAAACTCAAAATATGACATATCCCAAAAACAGCTGAAAACACCTCACAACAGCACAAAACAGTGTGCCAAGACACGCCATAGTATAGAATCTTTCAAAAGCTGCCAAAAAAACCCCCAAAAAATGCATGTCCAAAAAGTGACAAAAAAAGGCAAGGCTATAGTATGGCAAAAAATGTCAAACTATGACATGTCCCAAAAACAGCTTAAAACACCTCAAAACAGAATAAAATAGCACACTGACACGCGCCATACCATAGAATCTTTCAAAAACGCCCAAAAACACAAAAAAAATGCATGTCCAAAAAATGACCAAAAAAAAAGGCAAGGCTATAGTATGGCAAAACTGTCAAAATATGACATGTCCCAAAAACAGCTAAAAACACCTCAAAACAGAATAAAATAGCGTACTGACATACGCCATGGCATAGAATCTTTCAAAAACGACCAAAAACACCAAAAAAATGCATGTCCAAAAAATGACCAAAAAAAATGGCAAGGCTATAGTATGGCAAAAATGTCAAAATATGACATGTCCTAAAAACAGCTAAAAACACCTCAGAACAGAATAAAATAGCGTAATAAGACTCACCATGGCATATAATCTTTCATAAATGGCCAAAAACACCAAAAAAATGCATGTCCAAAAATTAACCAAAAAAAAGGCAAGGCTATAGTATGGCAAAACTGTCAAAATATGACATGTCCCAAAAACAGCTAAAAACACCTCAAAACAGAATAAAATAGCGTACTGACACACGCCATAGCATAGAATCTTTCAAAAACGGCCAAAAACACCAAAAAAATGTATGTCCAAAAAATGACCAAAAAAAAGGCAAGGCTATAGTATGGCAAAACTGTCAAAATATGACATGTCCCAAAAACTGCTAAAAATACCTCAAAACAGAATAAAATAACGTACTGACACACACCATGGTATAGAATCTTTCAAAAACGGCCAAAAACACCAAAAAAATGCATGTCCAAAAAATGAAAAAAAAAAAGGCAAGGCTATAGTATGGCAAAACTGTCAAAATATGACATGTCCCAAAAACTGCTAAAAATACCTCAAAACAGAATAAAATAGCGTAATAAGACTCACCATGGCATATAATCTTTCATAAATGGCCAAAAACACCAAAAAAATGCATGTCCAAAAATTGACCAAAAAAAAGGCAAGGCTATAGTATGGCAAAACTGTCAAAATATGACATGTCCCAAAAACAGCTAAAAATACCTCAAAACAGAATAAAATAGCGTACTGACATACGCCATGGTATAGAATCTTTCAAAAATGGCCAAAAACACCAAAAAAATGCATGTCCAAAAAATGACCAAAAAAAAGGCAAGGCTATAGTATGGCAAAACTGTCAAAATATGACATGTCCCAAAAACAGCTAAAAATACCTCAAAACAGAATAAAATAGAGTACTGACACACGCCATAGCATAGAATCTTTACAAAACGGCCAAAAACACCAAAAAAATGCATGTCCAAAAAATGACCAAAAAAACAGGCAAGGCTATAGTATGGCAAAACTGTCAAAATATGACATGTCCTAAAAACAGCTAAAAACACCTCAAAACAGAATAAAATAGCGTAATAAGACTCACCATGGCATATAATCTTTCATAAATGGCCAAAAACACCAAAAAAATGCATGTCCAAAAATTGACCAAAAAAAAGGCAAGGCTATAGTATGGCAAAACTGTCAAAATATGACATGTCCCAAAAACAGCTAAAAATACCTCAAAACAGAATAAAATAGCGTACTGACATACGCCACGGTATAGAATCTTTCAAAAACGGCCAAAAACACCAAAAAAATGCATGTCCAAAAAATGACCAAAAAAAAGGCAAGGCTATAGTATGGCAAAACTGTCAAAATATGACATGTCCCAAAAACAGCTAAAAACACCTCAAAACAGAATAAAATAGCGTACTGACATACGCCATGGTATAGAATCTTTCAAAAACGGCCAAAAACACCAAAAAAATGCATGTCCAAAAAATGAAAAAAAAAAAGGCAAGGCTATAGTATGGCAAAACTGTCAAAATATGACATGTCCTAAAAACTGCTAAAAATACCTCAAAACAGAATAAAATAGCGTACTGACACACGCCATGGTATAGAATCTTTCAAAAACGGCCAAAAACACCAAAAAATGCATGTCCAAAAAATGAAAAAAAAGGCAAGGCTATAGTATGGCAAAACTGTCAAAATATGACATGTCCCAAAAACTGCTAAAAATACCTCAAAACAGAATAAAATAGCGTACTGACACACGCCATAGCATAGAATCTTTCAAAAACGGGCAAAAACACCAAAAAAATGCATGTTGAAAAAATGACCAAAAAAAAGGCAAGGCTATAGTATGGCAAAACTTTCAAAATATGACATGTCCCAAAAACAGCTGAAAACACCTTAAAAAGCATTAAATAGCTTAAGGAGACCCGCCAGAGCATAGAATCTTTCATAAATGGCCAAAAACACCAAAAAAATGCATGTCCAAAAATTGACCAAAAAAAAGGCAAGGCTATAGTATGGCAAAACTGTCAAAATATGACATGTCCCAAAAACTGCTGAAATACCTCAAAACAGAATAAAACAGCGTACTGACATACACCACGGTATAGAATCTTTCATAAATGGCCAAAACACCAAAAAATGCATGTCCAAAAATGAACAAAAAAAGGCAAGGCTATAGTATGGCAAAACTGTCAAAATATGACATGGCCCAAAAACAGCTAAAAATACCTCAAAACAGAATAAAATAGCGTACTGACATACGCCATGGTATAGAATCTTTCATAAATGGCCAAAAACACCAAAAAAATGCATGTCCAAAAAATGAAAAAAAAGGCAAGGCTATAGTATGGCAAAACTGTCAAAATATGACATGTCCCAAAAACAGCTAAAAACACCTCAAAACAGAATAAAATAGAGTACTGACATACGCCATGGCATAGAATCTTTCAAAAACGGCCAAAAACACCAAAAAAATGCATGTCCAAAAAATGAAAAAAAAGGCAAGGCTATAGTATGGCAAAACTGTCAAAATATGACATGTCCCAAAAACAGCTAAAAATACCTCAAAACAGAATAAAATAGAGTACTGACACACGCCATAGCATAGAATCTTTACAAAACGGCCAAAAACACCAAAAAAATGCATGTCCAAAAAATGACCAAAAAAACAGGCAAGGCTATAGTATGGCAAAACTGTCAAAATATGACATGTCCCAAAAACTGCTAAAAATACCTCAAAACAGAATAAAATAGCGTACTGACACACGCCATAGCATAGAATCTTTCAAAAACGACCAAAAACACCAAAAAAATGCATGTTGAAAAAATGACCAAAAAAAAGGCAAGGCTATAGTATGGCAAAAATGTCAAAATATGACATGTCCTAAAAACAGCTAAAAACACCTCAAAACAGAATAAAATAGCATAATAAGACTCACCATGGCATATAATCTTTCATAAATGGCCAAAAACACCAAAAAAATGCATGTCCAAAAATTGACCAAAAAAAAGGCAAGGCTATAGTATGGCAAAACTGTCAAAATATGACATGTCCCAAAAACAGCTAAAAATACCTCAAAACAGAACAAAATAGCGTACTGACATACGCCATGGTATAGAATCTTTCAAAAACGGCCAAAAACACCAAAAAAATGCATGTCCAAAAAATGACCAAAAAAAAGGCAAGGCTATAGTATGGCAAAACTGTCAAAATATGACATGTCCCAAAAACAGCTAAAAACACCTCAAAACAGAATAAAATAGCATACTGACATACGCCATGGTATAGAATCTTTCAAAAACGGCCAAAAGCACCAAAAAAATGCATGTCCAAAAAATGACCAAAAAAAAGGCAAGGCTATAGTATGGCAAAACTGTCAAAATATGACATGTCCCAAAAACAGCTAAAAACACCTCAAAACAGAATAAAATAGCGTACTGACATACGCCATGGTATAGAATCTTTCAAAACGGCCAAAACACCAAAAAATGCATGTCCAAAAATGACCAAAAAAAGGCAAGGCTATAGTATGGCAAAACTGTCAAAATATGACATGTCCCAAAAACTGCTAAAAATACCTCAAAACAGAATAAAATAGCGTACTGACACACGCCATGGTATAGAATCTTTCAAAAACGGCCAAAAACACCAAAAAAATGCATGTCCAAAAAATGACCAAAAAAAAGGCAAGGCTATAGTATGGCAAAACTGTCAAAATATGACATGTCCCAAAAACAGCTAAAAATACCTCAAAACAGAATAAAATAGCGCACTGACACACGCCATAGCATAGAATCTTTACAAAACGGCCAAAAACACCAAAAAAATGCATGTTGAAAAAATGACCAAAAAAAAGGCAAGGCTATAGTATGGCAAAACTGTCAAAATATGACATGTCCCAAAAACAGCTGAAAACACCTTAAAAAGCATTAAATAGCTTAAGGAGACCTGCCAGAGCATAGAATCTTTCATAAATGGCCAAAAACACCAAAGAAATGCATGTCCAAAAATTGACTAAAAAAAAGGCAAGGCTATAGTATGGCAAAACTGTCAAAATATGACATGTCCCAAAAACAGCTAAAAATACCTCAAAACAGAATAAAATAGCGTACTGACACACACCATGGTATAGAATCTTTCAAAACGGCCAAAACACCAAAAAATGCATGTCCAAAAAATGACCAAAAAAAAGGCAAGGCTATAGTATGGCAAAACTGTCAAAATATGACATGTCCCAAAAACTGCTAAAAATACCTCAAAACAGAATAAAATAGCGTAATAAGACTCACCATGGCATATAATCTTTCATAAATGGCCAAAAACACCAAAAAAATGCATGTCCAAAAATTGACCAAAAAAAAGGCAAGGCTATAGTATGGCAAAACTGTCAAAATATGACATGTCCCAAAAACAGCTAAAAATACCTCAAAACAGAATAAAATAGCGTACTGACATACGCCATGGTATAGAATCTTTCAAAAATGGCCAAAAACACCAAAAAAATGCATGTCCAAAAAATGACCAAAAAAAAGGCAAGGCTATAGTATGGCAAAACTGTCAAAATATGACATGTCCCAAAAACAGCTAAAAACACCTCAAAACAGAATGAAATAGCGTACTGACATACGCCATGGTATAGAATCTTTCAAAAATGGCCAAAAACACCAAAAAATGCATGTCCAAAAATGACCAAAAAAAGGCAAGGCTATAGTATGGCAAAACTGTCAAAATATGACATGTCCCAAAACAGCTAAAAACACCTCAAAACAGAATAAAATAAGCGTAATAAGACTCACCATGGCATATAGAATCTTTCATAAATGGCCAAAAACACCAAAAAATGCATGTCCAAAATTGACCAAAAAAGGCAAGGCTATAGTATGGCAAAACTGTCAAAATATGACATGTCCCAAAAACAGCTAAAAATACCTCAAAACAGAATAAAATAGCGTACTGACACACGCAATGGCATAGAATCTTACAAAAACGGCCAAAAACACCAAAAAATGCATGTCCAAAAATGACCAAAAAAGGCAAGGCTATAGTATGGCAAAACTGTCAAAATATGACATGTCCTAAAAACAGCTAAAACACCTCAAAACAGAATAAAATAGCGTACTGACATACGCCATGGTATAGAATCTTTCAAAAACGGCCAAAAACACCAAAAAAATGCATGTCCAAAAAATGAAAAAAAAAAAGGCAAGGCTATAGTATGGCAAAACTGTCAAAATATGACATGTCCCAAAAACTGCAAAAAAAACCTCAAAACAGAATAAAATAGCGATACTGACACACGCCATGGTATAGAATCTTTCAAAACGGCCAAAAACACCAAAAAATGCATGTCCAAAAATGAAAAAAAGGCAAGGCTATAGTATGGCAAAACTGTCAAAATATGACATGTCCCAAAAACAGCTAAAACACCTCAAAACAGAATAAAATAGCGTACTGACACACGCCATAGCATAGAATCTTTCAAAACGGCCAAAAAAACAAAAAAAATGAATGTTGAAAAATGACCAAAAAAAAGGCAAGGCTATAGTATGGCAAAACTGTCAAAATATGACATGTCCCAAAAACAGCTGAAAACACCTTAAAAAGCATTAAATAGCTTAAGGAGACCTGCCAGAGCATAGAATCTTTCATAAATGGCCAAAAACACCAAAAAATGCATGTCCAAAAAATGAAAAAAAAGGCAAGGCTATAGTATGGCAAAACTGTCAAAATATGACATGTCCCAAAAACAGCTAAAAATACCTCAAAACAGAATAAAATAGCGTACTGACACACGCCATAGCATAGAATCTTTACAAAACGGCCAAAAACACCAAAAAATGTATGTCCAAAAATGACCAAAAAAGGCAAGGCTATAGTATGGCAAAACTGTCAAAATATGACATGTCCCAAAAACTGCTAAAAATACCTCAAAACAGAATAAAATAACGTACTGACACACACCATGGTATAGAATCTTTCAAAACGGCCAAAAACACCAAAAAATGCATGTCCAAAAATGAAAAAAGGCAAGGCTATAGTATGGCAAAACTGTCAAAATATGACATGTCCCAAAAACTGCTAAAAATACCTCAAAACAGAATAAAATAAGCGTACTGACATACACCATGGCATATAATCTTTCATAAATGGCCAAAAACACCAAAAAATGCATGTCCAAAAAATTGACCAAAAAAGGCAAGGCTATAGTATGGCAAAACTGTCAAAATATGACATGTCCCAAAAACAGCTAAAAATACCTCAAAACAGAATAAAATAGAGTACTGACACACGCCATAGCATAGAATCTTTAAAAAACGGCCAAAAACACCAAAAAAATGCATGTCCAAAAAATGACCAAAAAAAAGGCAAGGCTATAGTATGGCAAAACTGTCAAAATATGACATGTCCCAAAACAGCTAAAAATACCTCAAAACAGAATAAAATAGCGTACTGACACACGCCATAGCATAGAATCTTTCAAAAACGACCAAAAACACCAAAAAAATGCATGTTGAAAAAATGACCAAAAAAAAGGCAAGGCTATAGTATGGCAAAAATGTCAAAATATGACATGTCCTAAAAACAGCTAAAAACACCTCAAAACAGAATAAAATAGCATAATAAGACTCACCATGGCATATAATCTTTCATAAATGGCCAAAAACACCAAAAAAATGCATGTCCAAAAAATGAAAAAAAAAAAGGCAAGGCTATAGTATGGCAAAACTGTCAAAATATGACATGTCCCAAAAACAGCTAAAAATACCTCAAAACAGAACAAAATAGCGTACTGACATACGCCATGGTATAGAATCTTTCAAAAACGGCCAAAAACACCAAAAAAATGCATGTCCAAAAAATGACCAAAAAAACAGGCAAGGCTATAGTATGGCAAAACTGTCAAAATATGACATGTCCTAAAAACAGCTAAAACACCTCAAAACAGAATAAAATAGCATACTGACATAAGCCATGGTATAGAATCTTTCAAAACGGCCAAAAACACCAAAAAATGCATGTCCAAAAATGACCAAAAAAAAGGCAAGGCTATAGTATGGCAAAACTGTCAAAATATGACATGTCCCAAAAACAGCTAAAAACACCTCAAAACAGAATAAAATAGCGTACTGACATACGCCATGGTATAGAATCTTTCAAAAACGGCCAAAAACACCAAAAAAATGCATGTCCAAAAAATGACCAAAAAAAAGGCAAGGCTATAGTATGGCAAAACTGTCAAAATATGACATGTCCCAAAAACAGCTAAAAACACCTCAAAACAGAATAAAATAGCGTACTGACATACGCCATGGTATAGAATCTTTCAAAAGCGGCCAAAAACACCAAAAAAATGCATGTCCAAAAAATGAAAAAAAAGGCAAGGCTATAGTATGGCAAAACTGTCAAAATATGACATGTCCAAAAAACAGCTAAAATACCTCAAAACAGAAAAAAAAAGCGTACTGACACCCGCCATAGCATAGAATCTTTCAAAAACGGGCAAAAACACCAAAAAAATGCATGTTGAAAAAATGACCAAAAAAAAGGCAAGGCTATAGTATGGCAAAACTGTCAAAATATGACATGTCCCAAAAACAGCTGAAAACACCTTAAAAAGCATTAAATAGCTTAAGGAGACCTGCCAGAGCATAGAATCTTTCATAAATGGCCAAAAACACCAAAAAAATGCATGTCCAAAAATTGACTAAAAAAAAGGCAAGGCTATAGTATGGCAAAACTGTCAAAATATGACATGTCCCAAAAACAGCTAAAAATACCTCAAAACAGAATAAAATAGCGTACTGACACACGCCATAGCATAGAATCTTTCAAAAACGACCAAAAACACCAAAAAAATGCATGTTGAAAAAATGACCAAAAAAAAGGCAAGGCTATAGTATGGCAAAAATGTCAAAATATGACATGTCCTAAAAACAGCTAAAAACACCTCAAAACAGAATAAAATAGCATAATAAGACTCACCATGGCATATAATCTTTCATAAATGGCCAAAAACACCAAAAAAATGCATGTCCAAAAATTGACCAAAAAAAAGGCAAGGCTATAGTATGGCAAAACTGTCAAAATATGACATGTCCCAAAAACAGCTAAAAATACCTCAAAACAGAATAAAATAGCATACTGACATACGCCATGGTATAGAATCTTTCAAAAAGCCAAAAACACCAAAAAATGCATGTCCAAAAATGACCAAAAAAGGCAAGGCTATAGTATGGCAAAACTGTCAAAATATGACATGTCCCAAAAACAGCTAAAAACACCTCAAAACAGAATAAAATAGCATACTGACATAAGCCATGGTATAGAATCTTTCAAAAACGGCCAAAAACACCAAAAAAATGCATGTCCAAAAAATGACCAAAAAAAAGGCAAGGCTATAGTATGGCAAAACTGTCAAAATATGACATGTCCCAAAAACAGCTAAAAATACCTCAAAACAGAATAAAATAGCGTACTGACACACGCCATAGCATAGAATCTTTCAAAAACGGCCAAAAACACCAAAAAAATGCATGTCCAAAAAATGACCAAAAAAAAGGCAAGGCTATAGTATGGCAAAACTGTCAAAATATGACATGTCCCAAAAACAGCTAAAAATACCTCAAAACAGAATAAAATAGCATACTGACACACCATGCATAGAATCTTTCAAAACGGCCAAAAACACCAAAAAAATGCATGTCAAAAATGACCAAAAAAGGCAAGGCTATAGTATGGCAAAACTGTCAAAATATGACATGTCCCAAAAACAGCTAAAATACCTCAAAACAGAATAAAATAGCGTACTGACATACGCCATGGTATAGAATCTTTCAAAACGGCCAAAAACACCAAAAAATGCATGTCCAAAAAATGACCAAAAAAAAGGCAAGGCTATAGTATGGCAAAACTGTCAAAATATGACATGTCCCAAAAACAGCTAAAAATACCTCAAAACAGAATAAAATAGCGCACTGACACACGCCATAGCATAGAATCTTTACAAAACGGCCAAAAACACCAAAAAAATGCATGTTGAAAAAATGACCAAAAAAAAGGCAAGGCTATAGTATGGCAAAACTGTCAAAATATGACATGTCCCAAAAACAGCTGAAAACACCTTAAAAAGCATTAAATAGCTTAAGGAGACCCACCAGAGCATAGAATCTTTAAAAAACGGCCAAAAACACCAAAAAAATGCATGTCCAAAAATTGACTAAAAAAAGGCAAGGCTATAGTATGGCAAAACTGTCAAAATATGACATGTCCCAAAAACAGCTAAAAATACCTCAAAACAGAATAAAATAGCGTACTGACACACGCCATAGCATAGAATCTTTCAAAAACGGCCAAAAACACCAAAAAAATGTATGTCCAAAAAATGACCAAAAAAAAGGCAAGGCTATAGTATGGCAAAACTGTCAAAATATGACATGTCCCAAAAACTGCTAAAAATACCTCAAAACAGAATAAAATAACGTACTGACACACACCATGGTATAGAATCTTTCAAAAACGGCCAAAAACACCAAAAAAATGCATGTCCAAAAAATAAAAAAAAAGGCAAGGCTATAGTATGGCAAAACTGTCAAAATATGACATGTCCCAAAAACTGCTAAAAATACCTCAAAACAGAATAAAATAGCGTAATAAGACTCACCATGGCATATAATCTTTCATAAATGGCCAAAAACACCAAAAAAATGCATGTCCAAAAATTGACCAAAAAAAAGGCAAGGCTATAGTATGGCAAAACTGTCAAAATATGACATGTCCCAAAAACAGCTAAAAATACCTCAAAACAGAATAAAATAGCGTACTGACATACGCCACGGTATAGAATCTTTCAAAAACGGCCAAAAACACCAAAAAAATGCATGTCCAAAAAATGACCAAAAAAAAGGCAAGGCTATAGTATGGCAAAACTGTCAAAATATGACATGTCCCAAAAACAGCTAAAAATACCTCAAAACAGAATAAAATAGAGTACTGACACACGCCATAGCATAGAATCTTTACAAAACGGCCAAAAACACCAAAAAAATGCATGTCCAAAAAATGACCAAAAAAACAGGCAAGGCTATAGTATGGCAAAACTGTCAAAATATGACATGTCCTAAAAACAGCTAAAAACACCTCAAAACAGAATAAAATAGCGTAATAAGACTCACCATGGCATATAATCTTTCATAAATGGCCAAAAACACCAAAAAAATGCATGTCCAAAAATTGACCAAAAAAAAGGCAAGGCTATAGTATGGCAAAACTGTCAAAATATGACATGTCCCAAAAACAGCTAAAAATACCTCAAAACAGAATAAAATAAGCACTGACTGACACACGCCATGGTATAGAATCTTTCAAAACGCCAACAACACCAAAAAATGCATGTCCAAAAAATGACCAAAAAAAAGGCAAGGCTATAGTATGGCAAAACTGTCAAAATATGACATGTCCCAAAAACAGCTAAAAATACCTCAAAACAGAATAAAATAGCGTACTGAAATACGCCATGCATAGAATCTTTCAAAAATGGCCAAAAAACACCAAAAAAATGCATGTCAAAAAATGACCAAAAAAGGCAAGGCTATAGTATGGCAAAACTGTCAAAATATGACATGTCCCAAAAACTGCTAAAAATACCTCAAAACAGAATAAAATAGCGTACTGACACACGCCATGGTATAGAATCTTTCAAAAACGGCCAAAAACACCAAAAAAATGCATGTCCAAAAAATGAAAAAAAAAAAGGCAAGGCTATAGTATGGCAAAACTGTCAAAATATGACATGTCCCAAAAACTGCTAAAAATACCTCAAAACAGAATAAAATAGCGTACTGACACACGCCATAGCATAGAATCTTTCAAAAACGGCCAAAAACACCAAAAAAATGCATGTTGAAAAAATGACCAAAAAAAAGGCAAGGCTATAGTATGGCAAAACTTTCAAAATATGACATGTCCCAAAAACAGCTGAAAACACCTTAAAAAGCATTAAATAGCTTAAGGAGACCCGCCAGAGCATAGAATCTTTCATAAATGGCCAAAAACACCAAAAAAATGCATGTCCAAAAATTGACCAAAAAAAAGGCAAGGCTATAGTATGGCAAAACTGTCAAAATATGACATGTCCCAAAAACAGCTAAAAATACCTCAAAACAGAATAAAATAGCGTACTGACACACGCCATGGTATAGAATCTTTCAAAAACGGCCAAAAACACCAAAAAATGCATGTCCAAAAAATGAAAAAAAAGGCAAGGCTATAGTATGGCAAAACTGTCAAAATATGACATGTCCCAAAAACTGCTAAAAATACCTCAAAACAGAATAAAATAGCGTACTGACACACGCCATAGCATAGAATCTTTCAAAAACGGGCAAAAACACCAAAAAAATGCATGTTGAAAAAATGACCAAAAAAAAGGCAAGGCTATAGTATGGCAAAACTGTCAAAATATGACATGTCCCAAAAACAGCTGAAAACACATTAAAACAGCATTAAATAGCTTAAGGAGACCCGCCAGAGCATAGAATCTTTCAAAAACGGCCAAAAACACCAAAAAAATGCATGTCCAAAAATTGACCAAAAAAAAGGCAAGGCTATAGTATGGCAAAACTGTCAAAATATGACATGTCCCAAAAACAGCTAAAAACACCTCAAAACAGAATAAAATAGCGTACTGACATACGCCATGGTATAGAATCTTTCAAAAACGGCCAAAAACACCAAAAAAATGCATGTCCAAAAAATGACCAAAAAAAAGGCAAGGCTATAGTATGGCAAAACTGTCAAAATATGACATGTCCCAAAAACTGCTAAAAATACCTCAAAACAGAATAAAATAGCGTACTGACACACGCCATAGCATAGAATCTTTACAAAACGGCCAAAAACACCAAAAAAATGCATGTCCAAAAAATGACCAAAAAAAAGGCAAGGCTATAGTATGGCAAAACTGTCAAAATATGACATGTCCCAAAAACAGCTGAAAACACCTTAAAAAGCATTAAATAGCTTAAGGAGACCCGCCAGAGCATAGAATCTTTCATAAATGGCCAAAAACACCAAAAAAATGCATGTCCAAAAATTGACCAAAAAAAAGGCAAGGCTATAGTATGGCAAAACTGTCAAAATATGACATGTCCCAAAAACAGCTAAAACACCTCAAAACAGAATAAAATAGAGTACTGACATACGCCATGGTATAGAATCTTTCAAAAAGCGGCCAAAACACCAAAAAATGCATGTCCAAAAATGACCAAAAAAAAGGCAAGGCTATAGTATGGCAAAACTGTCAAAATATGACATGTCCCAAAAACAGCTAAAAACACCTCAAAACAGAATAAAATAGCGTACTGACACACGCCATAGCATAGAATCTTTCAAAAACGGCCAAAAACACCAAAAAAATGCATGTCCAAAAAATGACCAAAAAAAAGGCAAGGCTATAGTATGGCAAAACTGTCAAAATATGACATGTCCCAAAAACAGCTGAAAACACCTTAAAAGCAGAATAAATAGCTTGACAGACCAGAGCATAGAACCTTTCATAAATGGCCAAAAACACCAAAAAAATGCATGTCCAAAAATTGACCAAAAAAAAGGCAAGGCTATAGTATGGCAAAACTGTCAAAATATGACATGTCCCAAAAACAGCTAAAAACACCTCAAAACAGAATAAAATAGCGTACTGACATACGCCATGGCATAGAATCTTTCAAAAACGGCCAAAAACACCAAAAAAATGCATGTCCAAAAATTGACCAAAAAAAAGGCAAGGCTATAGTATGGCAAAACTGTCAAAATATGACATGTCCCAAAAACAGCTAAAATACCTCAAAACAGAATAAAATAGCGTACTGACATGCCATAGCATAGAATCTTTACAAAACGGCCAAAAACACCAAAAAAATGCATGTCCAAAAAATGACCAAAAAAAGGCAAGGCTATAGTATGGCAAAACTGTCAAAATATGACATGTCCCAAAAACAGCTGAAAACACCTTAAAAAGCATTAAATAGCTTAAGGAGACCCGCCAGAGCATAGAATCTTTCATAAATGGCCAAAAACACCAAAAAAATGCATGTCCAAAAATTGACTAAAAAAAGGCAAGGCTATAGTATGGCAAAACTGTCAAAATATGACATGTCCCAAAAACAGCTGAAAACACCTTAAAACAGAATAAAATAGCATACTTACATACGCCACGGTATAGAATCTTTCAAAAACGGCCAAAAACACCAAAAAAATGCATGTTGAAAAAATGACCAAAAAAAAGGCAAGGCTATAGTATGGCAAAACTGTCAAAATATGACATGTCCTAAAAACAGCTAAAAACACCTCAAAACAGAATAAAATAGCGTAATGAGACCCGCCAGAGCATAGAATCTTTCATAAATGGCCAAAAACACCAAAAAAATGCATGTCCAAAAATTGACCAAAAAAAAGGCAAGGCTATAGTATGGCAAAACTGTCAAAATATGACATGTCCCAAAAACAGCTAAAAACACCTCAAAACAGAATAAAATAGAGTACTGACATACGCCATGGTACAGAATCTTTCAAAAACGGCCAAAAACACCAAAAAATGCATGTCCAAAAAATGACCAAAAAAAAGGCAAGGCTATAGTATGGCAAAACTGTCAAAATATGACATGTCCCAAAAACAGCTAAAAACACCTCAAAACAGAATAAAATAGCGTACTGACATACGCCATGGTATAGAATCTTTCAAAAACGGCCAAAAACACCAAAAAAATGCATGTCCAAAAAATGAAAAAAAAGGCAAGGCTATAGTATGGCAAAACTGTCAAAATATGACATGTCCCAAAACAGCTGAAAACACCTCAAAACAGAATAAAATAGCTACTGACATGCCATAGCATAGAATCTTTCAAAATGGCCAAAAACACCAAAAAATGCATGTCCAAAAATGACCAAAAAAAAAGGCAAGGCTATAGTATGGCAAAACTGTCAAAATATGACATGTCCCAAAAACAGCTGAAAACACCTCAAAACAGAATAAAATAGCAGACTGACATACGCCACGGTATAGAATCTTTCAAAAACGGCCAAAAACACCAAAAAAATGCATGTCCAAAAAATGACCAAAAAAAAGGCAAGGCTATAGTATGGCAAAACTGTCAAAATATGACATGTCCCAAAAACTGCTAAAAATACCTCAAAACAGAATAAAATAGCGTACTGACACACGCCATGGTAAAGAATCTTTCAAAAACGGCCAAAAACACCAAAAAAATGCATGTCCAAAAAATGACCAAAAAAAAGGCAAGGCTATAGTATGGCAAAACTGTCAAAATATGACATGTCTCAAAAACAGCTGAAAACACCTTAAAAAGCATTAAATAGCTTAAGGAGACCCACCAGAGCATAGAATCTTTCAAAATGGCCAAAACACCAAAAAATGCATGTCCAAAAATTGACTAAAAAAAGGCAAGGCTATAGGATGGCAAAACTGTCAAAATATGACATGTCCCAAAAACAGCTGAAAACACCTCAAAACAGAATAAAGTAGCGTACTGACATACGCCATGGTATAGAATCTTTAAAAAACGGCCAAAAACACCAAAAAAATGCATGTCCAAAAATGACCAAAAAAAAGGCAAGGCTATAGTATGGCAAAACTGTCAAAATATGACATGTCTCAAAAACAGCTGAAAACACCTTAAAACAGAATAAAATAGCGTACTGACATGCATAGCATATAGAATCTTTCAAAAGCAAAAAACACCAAAAAAATGCATGTCCAAAATTGACCAAAAAAGGCAAGGCTATAGTATGGCAAAACTGTCAAAATATGACATGTCCCAAAAACAGCTAAAAATACCTCAAAACAGAATAAAATAGCGTACTGACACACGCCATAGCATAGAATCTTTACAAAACGGCCAAAAACACCAAAAAAATGCATGTCCAAAAAATGACCAAAAAAAAGGCAAGGCTAGAGTATGGCAAAACTGTCAAAATATGACATGTCCCAAAAACAGCTGAAAACACCTCAAAACAGAATAAAATAGCGTACTGACATACGCAATGGTATAGAATCTTTCAAAACGGCCAAAACACCAAAAAAATGCATGTCCAAAAATTGACTAAAAAAAGGCAAGGCTATAGTATGGCAAAACTGTCAAAATATGACATGTCCCAAAAACAGCTGAAAACACCTTAAAAAGCATTAAATAGCTTAAGGAGACCCGCCAGAGCATAGAATCTTTCATAAATGGCCAAAAACACCAAAAAAATGCATGTCCAAAAATTGACTAAAAAAAGGCAAGGCTATAGTATGGCAAAACTGTCAAAATATGACATGTCCCAAAAACAGCTGAAAACACCTTAAAACAGAATAAAATAGCATACTGACATACGCCACGGTATAGAATCTTTCAAAAACGGCCAAAAACACCAAAAAAATGCATGTCCAAAAAATGACCAAAAAAAAGGCAAGGCTATAGTATGGCAAAACTGTCAAAATATGACATGTCTCAAAAACAGCTGAAAACACCTTAAAAAGCATTAAATAGCTTAAGGAGACCCACCAGAGCATAGAATCTTTAAAAAACGGCCAAAAACACCAAAAAAATGCATGTCCAAAAATTGACTAAAAAAAGGCAAGGCTATAGTATGGCAAAACTGTCAAAATATGACATGTCCCAAAAACAGCTAAAAACACCTCAAAACAGAATAAAATAGCGATACTGACATACGCCATGGTATAGAAACTTTCAAAAACGGCCAAAAACACCAAAAAAATGCATGTCCAAAAAATGACCAAAAAAAAGGCAAGGCTATAGTATGGCAAAACTGTCAAAATATGACATGTCCCAAAAACAGCTAAAAATACCTCAAAACAGAATAAAATAGCGTACTGACACACGCCATAGCATAGAATCTTTACAAAACGGCCAAAAACACCAAAAAAATGCATGTCCAAAAAATGACCAAAAAAAAGGCAAGGCTATAGTATGGCAAAACTGTCAAAATATGACATGTCCCAAAAACAGCTGAAAACACCTCAAAACAGAATAAAATAGCGTACTGACATACGCCATGGTATAGAATCTTTCAAAAACGGCCAAAAACACCAAAAAAATGCATGTCCAAAAAATGACCAAAAAAAAGGCAAGGCTATAGTATGGCAAAACTGTCAAAATATGACATGTCCCAAAAACAGCTGAAAACACCTTAAAACAGAATAAAATAGCGTACTGACATACGCCATGGTATAGAATCTTTCAAAAACGGCCAAAAACACCAAAAAAATGCATGTCCAAAAAATGACCAAAAAAAAGGCAAGGCTATAGTATGGCAAAACTGTCAAAATATGACATGTCTCAAAAACAGCCGAAAACACCTTAAAAAGCATTAAATAGCTTAAGGAGACCCGCCAGAGCATAGAATCTTTCAAAAACGGCCAAAAACACCAAAAATGCATGTCAAAAATGAAAAAAAAAGGCAAGGCTATAGTATGGCAAAACTGTCAAAATATGACATGTCCCAAAAACAGCTGAAAACACCTCAAAACAGAATAAAATAGCGTACTGACATACGCCACGGTATAGAATCTTTCAAAAACGGCCAAAAACACCAAAAAAATGCATGTTGAAAAAATGACCAAAAAAAGGGCAAGGCTATGGCAAAACTGTCAAAATATGACATGTCCCAAAAACAGCTGAAAACACCTTAAAAAGCATTAAATAGCTTAAGGAGACCCGCCAGAGCATAGAATCTTTCATAAATGGCCAAAAACACCAAAAAAATGCATGTCCAAAAATTGACTAAAAAAAGGCAAGGCTATAGTATGGCAAAACTGTCAAAATATGACATGTCCCAAAAACAGCTGAAAACACCTTAAAACAGAATAAAATAGCGTACTGACATACGCCACGGTATAGAATCTTTCAAAAACGGCCAAAAACACCAAAAAAATGCATGTCCAAAAAATGACCAAAAAAAAGGTAAGGCTATAGTATGGCAAAAATGTCAAAATATGACATGTCCCAAAAACAGCTGAAAACACCTTAAAACAGAATAAAATAGCGTACTGACATACGCCATAGCATAGAATCTTTACAAAACGGCCAAAAACACCAAAAAAATGCATGTCCAAAAATGACCAAAAAAGGCAAGGCTATAGTATGGCAAAACTGTCAAAATATGACATGTCTCAAAAACAGCTAAAACACCTCAAAACAGCATTAAATAGCTTAAGGAGACACGCCATAGCATAGAATCTTTCAAAAACGGCCAAAAACACCAAAAAAATGCATGTCCAAAAAATGACCAAAAAAAAGGCAAGGCTATAGTATGGCAAAACTGTCAAAATATGACATGTCCCAAAAACAGCTGAAAACACCTTAAAACAGAATAAAATAGCGTACTGACATACGCCACGGTATAGAATCTTTCAAAAACGGCCAAAAACACCAAAAAAATGCATGTCCAAAAATTGACTAAAAAAAGGCAAGGCTATAGTATGGCAAAACTGTCAAAATATGACATGTCCCAAAAACAGCTGAAAACACCTTAAAACAGAATAAAATAGCATACTGACATACACCACGGTATAGAATCTTTCAAAAACGGCCAAAAACACCAAAAAAAATGCATGTCCAAAAAATGACCAAATAAAAGGCAAGGCTATAGTATGGCAAAACTGTCAAAATATGACATGTCCCAAAAACAGCTGAAAACACCTTAAAAAGCATTAAATAGCTTAAGGAGACCCACCAGAGCATAGAATCTTTAAAAAACGGCCAAAAACACCAAAAAAATGCATGTCCAAAAAATGACCAAAAAAAAGGCAAGGCTATAGTATGGCAAAACTGTCAAAATATGACATGTCCCAAAAACAGCTGAAAACACCTTAAAACAGAATAAAATAGCGTAAGGACATACGCCAGAGTATAGAATCTTTCAAAAATGGCCAAAACACCAAAAAATGCATGTTGAAAATTGACCAAAAAAGGCAAGGCTATAGTATGGCAAAACTGTCAAAATATGACATGTCCCAAAACAGCTGAAAACACCTCAAAACAGCATAAAATAGAGTACTGACATCACAGAGCATAGAATCTTTCATAAATGGCCAAAAACACCAAAAAAAAATGCATGTCCAAAAATTGACCAAAAAAAAGGCAAGGCTATAGTATGGCAAAACTGTCAAAATATGACATGTCCCAAAAACAGCTAAAAACACCTCAAAACAGAATAAAATAGCGTACTGACATACGCCATGGTACAGAATCTTTCAAAAACGGCCAAAAACACCAAAAAAATGCATGTCCAAAAATTGACCAAAAAAAAGGCAAGGCTATAGTATGGCAAAACTGTAAAAATATGACATGTCCCAAAAACAGCTGAAAACACCTCAAAACAGAATAAAATAGCGTACTGACATACACCACGGTATAGAATCTTTCAAAAACGGCCAAAAACACCAAAAAAATGCATGTCCAAAAAATGACCAAAAAAAAGGCAAGGCTATAGTATGGCAAAACTGTCAAAATATGACATGTCTCAAAAACAGCCGAAAACACCTCAAAACAGAATAAAATAGCGTACTGACATACACCACGGTATAGAATCTTTCATAAATGGCCAAAAACACCAAAAAAAATGCATGTCCAAAAAATGAAAAAAAAGGCAAGGCTATAGTATGGCAAAACTGTCAAAATACGACATGTCCCAAAAACAGCTGAAAACACCTTAAAAAGCATTAAATAGCTTAAGGAGACCCACCAGAGCATAGAATCTTTCATAAATGGCCAAAAACACCAAAAAAATGCATGTCCAAAAAATGAAAAAAAATAGCAAGGCTATAGTATGGCAAAAATGTCAAAATATGACATGTCCCAATAACAGCTAAAAACACCTCAAAACAGAATAAAATAGCGTACTGACACACGCCATGGTATAGAATCCTTAAAAAACGGCCAAAAACACCAAAAAAATGCATGTCCAAAAATTGACCAAAAAAAAGGCAAGGCTATAGTATGGCAAAACTATCAAAATATGACATGTCCCAAAAACAGCTGAAAACACCTTAAAAAGCATTAAATAGTGTAATGAGACCCGCCAGAGCATAGAATCTTTCATAAACGGACAAAAACACCAAAAAAATGCATGTCCAAAAAATGACCAAAAAAAAGGGCAAGGCTATATAGTATGGCAAAAATGTCAAAATATGACATGTCCCAAAAACAGCTAAAAATACCTCAAAACAGAATAAAATAGCATACTGACACACGCCATAGCATAGAATCTTTACAAAACGGCCAAAAGCACCAAAAAAATGCATGACCAAAAAAAAGGCAAGGCTATAGTATGGCAAAACTGTCAAAATATGACATGTCCCAAAAACAGCTAAAAACACCTCAAAACAGAATAAAATAGCGTATTGATATACGCCATAGCATAGAATCTTTCAAACACGGCCAAAAACACCAAAAAAAATGCATGTTGAAAAAATGACAAAAAAAGGCAAGGCTATAGTATGGCAAAAATGTCAAAATATGACATGTCCCAAAAACAGCCGAAAACACCTCAAAACAGAATAAAATAGCGTACTGACATACACCATGGCATAGAATCTTTCATAAATGGCCAAAAACACCAAAAAAAATGCATGTCCAAAAAATGAAAAAAAATAGCAAGGCTATAGTATGGCAAAAATGTCAAAATACGACATGTCCCAAAAACAGCTGAAAACACCTTAAAAAGCATTAAATAGCTTAAGGAGACCCACCAGAGCATAGAATCTTTCATAAATGGCCAAAAACACCAAAAAAATGCATGTCCAAAAAATGAAAAAAAATAGCAAGGCTATAGTATGGCAAAAATGTCAAAATATGACATGTCCCAATAACAGCTAAAAACACCTCAAAACAGAATAAAATAGCGTACTGACACACGCCATGGTATAGAATCCTTAAAAAACGGCCAAAAACACCAAAAAAATGCATGTCCAAAAATTGACCAAAAAAAAGGCAAGGCTATAGTATGGCAAAACTATCAAAATATGACATGTCCCAAAAACAGCTGAAAACACCTTAAAAAGCATTAAATAGTGTAATGAGACCCGCCAGAGCA
This sequence comes from Plectropomus leopardus, assembly GCF_026936395.1. Taxonomy (NCBI): domain Eukaryota; kingdom Metazoa; phylum Chordata; class Actinopteri; order Perciformes; family Serranidae; genus Plectropomus; species Plectropomus leopardus. Next base: position 19,388,848 of record NC_142181.1, on the reverse strand, counting down.
TAGAATCTTTCATAAACGGACAAAAACACCAAAAAAATGCATGTCCAAAAAATGACCAAAAAAAAGGGCAAGGCTATATAGTATGGCAAAAATGTCAAAATATGACATGTCCCAAAAACAGCTAAAAATACCTCAAAACAGAATAAAATAGCATACTGACACACGCCATAGCATAGAATCTTTCATAAACGGACAAAAACACCAAAAAAATGCATGTCCAAAAAATGACCAAAAAAAAGGGCAAGGCTATAGTATGGCAAAAATGTCAAAATATGACATGTCCCAAAAACAGCTAAAAACACCTCAAAACAGAATAAAATAGCGTATTGATATACGCCATAGCATAGAATCTTTCAAACACGGCCAAAAACACCAAAAAAAATGCATGTTGAAAAAATGACAAAAAAAGGCAAGGCTATAGTATGGCAAAAATGTCAAAATATGACATGTCCCAAAAACAGCTGAAAACACCTCAAAACAGCATGAAATAGAGCGCCAAGACATGCCATAGCAAAGAATCTTTCAAAAACAACCAAAAACACCAAAATTTAGCATGTTGAAAAAATGACAGAAAAGGCCAAAGACCAAAAAGTCAAAAAAGTCAAAAAAGTCAAAAAAGTCAAAAAAGTCTTAAAGTCCGAAAGTCCAAAAGTCAAACAGCATAAAATAGAGTGCAAAGACACGCCATACTATAGAATCTCCCAAAAACACCAAAGTATAGCATGGTGAAAAAATGACAAGGCAAGGCTATAGTATGGCAAAAAAAGGTCAAAATATCATATGTACCAAAAACATCTGTAAACAACTCAAAACAGCATAAAATAGTGTGCACACGGCATAGCATAGAATCTTTCAAAAACGGCCAAAAACAGCAAAATAACGCATGTCCAAAAAATGACAAAAAAATCAAGGCTATAGTATGGCAAAGAAAAATACAAATATGGCATATCCCAAAAACAGCTGAAAAGACCTTAAAACAGCGTAAAATAGCATACTGAGGCACAACATAGTATAGAATCTTCCAAAAATGTCCAAAAACACCAAAATATAACATGTTGAAAAAATGACTGAAAAGGCACGGCTATAGTATGGCAAAAATGTCAAAATGACATGTCACAAAAACAGCTGAAAACACCTCACAAGGCTATAAAATTGTCAAAGGATACCTTGTGTTCAAAAAGAGACAGTACAGTCCGACAAATGAATCTGACAAAAAGTCATAAGATTTTATGTTGAAAATGTCACAGTATAGTATGTCAAAAAAATAAACAAAAAAATTGCATCATATGTAGAAAAAATAATATAGTACGTCAAAAAATGTAAACTATAGCAAAAAAGTCACAGCTTCGCTTTCCTTTGAACTTGCAGAATATGAATATCGAGGTTGAAAAAGCAGATTGGGTCTTACATGGAAAATACCTGTGTGCATATATAGAAGTGGGTGATTTAAGAGAGGACTGAGAAAGAAGAATGGAATAATTAAAGGGAAAGACAAAACAAATAAACATTGATGGTTCTGACCTTGGGTGAGAGAGGTGTCGGAGGCTCGGCGGCCTTCTCTGAAGCTGATGGGGGACCGGTTGTGGGTCTCCCTGTGCTGGGAAGTCAGAACAGCCATTTGTGGGTTGGCAGGCCTTGCATTCAAAAAAGCTGTGGGGGAAACTCCGGGGGCAGAGCTGTTTGCTGGTACCACTTCACTGAGAGAGGGAGGATCCTCCAACAGGCCGAGGTCACTGTGCACGGAGCCCATGTCGTAGCCGATGTCGGAGTCCACGCTGCCCATGGAGGGGTTGTGGCCTAGAGTGAATAATTTGCCTGGGAGGCAAAGTTCTCTTTATTAAACAGCGGTGTTTCAGATGCATGTTACAGAGTCTTAAGGTGTGCATTTGTTCAGGTGACATCATACCTTGGTTTGAAGGCCCCGGCTGGTTGGTCACCTCAGAGAGGGTGTGTCGCCGTTGCCCGAACCGAGCTGTCTGATAGGCCGAAAGCAGGTGTGGAGGATCTTCCTCTGTGTCGGGCTCTTCTGTCTCAATGCCCTCATCAATTGACGTCTCCATCATGTTGCTAGGTGACGAGGTGGAGGACTTGCGGAGGACAGTGGGGGGAGGCAGGGGGTCCAGCAGGCAGCCATTCACCTAGATGGGGGGAGTAGAAAAGGGACAAAACAAGAGAACAATAACTATACGTTCAAAATTGATTGTGCCAGCAAGAGAATAGCTCCATGCTGAGGAAACCAGGAGTCTTAAGTACTCACAGTGTGCACACATACCCATGCAAATAGGCACAAAGGCAATCACTATACTGAGTGTGAGGGCTACATTAGTCGCTCTCCTCCCTCCTTTTCCCTTCACTCACCACAGTTGGTCTCATACTGGGATTGTGTGTGTGTGTTTGTTAAAGCATGCAGGCCTGTGTGTGTTGGGGTAGAGGTGGAGGGTAAGGATAAATAAATGCACGGTCAGGAAGTGAGCTTTGACTGAAAGTGTGACTGACACACATCGATGTAAACTCACACACATGCACACACAGACAAAGATCATCTGCATGAGTGGACACAGTAACCGGAAAGCTCAGTGTTGGTCTAGAAAGTTCAACTTTGCCAATTCTACATCTGCTTTCTGTCGTGTGCTGGGATAGGAATGCTGTTACTCAACCCACACAAACACACACACACACACACACACTGAGGAGGGAAACAGCATTCAGAAATAGACGATGAAAAGGGGTTGGGGTCATAAGGGAAGACAGAAATTAAAGGATGAAGAGAAGGAGAGAGAGGAGGCAGCATTGATAAAAAAAAAACAACTAGCAGAGGAAAAAAAACAATGCCAAAAACTTAAAAAAGATGAGCTGTTGGCTGATGGGTAGGAGGTCACACCAGCAAGATCGCTGGAGCAGCGCAGCAGCTTCCTGTCCATGTGTGTTCACTCAGCTTTGCATTAGGTCACATCATCATCACAGGACCGCTTACATAACCAGGCTCCATTCACGCAGATAACGCGCACTCTGTCTCTGTTCTGTTTACCACACACATTCAAATAGTGCATTCAGACACACACAAAACATCGTACACATCATTCTTTATTGGAGCCAGGAGAGGGGGTGGGATGGAAAAGAAATCTTGGAGAATTATACTGTATCCGTTTGCATGTTTGTTCACAAGTGTGTGTATCTCTGCAGGTGTGTGAGGCCATCAACTCAAACCACTGGTTTCTGTGTTCTGTAATAATCCGTCTCCTCAACAACAGGCATGGAGGAAAAGGTCGTGGGTTGGCACAGATGAAAAGAGAGAGAGCACCGTGTGCGTGTGTGTGTGTGTGTGTTTTGAAGCCGTGCAGGACAGGCAGCTGTCCTGTCTGATGTACGTGCTGGTTGAGTTCTTACATAAGAGAACAAGTCAGCTGCACTCTGGCAGGTTGACGGCGAGAGCGAGCACTGGAAACCTCAAAGGAGTCTGGTGTACATACACACACACACACAGACACACACGCATGCACAGACATTTCAGAGTCACAGTGAGTGGGTTTGCTTATCAAAGCGAATCACTGTCAAGCTTATCGGGATAATGTTTCAGGACATACTTGTGCGAACTGATAATGACCATAATAACTGCAGTTTCCATAACCTCGAAGAGCCCAGATGTCAGGGAGCTGTTGTGTACAGACAGAGGATGAACACACAAACAAAAAAGACAACCTGAAGCCTCAGGCTGTTTTATTGGACCTACTTTGGGTGTGTTGACGTCCTCCACCATGAAATTCTGCTCCAGGGGGCATGCAGCCTGGGGGAAGGTGAAAGCAACGGAGGAGGCTTGGGGCACAGCGGGGGAGCGCAACAGATGAACACCCTGAGGGAGCAAACCCACCTGGGCTGAACCACTGGTTGACTGCAAAAAAAACATTTGAATGTCACAAGCAGCAACACAATGAAAACATTTCAATTAATTGACAAAACCTGCCAATATCCTTGATAATAATTCAGTTATCACTACATCTAGTTGCTGTGAATATGACTTTGAAATCCAAATGAGACAGAAAGGCCAGGTCACAGATTGTGAGGGAAAGGAAAGACAAAAAGTGTCACGAAGAAAAGACAGCGGGCAAAGTAAAGCAAATAATGAATAAAGCAACTGAAAGAGATACATTAAGATCAAAGCTGGGCGGAAAAGACTAGGGGAAAGCAGGTGAAGACAGAACCTGGCTGGATAAATAAATGAATGGGTCGCGTCTGTCTATTTGTTTATTACTGGGTGCAGGTTTAAATATGGAAGCTTTGATCAGGGAGGCTTCGATGGTAATCTCTGTACACATTATTCAGACCCCCCCGTCTGTGTGACACCCTGTTGCTACCTTGACGACAGTCTGTTCGGCGATAGTGCTTGGCCGTCGCTGGCGGGCATCGAGCCGCTGTTCCACAGGGAAGCTGCAGCGATGGGCCTTGAGACGCTCCACAAGAAGGTAGTAGATAGCAGCAAAATGGTTGTAGCTTTTGTTCTGCAGAGACTAGAGGATGAGAGAAAACGGAAGTGTGATTTAAGGTTCAAATAAGGCACACCTTCCATTTTTCAATTCATCTCATTGATCTTGTGTAAAATTGTGTTATTAATGCAGCTAAAGAGAAGATGATAAATAAGAAATACAATAACAACAAAGTATTACAAAAAAAGACATAAAGGCATAATAAAGTCAAAGTATATGATGCTATAAGTCATTGTATAGTATGCCAAAAAGAACATAAATATATAGTTAGTATGCAACAAAAGTAGAGAAATAAGTTAACATTATAAAAAAAAAGTCATATAAGAGTATGTCACTAAAATGGCATCAGTAGATATTAGGGTTATGTGCCACAAAAAAAAGCCATAGCATAGTATTTTCCCAAAAATCGGCATACGATACTATGACATTTTTTCATGATTTTTGACCACATACTTCACTATGACATCTTTTTAGGTTGTTTTTAGGATTTTTAATTATATACTATACTTATACTACATAATTCTTCATTGTTTTGATAAGATCCTATACTTTAATGTTTTTTTAATATTTTTTATAACGAATCATGATTTTTTATGGCATACTATACTATGCCTTTCTTTCACTGTTTTTGGATGGCATTCTACTTTATGACACTTGTTCATGATTTTTTATGACATACTATACTATGATGTTTTTTCATAATTTTGGTTGACGTACTATACCATGATGCTTTTTCATAATGTTAGACAACATACTAAAATGTGAAGTTTTTTCATTATTTTTTGAAGTCATACTATACTATGACAGTTTTTCATGGTTTTTGACGAAATACTATGCTAAGAGTTTTTTTTCATGATTTTGATCGACATACTATACCATGCCAATTTTTCATGATTTTTTGATCACATGCTATACTATGTCATTTTTTCATGATTTTGGACGACATACTTTACTATGATGTTTTCTAATGATTTTGGTCAACATACTATACTGTGACTTTTTTTGTGTGTGTGTGTTTTTTGATGACATACTATACTATTAGGTTTTATGATGGTTTTTGAAAACATACTATACTATGATGTTTTTCAGGTATTTTGATGACATACTATACATACTATGGCCATGACAACGATTTTTTGACTATATACTATACTATGATGTTTATTAATGTTTTTTGATCATGAACAAGTGTCATAAAGTAGAATGCCATCCAAAAACAGTGAAAGAAAGTCATAGTATAGTATGCCATAAAAAAATCATGAAACGTTATTAAAAAATATAAAAAAAACATTATAGTATAGGATCTTATCAAAACAATGAAGAATTATGTAGTATAAGTATAGTATATCATTAAAAATCCTGAAAAAACCTCTTAGTATGGCATATCATAAAGATCATGAAAAAAGTAACTGTAAAGTATGTCATTAAATATTATGAAAAAATGTCACAGTACAGCATGCCATCAAAAACCATGAGAAAATGTCATAGTATATAGTATATGTCATGACAAATTTTGATAAATCAAAATGGTATGGCATGTCATCAAAAATCAGGAAAAAAGTAATCATATAGTACCTCGTCAAAAATCCTGAAAAATCATCACAGTTTAATAGTAGTAATAGTATGTCATAAAAAAAATCCTCAAAAACATAGTATCATGTGTCATCAAAATTTATGAAACAAAGTTATAGTATAGTATGTCATGAAAGATCTAAAGTAATGTCCTAGTATAGTATGCCAGTATGTTATTTAAAATGGTACAAAACATTTTAGTACAATATGCAAAAAAAAGAATCATAGTTAAGAATGACATATGACCTAAAAAAAAATCATAGTCACATAAAAGTCATCATATACAAAAATGGCCCAAATATGCCATGGTGTAGTATGTCATAAAAAGTCACAGTATAATATTTCATTAAAAAGGCCCCAAAACACTGAAGTATAATATGCCATAAAAAAGTCTGGTATAGTATAAAATCCCATAAATGAAGACATGAAAAGTCTTGGTAGGGTATGCAAAAAAATTAGCACAGTATGTCATAAAAAAAATGACATAGAAAGTTATAGTACAGTATGCCATAGTATGTCATAAGAATATAACATGAGCCAACAGCATCTTGCTTGCATGGTAGCTTAGAGGGCATGACAGGATTTTTTCTGGGGCACCCAGCTACCACAGCCCCCAGTAGGTGAAGATATAGTACGGCACTGCTGGGCGCTCACCTTCACCATTCTGCCAGGGAGTACATATTATAAGGGTTATCTCTGTCACAGTCTCAAGCTCTATATTTAAACCCCTTCATGCCCCATTTAAAAAAATAAAGTCTGATAAGTCCTCACCTCTATAGTCTTGTGCTGGTCAATTCCAAGGCTGTGCATCAAGCGGAGGACCTGTTCACTGTACTCTCCCACACCTGCCTCACCCTCAGCAGACAGAGGCTGCTGGTACAGAACAGGCCTCTGTACAGGAGCATACAGAGCCATCCACTTGTGCTCCTTGATTTGGGCCACAGACAGACGTTTTGATGGGTCCAGGACCAGCATCCTGCGGATCAGATGCTCACAGTCTGCAGGGGCGGGAGAGAACAATCATAAAGGATTTGAAAAGGTTCTTATAGCCTTTCATTTTTAGTATCGCCAATTTTTCAAGAGGAAGACAACAATATGAAATGATAACACTGATAACTTCTTTTACCTATGATGAAGCAAATTAAGCCGCGAAGTGTCTTTGTCAGAGTAGCCCAGAGGAAGTAGGGCAGAGACAACACTTAGGAGCATAAAATCTGCTGAATTCTTTCTTGGTTTCAACAGCATGTCTACACTCTTTTCTACTTTCCTCCCCTCCTAACAAGAGCTCCGCACCTCTAGTTAGTGGTGAGATGAGTTTGACGTCAGACACAGCTGGGTTCTTAACAGGATTACAGTTCCCCTGGCAGTGCCGCTTTGGCCTGCCTGCACCCCTACTGCATGCACCGCAATCCAGTCCACCACACAGCATCTTTATCTATATACCCTGCTGTTACAGTATGAAAGCAAAATGGTCGCGTTCTCAGAAAAAATAGGTTCTTTATGTCCTTGATCTCAAATACTTTCTTTATTGGAATATGTCTTTAAAATTATTAGTTTCTACCTTGATTTTCAATCCAACTGAAAATGCAACTTATTTAAAAACAAAGCATGACTCACGATCTGTGCTTCAGTGATAGAAGTCATCTTTTTGAAGTACATTTTAATATCTCATTTTCACATATACGTAAGTCCAGTTTGTACACTTTAAAGGGACAGCAAATATACTTTTCAGTTATAAATGACACATCATAATCCTTTCCTCATGTGGTGTCCAAATAATCAGAAAAATGTGTTTCTGACTCTGTAAATCCACATGAAGTTGAAAGTTGGCAAAAAATTTGGTACATGAGCAGCCAAGTTGTTGTCGTATATGTAGAGGCATGTCAGCCATAAGTACTGTATATGTTTAGTTGATGGTAATAAAATTTCTATTAATCCACATACACCACGTCAATTTTTTGCTCAGATGTAATTAGTAATATAGTATTGTGTTGTAACTGCGTTGTTTCTGCCATAAAGATAGACCTTGATTAGCTAGAAAAGTTATTTACTAGAACTAGTCAGGTGATGCAAAATTTTAGTAGTGTATTAGTAGTAGTATGAGTGCAGCAACAAGTCTTGGAGGGCGGCACGGTGGCTTTGTGGTTAGCACTGTTGCCTCACAGCAAGAGGGTGATTCGAATCCCAGTTGGAACGGAGTTTGCATGTTCTCCCCGTGTCTGCGTGGGTTCTCCGGCTTCCTCCCACACTCCAAAGACATGCAGCTCAGGTGACTCTAAATTGCCCTTAGGTGTGCCTATGAGTGTGTGTGGTTGTTTGTCTATATGTGTCGGCCCTGCGATGGTCTTGCGAACTGTCCGCCTTCCGCCTAATGACAGCTGGGATTGGCTCCAGCCCCCCCACGACCCTTACGAGGACAAGCGGTTTACAGAAAATGACTGACTGACAAGTCTTGGACAAAATCATTGTGTAATATTAACCTTCAAATTGTTATTGACGCATTTAAATTAACTGAGCAATAAGGTACAACATATCTTCTTTGTAGTGTCCATGTTGTGTCTCCATTATAACTTCAAGCTCATTAACACAACAAAATCAGAAGCGCGACCCCCAAATTCAGGAAATGGGACCATCCAAGCATGTGAATGCAGCATTAAAGTCAGAATTTTCAAAGACTTGAAGTAAATGTTTCTACACACATTAGCAACCTTCTGCAGTTCACCTTCTTCCCTTATTCTCCTGGTCTATCAGTGTCCACTGATATCCCGTAATTTATCAAAGAGTAAGGAGAGAGCATTTCATAAGCCGATAATATGGTTGCCAGCGGTAACTCCCTGCTTCACATTCTTCCCAGTTGCCCTGCTGATCTACTTCCGTCTACTTGCATCACATTTTTTTCAACCTCATGCCTAGCAGTTATGCCAAATCATTTTTTTCTCCATTATGTACATGATCAGTCTTCACTGCACTTTTGCCCCATGCTGTGGCATTTAAGCAGTGTGTGCAGCTGCTTTGTTACATCAAATACAATGCAGTACAATTTGTTTGACCCAGACATGACTCAGGCTCTGCTCGTTGCTACAGCCGTGTTTATAGCAACAGATCAAGCTGAGCACTTTTTTCAAAACTATTAACCACTAGGGAAGGTTGGACTATGTAAAAGGGTCGGCACTGCATAACCATCTTGCCTGCTGGCCGGCTGATTGATTGACACGCTGTTCTAAGCCAGTACATTACACCACCATGACTTAACCACAGAACCATCCCAGTTAACACTTGCAATGTCCCAGTGGTGTAGAGTTGCACCAAGTGCCCCAACGAAGGAGAACGACACTCTGTTGCAAGAAGTTGGAGGGCAGTGAGTGGGTACTGTGGCAGACTTTATCTTTTTCATTCACTTTTTTTTACACCAGTACATATAAAATGTTATCATCATGCTTGACTGTGAACATAAGTATAACCCTATATTTAGACATTTGTAAATGAAATGCAACACAAAGTCCAATGGAGCGCTGCAGGAATGAGTCCTAAAACCCTGAAAATGAGTTGTCATTTTAGCCAATTTCCTCAACAAGTCGATGGGTTTTGTTTAAACTAACGTCTACTTCTGGCAATCACATTAACACTTCATACATGTTGTGTAAGAGGTATTCATTTGTGAAAATTATCATGCTGAACAAAACATTTATCATAAACTTTTGTTTTCCACAGAGCTTTTTTTTGCAACAATCAAAAATCCAATGGAAAACAAAAATCCAATGGAAAAACACCATTGACTCTTTGACGGGGGAACCAGGGAAATGAGAAGTTCTATGTGGGCCTACAAAATACTTAATCCCTGTAGCACTCTATTCAAAGCTCTCAAACATCACCTGATCTCACTTGAATTTTAGAAAACAACAACCTGTTTTGTTTCAGTGTGGGTTGTGATTGGCTAGCTGTATTTCTGCAACACGGGACAGAAAAAACAAAATGCCACAAGCAGCAACACAAGCAGCTGAGCTTCACAAGGCAAATTGTGTTTTATTTATTTTAAAATGGGAGTCTATCACAGCTGGAGTTATTAGCAGATCAATCAATTTGTTAATGACAGAAGCCTTTTTTGCAAATCAATTAATTGTTCTGGATAACATGTGAAATGTGCAATAGCATGAAGGGGACATAAAACAACATCCACCATTGTTAAGTCGGTTAGTTTGGGAGTTAACAACAACATTCACAGTGCTGCGATGTTTTAGTGAGAGCCCACCGTGCTGTGCTAGGCAGTGAGAGGAACGAGGGGAAATGAGATGGACTGTTTCTGGATGAAGAAATCAGCACACTCTGTTCTCCTTGTTCGGGGAACAGGGGCTGGACTGGGGGTGGGGAGGCGGGTTTATGTGTCAGTCTGGCCGCGGAGCTGACATTACACTCCTACATTCCCCTTACGTATTAATTGTTTCAAGGTCCTGAACAAATCTGCCCAGCTCTCTCACCACACCCCCCTGTGAAGAAAGTGCTCCAGACTTGCTGATGGGGTGCAGAGAAACAAGACAAGAGAAACAGACAGGGCCACAGACGGACAGGAAGATGTCTCACACATAGAGAGCATGAGTCAGACAGACGTGCAAACAGATAGACAGGCAGAGTCTCCTCTGAGAGACAGACAGGCAAGCTGCTGGAAGACTTCACTGGCTCTTCCCCAGGTTACATAAACAGCTCCAGCTCTGGACTTAATCTACTGCCAGCTAGCTAGCACAGCCGCTAACAGCAGGGCTCTTTTGAGACAGTTAGCCAACCTGACTCACTCTGCAGCCTGCATGCACGCACATACACACACACAGATGCATGTACACACATCACAGAGGACAATGACAGAGTGTCTTCTACTGTGTCCCCTTCAGCTGTGCGTGATGCTCTCTCCTTATTGAAATGACCCCCTGACGAAACGCAAAAAAACATTCAACAGTATGATATCTTGAATAGGAAAGCGTGATAAATTCATCTGAGCGGCAGTGTCCCTTACAGGAATTTTCATGCTGTTTTGCCTCATCTAAACTACATACCATGATGAGAAAGGCCGGAGGGTCGCTCACAAATGAGAACACGCATGTAAATCTACAGGAGTGTGAGGCACCGGAAAGGGGAGTTGGCACAGTCTCCTATCTTATTTTGTGTTCAATATCTCAGAGCCTAGTCTTACCTTCAGTCATGAAGTAGGGGATGCGAAACCTTCCTTCTAGGACTCTCTGTCGAAGCACTGGCAGAGTGGGCCCATCGAAGGGCAACGCACCACACACCAGCACATACAGCACCACCCCCATACTCTATGAACATGAAAATATGGACACACAGAGAGCAAGGTCAAGGCAGTGGATAAATCAGATGTGTCAGGATGTAAATAAGGTTATAAGATTATTGTTTGCAACTTTTATACTGTACACATGACGCATAGTCCTGTGAACACACGAAAACATGGTAAATGAGATATATAGCAGGCTATGGACTGTGGTAAAAGGTGCTGACTTAATCATCAGTTTCTTAAATGAATGCATGAGCTAGTTTCATGTGGCTTAGTAAAGTAAATGTTGAACAAAATTTCACTCAAGAAAAGAGATCAATGGAGATGGTCATATAAGTGCACTGCAGTTGCATTGTATTTGATGAAAAAATATTCCAAACCAGAAAAGTGCATTTAGTACAGTGCAGATATCTGCCAGGCGGCCGAGCTCCGGCTGCCCAAGCAGATCGAGACTACTGTGGACAATTTTTGTAATTCCAGTATATGTACTTCAGCATGATCCACAAGATGCAATATAAATATGAGGATCAAAGTTTTTTATAAATAAGTAAAACACAGCCTGAAGTCTCTGATCCATGTCATTTATGAATGGATTCTGAATGGTATTAATTTTGTCTGGAGACTACAGCACAACAAAGAAGGAAATTACAATAATAAACACAAATAAAACAGACAAAGAAGGAAACTATTCAGCTATGTAGCCTACTTACTTATTTGTGGTAGAAGCACAAATACATGCAAATAAATACATTACAAATGCTTCTTCTGTGGTATAATGCCGTGTGGCATAGGGAACACAACTGGATTGCAGCTGGTGTGTGGCGCAGCTGGTTAACGTAAATGGTGATTTATTTATCTCATATGGTGCCTAACTTTAGTGGACCATAACACATTGGGTACCAAACTTTTCAATAATGTCAGTTTTTGAGCTACAATGAAGACTAAAATGTGGCCTGAAACAGACAGTAAGACTTGTTGATTTTGTCCAAGTGAATTTCTAGTAAAGAGGAATGAGGAGTTAACTTTTTTTTTTTTTTATGAATCACCACAGCCACTACAGGTGCCTCCATGCAATCACTCATCTTACCCAGATGTCTAGCTGTGGACCCTCATACTGTTGGCCCTCAAAGACTTCCGGAGCTGCGTAAGGTGGGCTGCCACACCATGTGGCCAGAGGCTCCCCGGGCTGGAAGAAGTTCCCGAATCCAAAATCTCCACAAGGCAAAAGAACATGAGGGATGGAGGGGGGAGGGGGTGTAGTGGGTTGGGTGGAAAGGAAAAGATAATACCAAACATTAGAATCTGGGAAAAGTATAAAGTCCTTCAACAACCTGTAACTATAAGTATAACTTATGAGAGCAGTGGTTAGGCGCACGGTGTATATGTAAAGTGAAGCTGTGGAGACTGACGCGCAGAGGTGGTCGAACTGCACAAAAAGTCCAGAACAAAGGTGGGTTATGTCTGACTGAGAGCTTATATGTGTCTCCATGGGGTCTGCAGGTTTTTGCATAATGTAATATGTGATCCAAATTTTTGTTCGTTGAGGAAACGGGTCTTTGTATGAGGTAATCTCCCCATGAGACTGACATGAGGTCATCAATGCTGTGCTCTGATTGGTTATCTGAAGAGTGACTAAACCTTTAGACTTTTGTCTTGTTCCTCTGAATAATCAGATCGTACTCACTCTTACACAAGTACACGCAAAGCGCTGAGGAGTTCACGTATGCCTTTCATTAAAATCCAACTAAGAGCTGCAGTAATATCTGCCAAATCACACTGAGCCAACTTGCTTGCGTGTAATTACTCAGCCAACCCCCTTTTTTGTATTAGTTTGTATCCTTCTCCCTCCCTCTTTCTCAAACCCTCTCCAGTAAATTATCCTTTGTCTCTGCTCATCATTTGCTTTCACAAGACTTGCTACTGGTGCTTAATTCTAGATAGGGAGATATTTAATCTATTAGTGCATCGACAGAATATTAATTAATCACTATTTTGAACTGATTTATAATTCTTAATAATTTAACAAGAAGAAAATCCTCAACATTTGCTGGCTGTTGTTTCTGGGATGTGAGGATTTGATGGTTTTCTTTGCCTCTTTATAATTAGAAATGGAATCTTTTCAGCTATAAGGGGAAATAATTCAGTGCTTAGTTTGTTCGTTATCAGTGGGATCCTGGGATGTGTCATGGGACCTGACAGCTACAGGAGCAGACAGTCAGGCTCATTTAACCCTCCACCCCCACCCTTTTTCCATAATTTGAAACAGTTACATAAACAGAAAAATGTACCACAAAACAAATAAATAACACTGATAGAAAAAAAAAGATCTGTGTTACATAATGAGGTTGGAGGTGATGTGGGTTCACACACAAAGACACACACACGCACAGCAATCAGCGTGTGAGAGTAAGAGACACAATGTGTAACCAAGATATTTGCCTTTGTCTTTGCTCTGTTCTGCATCATGAGGCTTTACAATTTCCAAGAAACAATCTACACACATCCTAGAGGGGATGACATGCAGCAAAGGGCCGTAATCAAACCCGCAGCTGCTGCAATGAGGATGTAGCCTCTGTATATGGGGCGCCAGGCATTTAATAGCTTAAACTTTAATGATCAATTAATCTGTAGATGATTGATGAAAATGCCAAAAAAGAGTGAAAACTCTTACATAAGTTCACAAAGAGTTGGATTGTGGCCACTGACAGCACCATGAAATGAACATCACTCGCAACTGATACCTGCCTGTCTCAAAGTCTGATTCACAAAAGATACTTAACTAAAGTTATTACAGCCCAAACAAGCCCATTCAGTTTTGGAACTGAGCACAATTTGACATTTTTTACATCTCATTGCAATTATCCACATTTAAAAGTAGAAATGTTGCCTTTGCACCAATAACACAGTCGGCAAAACAATAGCAGAGATTAAAAAGAAAACTTAAATTTTGAGACAGCAAGCTACAGGTCTCAACTGACAAGAAGTATACACCAGACATAATGATGCTTTTAACTGACAACGACTGCTGCCATGATCATTGAAAAGTCTGGGTGTGACACACCTCAGAAATGCACTCAAGTTACCACTAACTTCAATTCAATACAATTTCAATTCAATTTGCTTTATTGGCACAAATGTTTGTACAACAATATTGCCAAAGCCTTAGATACAATTTATAATTTCACTGTAACTGCATATGTCTATTAGCACTGATCTATGTTAACTGGACTGTTTTAGCAATGACACTCATTTGCAAAGAATGGGGACAATTTTGTGCCAAACCCTATGTATGTTACCTCAATTAAATATGTGCAATAGCACAGGAGCACCGAGAGTGTATTTTCTCAGCAGCACAGTTCGGGATGCATTTCACCCTTTATTACAAGGTTTCTTTTTGTCATACTTGTGCAGGTTTAGCAGTCACCAAAGCTGCCGACCTGACATGATTTCTATCCTCAATTTCTGGTTGCCAACCTGTTGGCAAGCATTTCATTCATTTACGTGACATAACCTAAATAAAATTGGTATTTCTAAATAAGTTTTAAACTTTTAAAAAATCTCAAAGGATTAGGGCACGATGAAGACCTGAACAAAATCAAATATCACAGAGCCTTCGGATCGAACAATACTCTCAGGAAATAAAGTGCTCAATTTTACTTTATGCAAGCTTTTGCACTCACAATTTGTATTAATTGCACAATTTCTGTTGTTCTGTACTGTTATTATTATGTACTGAGAAAATTATATCATCTGTTTGCTCAGTGACAGAAAAGGGATTCCCTAAAGGAAAAAGGTTGAGCATGACTTTCCAAGAGCACAAAATGTCCATTTCAAATGTCTTGTTTTTTTTTTCTGATGAACAAAGCCTATCAGACTAAAACCCAAAGATATTCAGCTAACAAATGTACACTCAATGGCCACTTTATTAGGTGCAAATTGCTAATGCTAAATGAATATGTAGTCTAATAGAACAGGTATGCAATAAATCCTACCCTTGTGAAGGTCACAATCTTCTGAGTTCACTATGACTGTTTTAGAAACTGTACTGAGTCAACTTAATGGTCATTCTGCAGTAAAATTGCACTGCATTATACAGGGAGGTGTTATTTAGTCTACCCTCATTCACATAAATGGGGCGGACAAACAATAGAAACACCTGTCAGTTGACGCAGTAAAACAAAATGTGCAGGGAATTCGTATTTACTGAAAAACGCAAGTAGGAATAAGGTTTGAGAGATTGGTGCAAACTCTAGATGAAAAGGAAATGGCAGGTTTGACACTGTGTGTGTGTGTGTGTGTGTGTGTGTGTGTGTGTGTGTGCGCGTGTGTGTGTGTGTGTGTATTGAATCCATTTAATTACTGCAGTGCAGTTAGCAGCAGGTGTGGCTGACATAAAGTGGAGGGTAAAGCGGAGTGCCACAGTGGGGTTTATTACAAGTATGTTTACTGTCTGATGCTGCTGTGAAGGTGAGATGTGAGATGCAGGCAGAGCAGAGCGGAGCAGTGCAGTTGGTTTATCGTCAGAAGCTGTGACCCATTTCATGGAGCTGAATACTGAGCAGACTGGTTGACGTCAAAGCGCTCCAGCTAGCTGCAGGCGACCAACAGCATTCATAACTCAACAGGAAGGGCGGGGTGGATGGGTGGGAGGGGGGGGTGTGAGTCGCAACACAAAAAGTATTTAGCATAATATTAGCCTAAACATGTCACACTGGAATATACTCCAGCTAACGGCTTAAAAAACTGTGTGTGGATATGTTGAGTGTATGAGTGATATCATCATTCTGCAACAAGGACAGCATCCCGGAGGCACAAATGTCACTGTGTCATTTCTAACGAGGTATGAGCATTGATATAGTTACAGCTGCAGCTCAGGATGCACTGCCCAGGATTCACTCTTCTTGCCTGTTTCTTCTCTCACACTTATTACCTAAAAACTTTTCTCTAACCTTGTCTTTTTCCTCATATGCTTCAGGTTCCCAAAATCTCAGCCTCATTCACTCGTGAAAAAGGTCGTTTCACTGATTGTGTGAGACTATGTGACTTTTGCACGTTAAAAGTTGAATTAATAGTCCACGGATTGCAAATTTGCTCAAATCAATACACTCTGTGGGTTTTGCCAAGAAAACCTGACTTTGGTTTGGTGTGAAGTAGCTTATGGTAACTTTTTATATACTGTAGGTATTCCTGCAGAATGGACAAAAGTCACCAAAGTTATTTTGCTGACTTCTCTACTTAATTCTTTTGCACTTAATTTACCATCATCACATCATTGCCACATGGGCAAACAGTGGGCGTTTTTCTTTTTTTATTCTATCGTCTTAAATTTTGTACATATTTTGGTAATAAAGCTTGCTGTCTGAACAATCTATTACGGTCTATCATTGTATATTATTACTTTTTAAAAGATTTATTCGACAACATTTACTGACAAATACGGATAACTGTTACAGAGTTTTTTTAAAGATATTTTGAGCTGCTTTTTGTCTTTATTTACAGAACAGTGATAGCATAAAAGGGGGAGAGAGAAGGTATGGCATGCAGCAAGGGGGCGAGGTTGGAATCAAACCTGCAGCCGCTGTGGCAAGGACATAGCCGTCGTACAAGGCGCGTCTCTTTAACAGGGGCGTAACTGCTGTTTCCAAGGTCATGAACGGACTATGAAGCGCAAAGGAAACATTCATTCAACGGTAAATTCAATACACTGAACACTGAGATATCAAGGTTGTTGCAAAATCCTGTAAATCAATTAATGAAAGATGTCCTGCATACTGATTTGCAACATAGACCACAATAACCAAAAATATATCAAAATAGTATAATAAAGTAAAAAGACACACCAGCACAAAAGTCTTATCTATTGTTTCACAGTATTGTATATTGTCACATCGTCCGACAACCCAAACATGGAATATATATTTTCATGCTAAGCTACAAAGACAGTGTCCTCTCCTCCTCCAATCCAGCGACTCACTTTTGTTTTTTATTTCTCCTACTCTCCTTCACTCCCCTTCAATCTGTCATCTCGTATGTAATGGGGCTGTTTGAAGTGAGAACATGAAGGGCAACCCCCCCGCTGCCACTCTGCCTCTCCTCTGCAGCCTCCACGAGCATGACCTTTCTTTGACTGACCGCTGCCTGGTTAAGCTTCACACAGACTGACCAGAGGTGGCCTTTAGAGAGCAGGGCAGCATCACTGGACTGCAGGAAAAACCCAGAAGCATAGGTAGTCTGTCTTTCTTCCAATTAACGATTTCAGTCATTTATCAGGCAAAAATGCCAAATATTCACTGGTGCCAGGTTCACAAAAGTTAGGATTTGCCGCATTAAACCATTTTTTACTATTTTGGACTGTTGGTCAACAAGACTGGATTACAAACTGAACCAAGTGAGCAATGTCCCAGAGGCTCCAGGATTACCATGTGACAAATATTTTTTGGCAATATAAATACATTTTTTTAATTCTGTATACCCCCTGAAGCATATTTTAAACTTGAATGGCTTAACAAATACGTGTGTAACAACACAAAGATCAGGATCAAGACGGTGAAGTTAGGACTTTCTCTCTCATGTACTGTACAAATCTGGACTAAATGAAAGATTCACCAAACTTGCCAGAGCGTGTTGTGGGTAAGAGTACAGAATGTACCTTGCTGCAGATGTCCTGTTTTCACTAATCATAAGCCAGGTACTATAATGTTCTGTTCACTGTTTTCCTGCTTCAGATCTAATCTGCCGTGCGGACAATTGGTTGTGAGTCAGACTTGTTTATGAAAATTACTGCTGGGGTAACAACATCACCAGGTTATCATCTTGCACCCTTCTGAAAAACGGTGGACAGGTCGATGCAAGTTGTGATGCAAGTGAAAAATCAATTATTGTACAGTTCTTGAACAGTTTTTGCCTTTTAGAATATAAAAATATATACTGAACACTGGCTTGACTTTTATGAAGATGAAAGGATGCTTTGCAGATTTTTAACAGTTCATCTACACACTCCCCATACCAGGTTAACACAGACCTGGTTAAAAAAATTGGCAGAATATCCCATTTAAGGAGTCTTGTGTAAGATTTATAGGGATTTCGTGGCATCTAGCAGTGAGGAACCTGCGGCCACTGCGGCAAGGACACAGTTTCTGTACATGGGGCGCCCGCTCTATCCACTGAGCCACTGGGTGCCCCAACACAAGTAATTTAAACCAGTAGAAAGTACTGAGTAAAGCAGTTTCATGTTAAAAATCTGTTTTTCTCAGGATCCATTTGGATCATCAGAGATGGAGTGCTAGTCCAGCTGCTGCTAATGTGTGCTCAGTTTTTTTCTCTAATAACTTATAATCCAGACATTCAGGAGGTTTTTAATGGGAACCATATTAATCGCAGAGGTCTTGTCCTCTCCAAAACAACCTGACTTGGTGATTTAAACCACTAAAAACACAGAAAAAATCTGTGTTTTTCTGCCGCTTCTTGATGTGGATGGGCTGCTAAGTCCAGTGGCTGACATTAAAACACAAAACACATTGGCAATATCTAGAGCCAGAGTATGATTTGTCCGTTCTTGGGTACTGTAGAAAAATGGTGGTCGAACATGGCGATCTCTGTGGGTGAGGATCCGCTCCCTATTTAGAAATAAATGGCTCATTCAAAGGTAACAGAAACGCAATGATTCTTATTTTTAGGTTATTATACACTGAAGACATATTCAATTTCTGGCAATATATACCCTTAAACCTATGTATTAGATCTTTAATTGGGAGGCTCATCTGTCATTTTTCACCCATGAAGTGTCATTTATCAGATCAATACATAATAAATTGGTTCCTCTATCCATGACATGAAGTCATGACAATAAGAGGCCATTTTCCCTGAAGCTCACATTCATACTCAGTGTGTCTGGTATCTTTTCACACCTGTATTTTTAGACATCCTCATGTGATCAGCTCACCTTGGGTGGATTTGAGTGTCAGCTCTATAAAGCCTAAGATAAACCTCAGTCTCTTTCAGGGCATTGTCACAGCTGCAGCCCTGCCACCCTGCTATGCACCACTCCTTATCATTCTCCCTTCATCCTCTCATGCGCTTCTCTGTCTCCAAAGTAGTCAATCCAATTTATCACTTCCTCTCCTCTTCCAATTAAACCCAAACTCCTCCCTCTAAAACTCCCCCTCCTCCACTCAGGAAAACAGCAGTAGGGTGACATTCTCACTAGCTAGCTCTAAATGCCAGTTGCTTAATAATCACACTTTGAAGCTTGTACTACAGACCTCCAGCTTAGTCTCAAATCTCTACCAATGTTACCTCCTTAAAATTAAAGCTAGGGGTCACTAGGGAGGACTGTTTGATCTCCACTGTTCATAAGTTCGAAAAAGGTGGCACAAGCCTTTGGTTTATCTCTGAGATTTTACTATGTCTATCCTGGCATCTTTCAGCAACAGTTGTCTCGCGTGCAACCTTCGACCACTTCTTAACACTGTGCAAATGGCCTGGGCAGGTAGTTAAGACATTTCTGAACTACGCCAGAACTGAGATCATAGTAGGCAGTGTATCAAAAATATCATTCCATGCTAATATCTTATATTTCTCATCCATGAATGAGTTCTCCTGCACTATGGGTGCTGTTCCCGACTCACAATTATGCCAGTTGAATCCGATTTTGCTGTTCAATACAAATATTCAACGATTTGTTTGGTTTTCTATACAAAGTTTCAAAGTCTGAGCAGGCTCCGTGGGCCATTTAGTGTGACTGCAGCATTCACGTCATATAGCAGACAAGCTAATGGAGCTAACGTTGGGTTGTAAATGTCGAAAAACATTTTTTTTCATAATACTAGATATCAAACAGAAGCCGAAAACTTTATTGTATTAACTTGCTGTGAGCTGTCAATTCACCACTTTTTCACCTGACGGTGCAGTCTCTCCCTTCATACTGCTGCCTGCATGTCTGCAGCTGCAAAGTGTAGTGTGAAAGTCGAGAGTATTTACTCCACAGCAAAACATGGGGACCAAAATAACATAAGTACACTAAACAGAAAAATAGACTGCTTGACTTCAATCTCAGTCGACTGAGGGTCTCTGACTGATGATTTGAGCCTCCGACTTTAAAGGGGCAGCTCTAGTTGTTTCGTTACCTGCAATCTTGATGTTCATGTGGCCATCGAGCAGCAGATTCTCAGCCTTCAGGTCCCTGTGGACGATGTTGCGGTTGTGACAATACTCCACCGCTGACAGGATCTGCCAGAACTTCCTTCTGGCCTCCAGCTCACTGAGACGGCCATGCTTTGCCAGGTAGTCTGTTTCCAGAAAGAGAGAGAGAAGATGTGTCATGTTACAAGTATATGCAGGTACCATTTTACATTAACTTACATAGCCTGACTCTGAGGGCTTTTCAAACACAGTATGAGGTCTCATTTTGTAGAGTTGAATTGAAGGTATTTCATTCCACTAAGTGTTGGTGGTTGCATTGAAAGGATAATTTACTTTTGATGAGTTGCAGGCCTGGTGCCAATGGCAGTTTACAGCTGCTCTACATTACAACATGCTTTGTAAAGTGATTAAGTGCAAGATGTACGATGTAATTTTTCTTCAGGAACCCTTGATCTAACTCTGTGCATGTGTGAGTAAATTGACAGTGGGGAAACTGTGTTGTCATAGCCAGAGGAGGACAGGGAAGGGTTAGATCTCTGAGAACTGATGTGAGTTGGGGGGTCAGTGGGAGGTAGTCAGTGTATGATTGCAGACATACAAACAAACTTGACAATCAGTGGGAGAAATCAAAATGTCAGTGTAAATAATAAACTGGGTCCCTTCCCAATGAGAAACAAAAACATCTGATTTATCTGTTTATCAGCTGAACACAAGCTGTGCATGGAGCGTAAAGACAGACTGAGTTTGTGGTTGTTTAGAAAGACACATGAAACCAAAGTCTCTGGGGGACCAAAGTCATAAATTTTACTGTCTTCTTTCTCCAAGCATCCAGATCACTGACCTTTTTCTCATTGTCTGCTCCCACACCACCCTCATTGTTTTTCTAACCTTTCAAACTCAGCGTTTGCTTATTTTCACAAAGTCGACTGACAGACTATTCTACAGGACGCATGATTTTTTGTAGCCCTGTGAACTTTGGAAAGTGTGGTGTTTGTTGCTGTCGGCAGGGCTCCTCTTCACACCTCTCTGTCCAGATAGCTCGCTAGCTCTTCAATTCACACTCTGTGGCAAACAAGATAGGACACTCTGTGTTGGCTTTCCTTCCAGCTGGCATGGATACAGACCACCGACCAAACCTGACGACAATGCACAACAACCACAACAAAACCCAGCCAACAAAACTTCATATACGAGTAAACAGAGTGCGCAAAATGTAAGGAATGCAGTTATTTGAAGACGCACAAGGTCAAACTCATAAAAGAGCATTTTTGTAATCACAAAGCAGACAGGGTGCTACAGCTTCGTTTGCTTAAGATATTGAAAAAACTTTTTGCCTCCTCTTTGCATTTGTTGGAAATACCTTATATCTTTTCCTTTTTTTTTTTTTTTTACAGAAGTAATATTCCTTTGATTTCCCTGGTGTGAGCACACATTTATGTAAAGATAACATCACAGACATAATTTCAAAACTAGGTCGCTGTCAAGATGCACAGAAAAGTTACACTTAGCCAACTTCACAACCCATTAACAGAAAAAAATATTGTGCCATCAACTAAACATGAGATATAGGCCAGTGACATGCATCACGTTGTAAACACCTCACTGTGATAACTCTGCATTGTCTTAACTTGGAGTTGACCAAAGGGTCATTTGTAAGTTGGGACAAAGACTGTACAATAAAAATGACCAAAGGCCATAATCTGCGTAATTAAGCTTCAGGGAAATGATGCCATTCTGTCGTCAACAGCATGGTTGAGAAATAGCTAACATCTGACAAAGTGGGAAAACCTGATTAGATAGCGGCTGGCAAATTCCATAGAGGAGGCCACTCAGTGACCGGGGCAGCTTTCATGCAACTCTGCTAATCAAAAAACACACCGGGGAGGGGAATGTGTCGAGGAGGTCCAAGTATGCACCTGTGAGGAAGAGAGCTGGACTCTAAAGTAATAACCGTTCTGGGATCAATCCAGTCCCTTTCTTGGTCCTCTGTCTCTTAAGGTGTCAGTGTGCTTCAACCTTGTGAGATGGTCAAACAGCAACAAGTCCTACAAACTAGCCTGACCACGTTGTTCAACACATCTGGGCAAAATATTAACACAATTGTATATAAAGACTGGATTCATTTAGTAAATTATGAGACCAGTACCCATTTTAAAGTGATATTGATACCAGCAGAGTACTTCATTCGATTCCCATCTTATGAATGGAAGCACATCTGCATAAACTGAATTCCCAGTTTGTCAAAGACACAGCACCTGACTTTACCAAACCACCTTCTGTTACATCAGTAATGACATGTTGAATGAAACTGAAGAACGTTTGCAGCAACTGGCTATGAAACATAAAAGGAGCTTTTCTTTTTCTATATCTGGGTACAAAAAATATCGAATGCAGGTTCTGTTTGACTAAAGTTTTGAGACTACTTGGTACAGGTTTATTTTGGCCGATACCTCAAAGGTATTGTGTACAGATACCCAGCCCTATTACATATACAGTTATTCTCTTATTCTCTGCAATAGCTTTGCCTCCTTAGGACAACATTCATTGAGTTATGGGTGTGTAAAAACAATCTAGAGCTGCAAAATTCATTTATTTTGATTTGACATTTATCTGCTTATTCTATTCACAATTAATTGTTTGGCAAATTAAAGGTTCGAGACAATTTCATACTGGGTGTTCGGTCTAACAATCTTTAACCCAAAGATATTCAGTTTACTTTTATAAAAGACAAGGAAAACCAGCAGAAATTACCCTCTGGGTAGCAATAATTACTAAATATATGGCATTTTGCCTTAAAAGCTTTATACATTCATCAATTATCAAAACTGTTGCAGATTCATTTTCAGGCAATTGACTTCTAGATTAAAGGAGGTTTCAGCCATAGACTGTGTATACAGATGGATGACACATCTTCACCTCCTTCCACTTGTATGAAGCCAAAAATATCCCGTATATGGCCGCTGCCATTATACACTGATGATATCAAATGAAACCAGAGTCTGTGCAGAAGGTGGTGCTACTTTACTGATGTCCCACTGTTACACCTGCCCTGATATCACATCCTCTTTTTAAATCAACAAATACCTGATTAAAACAAAACTAAACAGAAAAACAAACACCTAAACACCAACCAGCATCATAAGAACTTCCTAAAATTACAGACTACTCAGAACAGAACGGAAAAATTATTGATTTTTATTTTTTAGTTTGGCCCATGTGTTATCCGCTAACATTGAGGGGACGGGGTTTATGACCTATACTGTGCCAAGCCACCAGGGGATTATCAAGACGTTTTGGCTTCACTTTTGGGGAAATGTCATGTAGTTTATCTTTATAACCACACAATGGCTTCAGCTCTAAAATAATGCTGCTTGACTGACTTAATGCTTTATACACTGAATAACAGTAAAATGAACCTTGGAGCCTTGTAAACAATAAAAGGTTCAGCAAAGCCAAGTGCTAAACATGACAGCTAATCTTGACTGTATGAAGAGCAGCACTGTGTAAACACAGCTTGTTCTACAGTTGCACTTGAAAAACAAGCCATTACTGTCTGAGCAATCAGCATGGCACATCCACACAAACAATTACATGTGCACACACACACACACACACACAAACACACACACACACACACACACACACAAACACACAAACACACAAATGCACACAAATGCACACAATGCAGTATGTTGCCCCAGTGGAGGGATGAGTAATCCACTGATACAATGTTGGCGAGGGCAAGGACCTCAGCACAGTGAGGCATGCAGAGCGTCATTCTGGGAAAGCGAGCAGAACAAGTATGAATCATAGGGGTATTAGGGAACAGCTCAACAACCACTGTGTTCCACTTCTGCTGAGAGCTGGGCGAGGACCGAAGTCTCTTAACAGCTGCTCAGGTTTGGAGGGGACAAACATCATGGGTACAAACTGGCTTGTTGGCTAGACCTCTGGCTGGACTTCAGACAACACTGTGGGGCAGGCATGGGGAGAGTGTGTGTGTTGGTGTGTGTGCATGCGTGTGTGAGTGTGTGTGTGTAGAGGAGAGGGGGCAAACACACACTCTGTTTCCATATCAGTAACTGATTCCCAAACCACTTAAATGCGGCAGCCACATTAAAGTCACGTCTATGTGCGTGCTGATAGATGTTGGGGCTGATTTAATACCGACACCCTCAGGGGTTAAACTTTGCTGGAGCCAGCTGGAGCTGAACACTGCTCTTTCACCCAAGTCATAACCTGCCAAAGACCAGCTGCAGCTACTGGTTATGACAGTCAATTTCTCTACCATGGGATAAGTATTCATTCAAGAGGTATTAAAATTAAAGTAAAATAATTATAATACCCTTTCTGTTCATCTCATGAGTTATTTTGCCCAGCCTCAAGTCAGGGCAGGGATAAGTAAAATTACAATAGCCTGCGGCCCCAAACACTGAATTCTCGCTTTATTCCCTGTGAAGATCACTTGATTCCCAAGTGACGGCTACCCAGAACCAGTTACAGTTAAGAGATGGTTGCAAATTGTCTGATCCATCGGAATCCCATGCTTCTGATTTTATCAATTCCTTTTATTACTGCCACGGCGACACATTTTTCTGACAGCTGCAAAACAATAACGCCAAACTCATGTGTCTGCACTGCTTGAAACTTGAAACAAGATGAAGAGGAGTTATGGCTAAGAGGAAAAAACAATCCAAATTGCTCCCGATGCTGCATCATTGGAGTGTGAGTGCGTGTGAATGGTTACTGAGTAGCACCTTGTACAGTAGCTTTGGCTACCAATGTGTGAATGTGTGTGTGAATGGGTGAATGAGGCATGTAGTGTAAAAGCGCTTTGAGCGGTCAGAAGATTAGAAAAGCGCTATGCACGTGCAGTCCATTTACCATGTAGCAGGTAAGGTTAAGGATGTTGTGTCACTTCCTTGCCAAGTTGTTTTTGGTTTTACCATCTTGGGGAAGGAACCCCATACAATCTGCAGTGGATGTATGTGAGTAAAGCATACCCAGCCATCACTTGTAGATGCGAGTCCTGCAAGCACTATGGTAAATGCCCAAGGAAAAGCTGAGCAGCTCCATCAGCAGGGAGGCTCAGCCCTCCTCTGTGCCTCTTGAGGTCAGGTATGCAAGTGCACAGCAGACAGGTTGGCTATCAACTGGCAGGTTGGTTATCAACTGGCCCACATTACAAAATAACAAGTGGTGCCTGTTTGAGCAGCCGTGTAAGGTGTGAGACATATTTACTTTTAAGAGTTCTGTCACTGAACTTTGATTTACACGCTGCTTTAAACAGGATTTGCTGGATAAGGGTATGGGTGTCCTAAATTCCACATCATTTGGCTGGAGTTTCAGCCTGCCATGTGGGCAGGGGACTTGCCCATTGTTTTGAAGGCACTCTAAGGTTGTCTTTTGAGTCCTTGAAGTGTGCAGACTTAAGGGTGCTTTCTCTTAAAACTATCCTGTTCCTGGCGTTGACATCAGTGTGGATAAGTGAATTATATGCTTTGTTTGTGCATGCATCCCGCTTGCAATTTCCCCTAACTATGGGAAAGTGATGCTCCACCTGACCAGCAGATTTGTGAGTCTTCTTATAGATATTCCGCACTCGAACTGCTAGCCTTTCATCCTCGCCACTTGCCAAAGAGAGCAGTAGGTGGCTTATTCACCGTCTCATCTATTTGGACAGTACTCAGGGATTTTGAGAGGACACTCAACTCTTTGTATCTTGGGCCACTTCTCACAGAGGAAAGCCTCAATTTCATGAGCATCTGTCACACTGGAGAGTAAAGGCTAACACTTTTGCTTATGAAAGTCGCTTCTTGCAGCCTCTGGGGGGCCTACGGGTTGATTCCACTGGATTATTTACTACTACTTTGTCGGCGCTGAGATGGGGCATGAGGTAGCATTTTTGTGAGTGACATCTGTGTCACTGTAAGCTAGGCATCCCAATATATGCATTTGGTTTAACCAACCTGGCGCATTGGGGCCTTTGCTGGCAGGCTTACTTGTGTAGCAGTCCATTTGCAGTCATGTGGTCTTGGCGCTCCTCAGTCAAAGTGTTAGGGGCTTCAGAGCATGCAAACCAGGAGTGGGCCACACCTCCCAAATTGAGATTTCAAGTGAGGTTTAACCTGAGGATAACCCCGGTTTTCTGAGTGGCACATTCGGAAGTCAAGCCTGGATTACATTGAATAATTGGGAATAATTGTGCATGTAAAGGGTTATTACGTTGCATTTTGCTTTATGCTTAGGGTTTTTGAGAAAGACAGACATAGAAATGACCAGTAAAATATATTCAACCATAGCACAATTAAAACATCTTGCAGTTTTGTTGAATATAAGTCTTCAACTTCTGATTCTCTACAGGTGCCTGAGCATACTTGGTCAAAAATAAGATAATCAAGCTATACTATAATCTTCTAATTAATGAGTTTGATGGTACAATAGTAAGCTGAGTGATGGTCGGACCCTACATTCCCTCCCTCAAAGTATTATTACTTTAGTATTAAATCTAGACCAAATGTTTGACAAGACACAAGATCATGTAGATGACATTTACCTTGTTAAGTTTAAAAAACTGGATGATAAATGCCAGTGATTCATTTTTTTCGGTTGTCAGCTTCATACAATATGTGGTGAACACAGAAGGTGCCAGTAAAGTAATGACGGAGGTTGTTAAGAAACATTAATAACTAATTAAATGGCATGTTATGATGAAATCTGAGGATGGCTATAGCTCTATCATTTCTATGCAGTTCTATTTACTATTATACTATGAGACTGATGTTATGTGCAGGTGCAAACATCTAGAAAAACACCACTTTATTTAAATATGTTCTGATATTTATTACTAAAACCCTGCACTATTTCTGAATGTCTACAATCACTAAAGAACAACAAATTATCTTAGCTCAGATGTAGAAAAACATGTTAGGTTTATTCTGGCACATATTTTCCTCATTGCAATATTTTATTCAGCAGGTGGATCCCTGAGAGCTGTAAGTTGCTGAATGTCACTCAAGTGGAAACACTTTTTGTAAACATCAAAGCATCACCAAAAATAACATAATCTACTGGAATCTAGTTAGTCATGGATGCATATTTACTAGTCATCAAAGTCAAAGCAACCACACCCTAGCAGTGGACACATCTGCAGAAAACTACCCCAGTTAATATGAAGGATGGTTTATGGCGAAATAGAAATTGACAGCCTAAGTAAATAAGAGTGTCTCAAAAAATAGCCGGAGTATTTCTTTGAAGTCAACAGTCTCCTCTCTGTCTCATTCCCTTTCCATCAGTCAGAAAAAAGATCTGCATGAGTGATTTTACTCATGCCAGCTATAATACTCCCCTCTCTCCAGCAGTGCTTTCTTAAATATGCATGCCCTACATTTCCCCACCACCTTCCAAATTCAAATGGATGTCCCCTGCTCTCGCCTCTATTCTCTTCTGCCTCCTCTCCCCTCCTGCCTCTGCTGCAACTCCGCTTTATTTGTGGTTGACCCAATTTCCAGGTTTGATCCATACTGCGGTGCTGAGGCAGACTGTGGAGCGACAGGCTGACTGACAGACAGACACAAAGGCACATCAACAAGCTGGCATGGATGCCTCAGCTGTGCCCATTACCGTGCCCACCCACCCCTTCACAAGTAACCCATCACTCTCTGTCTCCTTGTGCCAAACCCAGCTCTGCTTCTTTGTCTTTATGGCTCCAGACGCACACACACACACACGCATGTACACCACCCCTCCTGCTCCTTCATTACACCATTGACTGTTTGGTCTGAAGAGACAATCGGAGGCTCATCCATTGTCTCACTGATTCGCTGTAACAGGGTGGGCTGCTGAGCATCAACAGCAGCTTCACATCTTCCGCTCCTTGCTAACCTATAGCCAGGAGCAGACCTGAGAAATTCATCATGTCAGAAAAGCAGAGGCAACTCTATGGAGGGCGACAGTGGAGGAAGAGGCCGGAGATCTGGCTTGGCAGCTTATCCATTTGTCTGAGTACATCATGACTGAGGGACTTGATCCATCTCCAGGAAGTGTATTTGGAAATCAGAAATGACTGTTCAATTTTGTGAGATTGAATGCTGTAATACAAGTTTATTGCAGCAGCTACCAGTCACTGTCTGCCTGGCTGAGTCAAAGCTGCTTCTGCTGCAGCAGCAGCTGATGATGACATATAAATGTCTTACATAACTACATTACATTGTGCAATCAGGGCAGAGGGGTCTCAGGAATCAGGACACAATGGTTGTGTAATACTGAAAGATGATCCATGAGAATATCTATGGATTATGGAAAATGAGGATGACATCATGATTGGTTATTTAAAGTAATAATGTGACATTTCAGGGAAAACTCAGTCACTTCCTTGCCAAGAGTTAAATGGGAAGACTTGTAAAGCTCTCATGACTGTCTGTAACTAAAAAGCTGCAGCCACGAGACACTACGCTTAGCACTGACATTGGAAACAGGGGGAAAAAGCTAGCCTAGATCTGTTTAATAGTTTTTTAAAAATCTGCCTCGCAGCAACTCTAAAGGCCACTAAGTAATGTGTTTTAAGTATTTTTTTTTTCTATTTGAAAAAAGTAAAATCTTATTTCTTTGTAATTTATTTGTCAATTTACCGAATCTACACAATGGCAGTTAACAGTTAATATGGGACTTTGGATATCCCTCTTATTACACACAACATATATATATAATTACAACCATAATACAGAACCTCTGGAGAAGTTTGGGGGTTTAGTGCCTTGCTCAAAGGCAACTCAGAATGGGGAAAACTGGCATGTTTCCAGTTGTCAGCCAGCACTACATACATGGTCTGTACAGGGAGTTGAACTGAAGGCCCTCCTGTTTCCAATCCGCATCCTCACAGACTGAGCTACTGCCACTACTGTAAAGCTGCATTCAGCGTATTTCTTTGCTCAGCGCCACATTGCCCCGCTGTCGCTCTCTCTCTGTTTATCATGAGACTACTGCTGCCACAGTGTGAGCTGTCACAGTTGGTGAGAGTCCACCTGCTCATACACAGTAAGAGAGCAAACCGTTAGCATCACACAGGCTATTAATGGGATAAAGTCAAAGCCTTTTGGTGTTGATGTGAGTTTATTGGGAGCGTTTAAAAACCCGGTGCTGAGTATTGGCCATCGCTGCTGTGTTTGGTCGTGCTAACCGGGCAGACGTTGAACTGACCGGGATTATAGTGGCTTTGAGACCTGTATAATATTAATACAGGGCTCAACAATAAAGATCGCCCGATTTCCCACGGCAAGACAAATGCCATGTTGGCTTAATAAATCTAGCAACTTACTTGCCCAATCAGGTGGTAAAAGAAAATTAAACACATATTTTTTTCCAGGGTTGATGATGGCAGCAGCTAAGGAGTGATCCATCTTGCTTCCTTCTTGTCTCTGTTAAGAGCTCCACATGTACAGTACTGATGTAGCACTTCCAAGAAAATGGTGGTGTGTAAAGACAAGGTTTATGAGCTGAAGCACAAGTGAACATTTATATTATCCTGGAAACAGCAGCTTAGTTGGATAGCATTAGAGGACGAAAACTCCAACAATGCATTGTGCAGTTGTCTGCAATTTTGAGGGCAAGGTGGGTAAACAGGGTCGTTTTTCATGACAGTTAAATTTTAGTGTGACCAAAAAATAAAGCAACTCATGTAAGGGCAAGTAAATACTGACTTTCGACAGTTACATTTCTGACGCAATTTCAAGTGAAAAAAAAAATACTAAAACTGAACCCTGGTTAATGGCAGTGACAGGAAGTTTGAAGATTTTTCTTATGTTAACTTTGAATCTATGGTTTAATAGAAATGAATTTCAAACTGTATTTGATTTTACATTGTTGGCATATTTATATTCCTATTATTACCTAAGATTTTTTAGTTTTTGCGAGTACTGTATTACTCTATAATACAATAATTTTATGTGAGCACTTAAATATGAAGGTTACTTATAATTCCCTTACCTACTTTATAATATATATCTTGTTAACCAATGTAAGTGTAAAACAACAGCAGATTTTATTTTTTCCTCTGGACAAAGTCATGCAAACGGCTTCCCTTCATTTCTAGTCTTAACGTTAAGTATGTTACCTTTTGCTGGAGGTAGCTTTATATTTGACAAAAAGAGGTATCACTTTTCTCATCTAATTCTCTGCATGAACGTAAATATGAATTTACCCCAAAAGGACGAACTATTCCTTTAAAAGTGTACTCTGTACAGTGAGCAGATGGCAAAAGCTGCTGCGCAGTCCAACTAGCTGCAGTGGCTGTAACGTATGTGCAGATATAGACAAGTCTTTCCGTTTTATCTCTGTGCACGTCTATATTTCCTTGTTATTTTTAACCACACTCTTTCCTCATTCATTTTTTTCTTGTGTCTGCCTCACAGCTCTCTCTGGGTCACAGGAGCAGGAGCTGCTGCTGCTGAGTCAACATCACAAGTGGAACACTGGCATCAGAGTTACAAAGACACACACGGACACCCACACAGAAACACACACACACGCACGCACGCACGCACGCACGCACGCACGCACGCACGCACGCACGCACGCACGCACGCACACACACACACACACACACACACACACACACACACACACACACACACACACACACAGACAACTATTAAGTTTACTGTAGACTATTGCTAAAGTAATCCTCTCAGCTCCTGTGTCTGGAAGTAGGCTAAGTGCAAACATTCTCAGACTGTCTAATAGGTGAGGCCAATAATCTATGTGGATCCACCTGCAGGTCGTCCACTTCAGACAGGTCTAGACTTATGTTACAAATTCTTGAAATATCTGAACGTATGGTTTGGTTCATGTCTGCATATTCAGAGCAAGAATGATACCAGGGATTTTCTGCTGTGGAAAAAAGTGATCATGAGATATTTCATAATAAAAAATAAATTAATTAATAACAATAATAATAATAATAATAATAATTTTTCAACAGTGCAATAAACCCGCTCTTTCTTTGAGCTCATTTCCTGTGTCCTTGATTGAGATCACACTGTTTACAAACTGTGTGTGTGTGTATGTTGTGCATGCATAGCTGCGATAGAGCGTATGTGATGGTATGGCAGACCAAGATAATTTCTTATCTTTATGTGCTATTCTTGCTTTGCTCTGACTTGTCTGTCCTTTCCAGCACAAGTGTCCTTATTTTTTGCTTTACTCAGAGGCAGCTTGTAAACCATCTTTACTGTAAAAGTTCAGTTCAAATCTGAGCCTACTTTCTTACAGATTGGGTTTCATCTTTTAAAAACCTGGTAAATGACTGGCTAGAAATTACTGTCTATAAAAACTAATCCTTTTTTTACCTTCCATGTGTCACAAGGGTCCTACTTGAATAAGGCAAGGTGCATTTTTTTTCCTGTGTGATCTGCTTCTGCAAAACTACAACATCTGGTCCTTTTTATTTATTTAAAAATCATTATGAAAGACCTTCAGATATATATATATATTATGGTTGCTTTGTTTATCTTTAACTATTTGGATCCTATTAAGACTAATGTGTTTGCAGTGTTCACCAACTATGTCAGGGTGTCCACCGGTATCAGCCACTAATATTGGGTCAAATATTGTAAGACATTTAAAGGAACTGCACTGTATATTGGGATTTTGGGGTGATGGTTGGACGAAACAAATTGTGTCAAGCATTTTTCATTAAAGTTTAATATTTTAAGACAAAACTATTATTTGAGGAAAACAGGCAGGTCAATCAATGATAAATGCAGACATTACATGTCATCGTAAATATCAATACTGTTTTCACACTATGAGCAACACAGCAGCAGGGTACAGGTCATTTTCAATGGAAGCAGGTGACATGATGATGCAAACTGACACTGAACATTAGCTGGATTAGCTAACCCTTTGCTAGCTTCCTATGCATTGCAGTGTACTCAGGAATTCAATGGGTGATAGTAACACAGATCTCAGAAATTGATAAAAAAAAATCATGGATATTTTTTGACCAAAGACAATCTTTAGATGCATTCATCTCAGGTGCTTTGTTGCAAGTAGCAGACAAGCCCGTCATGGGCGCTTGAGCAACACTTTAACTACAACTTGGTAATGTAGCTGTTGCGTCATCGCTCAAATTGTGAACAAAACATTGGAGTTTACTGTAATTCAAAATTGTGATAACAATTAAATCAAGTGGTCTAAATAATCAAAATATGCCTTCCCTTTTTTTTGTATAATACGATTATAATCAGCTGACAGGTGCGCATTGCTCAGTTTTACTATCTGACAGTTTGTACTTTACTTTATAATTGCATGTATTTTATTTTGTTAATTCATACATTTTCTTATTTTTGAAAATCTTAATTTAGCAAAGGGCCTACAATTTCTTGTTTCACTTTTGTTATCAGTTAATGCTGTTTGTATAGGGCAAATAAAAGCACATTAAACTAATAGCTGTAGCTGTCCAAGTAAAGGGCAGTTCTTAATATCTTATCTTTAACTTCTTTGTGAAATGGTGACTTAAAGGACCTGCCTTTTTCATAGCTACTTTTTGCAGATATGCTCTTAAACATATCAACAGTTAAAGTTAAAACCAAAACTTAAGTATTCAGAATATGATCCATGCGCCCTTTAGTTGTTGGAGGAATGACATTGTTGGCCAGCATGTAGAAAGCAATTTTACACTATCAGAGCAGTAAATCGGTGAGTGTTAAGTGATTTTGCAACACATACAGCAATAAATCAGTCCAGTTCTCTTTGAGGCTGCCTCTCTGCAGCCTTCGGTGATGTCATTTTATACGACAAGAGCAAGTGTCAGCACATTCAGCACAGCAATCACATGACAAGGGCCACATTGGGATCACTCTCATACTCATGTGACCTTTGAGATTGAGGCCGGGATAAGTGTAAGAACAACACAAACTCAATAAGACTTTGATACTTCCTCGTTTGCCAAAAACACCACTGACGCAAAAGTGCAGATTCTTTTGTGCAACTGATAAGGGGAGGACATGTATGAGCTGGGTGGGGGAACTGTTTTTAAGATACTGAGGTCAGATTGATCTTGTACTTGAAAAGATCACTCACCGAAGATTTCCCCATTCTTGGCATACTCCGTGACTAAGTAAAGCATGTTCTTCGTCTCCATCACCTGAGAGGGGGAGAGGACGAAGGAGCAGGGGCCGAGGGAGGGGAGAAAAGAATGGGAGAGTGAATACACACAGAAGACCACTTTTCAAAAGCAAAATCATCAGATAAATTAACAGTCTCCTGTAACAAGAGAGGATTACAAAAGAAAACTGCAGCAACAGATACAAATGAGTCAAATATTATGCAACGGTCCACATAGTTTTCTCAAAGGTTCAACGGCAGCGTCTGGCAACCACAGAGTCATGAGCAAAACAAAATGTATGAATGGCACAGGAACTAAATATGGCATCCATGTAAGAGAACGGAGGTGGACGGTTGGTGCTGCGAGTTTATCTGAATGGTACTTAAAACCTTTCAGCCCTCACACTGTGCTGTGTTGTGTAGGAGGAGGAGAACCGATTTAGAAGCAGAAACACTCGGGAGATGAACAGAATTAAATGCGGAGGGGAGAATCAGATGGAGAGGGAGGATGAATCAGACACAGCGAGCCAGACATTCACACTAGAAATCCCACGCTCATTGTTTATGATCAATTTTCCATCTGTTACACTGACCAATTCATGGATTTAGGAAATGAAAGCCAGCTTCTTTTTTTTCCATTTGGTTGGCCCTGGTTGTGTAATAAACACACTTTGTCCTCCCTGTATTGCAAAGCTGGAATACAACTGATTGAATAATACCATCAATCAAAACAAGTGGGATTGTGAGCAAATACAGAACTAATCTAGGAAAAAAACAACTCTCTCTCAGTGGACATTTTGACTTGTCACAGCAGGAAGAGCACAGGTGTAACTAACAGTATTAACGATGGTTTGTTTTATTCAGGTGTGCCAGTAAACCAGCATGTACAATAGCAGTGCCTGGCACTGGTACAGCTGAGTGGAATGCAGCCATTATTAATGTTATTCGTTACACCTGTGTTTGACAAGATAAAATATCCACCATCAGAGATGTCAATTTTCTATTTATGGTGGATATCTTTCCATAAGCTGTTGTCAGCTACCTTTAGCTGTTCCTTCATGTGTTTTATAAACTATTGTGGAGAGGCATTTGAGGAAAAGCAAAGAGATATGTCAGCTGCTTTAGGGAGAATTTTCAGCTTTAACTAATCTTAAAGTAGGGCTGAGTGTTGTTTGATATTTTCTTCTACCAATGTCAATATCGCCTTGCTTTATTTGTAATTTGTGTCTCTTGCCTGCTCTTTACAGTCTGGAGACTGGTCACTACTGTTTTATAAAGCCCCAACCTCACCTGAGCACTGTGGGGGTTCACGCCTATAAACATGCCAAATATAGAAAATAAGAAAATGTAGGCAGAATCTGCAGAAAAACACACCAACACATACTTCTAGTGGATCATAAGTGATGATTGAGAGGGATTACTTCTGTATGAGTCTATAATACATTGTTTTTTTAAGGAAAATCCTGCATGGTATATTTTTAACAAAAAAAGTCAAAGTTCCCAAATGTGAAATATTTCACAAAGCAGCTGCACCCAAATTTTGCCAAAATAAAAGAGTGAAATTTGAGTCATTATCATTTCAATCAGGAACTGTTCTACCAACAAATGAGACAAGATGATTTTACACATCTGCAGCCAGATTTCAACACATGGCAGTTGTTCATACTGTAAGAATTCAGTGGCTGTATTTAAAAAAAGTGCTAAGGTGTCATAAACCACCATATTTGCAAAGCCAGATATCAAGAAGTCAAGAAGTCTAGAAGTCAATACAATGCCTTGCACATTTGTTCAAAATGAAGCTCAGCAGGATTTATTTTATTTTATTTATATAATTTATTTGATAGGGACAATGCGCCTATTTTTGCCTGCTAGACAGAAGCTGATCTTTATACTGTATTTAGAGTTGCTGCAGGCCCTTTGGCTACATACTTCCATTTATGTAACATCCTGTACCATCAATAATAACTACACCACTTCAATACAGCGGATATAATACATTTAGTACACTGTATAACTCATTATACTGTGGGTACACTGTATTTCTGGATTCAGACAAAGCAGACTCCTTGTTTTGAATATCTCCTATAAATCTTTGTCATGTAATAAATGGTAATAAAAGTGTATTGATAGTCTGAATTCAAGCTACCAAGAAATGCAAGCTGCACTTTCTGTTAAGAGCTTCACGAGGTCGGACACTGCCAATGAATAGATGTGCAGATGATCTAGACATGCAGACAGAACCAGCCTGAATATCAGCCCCTGAGGAAGGGCAGCTGTGGTGAATCGCATGCTGTATACAGGCTAGACTGTTTAATGTTTCACTAAAAGACCATAAATGAATATTTTATCAGTCTAAATGTAATTGTAATGGTTTTAACAATGTGGGCATTAATTGTAGTGTAGAGGAAATCAAATTAAGGGCATGATCCAATATCCAATATCCTCTGTCTATTCAAGCATTTCCTGGAACAAGATTTATATTAAAAAAGAGCCCTCATTTTCTATTGGTATCAGAAAAGTACTGAAAGACAGAGAATGAGGTATATTTGAAGGTAATTTTGACTCTTTAAAATCTTTGTGCTTGTAGAGAATCTAGAATAAGAAGAAAAGTGGGAAGCTGAACACCAGAGAGAGTCAGAAGGATAGTGACATGTAAAAAATACATGTGAAGGAAATTATGGCAGCGGCGTTGAGAATAGAATAGAGAACACACGACCAATTAGAGTGGGGTCCACAGTTGGGTCATCTGTGTGTCTCCATTAGCTAAGGCTTTCCTCTGAGCCACAGGGCCAACGCCAGTTTATGGGACTAGAAAGGAAATCGCTAATTGACCTGAGCTGATTGGATGGATGGGCCGTTGGAAATAATGATACACACCAAAATAACGCAGCCGAAAGCTGGAGCAGTGCCACATGGTTGTGTAATGATAATGAACACTCATTTGCTTCCCCTAAACAACCTAACAGGACCCCACAGGCTTATGTAATACAACTGAATCACCAAAACTGTTGAGTTGTTGGCGGTTTTGTACCAGACAACAGACATCACAGTAACCCGCTGAAACAAGTTTCCCGTCCTTGTGCCTCATTAAAATGTGTGTGAACCATCCATCCATCTGTCGCACACCTGGACATGCATACAGCTACTATAAAGGGTGGCAAGGGGGCATGACAGAAGTTACATTTATATAATTTATTTCTATGAAAAGAGCAGACATCATACTACTCACACTGATGATGGGCTCTATTTCAACAGCACAAATACAAAGGTGCCTAAAAAGCACATTTCTGTCACATTAAATCATATTACAATTAAAAGATACACTGTAAGATTTAACCATGATAGACATCTTTGCATTTGACCCTCTGGAAAGAAAGCCATTGCACTTTTGTGAAAATGGAAGAAACAAAGACGATGGAATCAAGGCCTTTTTCACAGCAGACATTTTGGCTGAATCCAAATCTAGACTTCACTGCACTTTCAGACTCAGACTTTATGAGCACAAAGTCCCGGAATTCCAAAATTCATCCAGTCCACACAGGCCCTCAAGCAGACTTACTGCAGACCTTGAGTCTGCAGACTTCACTGATCTAATTACCTTCAATTAATTACATTATGAATGAGACATTGTTGTTTTATACCAATTTCCGATGGGAAAAAAAATATAAAATGAAATTATTACAAATGTGTATAAGAATTATTTTTATTAAAATCCTACTTGAATCATGTGGGACTAAATTATCATTATATATATCATTATACAGAAATATGCAGTAGAGGCTATAGAGCTAGTCTAAACAAAGTGCATTTTGTTATTGCAGCCTATTCAAAGCCTAAAAGCTGTGCAGCGAAATGCCAAATTTCTAAGTGATGAAAACTGGCAGAAAAATAACAACAGAGCATCTTCCAATGTACGCAAGACAAACTCTATTTAGCCACTGTAAACTACCAACTCCAGATCACTTTCACTTTGGGTCTTTTTAGCTAAATCATTGTCCAAATAAACACTGGCACTGTGTCCCCATACTCAAATAAGTGTTTTTTTTTCAAGGTCCCACCAGGTCAGAGGCACTGAAAAGAATTAATACTTGTTTGTGGACATGAGATAGATCCACATCTAAATTTAAAAACGCAGCATGAATGGAGCCTGATGCTGCTGTACAGGTCAGATCTGATGTCCAGGAGAATAATTTAATATTTAATTTATATAATCTTCAACTGCTAACACTATTTAGTTTGAATAATGCCAGTAGCACCTTCACACAGTGCAGAACACACACACACACAGATGCACACAGTGCCGAATGTAAGTCAGTCATTAACTATGCTCTCATATCTTAAACTATCCAGGGGTGGAAGGTTCTGCTGGGCAGCAGTTGTTTGCTGATGCATTAGAAAATGACCTGGATTGGTCCTGTGCTTCAACTTCCCTGAACCAGAAGATCAACAAGGAGCAGCACTGAATTCTGCTCCATGAAAGTGATTTGTTCTCACATTCGCCAGACACACGGCTGATTCTTGGCCTCCGCTGAAACTCATGTTACATGTTACATTATCTCTCCTGCTCTGTGAGGGGCCTTCTTTGACCAAGGGCTGGTTTTACATAGATATACTTCGTCTCTGGCTAAGATCTAACTCATAGTAAGACTTAAGATAGAAATCGAAATTGGGCTGTTGCACAAACATACATTCCATCTGACTCTTAACTGTCTCATGTTGGACAATGTGTTCCACGAATTTTGCGCAAATTAATTCATTTTTTTTCACTCCAGGAAAACATGACTGACTAAGCAACTGTGTCAAAAATATTTGCCCTTAGACAACAATTAAACAATTAGAAGGACATTTTACTAGGAAAATTCATTGATGAAACGTAACAACTAGTAAAATAAAAAAACAAAACGATTTTATTACTGTATTTTTTTCAACAGGTTACTACTGTCTAAAAGCGCTTTCTCTTGTTACTGGTCGCTCCGACCTCCAACTTAGCTCAAACCACGTTTGCTACTCCTAAATTTTCCTGAAAGTAGATGGCTAATTATTTAAGATTATAATAAGTAAAGTCTTTGCTCCTTTGTGCTCCTTACCTGCATTAGACGTATCAAACAGCAAAATTAGGACTGGCCTAACACTACAGATCTGTCCAAAACATTTTTGTGAAACCCTTGGAGCTTATGGTGTCCCTGAGAAATGTTTACATTAGACAACAAACCAACAACGGGGGGGGGGGGGCACAAATAAGTCTGCATGAATTTAGACTTGTGTTATAAACATTACAACTTTAACATTTTTTTGTCAAGGTGGGCACATTTGCTAATGGAAATTGATTTGTTGTTTTTCACCAAACGCTTTCTGTAGAGTACCCTCCACGTACATAACTCCTACAAGCATGAATCTAAATCCTAGATCTGTTTAGCACACTGCAGACAGTACACTTAAATGTAGGCAGGATTGTTGTCATTCACTGCTCCATCCAGCTTTTGCTGTATTTTCTCTTTACTAGCCATGCAGAGGAACAGCTGCACCCTCGATGGTCGTCCACACAAAGGGGTTGCTCACAGAAATTTCAGAACAAAAAAGAACAGGCTGGAGTGTTTTCTCTGTTGCAATCAATGGGATATTTAAAAAGAGTGGGTTTGTGCACTGAGTCTTTGTCAAACAAGAGTGATGGTTCTCTCTTGACCAATCAAGGCACTGCAACATTTCTGGATCCACCTTTTAGTTTTGTATCAGAGTGCTAATCAGAGGGATGACAAAAAAATCAGGATGCAAGGGAGTGGTCTTTTGGAGTGGTCTCCTCAACATTTAACGATGGAAACATTAAAATATTCTAATGCATAACAAACTGACCTGAACTGAATCCGACTGCTTGGTGGAAACGAAGCTTAGCATCTCTATGTGCAGTATACAAACTGGAATAAATATCGACAGCAGTGTGACAATCTTTCAACATCAGTGCTACAATGACAGTGACAGATTGCAAAGAGTTGTGATGGGGTGGGTCCATACAAAAGTTAGATCGAAGCACCCGAGACAGAAATAAATCTCCTGAAAATCTCTTGATTGACACGGCTTGTTGGGCAAGAGACAAAAAAATGAGAGGGAAACAAAAAAAAACTGATGAAACTATTTATCTTCATACGGCATTGCAATGTGGGGGACAACAACTTACAGAGACAATTCAATGAGAGAAGACAAAAGACGTGCAAGAGCCCAGATAAAACCATGTAGTTGTTGAGAGGAGAGCTGAACTGCTAAAAATATGATTATTTTATCCACATCTGAAGCGAGACACTCACCTGGTACAGCTTGATGATGTGGGGGTGGTCCAGCATCTTCATGATCTGAACTTCTCTGTAGATCTTCTCCAGGTTGACAGCATCCAGTTGGGTCTTGTCGATGATCTTGATGGCCACCTGCAGAATAATCAAGCGTCACCAATACAGCTGTAATCAGTCTGTTTTTCAAATGCATATAATAGAATCATTGTTGCAGCTCATCAGACTTGATGGGCAACAAGAAACACACTCGCATACACACCAGTACAGACTGCAGTTCAATATTCTCAGAGACGCAAAAGGAGACATTATGTTCTTTTCAGAGAATTGCTTCTGAGACACAAGATTTATACGTACTTAAATACAGCCCGTTCTGAAACCTTTATAAACACTCTTACAATTTGAGAAGATGAAATATCACATGAAGTTACAACGGAGGCAAACACAGGCCTGGTTGGATACACACGCACACCCAAGATGACACGTACATGTGTAAATTGCACACTCACGACTTCAACACTCTTGGCTTTGATTAATGATGTCCGGTGGGTAACAAGGCAATATTAACATCTCTCCTTCAGACTGTCTCATAAACAGCATTTCATCAGTGTGATCTGAAGTGTTTCCAAGCGTCTAGAAGCCGAACTGGAGGAGTAAACAACAGGAGACCCCAGTTCCCCTCTCAGCAATCATACTGCTGTTAGATTTAAGTTAAAAAAAAACTCTTACAGAGCATTCAGACAGCAAACGGGACTGCTTTTAAAGAAATGTAGGGGTCTGTGTTGTTTCATTTTCACTGATCAACAGAAAATGGTTTCCACACATTTTCAAAGGCAAAAATCTCTTCATCTTTTCCATGACCTTTCCAAAACCCATAATAAAATTTCCATGACTACCTGCAATACACAAATTGAACATTGCACCATCTCAAAAACGCTGTATTGTTTAAAAGTAATAGTGGAGCAGAGCATCAGTATGGACACTTGGGGAACTTTTTTTTCGAAGTCAAACATCAGATTCACACTCTAAACATAATCCCAGCTGACTGGCATAGACGGAGAGAGAGACGGAATATGGGGAGAAAATGAAAAAATGTATATGACTGCCAACAACATGTCACTCATCTACACATATCAAAGCTATGTTACATCAACAGAAAGCCTAAAGAAAATAAATTTGCCTTTTTTTTTACATTATGGGGAGGGTTAGGTATCCATGGAAGATTACCCTAACGATCATTTTCATTACACATTACAAAATTCCGGAAACTTTCCAAATCTGTCAAGGATTTTACTGATTCCTGAAGCTTGGAAAACAGGATTGTGAAAT
This sequence comes from Plectropomus leopardus, assembly GCF_026936395.1. Lineage (NCBI taxonomy): Eukaryota > Metazoa > Chordata > Actinopteri > Perciformes > Serranidae > Plectropomus > Plectropomus leopardus. The sequence goes on along the minus strand of NC_142181.1, from coordinate 19,347,662 downwards.
TCCACAATTTTTCCAAGTTTTTCAGTGACTATGGAAACCTTGAGAATGAATCTGAAATTATTTTGATAATTTTTTAGTCACCTATTTTTTTTCTTTTTTAAAGAAAAATGGCCAAAAAGTGTCTGGTTTTAGCTTTTTAAATGTAATATCTACTCTTTCTCTTTGGCCTCTATGATAGTAATCTGAATATCTTTGGCTTTTGGGCCACTGGTTGGACTAAACAACTAATTTGAACGTGTTAACTTTTTGGGGGGGAACTGTTATTGTATTTTTCCACCAAAAAATGTATCAATTAAGAAACTACAGAAATCAGTAATAATACTGTTAGCTGCTGGATGAGCTAATAAAACAGGATCCAGGAAGGTGGATTTAAGAATCACATCCTTGATTTTGAAAGATTATCATAAGCCAAAACACTTCACAGCACTTAATAATACTGTCTGTGACACAGAATATTTCTCTGGAAACTAGTGACAGTCATTTTATGCTCCATCTTGATGATCATCAGATTTACAACCTGTTGAAGTATTTTGACAGGAATGTGAGATTGTGAGTATTTTACCGGCAACCACAGTGCCCTGCCAGCTGACGTCACACCATGTCACAGCAAAAGGTTGAGCTAGCTCAAACGTTTTCCTCTTAATGACCCTGTAGTTTTCATGTTGGTATTCCTGCTGTGTCACTGCAGCGGTATCATTGAAATAATCTGAAGTTATGTTTATGTTTGGTTTTTATCTTAAAGCAAAGTCTGACATCTTCATTTCACTGACACCCACTTTAATCCTATTTAGTATATTTGTAGTTAACACTTACAGATGTGCAGTAATGGCCGTTTTTGATATGTTTAACTCTTAACTCTCTGCATTATCGTATCCCTGCCCACAGTGCAGACAGGTATGCAGTTTGGCAACATGAAGAAATCCAAATCTTTTAATGGCACTTAAGACGAGACCTCCAGGGCATGTAATTTTACATTGTTGGCCTTGTGCAAGGATTACTTAGCAAGAAAAGATCTGAGCCAACTGATTACATTGTCAACATCACTAACACATATACACACACATAAAACTTCTTGCGTACTCCGCTGACACAAGGTCATTCGAGGACAATGGTTACAGGGAAATTTAGCTCATACATTAAGTAATGAGAGCAGAAAGGTAGCACAATACCATGATCGGAGACGGATAAAGGTACAACCAGCTGAGCTGGCAGACAGGACCACATGGGAATGAGCCAGCACTATGTGAACCCAAAAGCTGCAGTATGTACATAATGGGATGAATGGGTCAGTATAACACACAGGAGCCATGAGTAGAAAAAGTAGGTTATGCACACATAAGAACCTATCTAGGAATCTGCACACAGACACATCAGATCTGCTGTTTCATGCTGTTTCTATTGATTTTCTTTACACGCACATCTCTTTTGCCCTGGCAAATTCTCAAGGCAGATGGCATCACATAAAGTTGATAGCCTGCCTCTCCAGTTGACCTTGGCCACTTCAACAAACAGCCTGGCTCTGGCCATTGGCCTGGCAGAGACATGCAGCTGCAGTGCTGACTGACCTACCAAACCAGCAGCAACGTGCATTTTTCATCCAACCCAAATATCACACCGGCTGAGGGAGAGGTGCAGCCACTTAGTGAAATCACCTGGTGTAGTGTTTGGCTGAATTTAAAACCTGCATTCCCATAGCTGTTTAGTGTTACAAGGTTGCACATTACCTGGCTAGACTAACGCTGTGACACTTCACAGGCTTTAATAACCAGATTAACACGATAAGAGCCTTAAGAGCCATTTCCCAGCCTTGTTATTCATTAAACCTAGCGGGGGCCACGTCTGGATGATGTAAATGTGTTTTTCTGTACAGCAGGCTTGCTCACATTCACTGACAAACAGTTGGAGTCTCTATGGGATCAAAGATCAAAGTGTGCAACTATGTTTTCACATTTTTCTATCACTCCCTTTGTATTTTTCAAACACACACAGTGGGCACTCTTTACATTAACTCCCTGTGTCTCTGCCATTACAATGGAAAGTCATGGCACTCAGTGGTACAAGTCAAGAAAGGCCTCTCTGTACAGAGCTGACATAAACCTATTAGTCAGACAAATCCGAGCTCTGCTCCCTCTGCGCTTATACGGCATCGCCCAAAATTGTGAGATTGTGCAGTGTTTGCTCTATCCAACCCTCTCCAAACCAAGAGAAGACCCCCAGAGCAGTGTCAGTGGATTTCTGTCTGCATGCATGCATGCGTGCAAAACGCTTTGCTTTCCAATTACAGAGTTCTCGCTGACAGATCCTGCTCCTCACAAAGCTCTCGGCACTGCTGGCACAAGAAACCACTAAATCACATCATTATTTGGATTACATAATGGGACCACCGACCCATGCTGCATGCCCCAGATACAGCGATGTTTACAGCAGCCAGACTCTTGAGTCGGTACACTGTGTCACTGTCTGGGTCATTACCAAACGAGAGTGCAGGTGTATGATGCTGGTTTGCAGGAGAGAAAGCATGCATGTTTACAGTTTCCCAGCAGCACCGGTGGTCAGACCTCTTACTGGCAGTGATGTTGGCTGATGGGGGTGAACGTGCACTGAGTCGTTGCTCCTGTACCTGCAGGTATTCACACACATCAGCTGTTGCTTGCACTGGAGCTGCCAAGAAAGTGGCCGGGCAGTTACCTGATCCAAGTTTCTATTAGTACACGATGTGGACAGCATTTCGGTATCTGCTTTGAATATCTGGGGTGTCAACTAGTGCATAAAAGTTATGTAACTCAGCCCAACAGTAGCATAAGTTAGCTCTAAGGCTAACTAGTTCACAGACACACTCACCTCCGTCTTGGTAATGCGGTGTCGAGCCAGCTTCACGACAGCAAAATTGCCCTTTCCTAAAGTGCGCTCGATGTCGTAGAAGCCCACTCGGACGGGACCCCGAATCAGCGGTTTTTGGACACTGTCAGCCATGACCATGCTGTTCTAAATGGGACTGTTTGTGGAGGAGTAGGAGGTAGCCAGACGAGCAGGGGACACACGGGGGGCTCACACGGGGCTTGCTTGAGCAGCTACAGATAAAGACGAAAGGAAAACAAACCACCCTCCGCCGCCGCTGCTGCTGCTTCTGCTGCCGCCGCCGCCGCCGCCGCTCGAAGCGTGTCCATTAAAAATAGACAAAGTTGATTTCAGTGTCGCCCTGCCAGCATGAACAGCAATGTGGCGACACTCTCCCGTCAGTGCGGCGATACGAGGCAGGCCATTTGCTGAACCCTGGGGCTGTCACACCACGTTCTCCGGTACAATAGAGCTATAATATTTCAGCTCGAGGTGCCTCTATCAGCTACAGAGCACACGAGTTGACTTGCAAAGAGGCATCATGTTCTCTGGTTGACGTGTATTGACGTCAAAGCCATAGGGGTATTTGTACAGGGGGCGGGGCCACAAGGCCGCTCCACACTTCAGTGCCAATTGGTTGCCAGGACAACCAGACCCACCTCTTACGTCAACCGGTAAAATTGCTATTCTGAAATCTGTTTGCTCTTCTGCCCTCCCTGATTGCACGCATAGGTAACTTTGAAGTTTCGCCCTGCAGGTGTTTAATAAGCTTTGAGTGAGCTGCGAGTTTATTTTGCACGGTTAAAGGGTTAAATACATTCAAAATCATCAGCTCGCACCTTTTACCGACTCATGTGCTCTGCAATAAAGAATGGATGGCAAAAAATAAAAAATGAAAAATTAAACAAATAGCATGCATGGATTTCACATCTAAAAGGAAAAATGCATTGAACAGCATGTCTGCTTGTAGTTACATAATCCACAAAAATGTGCCATTTTCATTTCAAATCCCACATATTATAATATATAACATTATATAATGTAACATGCAGGACCTCATGTGAAGCTACATTTTATCAGCCACAAAGACACTTTAGTTAGCTACCTAACAGCGCCATCTGTTGACGAAAATAGAAAATTGAAGCGGGGCCACACAGTATTCTCAGTTCATTTTCTTAGTCACTAGTCACTGACTTTGGCAGTGGTGGATGAAGTAGGCCTATCTTGAAGTCATAGCTGTGTAAAAGCACAGATTTCTTACCAGACAATGACTTTGGAAGAAGTTAAAGATATCTATCTATTGAAATGTTACTTGAGTAAAAGTCTTAATTTATCTGATGTTTAATGTACTTGAGTATCAAAAGAAATGTTATCATATTTCATGTAGCTAAGGATCCCATTCCTTCAGTCTTTCATTCGTCATCTCCTCCATTCTTCGCTTACTTTCCTATTTTGTAGCAAGTATCTAAAATACTTATGGAAAATATTAAGGCGTGAAAGTATACATTTTATTTTGTAAACATGGTGAAGTAAAAGTGAAAGTTGAAAGAAAAAAAATTACTTGAGTTCTGTAATAAAGTTTTATTTCATTATATTACAACACTGCTTTTTAGTAATAATGCTTTTGTTTTTGAGCTGTATTAAATGTATTACCATTTAGATGTTGTCAGGATAATTTGCATCATTGTAATAATTGTCATTAGCAGTTCTATTGTTGTGGATATATATTTTTTCCTTTTGTTGTTTTTGTAGTTTAGATTTTTAATTATACATTTGTTTTATATTATCATGTCGTGGTTACTTGTGTAGACCTCAGGAAGAGTAATTGCTGCCCCAGTGATGGCTAATGGCGATCCAATGAATAAATTAATTAATTGATTAATTTATTGAAAGTAACAGGCATTTTACACTCACATGCATCTAATGTCACACAAACACTCCCTGCTCACTTGTACAAATACAAATACATCTGAATTTATGCAGATTATTATTACATAATAAGTCACGCAAGCACAACATTGTGTAACCAAACTTTATTTGACACCCAAATATGACGTCATGTTTGAGATTCAGCACACATTCACACCCACCAGTTGCCTCTTTCAGCTTATGCAGTGACAGACCACCACAGAGCAGTGGATTACTAAGCAGGCAGGCAGAGCAGCACTCTGAAGGCCTCTGCTGTCACGCATACACTTCCTGAATGTAAGAGTTCCAGATGTGCTTTTGGCATTTCCTGTCTAACATTCTCCAAGAACACACTCAGCCTCTCCTTACTGGGATTGCTACATCTTTCCAAGACACAGACCCAGCAGCCCACTCAGAAAATCACACAGGCATTTGTGTTCAGCAACGTATATTCATGATTATATTACAAATTTACAAGGCAGGCATATACAAGCAAACACTGATGAATGAATCCATGACATACTCAAAACTCCTAAAAAGTCTCTGTTCTGTCAGGTCAGTGCGAGGGTTGAGTTTCCCACACAGTCAGGTGGAGTCGGGGAAAGCCCACGGCTTTGAGGTTTTGACAGGGGTCAGCAGAGTTCTGTCATCAGCGTTTCCGCGTACACTGTCCTGTTCCCTGACATCACAGTCCAAACAGGAAGCCTTACACTGGGCTGACACCACTCTTGAGGTTTAGAGAAAGAGTCAGAAAAGTCCTTGAATGGGACAACTCCACTGCTGTAAAGACAACAGGATCTCTTTGTCCTTGTGGCTCACAATATCTGGTGACGTGATTGGAAATCAGATGAGTAGTTTAATTCTGGATTGTTTACAAGATGAGTAACCTTGCATGTCCTCAAAACTTGCACTTATTCCCAGGGTTAAATGTGAAATTCACCATGCCAAATATAGCAGCACTGCCGCAGTGCTAACCTGACATGACTCAGTAATGCTTATTTGATTTCATTAATGCCTCTTTGAAACCAAAAGACTTTGTGCTGCTATGAAAACGCAAAATTTGTCTGAGAATTTGGTCTAGATGATGATCTCAATTTTGCAGTGCCACTATAAGGTTATAGAGTGTGATTTTGAATTAAAGGTCCAGTGTGTTCAATTTGGGGGCATCTATTGGAAGAAATTGTTTTTAATATTCATGACTGTGTTTTTTAATTAGTTTATAATTTTTTTTTTCATTTTGTTTAGAATGAACCACTTAAATCTACATGGAGAGCAGGTCCCCTTCCACAGAATCTGCCCTTTTGTTTCTACAGCAAACCAGAACGGACAAACCAAATACTTGATCTAGATAGGACCATTTTTTTGCGTCGGCCAGTGTAGTTCTCCACACACCTGGGACATAGGAAAAATGCAGTTCTGCAGTCTCACTGCTAGCTACACACTACTAGACCTTTAAGTGTCTTAACAATGATTGAACTACAACCCCAAACTTTGTATTTGATGCTTTATAACCAATATCTGCAAAACTAATGACATTCCCCTCAGCCTCAACTGTTGTGGTCAGTGCTAATTATCAAATGTTAGCATGCGAACACACAACATTTGTGATTGTCAGCACTGTAAACATTATACCTGTTAAACATCTGCATGTTATCATTGGCCTTTGTGAGCATGTTAGCATGCTGTCTTGGCATGTAGCTCAAAGCACCACAGTGCCTAAACCTCGAAAAGCTGCTGTCATGGCTGCAATCTTTTTTAAATTCATAACATTTATTTAAAATATTTGAAATATATTAGCTATTTATACAAGCCATATTTTACTCTCGAATCCAAAGGTATGGCATGTTCATATTCACAGTTTAATTGAAAAATTAAGAACTATATTGTTGAAGGATGGGAATTGAAAACGGGCTTCATTTGAGAACTGGTTCCAAATTGGAAAATTAAAAGTCTATACCTCAAAGCTTATCAGTTTCTTATATCGATGCTGGCATGTTTTTCTGACAGGTGGACATTGGAAAACAATGTTGCCAATCTCATACGTCTACACTGCTGAAAACTTGCAATAAGAAGGAGTCATGGTGAAGAGGAAAAAACAGTCCAAAGCGTGGCTTCAGTGGTGCTTGTTATGTCTGGAAAATGATAATTTCAAGAGAAGGTAGAAACACCAGAATATGCTGAAACATATTTCTACACAAAATGGGCTTGAATTCAAGGAATGCCATGTTTTTGACACTACGCAAAAGTGCCAATATTTCACAACTAAGCAGCACATCAATTACAGACAATATTTAATATCTTATGTTATAATAAAATTAATAAAAGCAGGCAGGCTTAAAAGTTTTTTTCTTTGACTGAGAAAACGTAAATCAAAATTAATTCTGTACAAATACTCTCTTATTTCTACACTGTGTTCAAACTCTGAGAAAATTGTTGCATGGGCGCTGAACACCTGTGTAGTCAACACATTTTGTTCCACACAGAAAATTTACATAAAGCAATATGGGACATGTGAAAAATAATCAAATTGGTAAGAAGAATCAATAATGGCATGGTGTCAATTAAATCTTTTCGATTTCCATCCATAGTATTAGTGGGTTTTCAGGACGTTCTAGGCTGAAATATGGACTCACATTTGAAAAAACTTTGGGAAACCCTGCTTTAAGCATGTATCTGACTTGCAGCTTTGGATCCTGGATGCTCAGGATGCCACACTGTAGATACACACAGGAGATAGCAGGTTACTGGCGCATGAGTCGGGGCTGACATGTATTGGGTAATCCTGCACCACACAGGTAACTGGTAGGGTGTGCAGGAAGAAAAGAATGGAGAACATTGTTTTCTTCAGTCTAACTGCGTTATATTTGACAGCTGGTATGAGGTTAATGGACACTCACAGAGACCAGATAGGCATCAACCGTGTTATCCATAGATCTCATTTTCCACCCAACCAGCCTGCCGGCTCTGACCTCTGCAGGTCTCATAGATGTCGTTGGTCACAAAGCCACTCTCCTTGTATGCACACGACACGTTCTCATAGTCGTCACACTGGGAGTCCTGGAAAGGAGCACTGGGGTACTTTGTCATGATGTCTGCCGGCATGCTGCTGTCCAGAGTCATGTGAGGCAGTTTGGTAATGTCACTAAAGGCATAAGGTCCTTGTATGGCATAAGGTGAAGCTGTTGTTGTCATCCACTGTTTTGATCTGCTGCTGGGGTAGCTTTCTGTTTGTGTCTTCCTCCTGAATATGAAACAAATTACATTAAAGGATCATCACAACATGCTGCTCAGTGAAATCTCCTCTTTACAGGCCACATAAAGTAAGAAAATACATTTTTTACTGTAGACGGAAGACCAAAGAAACAAGAAATAAGTTACGTATACCCTTGAGAAATGAGTGCTGACATAGGCCAAAACTGAGGAAATACTTGGAGAAGAGATGTGTTGATGTGTCATATTAATAAGTAAATATTCAATAAATACACAGATACAGAACTCATTCTGCAAAAATGCCAGTTATCTCTTCTAAAATGCTACTTAATATTTCATTTTATAATTTTGCATTCAGAAACGGTGTTTTATATTTGAAGAACAACCATTCCTGGTTTATAGCACAACAGCTCACACTTTTCTGCTTTTACCTCTTAGCATACTGCTTGTAGCAGAAGAACCCAGCAGCTGCAAACAGCAGCAGCAGCAGAGCAGGAATAGTTGCATAAAGGATGTAGGAAACATACAGGGTGTTGTCTGAGAGGGAGACTGCAAAGAAAAGAATATTACTAAGCATAATTTAGAAGGAAGATGGAGGCAGATTTATTTGTCATTTTTTAAACAATTTTCAGTTCTGCAACCTAACTGCTAGATGCTGCTAAATACTACACACCTGACCTTTAAACCTTATTTTTCAGTACCTTCAAAACATACAAGGCTTTAACTTGAAGTATTAAGACTAAAATATAAGTTTTTTTTTTCTTACCTGATGACTCAGATAGTCCTATTTTTATCCTCCCATCCCTCTCTGTAGTTGAGAATATGTTTGGCCTCAGAGATGGAACTGGAAAAATTGTAAAACAAAATTATATCATCAGTTGAATATAACAAAAATAAAGACACAAGACATTGTTTATGTGGCCGTGACAGTGATTTCTACCAAAAGAAACAACAGTCAAAACATGTGAGTGTAGGATTTAAAAATATAAAAAGCACAATGTCTAACAAATTAACGGAAAATTGTGCCTAATTGTTTATTTTTCCCGGTTTACATCTCCATGTTGTTAGATGATGTCATCACATGCATCTTTATGCACATTTAGCTTAAAGCTTATTTGAGGTTTTTAGGAATGTATGTGAATACTGCAGAAGCCCTAAGCAGCCATACATTTGTACATTTTTCTTATCCATCTTCCCAGAATAATGAAATAATTTTCTAAAGATCTCGATATAATGAAACTGTGTTTTCCTGAAGTTACAAAATATTTAATTTGAGATCTCAAGATAACAAATTAAATGTGATAGGCCCAAGATAAACGTCACATGTGACATGCCATGCCATATTTACTGATGGATGCCCTGGACACTAATGTAGATAAGCCGTTTGTTTTGTGCTTTTATGTTTTCTATTCTTAAATATTTTTTAAACAAATGCATGAGTGAATGTTACACAGATAGCCACCACTTAGTCCACTGAATGTGATGTGGAGGTCGATATTCTCCTGCTCCTCTGGCATTGCTATGCTTTATGATGTTTCAAATTAATTCTTTCAAGGAATAGCCTACTATTAAAATAGTGTTTTGTTATCTTGAGAAAATTATTACTTTATCTCAACAAAATGGAGACAAAAAAATGTATGAATGTATGGCCGCTTAGGGCTTCCATAGAATACATGTGTTGAATAGTTTTAACATGCTGTTTTGATTCACTTTTTGTAAAACTCAAGATTTGTTCCATTTTTATTTCAATGGAAAGAGAGAATGACTTGCTAAAAGACTGAATACATCGCACATGTACTGTACTGTACTACATGTGACCTGTTTGTGCCCATGCGCCAACAAGCATGCAGCCTGTTGCAGTTGCTCCTGCTCTTTTTTTTTTTTTTTTTTTTACATTTTCCTGCTTTTAGCTATTTATTTTATAGTACTTGTTCTATTTTTTAAGTAGTAACATATTTAACTGTTATTGGAAAGAGTTCTTGTTTGTTTTCCACGATTTTTACCTGGAGATCAATGAAGTATTTCTGATTCTGAGATTATATACAAAGCAAACAACCCAAACCTTAGTATATTTTGACAATTAGAGGTCTTCATTTACACAAAAGGCATAAAAAATAGTGATGTGGTGGTTTAGTCTAACTTTTCTTGATCTTAGTATGACCACATCTGCAGTCACTTGTTATCTATCTCCCACAGAAACATTTGGAATACAAAGACAGTATACTGTACATATGTAGCTCAGTCAAGTGCATGTTGTACCTGCATGTGCTGTGTTCCCTCCCTCAGTGAATACTGGTGCTCTTTCTGCAAAAGACAGAGAAAGGTAGCAAGTTATTAAGCATCATCCAGCCATTCAAACTTTAAAATAATGTAGTCAATGATACTTCATTTGAAAAAGAAAGTAAAAATTAATCAACAGAATGATATGCTGAGGCATTTTTAAATTTATAAGCTGAAAAGTGTGCAAACAGATTAACTGAAGGGTTGTTTCACAGTTTTCAAAACCTTAAAAGCACTTAAAACCAACAGGTTTATTTAAAAATAAATATTAAACACAGGCAGATATATCTTCTTGGGTTTCCGGAGAGCAGAGTCTTAGAGTAATCCAGGCAACCAACATTAAAATTGCACAAAACTTGTTTAGTACTAGTGGTTGACAGCTTGGTCACATTTTTGTAACAGCTTTTGGAAGATAAAGTTCAGATTTTGGGGATTCAAGAGCTAAAACCCTGAGTGCCAAACGTCAATAAATCCCAGCACTGTGCAGCCAGGTACAACAGCACAGCGTCTGTGACCATCTGGCTCACCTTCTGGGTATTTGCAGACAAAGTTGTTCTTGGAGTTGCAGTTGTCATCGTTCCACTGGAACAGGAAATGACCTTCTTCGTCAGGCGGTGCATTGGGCTGGTAGTACAGAACCACACACATTTCAGCACCGCAGGATGGCTCGTCCCAGTGCCAGTTCCTGCAGCAAATAAGATGCACAGGCTTAGATTTACATTGTACACTATATGGACAAAACTATTGGGCCACCTACACATTACACCTACAGGAGCTTTAATGACATCCCATTCTAAATCCATATGCATTCATATGGAGTTGGTCCCCCCTTTGCAGTTATAGCAGCCTCGAGTCTTCTGGGAAGGCTTTCTACAAGATTTTGGAGTGTGCCTGTTGGAATGTTTGCCCATTTATCCAGAAGAGCATTTGTGAGGTCAGTCACTGATGTTGGACAAGAGGGCCTGTCTCGCAGTCTCTGTTGTAGTTCATCCCAAAGGTGTTCGATAGGGCTGAGGTCAGGGCTCCACACCAAACTCATCCAAACATGCCTTTATGGACCTTGCTTTGTGCACTGGGGTACAGTCATACTGGAACTGAAAAGGGTCTTCCCCAAACTGTTCCCACAAAATTGGAAGCATAGAATTGTCCAAAATGTCTTGGTAAGCTGAAGCATTAAGATTTCCCTTCACTGGAACTAAGAGCCCTAAGCCAACCCCAGAAAAACAACCTCACAGCATTATCCCTCCTGCACCAAACTCTACAGTTGGCACAATGCAGTCAGGCAGGTAACGTTCTCCTGGCATCCGCCAAACCCAGACTCATCCATCAGACTGCCAGACAGCTCCCGGCGTACAGTTTTTGTGCTAAAGTTAATGCCACAGGAGGTTTTGGAACTCAGTTATTGAGTCAGTAGAGCGTTGGCGACTTTTACGCACTATGTGCCTCAGTACTTGGCGACCTCGCTCTGTAACTTTACATGGCTGGCCACTTTGTGGTTGAGTTGCAGTACTTCCTGAACACTCCCACTTTGCAATAATACCACCTACAGTTGATTGTGGAATATCTAGGAGGAAAGAAATTTCACAAACTGACTTGTTGCAACGGTGGCATCCTATCACAATACCACGCTCAAATTCAGTGAGCTCTTCAGAATGACCCATTCTTTCACAAATGCTTGTAAAGGCAGGCTAAATGGCTAGGTGCTTGATTTTATACACCTGTGGCAATGGGACTGAATGAAATACCTGAATTCAGTTATTAAGCGGTGTGTCCCAATACATTTGTCCATATAGTGTATTTAAAATGGAAAATAAACATAACTGCATGCAACTTTTTATTGATATGTGAATTTTTTTTGCCAACTTCTTGCAAAGGACTGTAGACATTCTTTCACTCCCACACAAGCACCATTGCAGTCCAATAATCTTTTCTAAGACACAACTGACTTCAGCCTTTTTCTATTTAGTTTTAGTATGCTCTGTCCAAACTATTTATACATAAAAAATTACAAGACAAAAAATAAACCAGCAACCTGAACTTGGCCTTGCTTCCATCCAACCAATAATACTGGGAGGGGCATCCTGGGCTCGTGGTCCCTGCTGCCGTGTAGCGCTGTGGGCTGCGGCGGAGCCCGATCCAGAAGTCTCCATCTCCAGCCTGCAGCTGCTGTATGAACCTCTCCATCAGTCGCTGCTCGCTCTCTGTTTCAATGCTGAGCAACTCGCCTCCATCCGACCTGCAGGCCTGCCTGGCATCCTCAAAGGTCAGTCTCCGCCTGCTGTCCTGGATGTAGGACACCTTGTAGCATGGGCGCTCTGTCCCACGCCGACAGATCCTTTGACCTGGTCACCACAGACAGCACCAGGGAGATAAGATGATAAGTGAAGGCTTATGTTTTTCTTTTCTGAAAACTTCCAGGAAGATTATAAACAAACTACAGCATCACAGACAAATTAGGAACCAGATTTTTTTTAGGAACCAGAATTTTTTTGACAGTCTTACCATAATTCCTGCCATGTGGGAGAAAATTACAGTGTCCAACCTATATTTTTGAAGGCTAAAAAAAGATATGTTTGCTTTTTCTTGATTTGTCTTGTGCCAATCAAAATAGTTTTGATGCTGTGCTGCGCTGTGACAGACAAAGAAAAAATAAAATAAAAATGTCTGAGTCTGAACATGTCTGCAGAAATACAGCGGTTTGCTGATGTGGCACACTGAGGAGCTTAATTATTGACTAAAGAATGTGGCTTCACATGATGTATCTTTATTGGTTAAATGTATCAATCGCACATGACATTTTTTAATAAGCCAACTAATAAACAGAAAATAGATTAAACCAGTGATTCCCAACCATTTTACTGCTCATGTCTACCTGCAACCCCTTATCACTTGCTAAAAATGGTTGAAAATGTGACTTTGTGAAGTGTGAAAGAAGTGATTGACCTTTGCCAGGAAAAATAAGAATAAACAAGAAATATATTATTTCTGTGAAATATTCCTTCAATATTTTTTAAATTTTTTTCTAATAGATAATAAAAATGTGCTAATCTATATATTTGGGCATCTGTTGCATAGTAGTGTAGTAAGTATTGGGACAAGTGTTGGTTTTATCATTGTAAGCAGCATTGTTATTATAGTAGCCTACAATGGTGGAAAGCAACAAAATACTGTACTAATAATGTTAATAATGGTATTTTATAGTCATACTCCATTACATTTCAGAGGGATACAGTGTACTTTATATTCCACTACATTTATTTCATAATTTTAAGTTACTTTGCAAATTATCAATATCAAATATAAATCAGGTAATATATAGTGATATGTTATTATAGATTATGCTACCCTGAAGTATGTAAATAGCAATGGAAATGAAGCCAAAGATTCACCAGCTTCAACATTAAAATGATGAACACAAGAATAAAGAAGAAAAAAAAAGTGAGTGCTAAATAGGAAAAAAACATAGAAATAGATTAAAAAAAGAATATAAAATCTGTACACCTTTCACTTATACAGATACTGTAAATCCATGATTGATAGTTGCACAAGTTGCATAATCCAGTAATAAAATGTAGACTATATGATTCTGAAGTGGGCCATTTTGCATAGGCTAATGAGTACTTTTACTGTGGTGCTTTAAGTATATTAGTATGATGCCAATACTACTTATATTTGACTACAATTCTGAATGCAGCACTTTTACTTATGACAGAGTATTTCTGAGTTGCAGTATTGCTACTGTAGCTTAAGCAAAATATCTGAGTATTTCCTCCACCACTGGCAGCCTGTTAGTACGACAGCATAATACTATGCGACCTCCTGACTTCAGATCAGTGATCTGTTGATGTTCATTTTCCACAACATCACGTGCAGCTGTGTGACTGCAGCCTGTTTAATATAAGCACATACTGCTGGCTTTAGGGTTGTTTGCGGTGGTTCTGGTATCAAACCCTAATCCATCTAAAAAAAACAACATGAAAATAAAATATGCTTTAGAACAAATGCACAGCCTCGTTCAGCGTCACACGCAAACTTAAATAAATAAATACATACACGAAAAGTATCTCGGTAAAAACAAACAAGTCAAAGTCTTACCTTGGAATAAAATATGCAATAGGCATTTTACATCGAGTCGGTTAAGTTTAAATCGGGAGTTTTCGTTCCTTCCGAGAGAAACCTTACCATTTATTTTAGACGCGGATCCAGGGTGGAACAAAACGGCGATAACGGTGCCAAACAGCTTCATAAAATCCATTTCTACATGTTCACCCGTGTGTATTGCACGATTAGTCTCAAAATCGAGTGGCAATAAGTTTACTAGAAACAGACTGTCAACCCCTGAGACAAACAGACTGGTGATCGAGGCAGTTCCAGTTATCCAGTGAAAAGTGGGTCGACTGGTGGAGGCGTGCATATGGCGTCTGCTGAGGGGAAAAACATCAAGAGTGAGAGAGTCCAACTTTTAATTTTTTTATTTTTTTTGCTTTAAAAAAGACAACGTATTGTCTCTTTTCAGTTGTAATTTTCCTTCTAGATGTAAGCTCAAACCCCAAAAATGTGGATTTGTGCATTTGTGCAACCATAGTCCCCTTTACCAAATTAGCAAAATCCTATTCCACATATAGGAACCACATTATCAGAGGATGAATAGAGTTCTTTGTGCATGCATCATGCTCTCTGTATTAAAATAAAGAATGACTATCTCTCCTGCTTTTTCCACTACACACATACACACACACACACACACACACACACACACACACAAAAGATTTAGTACTGTCCGGGGAGAAATAGCTCAGAGGAGAAAATGAAGCGAGAAAGCAGAAACAGAAACAAGGTTGACTTTAAAAACTTCAATGGTGCGTGTTAAAAGTACAACTCAGTTTTTCCTTTTCTTTGTCATGTTGATCTCATGTGTTGTATGAGATTTCATTCAGTTTAGCAACTACATGTCTGATGTGGCTGGTGATTAAAAACATCTATAAAACAAGTATTTAGAAGGAAACTGACTCATAGCAGACTGTGAAAACACTATGAGAGACACAGCCAGGACAAAACGTGAGACAGAGGCAGAGTGAGAGATAAAGAGGAAGAGAGACAGAGATTGGAACAGGAAAGTGTGCAGAGGAGGAAAGGGAAAGGATTTTTTTTTAGAGACATACTTCCTGTTCATTGCCTGGTGAGTTTTCAGGCATTGCGGCTGCGTTTCCAGAATATTAGTGATTGTCAAAGTCTGGGGCAGTGGTATGGATTACGCAAAAATTAGTCATTTTACACTCTTTAATGCAGCAAAATCATCTGACTGAAACTTTCCCCCTTAAGACCAAAAGGCTGACAGGTTAACAAGTGACCTGCCTCTGTTTTGGTTTGTTTGTATTAGTGATGGGGGAAAATATACAAATCTTTTTGAATGACTCTTTTTAGTGTCCAGTGCTCATGAACCTGTATTGTGTCATAAGGTAGTGCAGCAATGTGATTTAATCAGACTTGAGTTGAAACCTCTTCCAAATCAAGGCCAATGCTCTTTTGACTGCGAAGAGATGCTCAGTTTTTTATTGCTCAGAGAATTTAAACATCATATTGATAAAGAGCAAAGGAAATCAAGTGCCATGAAATATGATCGTGAACTCATTTTTTTGTATTATTCCGACACCATAAAAATACAGCACATTTCTGTATAATTGCATTGAGATCACAAAGCCAATTGGAATGCTGAATCAATGCATCAAAAATAATTACTTTATCTTAATGTAAACTTGTTCATGATGACTTGTAATGCATAGTGGAAAGTTTGTGTGTGGGGGGTGGGGGTGATACTGTCAGGGCCACACATATTTTGCAGAAAGCATTTATATCTCAATAGGTTTAATAGATTTGATTACATGTATTATCCTCAGAGAAATTGATCCTGCAAAAAGATTTGTTTTGCCCATCTGCTCACTACAGCTGCATGCCTCTGCTCACTACAGGGCTTTATTAGATGGTAGGCCATATTTTTAGGGATTTAAACAAAGCATGTAAAGGTTTTCATGCAAACTTATTAGAATGTCAAATATTTTTGTCACAGGGCCAAATTTGCCCCCAGACTGCTCTTTGCCCACCACTGCATCTGAGAACCAGGTCACTGAAAATTAAAGCAGAGTTATTCAGTCATTACCCTACTGTATATATTTCATTAGAAATGGGAGTGGTGCACAGGGGGTCACCGAATAGTTTTAAAATTTTGTGAATCATATGCCATGGTCTTAGCAGTTGCCATATTATTTCATATGTGCTGCCTGAGCGAGCACAAGCAGTTGCCATATTATTATATATATTGTCAACCTTCTGCTTATTAGCTCTGTTACAGTTTTTCTCTTCATACTTACATACCTGTCCTTAGATACACCCCAATTTACTAATCACATTCCTCACACATACACACACACACACACACACACACACACACACACACTAGACTTGCACTCCTCAATGTTGGTGGATCACAAGTCCTTCAGACGTAGTGAACAATACGCCATTTGAGCTCTGTCTAACTTTGGCCAGCAGATGACACCAAACTACTGATAAAATAAGGCCGAGCAGCAACTCCTGTCTGCTTTTGAAATGTACCTGTTGACACAACTGGTGACCAGTAACCAAGTACATTTCCTGAAGTACTTTAATTTTGTAAAAATTTGAGACAATGATACTATACTTGAATATATTCGCTAAATGCTTTTTCTGTGCAAGACTTCTATACTGTGCATTGTGCACTGTGGAAATATGTATCATTTAATGCTATGAATTGATCTCGCTGCTGGAGTAACGGGTTACTTTTAAAATTTACATAAAAACCACAAAGAAAGGTGTATGGACCACAAGACAATGTTGAAGATTAAACCATCAGTTCCCAATCACTTTAACTATAAGCTTGACCGCATATTAAAAAGAAGAAAAAAAAAATCATTGTCTTGTTTTGGCTCCTTGACTTGTTTTAAGTTGTTCCACCAGAGTTGAGCACAGTTTAGCTATTTTTTTTCTTCTTTTCCCTCCCATTAATCACCTCACAATCCCACCAATTTTGAAATACCTAACTTTATATAAAGTAGCTACAAAAGTAAAATACTTTGATGCATTAGTATTATCATATATAAGAATATATTAGTCACAGGGGACGTTTTTCAGCCAAACATTTCTACTTTTACTTTAATACTTTGAGTGCATGTTGCTGATATTACATCTGCACTTTTTTGTATTAAAATACCAAATCAATAAAATATGAATACAGGACATAAACTTATAGTGGAATGTTTTCACAATGCAGTTTCAGTACATTTACTAATAGCACCTGGAAGCCTCTTCCACCACTGAATGACACAAATTGATAATCATTTTTTTACAAACATTTATTGCTACAGTCACACATAGGTATTATATGTATTGTATGCACTAATGCTTGAATTTGATAGATTTCATGGACGGATCCCCCTCAATATATTTAGAACATTTGCGTTTGTACCCCGCCAGTACAAATGGTATTAAAGACATTTACACCATTAATTGTTACAGAAAATGCACAAATAGGCGCATCAAATTTTAGCAGAAAGCAGGCAAATTAAGTGTTTGATGCCTATAAATTCCCGGTGGAGGACCTCCCCAAACCCCCTGTTTCATATGGGTTCCCCCCATGTTGAAACAAAACCTATGCTCTTGGTAACACGAGTAAACAATTTACAGTGAAACAAAAACTCATTTAGAACTGTTGACTGTTGCAACTATTTTTAAGCATCAGTCCGTTAGCTGTCAATATGATGTTTTATTTACACCCTTGGGGGTCATTAGCTACTCTAATTATCTGCTTTAGTGTTCCTGCTCACAGAGTACAGTACCCTGTCCTCAGAGGATTCCCAGTGTATCCTCTTTCCTCCAAAACTAAATCTGTGTCCTGCCTTGGGCCTTATTTTCATTGTTTTCTAATGAGATTATATGTCAGGAACCATTCTTGCTCTTAGTGAAAGAAACCAGTATGAAAGAGTAGGAACAGTAATCATTATCAAGAACGTTGGCAGTCTTCCTAGCTTTAGCCTCCTTACAAAAAGTAATCTTTGGTTTATGCATTTTTAAAAAAAATGAATTATTCAGTGTATTTCAAGTGGGAACATTTATTTTCCCCACAAAAGAGTTAAATTGGAGATGGTTCTTATTGGGAAGTGACAGTATGTAATGTGCTCTAAACAGTGGTGGAAGAAATATTCAGATCCTTTTATTAAGTAAAAGTACCATACTATGAAAAAACTCTGTGCATGTAAAAGTTACTTAAATAAAATGAAGTAGGAAAATGTACTTAAAGTATTAAAAGTAAAAGTACCCAATACAGAAAAGTAAAATTACACTATACAGAAAAATCTAAGAAAAAAAAACCACCCAAAAACTCAAAATTATAAAAAGTAGTAAAAAAAAAGGGAAAAAACATCCCAAATTCAAAATGATAAAAATCACTCTCCAAAAAACTCAAAATAATTAAAAAATAAAAAACTCCAACTCAAAATGTTTAAAAAAAGGAAAATATAAAAAACTCAAAAGTATTTAAAAAAACAAAGAAAAACAACAACACAGACAAATGTAGTTCAGTAGAAGCTACAATATGACGAGTAGAGGAGTAAAAGTATAAAGTAGCATGAAAAGAAAATACCTCAAAATAATACTTAAGTACAGTGCTTGAGTAAATGTGCTTGGTCACATTCCACCACTTGCTATAAACCATGTTTTATTAGCAGTTTTCATTTTTTGTTTTTTTTGTTTATTCTGGCCCATCAACCTATGGACAAGTAAAAATAATATCCAAGGCATCTCCATCCAGACATCTCTCCAGACCAGACCATGCAGTCAGAGGGATTATAGGAAGATGAAATGGAGAATGTGATTAGAGAGCAGAAGAAAGACCAACGACTTGCTGCCAAATAGGTGTACTGGGAGGTAATCCTCAGATGTAGACAGGGACTGAAGAGATTCTAAAACAGTGACGCATGTGTGGATAGTGTAACAAATGTCCCCTCTCACCATGGGCACTTTGGCAAAAAACACTAGAACATTTCATTCTATATTTCTGAGGAACAATGGGGCTTCTCAGTTGTGTTGTGGCCTATAGCTATGTGGACTATCTGCAGTGCAAGTCAATGGAGACAATAGAGGAGAGGTTTGACATGCAAGGGAAATTAAGAAAGGTTAATCCTGGTTGGCTGAGGACTTTTTTGCTTGTGGCAAGCATGATCACCTTTCAAGCATTCAAGGTGTTTCATTCTCAAGACATGAATCCTTTCAGTGAAATCTCTGCACAATGAATTTGGATGCATAAAATTTAGGATACATTTTGGCATGGAAAAAATGGCATGGGCATTTCACAGAGGCCCTTTGACCTCTGACCTATTTGACAATAACTCATTGAAAATGGGTTCTATGGTACCCATGCATCTCCCCTTCAGACTACCCACTTTATGCAGTCCCATGCAGTTTGAAGCAGAAACCATGCCGTTATTATTATTATTTTTTAATGCACTATATATGTGTTATTTTGGCCTATTGGATTTGAATATTTTGGTATATTGGGGTCCCTAAACAGTCTTGAAATTGCACCATCTACTAGCTGAGCACACAGGTGCAGCTTAGAAGTCTCATGTCAGCAGAAAACTGCATCGCCATAGATGGCGAAGAACTATTTCGTGTGTGAATATATTATATGCACTTCAAAACTGTTTTGAAATGCAAAATAATGTACTTGACTCGTTTAACAGCCCTAGTTTTTTGCCTTTGTTTTTCCAGTGGCATTTAACTGTAGTGGGCTGATTGAGAACCTGCAGAGAAAATATATGAAATGTAGAGGTATTCTGATCATGGTCAGTTGTTATGGTGATAGTTTAAAAGTGCACTTCTTTCACTGAATGACAGAAACCAACTCTCACTTTCACCTCCAATAATCATTTTTGATGGAGGGAAACCTGAAACAGCAGTTGTAGTTGACCTGAGGATCTGTGTTAAATCCCACTGACAGATTAATCTGCTGGATTTAGATGTGACAGTGAGCTCTGCCAGGAGCGGCTCTCGACTAAACGTCAAGTTATGTTAGAAACATGGAGAAAGTGTGTCTATATTTGTGTGTGTGTGTGTCTGTGTGTGTGTGTGTGTGTGTGTGTGTAATGATGTATGGGGTCTATATTTAGTTTAAGGGAGGGCTTGAGAGTCACACCTCTGTGGTTTTAGGTGTCTTAAGGCTGTCAAATTCTATAAAAGCCACTGTGCAAGACTCCTTCTGTGACACCTTCTAAGGTACCAGCTAAGGTAAGACCCTCTTAAGATTGTCTCATGGAGTTAAAATTGAAATGCATTAATCTTAATGGCAGCATTTAGGGAGAAAAAAATCAGCAGCCTCAGCCAGGCAAAACAAAATTTGCAACACAAATTGATGCTGAAAATAAGAGTCAAATAAAAATGGCACTTTTCCCATTTTTTTCTAAAAAAATCACTTCTTGCATCTGCATTTGTGCTTCCTTCATCTAAACACAGGATTTATCCATCTGACTGAGCCTCCTCAAGATATCATGAGTCTCTATCTTTGTCTCCCTCTGCTGGTGGTGCTCCTGCAGCCTGCTCTGTGTCTCTACAACTGCTCATCTGAGTATGAGAGAACTCCAGGTTGGTCAACTATTACTTTCAGTGAGACAGGTGGTTTTGTTTTACATGAGCATTCTGAAGAAATTAGAGAAGACAGTAATCGGTTACAAATATAAATTGGAATAAAGTATTCCCCCTAATTAAAGTTGTATTTGGAAACTTTTATTTAAAAAAAAGAAGTCATATTTGCCCAAATTGTCACACTATTCACACAGCACTAATTTAATCAATGAAAACAATCATATTCCTCCGACTACTCTATTGTCTTGTAGCACATCTAATGCCTTACTGCACATGAACAAAAACAAGCAATCAGAGCCAAGAAGTCTCTAACGAAGCTGTCATCACCGTTCGTTAACTACAGTCATGCTGTCAAACTAGGCAGCTCTAATCAAATATGAATCAAGATTCTGTTACTGCTTGGCCTATCTCTCACCTCAAACTATTTCAGAAATATATTTTAGTGAACTGTTTTGATGTAAAATGAAAAAGTTGGTCAAGCCAGTGGTCGATGCTTGGTACTCCCATTAAGCTGTATCCAACATAACGTCAGGGTCACAAACTCTCTCATTTTACAGCTAAACAGGGCACTAAAATATGTTTCTGAAAACATTTGAGGCAAGAGATAAAGCAATATAGCAACAGAACCTTGATTCATATTTTATAAGTGTTGCTTAGTTTGGCAGTTTCACAAACTGCGACTTACATAACTGATAGCTGCGTCAAAGACTCCTTGGTTCTGAATGGTTGTTTTTGTTGGAGCACGATTGACTCTAGCATATGACTTTAGAGGGAGTAGGATAGGAGGAGGGACATATTTTCTTTAATAGATTATCTGTCTCATGTACGTCTTTCAGAATATAGTGACAGTTTCAGCAAATGTGTTTTGTAAAAGTTACTATCTATAGCTTTAATGTTATGGATTTATATCATCTCTGTCTCTGCAGAAGCAGCTGGATCGTCATATTAACTTTCCTTTTGGTTCCAACAGAAAAAAACAATCTCATAATGTTAAAACCTCCCCCCTTGGTTTCTCTTTTTCCTTCTTTCATAGACAATTCAGACATGACTGTTGACTGCGGCGCCTCTATGATCACCCTGGAGATCAACCTGTGCACGGCTCAGTGGGCAGGCTTCAACACCACCGACCTGGCTCTGAACGGCAACCACAACACTACAGAGTGCCAGGGCTCTGTCATCACCAGTGTGGACCCTCCAATCATCCGTTACAAGCTTCCTGTTAACCACAGTTCGGATAACCCCTGCCGTCAGTCTCTGCAGGTCAGAAGGTGTCTGGGAAAAGATGTTGAATAAAGTTGAATAGTGGACAAATCCAGTGATTTTACTGCAGCAAGGATTTAGATAAACTTAAACTAGGGTTATCATGTGGCAATGTAAAGGAAGATCATGTGTTTTTTTGTTGTCTTGATCAGATTGTGGATGAGACCCCGGACTCCACAGGTCCATTCAGCAACTTCTTAACTATCCAGTCAGTCATCATCACCGGGTTCATTGACACACCGAGATCTGACCAGGGGGTGATTAGCTACGTCACAGACCTCTACTATCACTTCTCCTGCCGCTACCCGTTGGAGTACCTGATCAACAATACACAGATTGTGGCGTATGTAACTGTCCATCTTTATTAAAGCCAAAACAGATTTTTCTGTGATTATTCAACTGAAAATTTACCTTGTTGTGTTTTGTCTGAGGCACCACATGACATGTGCATACAGTAATCCTGTTTTCCATGATTTTTTAGGTCTTCAGTTTCTGTTGCGACCAGCGATAATAATGGAACCTTCATTGACACACTGAAAATGAGCGTTTATAATGTAAGTTTGCATACAGTTGCCTTAACACATAAGACTATCAAGCTTTTTTAATTTACTCATTTTACCCCGATGTTTTGTTTCTCCAGACTTCCGACTATTTCTACCCGCTAGTGGTTCCTTCATCAGGACTTGATCTACGAACCAAGATCTATGTGGAGGTCAAGGCCATTAATCTCACAGGAAAGTAAGTAAAAGCTCATCTGGGTGAGTGGATGCTTACGGGGAAATATTGAGAAAAAAGTGAGCGCTATATTTTCTTACCTCGTTGGCTTACTGTCCTCTTTTCAGTTTCTATGTGCTGCTGGATCACTGCTTTGGCACTCCCACTCCTTACAACGCATCTCACACTGAAAAGCACAACTTCTTCACGGGGTACGGATGCATGCATCACGAACATCATACATGTGGGAAATATCTTAAATTTAACATCACTTTTTAAATGTAAATCTAAATAATTCTGCACTCCTCTAGCTGTAATGTGGACCAAAGAACAACTGTGACAAGCAATGGCATCGACAAGTCTGCACGGTTTAACTTTGAGGCCTTCCGCTTTGTTCAACACCGCGACCAGACAAAGTCCAGCATCTATCTGCACTGCATACTGAGACTTTGTGAGCCCACCAAATGTCAAGAGCTGCTCGCTGTAAGTAGAGAAGTCAAGAACAAATGACTCTGCTTTAAAGACATCAGAGAGAGTAATGCCAAAGAAACTTTCAAAAGTGCCCCATGGCGATGCTTTTATAGCAAACATTTCAAGTATTCATACATCACCATGCACATAACTTCCCTGGTTTCTGCACCTTAGGAGATAAGGAAGTTTATTTTTTATTCTTTTTTTAAAAAATCCTGAGTAAAGCCACAAATCTTTCATATGATATTTTGATGTCTGTGAGTTATATGACATGCCACGTTTAATGTAAACACAGTTTAAACAGAAATTATTTATTTTCAAATTATTATCAATAGACTGAAATGTACATTGCAGTTCCTCCTTGCTCATGGTCGGCTGCTTGTTGAAAAAGAGGGCTTAGCTCTACAGCAGTCCACTGAAGATGATGTGGAACACTGTGATTGGCTTATGGACATCCTATCAAATAAGTCTGTGCCTGTGGGTGGATTTAGATGACTGAATTCATAGATCTTGACATTCACTAGAATGATTGGGGTAATCTGAGCAGACTGAAGGTTTGGTGTTAAGATTTAGGGGCCTTTAGTGGCATATAGCGGCGAGGATTACAGGATTCCCAGTAAGAATTCCTTCAGTACTCATTGTTCAGCAGGTTTTATCTGTGAGCCGAATTATCCACAGAGGTCTCTTCCAGTCCAAAACATAGGGACCAACTAAGTTATTTAATTTAATGTTTCTCTGATGCTGTTTGGCTTGTTGCTGATGACCAGCCCAACACTTGCTAATGTGTGCTAAACCTTATTTTCTTTGATAACTTAAGATCCAGACTTTTAGGAGGTTTTTTACCTGCAGATGTCTCTTACTCTCAAAAACAAAGGACCCAGTGATCAAATGAGAAAAACAGAACAACAACAACAACAACAACAACAACAACAACAACAACAACAAAAACACTGAAAAAAATGGTTTCATGTTAAGAAATCATTTTTGTCCCAATGCTCTCCTCACAGAGGGGTTGGTAAGTATGGTGGTCAGCAAAAACGTATGTGGCTCTATCATAGTGGTGCAAAATGATGGACTCCATGGACAAGGGGCTGCTCCCTATTAAAGTATAAACAGCTAATTTTAAGTGAACAAAAACAAAATGATTCATATTTTTAGGTGATCATACGCTAAAAAAAACCCAGACTTATTCATTTCTATTCAATATCTGCCAACATAAGCAGTGATAGCATTGCTACAGATTATGGAGATACGGTACTTTGGGGAGGCATTAGAAAGCTGACTGTATAGAGATGACAGACAAGTAGAGAGAAGTATGGGAGATGACTGCAACAAAGGTCCTTATACAGATTTGTTCTGGGGACATTGTACTTCTACATTTCACCTTAAACCCCCAGATCACCCCAATTTGATGTAATTGTGATTTCTTTTTCAATCCTATCATAAAATTATTTCTTAAACTTAAAACGTGTATCAAAAAACCATAGTTTTACATCAAAGAAACATAGACAACAAACCAAACCTGACTGGATGTTTGTTGTTTTTCAGGCCTGTAATAACCAAAAAAGAAGAAAAAGATCTGTGACTCCCTTTGGAGAGGAAAGTAGTGAATCTGCCACTATCACAGTTGGGCCTCTTTACACTGCCGCAGAAGGTGAGCACTAGCAAAAACACTATGAAAGTGAGCCATGATAAAAAGTTTTTCACTGACTCTTTTTCTTATCTCCCTCTAAAGACAGGCCATATGCAGCTTCCTACAGTGAGTATATTTTCATCACATTCATGATTACAAATATATTTCAATGTCTTGGATGATGTTAAAACAACTGAAACTGCAATCTCAATAAATGTCCCCCTGCATGCATCAGGTCATGACGTGCCATTGGAGAGGGATGATGTGAACATGACGGGCCTGGCGGTGGGGGTGGTGTTTGGCTCTGCTGCTGTTGTCCTGCTGGTTCTGGGTGCTTGGTTCACCCTAAAGAAGTTTTATTGGACAGGAGGATTAGTTCAATCCCTTCACTGAAAGATCAACTGGCTAACTGTCTTTGCCTTGTCGCCTGATATTGTAACGTTATGATTATTGTGAGAACATAAAATCTGATAATGTTGTGATTTGTCAGGTAATAATTGAAACCAAGCAGATATGCTGGAATCTTATATAACCTCTATTGCCTATACTTGATAAATCTGCATTCAGATGTTGTTTACTGGTTATGAAGGAACAGTCAAACCTGAACTATATGTAAATAAAGACACATTCACTATATAAGCTGTTAAAGACAGACAGAGTTATTTTGATATTTTATATTGTTATAAATTTTCTTTTCATGTCTGCCCACTGACAGACTTACAGGTTTTTGGGTGCCATGTACAGAATCTTATTGATTAATTAAAACATGACAAATATATTTTTGAGCACATTATAATCTGCAGTATATAAGTCTGACCTGTTTTGTAAATATAAGAAATAAAGTTTTTTTTAAAATTTGGTTGGTATTGCACTCTGTGGTTTTTATTACGTAATTAAAAAACAGCAATTTGTATTATCAATGACTTTACTCTCCACAAGCAGCATCTTTTTACAGAGTTCAGTAAATATATACTGACATTTCTACACTTATTCACATTCAGAATAAAACATCAATCAAAACCAAACATAAATATTTACAAGCAACTTACTTTACAATGGCAAAAAACAGACCAAACTCATGGACAAGAATGCAAATCAAATGATCTCAAGGTCCATGTCAGCGGTTAATTGTTAGTTTTTAAATGTCACTGCACAGAGTGCAGAATGTCTTGGATCAGAGCAGAGAGTTTCACTGAGAAATCCTCCTGCAAAGAGCCTCCTGGCTGAATGAACAAGGAGGGGGAAGAAAAAGAGATGCCGGAGTCTCCTTGGACCCCCAGCTCCTCTTCCAGCCCCTGAAACAACCTCTCCATCCTGCCCTGAAACACTTGGCTCTGCAGAGCTGCATTTTGGCAGAACCGCTCCATACTTGCTGTCACTTCTGCCTTAATAGGCCATACATTTTCTGGCAGAGCAGCAAGCTCTGCCTTGAGAGCCCCCACCCTGTTCTGCACCTCCATCCTCAGAGAACTCACTTCCTGTCCCAACCTGGAGCTGATTTCCTGCCAGAGTTCAGGTTTGGCTGCCTCTCTCTCACTGATCTCTTTCAGATGTTCGATCACCGCTATGGTTTCAGTATGGAAGTTGCTGATGAGGTCAGCCACCTTGGAGTTGCTGTGCTCCAGGGTTTGACTCATCCAGTGAAAGGCTTCTTGGTACAGAGTGGGACCGGCCGCTGCCTGGGCCTCTGCCGTCTCCAGGCCCTGCAGATAGCGGCTCAGCTGGCCACACAGATCCTGGGTGTTGCTGCTGAGGGAGCTCTGGAGCTGCTGGGTGAGGGGAGCCAAGCGCTCCCTCATGCTGGCCAGGGTGGTGCTGAGGGGGGCTGAAGATTGGGATAACCTCTCCTGCAGCTCAGCGAGCTCTTGGCGGAGACGGGCTCGCAGACGCTCTGATTCCATATTGAGTTTGTGCTGCATCTCCTCTGCCACTGGGTTTTTGCTGTGATTGTCTTGGTCGTAAAGGTCACTGCTGTCTATGTGGCTTTTGTAGATCGTGCTGAGCAAAGAGAGACAACATTAGAATGTGTTATAACATTTATTCTCATTAACCCTTTAAATCCTGGTTTGACATCAGTTTTCTTATGCTCTGTTTAGATGCCTCTTAACCCTTTGAAACTTAAGCAAAGTGGTTCAGTTTCTTTCAAAAACATGGGGAATAATTGCATTGAACATCTTGGCAGGAAATGTCACATTGCAGGAAATTAGTAAAAGGTGACAAAAATGACCTGAAAATTAGTTCTTAAAAAGGGGGGACAATGAGTAGAATATTAAAAAATATATATATTTAAAATAACGTCACAGATTTTTTTTTCTGATATTCTGCACTTTTTTTCTGTAATTGTCTTGTAACTTTCAAATACTTTCTTGCTACTTTTTGGGCCATGTGTTGATTTTTGCCTTCTCCACGTGTTTTTGAAAGAAATCAAACCATTTTTCTAAGGTTTCAAAGGGTTAAATATGTCACCTTGACTTGACGGCATGGATGTACGTTTACTTCAAAAACTTACTCCACATCCTTTGTGAGTTCTGCCTTGTCATGAGCCTGATTGGCCTTTGAGTCAGTCCACGTTGCCTCCCTGGTGTTACGGTGGAGTGGGATTGCTGCAGACAGAGAAAACATGCATTAAAAAAGACATACTTAGCAAAATAAAGGGCATTTCATCCCATTAACAGAAAAATGTGTACCTGAAATTGTCAAGATTGACAGGGCGAAGATCACCACTTTTAGATGCATGGTAAACTTTCTGTTGAAGGACAGATGAAAAGAAATAAATATGAATTTCACATTATAAAGAACAAATTACTTAATACTGAACATTTCTAAATAAATAAATAATCCTTCAATTTATATCCCATTCTCAGTCCAGGACAGAAGAAAAGAGGAGGATAATAATATGGAAAAGTGGCTGGCCTTTACCTGAGGATCAGGGGGCTGTAGAGAGACTTCTCCTCTCATCTGACTTATAAAGGTCCTTGTTATCTGAGCAGCTGCCCCAACTCTGCCTGTGTCAACAGTCAACACGTGGAGGTTCACACTGATGATAAACACACACACACACACACACACACACACACACACACACAGAGAGAGAGAGTGAAATCATGCCAAAAGCACCCACCGAAACAGTCTCAAGGCATTGATTTAAGGAAATGATGTCCTATCAGTAAGGATGCATCATTTTAAGATAGTGTGTCAATAGGAGAAAGTACTACAATATGAAATATGATAGAATGACAATAATCATCAATAAAACAATTTTATTTTTCACATTATAAGGTAGAATGTCCACAAGCCTGTATAAATCAGTGGAATATACTCTAATAAGATAAGAATACTTTCCTAACAACTCAATAAGCCCTTTGCGCTCTTAATCCAAAGAAAAAAGTAAAAACGAGGTGGAAGTTTATCAGAGTGACCCAAAAAAGTTCAACAAGTTCAAGTTTGTGTGTCCACAGCCTGATAAGAAATGTTGCTGGATTTCAAGCTTTGTACGTCAAAGTCCCATTTTGCCAAGAACCTGAATTGTACAAATATTCACAATGGGGTTACTTGTTTGGCCTAAAGTGCCTGTTGTGGCTTTTTAAAAATTGTGCAAGTTTGGATGTGTTTTTGAAAATATTTCGTAAGTTTTAAATTGTGTAAGAATTCAGTGTATCCAGTTTTGGAGCAGCTCAAGGAGTGTTGATTATAAATGCTTATTTTGGATGCCTTACAGCAAACAGTTTACACATTAGTGTTTGTGCCGTGAGTCAGGACAGAGTGGTTTGAAAACAGGATAAGTAAACACTGCTGATTTTGCTAAATTCTGTGTTTTTCTGTGTTCTATCTTTTTACAAACAAAGTAGTCAATTAACAAGTCAAATTAAAGTGCATTACCAGGTCCTTATATTAGCATAGTCTGACATTTTTTGCATTCGTCTTTACTGCCAATAAAATGGCTTCATATTTTCAGTGATTTGCTGTTTATGATCTTATTTAATATTTGTGAATGTGATGTGGCAGGTTTTTGCACCAGTGATATGGCTATGTGGGTGAAAGTTGACTCCTATTCAGTTAGGTAATTTATGAGACGTCATTAGAGGGCCAAAGTCCATGGTTACCGTGATGAAATATGTAGGTTATTCCTATTATCCAAAGTCCAACATATATTTCAATACAATAACAGAGTGAGTAAGAGTGTGTGAGACTTTGATAACTGTACGTGAAAACAGCACTGTTGGCTGTTTTATGCAGATGTACAGTTGATTGGTGAACAAGTTTGCAACATCAACACATTGTTTGTGCTCATACAGGTCCCTTATTACACACATACAAGAAGACATAGATAAGAAATAATTAACATAACTCTTGATGTTTTAAAATGACTGGACAGCTCAATACACTTTGTTTTCAAGATAGAGTAAACACAGTAAACCTAAGGTATCCAAAGAGCACCTGTATGTGGCCACTATTAAGACCCAGCAGCGCCTCTGTTTTTCAAATTAAGTAACATGTTTGTACCAAATGTAAATCAATTACATAAATAACTTAAGCATTTTTGTGAGTGATACTGCATTTATATTTGATCAGCTCTCAGATTTATCGATTCAAATCACCCGCCAATTCTGGCCCACTCAGACCTTGACCAGACTTATTATCACCAAGTAAACACAAATAAACAGCATTGACAATGGTCAGTCAGTTATTGGTGATACTGGTTAATTTACAAAGTAGAAAGTGGAACATCAAGTACTGTGAGCAGATCGTGGATAGATAACTGAATGGGCCAGGCACAGGTCCAGGGGCCTAAAGTGTAAGGGGGTGCCCTCGGCAGTTCCATGTGAAATGTCCCTTAAAGAGACAAGTATCGACCTGAAAGACACTTGAAATTACCACAAAAAGAACACAAAGAGACACAAAACAAGTACAAAGAGATATCAAACAGCTGCTGAGACTCATGACAACTACACAAAGTGGCAAAACAATGACAAAAAGACACAAAATGTTCACAAAGACACATAGAACAACTACAAAGAAATGCAAAACAGCAGCGAAGAGACTCACAACGATTACAGAAAGGACAAACAATCACAAAGGTATGAAAAATGACCACAAAAGAAAACAACAGAAAACAAATAGATGCAAAACAGCAGAGAAGAGACTCACAGTGACTATAGAAAGGGGCAAGTGTTTACAAAGACACACAGAATGACCACAAAAACACTCAAAATGACCACAAAGTCACAAATAGCAACTACTAAACAGGTAATGCATACAAAGAAATTTTGTGTGCTGTGCTCCTATGAAGGAGAAGTGGTACGGCCTTTTGCATATCTGTGCCCATTGTCTCATAATCCGCCCATGGAGCAGATATCTGAGCGTGAATTCAACAGCTGCTGTGATGCACAGCACGCCTATTAGCCCTCTATAAAGCAAAGCTGCGTTGATGTACGTTGTCAGGCAAATCTTTAATCAGTTTCATGGCAGGATTGAGATGAACAAATGCAGTAATGTGATCCGGCAGCACCAGGCAACCTTACGCTCTGTTTCCCCCGTCACTTTCCACCTGCAACCAGTCCCTCCACTGTCACTGTCACCTTACCTCACAGGCCTCATAAATCATTCAATGGACCATTGAAAGTTATGCAGACTAACTAGCCCACTGCTTACCTTGCAGCCCTGTCTACTGACAGACAGATCAAGTCATGTGTGCAGAACTGCAGCAGGCAGGAGAGGTTCTATCAAGGGAGTGAGGTTGCTGCAGCATCTTTATAACTACTTTATTGGCTATGACTGAAACAAGGCAGGCAACCAAACCAAGAGACTATTTATAGATTCTGGATGGAGAACTGAAATTAAAGAGCTGGTTTACTTGTGCACCAATCTTTTTCTTCAGCAAGTGGATATATCAACCATGCTCAGGATGTGTAGATGTGAGGGTTTCAGGTGTGTGTGGTGGCTGGTTGCTGTGCTCCTTACTCTGGTTCATGGAAACAACTTCAGTAAACAGTTCCTGGAGAGGCCACCCTGCCAGCCAGGTAGGCTGTCAGAACAAGGAACCATACCATCAGATTGCATTAAATAATTTTACTGCATGTGTTTAGCCACCTGTGTCTGTATTTATTTTTCAGAATTTCCCGAAACTCTTTTCGTATATACATACATACTGTATATATATATGTGTGTGTGTGTATAGTAATGAATGCTTGTTTTAGGTCATTAAATAACAATATATCAATACAAATTCATAGTGTCAAGTGTAAAAAACAACAATAAACTATAACTAAAACCCATGGAGTAGACTAAATGGTGTAAATAAAAAGGCTGAGTGTGAGTTGTGAGATGTGTTGTTGTGTTCTCTTGATAGTTTTGGTGACAAGTGACAGTGCACTACTTTGTATTTATTTATTTATTTATCAATTTATTTATTTATTTATTACAGGTTTCTACTGCCCTTTAGGGAGCTTTACTCAAGTGCCCTGTCCCAAGGGAAGCTATGGGCCAACTGCTGGTGCAGTGTCCACAGACAGCTGTCTGAAGTGTCCTCCTCACCACTACTGTCCTCAGCCAGGCCTATCTGCCTCCCTGCCCTGTGGTCCTGTGGCTCAACAGCCTTTGTCTGGTCAGGACACCTGCATCTGCCCAGGAGAGGGACAGAGTTTCCAGGTGACAAAGTGTCTTTGCATGAGCATGTGTGTTCCCTCTGCACCCACGTCCTGTAAACTCTTCCTTTATTCTATAAACACAAAAGTTAACTCTAAACCTGTGATGTCTCTGGGTGCTACTTTTGAGTAATGGGATACATTGTACACACTAATATGAAAGCAGCTTTCTCACTGAGAGGAAATTTTAGAATGAACAATCTGTAGCTTTAAGCTGAGAGACCTCTAGATCAGGTTCACTCACTGCAGGGTCTTGTTTCCTTGTCTGTTGCAGTTTGCACTGGTGCTGAACTCTCCACTCAACAACTCATAATAAAGAGAATGAGTTTTTTTTCTTGCTGTTGCTAGTTGACTGTGAGGACTAATGTTTAATGAATGAATGATGGAAGAAAGGAAGGAAAACAGACGGAGGAGGAAGTAAAGGAAGAAGGGGAGGAATGAAAGAAAAACAGATGACAGAATGAAGGAAGGACGGAAGGGAGGAAGGAGTGAAAAAGGAAGTGATTAATGAAGGCTTTCTTTCAAAAACATGGGGAGAAGGCAATGAGCAGCAAAAGAAGAAATTACACAAAATTAGCATGAAATTATGAAAATGTTAAAGAAAATGACCTGAAAATTTGCAGCCACCCCCCCCAAACAAACAAACAAGCAAACAAACAGGGAAATGACATGGAAAAAATACTTAAAAAGCTATAATAATTTTGTAACATAATTTTAATTATGTAAATATAATTTCTTTTTCATTTTCCCTGGCTAACTCCACTAATTTCTTGCAATTTATGGAAATATCTTACCAAGTTGCTACTTGCCTTTCCCTGCATGTCTTAAAAACAAATCACACTCATTTTCTCAGGGTTTAAAGGCATCTGAAAGCAGCAACAAAGGGTTAATGAAGGAAGAAAATAAAAAAGGAGGGAAATAAGAAAGGGATAAATGAAGGAAGGATGGAAGGATGGAATGAAGAAAGCCAGATGGTGGAATCTATTAGGGAGGGAAGGAAGGAGCAAAAAGATTTGGTAACCCACAGAGAACAGGATGGAAGGAAGATTGACTGACTGGAATATTAGGTAACAAAGTGATCGCACTGTGAACTGCATGCAGTGGCAATATGTGATGACTTGGGATGAGAACGTGTTGCAGCAGGTATTTTACAACAAACTATTTGAACCCTGCTGCCTTTTCTGCAGACCAGTGATGGGCAGTGCCACTGCACCATCGGCTACCAACCCGCCAAACAGGGAGATGCATGTGTGCACAAACTGTATGATGTCTGCAGAGACGGAAAAACACGCACACAGTACGGAGACTGTCTGGACAGATATCAATGGTCACTTCACTGCAGTCAGCAGGTTAGAACTTGTGCAATCAGATCACACATAAATGTGCACACTAGAGCAAAGGTAACTGGCATTTTTTTTTTTTTACAAAACAACAAAGTCATCAAGATCAAGATCAGCTTGAATGATGCTTGAGGATTTCTTCAGACTATGGTCTCTGAAGAGAGTGCACTGACAAAGCATACTCTACTCTGTAAACTGACATGTCAGTTTTACTTAGAATAATCTTGATTGCCTTGAAAAGGGAAAGTACATGTAACTATTCATCTTAATTTAGGTTTATTTTATATCTAATTTTTAAGTTTACCTCAAATGCAGCAATTTAAGAATGACAAGTCGAATTACTTTGCTCTTTCTAAGTGTTTGCAACTTCAGTAAACCAACTTAGTCTGACTTAACTTGATCATCACATAGAGGATTCTGCCAATGATGAAGTTAGGAGATCTGTCAGTTGTGTTTTGTTTACATGTTCAAGAAAGCAAAAATATGACTGACTAGTTTGCCCCCAGCAGAATACAGATAAATAGCACAGTGAACTTGGTTTACTGAAGCTGCTAAAACTTTAAAAAACTGATTTAATAAAACTTGTCATTTTTAAGTTGCAACAACTTTACAAAAATGAAGCCAATATTACTAAATATTTATTTAAAGTTAACTATTAGATATAAAGTAAACATAACTTAGGACTAATAGCTATATTAAGTTACCATTTTTCAAGGCAAATGGTTTCCTGGATTTTTTTTAAGTAAAATCAACTTATCAGATTTTACAGAGTACAATCACAGACAAGGCTAATGAGTACAATCCAGATGTCTTTGCCCTTTCCTCCATGAACCTGACAGTAGTTTATCTAGTGGAGGTTTGTATTAGTCCAACTTAATATTTAACCACAAACTGCTTCCTGTGAATGTTGGTTAGCAAGGCCTTCACTGTTCTCCCCCTGCAATGTTTATTTTTGTCCATGCCCTCATTTGTGGTGCTTGTACAAAATGACCTTACACCTAGATACACTCAAACTGATCAAATGTCTTTTTTTTGCAATCAAATTTTTTATTTTGATTTTAATAAACAGAAAACAAAGGTATGCTATGACTTTAGGAGTTTTAAGGTGACAGACAGGGTTGACCTTCTGCATAAATGCATTGGGCCCAAGACCTAAGAACATGACATGGACCAAGAACATAATAATAATAACATCAACATCAATGAAAAAACAAATGATTCATTTTAAGAAGGGATAAATAAAGCAAAATAAAAGTGAAAAGAAAATAGAATATACTGTATAAATGAAAGTAAAGTGCGAACATACATAACACTCAAACACACACACACACACACACACACACACAAGTACACACATTCACAAATACAGAGGGAACTCGACATCTGAGCACACTAAGTTGGGAGAGCTAAAGGCAAAACATTAAACTTATAACATGTCGTTCAAAGATTCAGCAGTAGTGTGCCATGGCATTCAGTGTTTTCTCATCAGCATCATTAATTTGAGCTGATGAGAGCCATATGTATATGACATTCAAAAAAGAGAGGGTCCAACCTCTGATAGCAAGAGAATGAGGTGGTTTACAACAAGTTGCAGTCTTCTTCCTGGGCTGTTATCATGATTCCAGCTTTGCCTTGGTTACTCTCCTGCAGGTGTGTCAAACTGCAGATGACTACAGGGGTTATGATGGAGAGCTGGGATTATGTGTTTGCAGAGAGTCTCCTGGAAGAGCTGCATGTGGAGGCGTGTGCATGAGAAGGCCTGCTACTGAGCTGACGCTCCACTGCCAGTCCAGTGGAGAAATGGAGCTGGTGTGGCAATATGACAATCAGGTGTGCAAAGGCAGGTGCAGATATACAACAAATTCATGTACAAAAGAAAAAAGAAATACAAAAGAAAGCATAAATCAAGTGTTTTGGTAAAGCTCACTGTACCTGAGAAGTGTTCTCCATACAGTATTTCCATTCAATAAATATTTTGAAGAGTTGAGTTACACTACTTGGACGGACAATGCATACAAAACACAATGTCCTCTTTATTGTACCAGCAGTGAAAGCATAGGATAAACATCTCTTGTGTTTCCCTGACCTATTAAAGCTAAACACTGTTATTGTGTGTGCAGATGTCAGTCATCTCAGGCAGTGTGCTGGAGATGTTTTTTCACTCCCAGGGGGCTCCTCTGTGCAACAGCCATCTCAACTCCGCACATGCTGTCAACATTGTTCAGACAACAGGTAAGTACACACAAAGTGATTGTCTGCCTCTCTTTCCATTCATCTCTCATATCTGTCTCTTTGTTGTTATCTGATTGCAGAGACCGCCTTCCTCGGTCTCCTCGGTGGCCTCCCAAAAGAACTTCAGCAACTGTTTCCTGTCACCACACAGAGGGAACCTTCGAGCTCAGCGGGCATGTCACAAGAAAACACAAATAATTATAAATAGTTGATCTATTTTACATGATGAATTATTGCTGCAATGATGGAGTTCCTGTGATATTGTTTTTTTTTAGAAAGAGACGCTGATGTTCTGTGGGAGGTGACTGAAGTTGAAAATTTGAGTCACGTGGGAAGTGAAATGAATTCAAGCAACAGGAAGGAAAGAAAAATGATGGAAGAAGTGAGAAAAACAAGTGTGACTGGAGTTTTGAATCCCACAGCGTGTCTCCACTTGGGCGACGTCATACTGTTTACTGTCAACATGCATCACTATCCCCAGTATGATGTGTAAGTCGGATGCTAACCTTACAAGTTTGACATGTCAGTTCTTACTACTATGAATCTGTGTTTTAAATTTGATCCTATCGATCCTTCCTTTATGTTTTTCAGGGACAACTTGTACAACACAAACAGCGATTTTGATTGGGGCGCATTCAGGCAACTTAAAGAAGAGCTGACTCTATCTTGGACTCCTCCCAGCTTCTTTGCGGTGGCCTTTAGCCAGCCAGGAGTGTATGTTTTTAAACTGAGCAGCCATCAACACAAACACATGGTAACTAAATACAAAATAATATTAGTGTTAAAGAAACATTTCACTGCTGGAAAGATGGTCTTTTCATAAAACCAAGCTGTCTATGCGATAGAAAGACATAT
This sequence comes from Plectropomus leopardus, assembly GCF_026936395.1. Taxonomy (NCBI): domain Eukaryota; kingdom Metazoa; phylum Chordata; class Actinopteri; order Perciformes; family Serranidae; genus Plectropomus; species Plectropomus leopardus. The sequence goes on along the minus strand of NC_142181.1, from coordinate 19,311,609 downwards.
ATACATTTGATTGGTGCTACATGACCAGAGAAAACTGAGAAAAAAAGGGCTTCTGCTTTTGCTCAAGAGGGAGAAAACCTACAACTACTAGAATGCACAGCACTGCACCAAACCAACTAACACTCCAGCTAGTGGGTAGCGTAATGGGAGCTTGGATGTTTTTCCAAAGGAAACAATATGGCTGCAGGCTGGTAACAAACAATCTCAAATTACAGCTAAACAGTGCACTAAAATATATTTTTGAAAACACTGAAGAAAATAGACAACAGCAGCAGAATCGTGTTTCATATTCGATCAGCACTGCTTAGTTTGACCATTTAATTTCAGTATTTTCAGCTTTACTTTTTATAATACAGAACAAAACAGTATGGCGCCCACTTCTTGTTCAAAATTCTTATTTAACAGCCAAACAGCGTACTGAAATACGCTTCAGAGGAAATTTTAGTCAAGAAATAGGAAATACAACAACAAAATATTGGTTGATATTTGACTGCTGAGTTGCCAAAGTTTAAGTATCGTTCTAAAGGTTAACTGTGAAGTTTTTATTATAAACAGTTTGTTTTACATCCGATATTCCTCACCAAATTGTATTGTATAGTATTACTTGCTGCTTTTCTGACTACTTGTTCTGCTGATGTGAAACAACAACATACACATGACAGAAATGTGCATCAAGTCCCCACTTTACCCATAATGTGCAAGGCTGTCTGCAAACATTTGTTGGCTGAGAACTTGTTAAAACTACTGGAGGAACTTGCTAATCAAATAATCGCACTAAAGCATCACAAGTGGTCAAACATCTCACAGGGCATCATTAAGATTGCACACCTTGGTTTGGTTTGGTTTGGTTTGGTCCCCAGATCACATAAACAAGTGTCTTGGTTAAGACCATCCACCAAATAAAGGAAATGTAGGCCACAAATTTAAAACAACCTGATGGAATTCCTTGATTTTGGTTTATGTGGAAAAAACTGTCTGCTTATTAACTTTTCCCATTCAGTATGTGCGGGTGATGCCTGCGGGCGGTCAGTGTTATGAGCCCGGCCCCTTCTTCCCCACAATCCCTCGTTATGTGACCAGGGTGGGAATCAGCAGGAGACGCAACCTGTTACTGAGGCCAGATTGGCTGGTGACCGGGGGACTACTATTTGGAGCTGTGGTCATCCTATGTGTGTGTGTGACACTGCTGGTTAGTGTACATACAGAGACACACACTATCACATGTTAAAAGTCTTACTTATTTACTTAAAATCAGAAATTTGGATTTCAATAATATTTCAGTTGTGTTGCTGCAGCCCCAGACGTGACATGAAATGTTCATATCATCCTTTGCCTTATCCCACGTGTAGATCCTGTTCCGTGAGTATGGATGGCCTGAGAAGGAACCAGTCAGAGTGTGGTATCGCTTGTTGCAGTTGGCCTACCACATGGACGACTACTCATCAAAAGGTTCAAGGGTGATCTCATTGAGAAAGATTCACCGAAACCATCAAGTTAGAATGACACGAGACTCCATTCAACCAGGTATACACACAAACACAAACATGCACACAGACACACACAGACACACACAGACACAGACACAGACACAGACACACACACACACGCACATGAACTCTGAGCTCATTCATTTGAAAGCCTACAGGCCAATACGTTACATAACTTACATTCAAACATAATCTGCAACACGTCAATGAATGCACCTGCAGTGTGCACACATAACACACATGCACACTTACATATACACAAAAACACACGGATACATTGGTGGTCTCTGAAGACCTTTGTGACTTCTTATGTAACACTTGACAGTGACTCCTGGGCGTTGATCCCACCCAACCAATTACTGTTGAAAAGGCTCTAGTCACATTCCTGACATCACGTGCAGTGTCTAACAGTGAAAATGACAACAGTCCAAATGTCACAGGACTTGGGAAATCCCCACAAATGATACTATCTTGAGATGGTGCATTTTATGCAATCGTCAACATGTTATGTATCAGTTGACTGAGGCTATTATTTAATCTTCCATTGTGTAGGATTTAGTGGGATATATTTGCAGAAACTGAATACGATATAATAAGTATGTTTTCTTTAGTGTATACCTGAAAATAATAATATTATTATGAAATGAAAATATTATAATTTTTGTTAAAATGAGCCATTTTTATCTACATAGGGAGTGGGTCTTCATCCATGGAGATTGCCATGTTGCACCACCATGTTCCTCCAAGAGCCTAACAGTCAAACCAAAAACTGGCTCAGATAAGACCATTTGAGTTTTTGCTTAGGGCACCAGAGTTAGCAGCTCCTCTGCAAGAAAACATTGACAAAACATATTTAGAAAATCATTATTTTTAAAAAGCAACACACATACACACACACACACACACACACACACACACACACACACACACACACATATATATTTATATATACATATATATATATATATATATATATATATATATATATATATATATATACTTTTCTATTTTTGTTTGTTCATTTTTTTGCCCATTTTTTTTAGATAATATGCTTGTATTTTTTTAAATTTTTTAATTTTTTTTTAGTATTTTAAATTTTTTGGTAATTTTGGGATCATTTTTTCTCAAGTTGCCATCTTTCCATATTTTTGGAAGAAATCAACCAAACTTGCTCAGGTTTCAATGGGTTTCATCACTGGGCCCAATTGTTTTGAATGGGAGTAGACCTCTGCGGATTATTCAGCTCCTGGTAAAAACACCCTTAAAAATGAACACTAAGTTAATTCTAACCAGGACTTCTCACTTGGCACATGGTAGAAGTTTCAGCTGGTTGCAATCTGCAATCCTCATTGCTAGATGCCTCTAAATCCACCTAAATATTACACACAGTTCCTTCATATAAGTGCACACCAAAAATGAACAGTAGAGTTGACAACCCAAAGCATGCAGATAGGTATCTGAGGCATTTCAAGCTCATTGAGCTTCCACAGGCAACATTATGCTCTGTCTTCAAGGTTCTCCTCCAGAGGTGTGCTTTTATTTTTTTAATGACCTATTGATCTGTCTCTCTTTATGTTTCACTCTCACGACAGCAGTCTGTGCAGACACCTTGGAGGAGTTCTGGGATTACGAGCACCAGGTGGATCTGGAGGCATTCAGCAGCAACACCTTTTACGGCCTCCTGCTCAAGCAGAGTCTTTCTGTCACCACTCGGCTGGGACAGCTCACCACTGAGGCCTGTAGCTTTTGTTTAAGTTTAAAATAAACATACAGCATATGATAGGATTGACCTCGCTTTTCCATTACTCATACTATGATGTATGAAATTCTTTTCTCTGAGGTTTCTTCCCTGTCGTGGGACCCCAGAAAGCATCCTCTATTGGACTGTTTCACACATATAATTGTTTCATGAAAGGTTTATACAGCAGGAGGCCTCAGACAACAATCTATTTAAAATATAGTTTTGTTTAAACTGTTGCAATGATTAGAAAATTTCCAACACTCATCACATTGCTCAAATTCAGAAACATGGTTTAGTAATTTCCTGCTCTTAAATACTTTAAGGTGATTGATGATATAGGATTGTCCTTGCTGTATGTCGAATACATACAAATCCTTGAGTTAGAAGAGAAGATATATATAACATTCATGTATGTATGTTTGTAATAAGAAGATACAACCACCAGCTGTTTAGCTAAGCATAAAAACTTGAAACAAGGGGAAACAGCTAGCCTGTCGTTGTCTTAAAAGCACCTCTACAGCTCCCATATTAGCATGTAATATCTCACTTGTATAATTTGGACAAAACTGTCTCGAACTATTGCTTGGCCAAGTGCAGTTACTGTCTTTCACAATTACTAAGCTTTACAGGTGCTGGTAAGTGAATTTTGTTTGATGTGACTTGATCTGATAGATATTGTTACCTTTGGACAGACTCAGGCTAAATGTTTCCACTTGTTTCCAGTCTTTGTACAGCCTGGTCTCACGCCCAGGGTGCTAAAATATGTCATCTGTGAAGTGGGGGCATATTTCAGCAGCTGTGTGAGACACGACAGGCACAAACTTCAGTGTAAACCCATTTGCGTCCATCAGAGCAATGGATATAATTTAAAGAGCATGAAAGTCTTCTCAGAGGTGGATGGGTCAAACAAAGACTTAACTACAAGGAGACTCATGTTTTAGACCAACAAATAACATTGGCCTCTTGGTATGTGCAAATCATAACTGGGAGTTTTTTTAGTGACACGCTGCTGCCCTTCCAGCTGCGTTTGTGCCACTCAAAGCCAAGTGTTTTGTAGCAGCATCCATGATCTTTTCTCAACCATAAGCAAGTCACAAATCTGTTCTTACCACCCCTTCTGCATCAACATACAAAGCAAAAGGCTGCCCCTTGTATCATTTTAGAAATGCCCAAGGCTTAAATATGACAATTAGTAATTAAAAGGATGCTGCTGCTTTATTCTAAGCTACACTCACCAGCTACCTGCTGTAGCTTCATATTTACTTTACAAGTATTAGACTGGTGTCGATTTCTCATCTAACCCGTATAATATTTTAGCTTCACAGTTAGTCTACTTCTCATATTCTGATTTCTCACAAGCGTGGGTTAAGTCCAATCACTCTGTTATTTTCTTTGCCTCAGTTTCTTTTTCACCTGCTATTGTCTCTCTTTCACGCGTAAAGTTTAATTGTATTGAAACAGATTGGGTGTCACACTGGGTTGCCCTTGTTTTTTGTGGCACCTTTTCTCTCCTGCGTCCTTCCTGTTTGTGCCACCAAATTGCTGGCTGCAGTGGAGGAGACACTGGGTCGGATGTGTGATCTGATTACTACAATTTTATGAAGACAATGTTTGCGTGGTGGTCCTTTTTGTTTTTGTTTTTTATTTGTGTATCCAGGTAAAGGAGCTATATCAGGGAGTTCTCAGGAAACTGCAGCTACTCCACCCACGTCTGATCACCGAGGAGAGGGTGGGGGAGGGCTATGAGAGGATTAGGAGGGAGGTGGAGAGGGAGGTGGTGCGGCGGAAGACTCTAGCCTCACAGCTGAGGACTCTGCTCAACAGTCAGCTGCAGGTTTTCATTAAATTACATTCCCATCAGTGTATCTCACATTATTGCATTTTGAAAAAAATAGGAAAATCTAGATATATCAGTTCCAATCCTGCAAAACCTGGAGCAACATCACTTTTCTTGTGCTGCTTTCAGATGCATTTCACAAGTTTTTAAACATCAATCCATGAGCAAGTTTGATTTATGTTTTTTTAAAAATGGAGGAAAAAGGGGGTAAAAAAGAAATGAGCAACTCAATAAAAAATGCTCCACAAATTGTAAGAAATGTCTGGGGAAAAAGAAAAAATAACACTTTTAAAAAAATAATAAATGAATTTCCTTCAGATCATTTTCTTTTACCACAGACAGTTCGCGAAGATTCGGCAGTCTTGCAGGATGCAAATAGTTAATGTCTGTAATGGTGAAAAATGCCCATCACAATTTACTAAAGCCCAAAGCAATGCCATCAAATTGCTTGTTTTGTTCTAGCGACAGAAATCAACCCAAAGACATTCAGTTTACTTTAACATAAAACAAATAAAAGCAGCAAAATCATATATATCCTACATTATATCATCTTGTTATGTAGAAGCTGGACTTAGAAATCAATTTTGCTTTAAAATCAACAAAAATGATCATCAAAATCATTGCTAATTGATTTCCTGTTGATTAACTAATTGATCTTGAACTGTTTTGCTGTTTTCTCCAGCTTCTGAGGCGAGAGCAGCAGGCCCAGCAGGGGGTCCACAGTGTGTTTACAGCTCAGCTCAGAGAATGCATCAGACTACTGTCTAAAATTAACAACAATAACAACCAGCAAAAGTAAACCTTCCATTTATTCTTTGCAAAGTTTCACAGACAACAAGCAGAACAGAGTAAATACCCCAATAATATACTTCAATCTTGTTTCCCATCTTCAGTTTGATCCAGAGGCTAACGTCCCTGGTGGCTGAGATGGGAGAGCTGGTGTCAGCTGAGTGCCAGCGTCAGGGGGCCTGGGGATTTCTGGGTGAGGGTACAGGAGCCAAGCTGCTCTGCCCTGACACTGGAATTGTGCTGACCAAAGAAAACATCTTTGGTAAGTCTAAAACCCATAAGATTACATCAGATATGCAAAAGAGCTCACATAGGAGCAAGACACACAGACTTTATAGTTGTTTGGTCTATTTTTGGTTATTTTGCATCTTTTTGTAGTTGTTATATATGTCTCTGTGATTTTGTGTGTGTGATCATTGTGTCTCCTGTTTGTAGTCATTTTGTGTCTCTTTGAGGTAATCATGTGTTTCTTTAAAGTCATTTTTTAATATTGTTGTTGTCATTTTGTGTCTCTTTGTGGTTGTTTTGGTCTTTTTCGTTGTTACTTTAGGTCTTTTTGCAGTTAACTTGCATCTCTGTGTGGTCTTTTTAAGGGGGTGGGGGTTGAGGTGACCTTTGGCCCCTGGGTCTGTGCCTGGTAGGCCTTTTGAGTATTCAGTCCTTGGATTGCTTAAGAATTTAAAAAACTCTGTCCTAGAATTTTAGAGAAACAGTACCATCTATTGCTAAAATTGTGTACTGCAACAACAAGATGGCCTAAGTAAAAAAACAAAAAACAAAAAAACCTTCGACATGTCTCTCCCAAAAACATGCAGACACACTTTTCTATTCTTTCCCAGCATTACTTCTCTCACATACAGGTCCATAAATGAAGTTTTACATTTTCAAATTTTTCCTTATTGTAGGTACAGTAAAAACATCTTCTGCCATAACTAGTAATTAATCTTAAAATTGAGTATGGGCATTCCAAGCAAAGCTATCCCACCAGTGGGAGGGTACCTAAATAATGGAGACACATGCTTTTCTTTCTGATTCAAGTTTTTACACAACAGTGATCCATTTGAGAAAAAAATCAACATGAAAAGCTATCCACCCAGCATGTTACTGTGCTCAGATACAAAGCAGCTTAAGTGATCAGCATATTCATTAAGTTTCTCCTTCTGCCTCTCTCCAGGTCCTGATGGATCCCTGCTTGTCAGTCGGGCACTACATCGTGATTCAGTCACAGGCCTCATAAGGCCAAATGCTCATAGCCATATGCTGCTGAACAGTGGCCACACCATGGCAGTGCCACCTGATTTCTTCATCCACCCACAGACGGGCAGAGTTATGCCCATCGCTGGCAACGTGGCCTACGATCCTGCGAGCTCTACTCTAGTGCTGACGGCTGACTCATGCACAGGTAAAATGATGGGTGCTTGTGGGGGTTGGAGGGTGGCTGAAACTGAATGACGACTGAGGAAAAAGCACTCAGTAATAGCAAAATACTGGGGATGCACAGGCACAGGCTATGGATGTCAAATATACATGATATAAAATTACACGTGTGTGTTTTTAATGCAGCTTGAATGGAGTTTGATGGAAGTTAACATTTTGAACCATTGTCAAGGCACCTTTAACCTCTAGAAACCTGAGCATATTGCTTTAGCCTCTTTCAAAACATGGGAGGAAGGCAATCAGCAACTTCACAAAAAAATACTCCAAATTAGCATTAATGAAAAGTTACAAGAAAATTACCTGAAAATTAGAACACAAACAAAAGAAAAGAAGAATGGTAAAAAACAAAATAAAAACAACAAAACAAGGAAATGCCTTGAATTACTTTGTAAGTGCTAAATTGTAAATGTAAGGAATTCTACATATATGACAATAATCAAATTATATTTTAGAATATTTTATTTTTTATTACTTTATTTCAAAAGATATCAAACCAATTTGCTCAGGTTTCAAAGGTTTAAATGCTCGTGAAAGGTGTCTGATGTAACACAAGAAACTGATGTTGATCCAGGTTTCAAAGGGTTAAATATCCTGCATTCAATAAGGCTTTGTTGTCGACCTCATGAAATTGAAAACACATTAGCATCTTCTAGATCCTTTGTTTTGCCAACACCAACATCATTTTCTCAGGAAGTGTTGCAACAGCTTTTTGGGAAAATTAAAAGCAGATGTAGGCGACAGACTGGCCAGAGGTTTAGAGATTTAAGAAGTACGCTTAACAAAAATTGAAACACAATGCTTGATTTTGCTCCTATTTTTTACAGGTTTAAGTTAAGATTTAAGATTCTTTTATTGACTCTAATATATTTCTGTCAAATTTTGGTCATAAATTTGTTTGAATTAGTGTCTCTGAGGCTGGTTGGGTAAACTGCTAAATCCAGGGAAACAACATTTAATACATTTTCTGGTAGTTAAATGAACATTCAGTTCACAGGCAAACGCTCTGGTTAACATTTCTGCAGTCAGCATGCCATCGGCACGCTCCCTCAAAACCATTTGTGACATTGTGTCATGTTATCAGACTGCACGGTTTGGAGAGGCCTTTTATCATGACCGTACCAAGACACACCTGTGTGGTAACAATGCTACTCAGCATCTTGATATGCCGCACCTGTGATGTGGATGGAATATCTTGTAAAAGGAGAAGTGCTGACTAACACAGACCTATACCTATATAAATCTGCAGTCACATTTTGAAATAATTATATCTTTTGAGTGCATAAAAAGACTTAACTAAAACCTGTGAAAAATGGGAAAACAAAAAAAAAACAAGTGTTACATTTAAATTTGTGTTCAGTATATATCACAGGAAATTGAATAGCTCCAGACTACATATAACAAGAAAATATTGAAATCATCTCTGTTTTTAATATTTTACTACACAGCTCTATGAAGAACAAATCTGCCATAATAAGTAAATAAATAAATAAATATACAAATAGTCTAAATTATCTTATAAATAATAAAGATTAGAAAGATAACAATTATAAAAGACTATAAAGATTAATACATATGAACAGGAATAAATTCTTTATTGATCGATTGTTTCCCAATAAATTTGCATCTGTTTGCATTTATGACCCTATTTATTCATTTCTTTCTTTAGTTCCCTATTTATTTATTTATTACTTAATTTAAATCTGTATAACCATATCCATATGTTATGAGGGGATGTGTCTTCATGTGCCACTTAACAGCATTTTGTTAATCAACATGAGAGTTTACAGATCTACTGTCCTTTTCATGCACCCCACTACAAGCCACTGTGTGGCCCCATATTAATTTATGTCTTTATTATTTCAACATTTTTTTAATTTAGTCATTTATTTATTTATCATAAAAGGTATTTTTAAAAGTGGAAGAAAATAATAACTGAAGTAGAATGTGGCAGCATCATATCATACAAAATAACTCATGTCACTCAGATGGTTGACATACTACTGTGAAAGATTTTTCGAGGGTCTTTTTTAACAGTCTAACCTGTGGTATTCTCAGGAGACAACAGAAAGTGGGACAGTCCCCTTCTACCTTTCATTCCCTATCCAACCTCCTGCCACTCAGACCAGCCTCTGCCCAGCACCCGCCTCAGAGGCCTTAAACCGGGCCAGAGACTTCAGCTGGGTGTCCCCATGGCAGACCCAGACACAGGGGTCCCAGTGCCCATCCTGGCTGTAACCATCCACCCCCAGACAGGACTAGTCTACCCACTGGGAGGAGTGCATGTCTGTCCCCTAACCTGCATGCCACAGCCCATACAGACTGGCTACCCCATGCTGGACTCCAGGACAGGGAATACTGTGCTCACTGTCGGGGTCAGTCTTGATCCAGTCACAGGTTAGTGCTGCAGGCGAGTCTTCAGCACAGCTCATGTTGAAGTTCAGCAAGCTAATTTGTTCTGTGTGTTTGTGTAGGAGCTGTGCTGCCATTAGGTGGAGTTCAGCTGGTTGAGCCGTTCATCGAACCTCTGAGTGGGCTGATGGTGAGAGTAGGAGGGGCGAGCATACGCGCTGGGCAACTGCTGCCTAATGCAGGAGGATATCAGGCCCTTTTAGACAGCAAGGTGATGATTAGATGACATGGCTTTTGCATTGCATGCATTTAGAAAGAAAAAACTGAAATTTCTTTTTTATGAGCACCAAGGACCTCCCATCTATGTTCATTAATTCTTGACCTCAAAAACAGCAGTTTTCATTATGTTGATTACAATCACAAGGTGTACTCAGGAGCTGTTTCTGGAGGTGGAATGTACAGGATTATTAGTATGAAGTGGCATTTCAAGAACAGCCTCAAGTAAAGTACAAGTACCTGAAATTTGTAGTACACCACTTGATTAAATAAACCACTGCATGAGACACATAACAGATTCATTCTGATATCTGACAAAACATAACTTGTCTGAATGTAAAACATTTTTCAATCAGGTTCTGGCAGTCATGTTTAAAGTACTGGAGCTCCTGAAGCCACTCACTGAGGAGTGGGGCTCAGACCAAACTTTGCAGCACCGTGGAGACAGCGAGAGAGGGAGTGGTAGACAAGACCATCTTCTCACTGCAGCCAAGGAGCTCCAGCAGGCCTGGGGACAGAGCCTGCACTGCCAGCTGCAGCTACAGACCAGGTTGGAGGTCCTGTTGGACTGGGCTATAGGTCTCCAGCAGGACGGAGGGACTCTGGGTGAGGAGATAATAGTGAGAGGGTGCATGGATTTGAATCGCCTCCTCCAGGCAATACATCACAAAGTCACTTTTTTTTTTTAAATTCTCCTCCTTCTACTCTTTGTGCTAATATGGGTCATTCATACTCTGTCCCCATCATACTGTAAATGAGCTGTTCAGTTTTTTTTCTGTGCTATGAAACAAATTGTCTTCTCCTTTCCCCTGAACTTTTACAAGTGTGTGGGAAAATATCTTTTTCCTCCTTCAACCTTTTCATTTTAATCTTTGCATGTCATCACTGCCAGAAATCTGCTCATTGCTGTGTGAAAAAACATGCGACTTTGTGTCTGTTGTACCTGTTTCTTCTTTACACATCTTCCCCTTTTTAGACTTTGCACTTACTCTCTTGCTCTTACTGTATGTCAAAATGTTGTCCTTAAGTGCCTTCTGCTACAAAGAATCAAAGGGGATTTAGGCATAAAATTACTTATGTATGTTTTAACTTTTGAACTCTTTCATAAGCCAAGAGGATGACATTTTCTTACCTAAAACACTTTTCATATGACCTTTATTTGTCACAAGTAACCTTCCTCCAAAGAAACTAAGCACGAAACCTGCTTGTCCTAAATAACCACATTATACAGTTACGTGTAACCCATGTCCATATTCTGGTCTGTTTCCTATATGGATGCTATGATTTTTAAAAGATAATGACATCAGGCCCAAGACTGTTTGCTATAACATACAGTTCATCAGATTATCCACAATGCTCTCTGACAGATCTGTTTTATCTTACAAAACCTGCAAGTTTAACATGAGTCTAACATCAATAATCAAATTATGTCTGTACCGAAATGATTGCTCCGCTCAAGGCCATCACCAATCTGCCCTACATGACAGGCTCATCTCGTTCTTTGCATAATTTCAGCTGCTGTGTTTGTGTGGTCATGTGTGCCGTGCTGGATAATCTGCTTCTTGTAGTGTTACATATGTTTTGGCAAATGTGCAATGCAGCCACAATCCTGTTACTGTGCCTCACTTTGTCTGTATTTATTTTTGCATTTACTTTTGTTTAACAGCTGTTTGATCCTAGACAAATAAAATAAAGTAAAGTGAAAGTAAAAACTCTTTCTCTAATATACTGGTCAGAATAGTTGTGACGACCCACTTCTGCTCCTATTTAACTTGCCAAAGAAGTGTATTGACCCAAAAACACTTGCAGAGATACTTTGGAAAATAAATATTTGAGTACTGTATCATATTTTGTTTACTCCACTCTAACTCTCTGGCTTCTCCTGTACTGTTCAAACCAGGAGAGATGCCTCTCTCAGGTTCAGATATGTGTGTACCTGCTCTGCTGGGGATGGAGTATCCTGACCCTATGGGGTCTGGTCTCAGTGTACCTGTGCTGGGATGTCAGACTGACCTTGTCTCTGGGATTATAATACCATTGGCAGGAACCATGGAGGACCCTGATGGAAAAGGTAGTGTGCAAATCAAGGTCACCTGGCACACGTTATCCATACTAGTACATTAATTATGCTCCTACATTAGTTATTTCCAGGTTTTTGCAGGATGTAACTGCAATATTTCACAATAAATACTGTAAAAACAATACAGCGATAAAGATACAAAGATGCTGTGATTATCTCCAAAATTTTCTAGGATATATCTGTAATATTTTATTATCTATGATACAGTAACTTACTGTGAAAGTAATGCAACCAGTAGCCAGTAATTTAAATATATGTAAATATACAGTCAAACATTTGACCATGTAAGCCACCTTAAATTCTATAAAGCAATGCAAAATAAAACAAATTTAGCCCTTTTCCTTGTCTATGCTGTTTCACTTTACAGGCCTAGTGGCCATCCGTTATGGATCTCAGACCGTTGACCCAGTGACAGGTGTGCTGGCCCCAGTGGTTGGAGCCAGGCTGGATGTGTCCAGAAAAACAGTTGTACCTGTCACGGCTTCTTACTGGCTAACAATGGCAGAACAAACTGATGGTGTGCAGGTGGGGAAGTAGTTGAAAGAGATGTTTGACCACAGAGAATAAAAGTGATGCAAGCCTCTACCTGATGTTTATTTTATAGCCTGATTAATTCAGCAGAGGGGAACTTTGTGAACTTGATAAATGAATCAAGCCTTTATGTTTTCGTAGGATATGTTTATTTTACAGCCCATTCCATTCAATTACATGGAACTTTCCGTAAATCTGATGTATTTCCTTTTGTTGCTACCTTGTTTGACAGGTAGAGGCGCTGCAGAGAGAGGTCTGTGTGCGAAACACTTACTGGCAGCAGCAGAGGCAGCGGGAGGAGGATATTCTCTCTGATTTGGACTCAGCTCTGTTCCTGTGTGCCTTTAGAGCCACAGATGCAAACTCATATCAGGTCAGCAAGGGTGGGAGTTTCCTGTTTTTGTTGTAAATATCTTGTGCAGCCTGGCCTCGGAGAAAGAAAAATACAAAGGGGCTGAGTGTTGTGAAAATTAGAAGTGGGATGTTTGAATGATGGAGAAAATGGCATTGGAGAGTTATTCTAGATAAGATTTTCATGTCCTGTTGTACACTACAAGTAAGCAAGTTTGTGCATTGTTAAGGTGAGGGCAAATTGCAAAGTCACTGTCAGTGTGTGCATGGTACTTGTGGCTGTGTTAATTTTTGTGTGTGCCAGTATACAAATATGTGCCTCCACTTTTTATATTCTAAGAATAGGTGTGTACCCTCTGCTGCAGGTCCAGTGGTCAGGGAGGCAGCTGAGGGAAGCCGCTGTGGAGCTGCAGGATTCAGCGCAGTCCGAGGCACAGAGGAGAGCAGCTCTACGCTCCCACTTGGCTCTGATCTTGCCGCCACATGTATTACACATCCTCACAAAGGGTACATTGTCTGGCAAGCTGGCAGCATAAGGAACATGAAGGAAATTACACTCATGACCCGCACTGTGGTTGTATTAATTGCTTTCCAAAAGAGAGATGCCAGCACCTCATATCACACTCTTCAGTTGTGTAGTAATTAACTTTATTTAATGTTCAAATTTTATTTGGGTTGGCTCTGTGCATTTCTGTCTGCATGTATAGGTGACGAGCAGGAGTGGGATCGACAGTGTGTTTGGCACTCAGAGCTCCTATCAGGCCTTGATAAAATGGATGTGTGTATGGAGCAGCTGCAGCAAGACCAAGAAAAATGGACAACACAGGGGGGCGACTGGGCTACAACCCTCCATGCTCTGGTTAGAGTAATGCATTCCTGGTTTATGTTTTGGCGCTGTAGCTTAATTGGGGACTGACACAGTAAGGTCAGTTGTTCAGTTTCCTCTCATGCCACCAGTGCCAAATGTTTATGTCTCATGAAGCCTAGTAAATGACCTTTGAAGCCGGCCGTGTGCTCTGAGTTTCACTCTGTAACAGTGTCATGTAAATGTAAATAAGACCTCATGCTTCTGCTTGTGTTTATTCTTCCTCCAGGACAGAGAGCTGAGACAGAGAGAGTTGTGGGAGCAGTGTTGTTCCAGACAGACAGAGTTGGAGACTGCTCTTAATGTGCTGCACTTTGTCAGACACTTTTCTCAGCTCCGTGCTGACACTGCGCAGGTCAAAACACACACACACACACACACACACACACACACACACACACACACACACACACATTAATAACACTGAATATAAATAACCTCAGATGCAGGGAAGCGTATGGCTCCTTTTTGTTTGACTTTTTACACCATGTACTGTGTTTGTTTAAACCTGAGATGAACATTTAAAGCATTTTGTGCTTAATTATGCAATTATAGAGAGATATCAAGAAGTTGAGAAATATTTGTTTTGGTTCACTCTGTGTCTCTCAGCATTAATCAGAGCCACCTCCCTCTTGTTTGTTTAGGCAGTACTTTGTGGGAACTTTTGGTACAAGGAATATGGGCTGGTGCAGTGCAGTGGACACAGACCGACTATGGAGGTCATTGGTTTGCTCCAACAGATGGCTTTGCCTCTGCTGGAGAGACTGAACCAGCTCCTGGAAGACAAACAGCCTGCCAGCTTCTCCCCCAACACCTGCAATCAGCACATTTCTGGTACTCAATCAGTACCAGATAGGGGTACTATTTTTCCAACACAACAGGGGTGCTAATCCATGTTAGGAGGGGTTTAGATATGCAGTACATACAGTTCTGGAGAAAGCACTGATCCTTACTGAATAAGGGCATTCTTTAGAAGCCATAGTAATTTTCTGCTCTTCTCTCTGTCACTGGATCTGCAGTTTTGAAGTGTATTGATATACAATCTTTGAAACTGCTTTATTGCAGCCAACATGTCTTGGTACTTTAACTGTATGCAAGCCTTTATTTTCCTAAAACTTTCTCCATTCTGTTATTGTGGCCAAAAGAATAAGGCTGTTATTATTCTAGATTTTTCAGCTTGTCAACAAATCCTAAGAAAACACCAAAATCAGGTCTAACAAAGTTTTTAATTTTCACAAAGAGTGGGCACTGCAGATTTTAGCAAACATCACATTTTAACAGGATATAATAGTGCATTTGTTGGTGACTATTTTTGTATGAATACACATTTAGTGCTTTGGGGAGTATTTACAGCAGCAGGGTGGTGTGTTTGCAACTGATACTTAACAAACTATAGCAACCATGTTTACTGTAATGAAGGAATATGTCGCCAAGTTGTGCTCATTTATATGTTTTTTTTTTATTTTTATATATAATGGAGCTCTTTGGCGCACAGTTATTACCCATGGTCTATCAGACTTATGCTGCAAGAAAGGGAAAGCAGGGTTCCAAAAAGGAAAAGAAAGAAAATTGGAGAGGGAAAGAAAGCTAACTGAAACTGAAAACAAACAAAATAAAAAATTGCCTAAGAGAGACATGGACCAAGAGAGTAAGGACACTGGGCCCACAGAGACTGTTTATGCATAGTGCCCAGAATTTGGTGTTGCGCCCCTGTAGGATCAACTCATTGTTGATCCAGGCCCTCTTATGGGATTTGTTGACAATAAAATAAAATATAGACTAACTCATACTGCAATTTCATACATGTTTCAGGTTTGTCAACAAAGCAGGCATATGGTCTGGAAATAGCCTCTAGAGTCTGGACAGCCTCTGTGCCTGTGGTGAAAGGTATGTGCCTCTCAAGCCACTATATGATCATGTGTGTGTGTGTGTGTGTGTGTGTGTGTGTGTGTGTGTGTGGAGAGAATGCATTATATTGTAAAGTATGCTCATTGTCAAAGTACAGCAGAAGAGTGCTGTGAGAAGGGAAATAGCTACTGTATTGGTAAAAATGAGCCTTGTTGATGTGTGCTGGAATAAGAAATCAATAGCTCAGGGCTGTTGTTCTGCTTCTTTAATGTCTCTGGAGATGAGCGATAGAGTAGAAGTATGTAAGAATTCTGAAGAATTGGAAAATTATTCTGATTCTAAGACATACCTTATATATGTGCAGTTTATGGCAGGTACAAAAGCCATCCACAAAAGTTTAACAATGAGGAAAAACACGAAAACACAAATAATGTTTCCATCAAAACTAGACCTCTAAAGGAAAGTGTATTACTTCAGCATAATGTGTCCTAGGTCTGTAGAGAAGTAACTTCACGCAACAAGGCCTCACATCTGCTTGAAGAGGTACTCTGACTATATTTGGCTTGCAAGGTCTCTGACAGTTTGTGTTTCTCAAGGAATCTCCACCCAGTCTCTGAGGGAGCCTGTCAGTTTGGCTCAGCCCCAGGACACCGGTCTGCAGACCAGCTCAGCACCGACCCAAAACTCACAAAGACACACTACATCCTCTGGCATTCACTCCCAAGGTGAGATGAAGCATAAGTTATATGGCAGTACTGACTGTAAGACCCTTCTCACCCTTTGTTGTCCTGTGCTGTGCTCACTGTTGTATATAAGTGAGCTATCCTATATATATATACCTATTGTAATTTTTTTAATAGATTCAGGTTATTCCTTCCTGGGGGTAAGCCCTATGTTCCCTCAGCACCTAAGATTTTTTTCTCCCATCCAAATTACACCCTCAGCATCAGGGATGGCCCTTCCGTAAATTCTGGGGTTATGGGTGTCCCTGTTAAAATCTTTTTATAACTTTTTAATATATCGCAGCAACAGGCAGACAGACAACAGAAAGACAGACAACAGACAGACAAACAACAGGGGTTCAAAACATAACCTGATCTAGGGGAACATAAGGCTAGGGGAATACAGACTTGTAGGAAAGGGGTCATATCTGGGATTAGAAACAGGGGAGAACAGTTAGTCTGACTCTGGTCAAATGTAAAACAGTTCAGCAGCACTTGAACCAGGAGAGATCCCAGAGTCACTTGGGAGAAAAAGTCCTGCATGTAATACCCGTAACATCTTGAACATTTTGGTGAAAAATTGCTCTCTCTGCCATGCTCACGATTATATATATTTACAATATCTGTAAAACCCCGTTGCTATCAATTCCAATAAAATATGGATTCAATTTTGCAAACTTTTTGGCCAACAAGGGTCCTCTACACTAGCTCTGGTCCACAAAAATAACCCATTTGCGCTATGTCGCCTTAGTGCCACATTTTGCATTTGGTGTTTTAAAAGCATTACCTGTATTGGTGGTATTTTTCTTGCCCTTCGCTGAACTATCACTGAAATTTGGCTTGCCCAAAAGTCATCTTTTTTTCAGTATAGGAAATTTTTGCAAAAGCCATTTCCTCATTCCTAGTCGCCCTCCTGACTCTATGATTGACATCTTATCAGTTATTTATAATTTAACATCCACACTAAATCCCAATTTCTCTGCAAATCTTTAAAGAACATGGAAGGATGACTTCAGAACAGCACTACCTGATGACCAGGAGAAAAACATTCTAAATCTGGCTCACTCCTCTTCTATTTGTGGCAGACACAGTGTGCTGCAGTGCAAAATCCACCAAAGAGCTCATTACATGAATGCTTGATCGGCTAAAATATTCCCAAATGTAAGTGATGCCTGTTACAGATGTAAACAACAACCTTCCAAATTTCCTCTGTAGTCCTGTCCTAGGTCAGGCGACTACTGGGCAGAAAAATTTCAAACCAAAAAAAAATCTCTTCCAAGTTCCTTTATTGATCCTAACCACCTGGCAGGAATATTTAAATTCCCGGTGTAGGTCAACCTTCCTGTAGCCATGCAAAGAGTCAGTGCATTGACAACCGTAATTGGTAGGCGGCTTATCTTGCCTAAATGGAAACATATTTCACCTCCCAACCATAGTATTACATACATATTTGCATGTGCTTTGCTCATAATGTGCTTGTTGTTTTGCTCCTCATGTCCTTTCAAGCAAGGTCTGGTGGGTGGGAAGTGTTTGGGACAAATTCGACTAGATTGGATTTTGGAAGGGAAGTATGAAGGAAGGGTGGGATGGAGTTGCCAAGGATGTGGGAAGTGGGTGTTTGGATAATATTGGATTTTTTAATAAAGGTCTACAAACTGCCTATGCCTGAGGTCAATTTTGTTGTTGGACAGAGCGGGGCTGGGTGTTTTCCTCTGTTTTTTTTTTTTATTGAGCTTAACTTGCACTAACTTTCCCAAAAAATAATGATAATGAATCAATTCAATCTTGATTCCCAAACAGAGAGCCAGCAGATGAAAGAATCTGCTCAGCCTACACATGGTATCTCTATCCCCACAATTCCAGGTAACATCATGATGTAAAATAATACATAGTTAAAACATGTGGCATGTGGTGTTCTCAATTAACATTATGCATCATTTTTGCTTTGTTCTCCAGAAGAGGAGTGGACCAAACTACTGGAGCTCTCTCCTCTGTTCCAGCTGTTGAAGGAGGTGGAGCTGCAGCTGAAGGGCTGGGCCTGTGGAGCAGGGCTTCTTAGGGGAGAGCTTGTTGGTAGGTTGGACACATTTGGGATTTCTGACTGAGTAATGGTCCTACAGGCACCAACTGCATGCAAGAAAAGTCAATATGTGTGTACACAGCACGCATGCAGCACCTGTAGATAGCATAATCATCAGGCATTCAGTGACATTGTTAGCCGTGCCTTCCTGTACCAGAGTCTAGGGGTCATGTTCACCAACAGGCTGAGAATACTCTCAGAGAGCTCCTCACTCAGCCAAAAAAATTCTAGCAAGGAGTCCTTGCTTAGAGGTGAGGAAAATTATTAGACTAACTCTGAGCTTGGAAGGCACAGAAACTTTTTACCTTAGAGATGAGGTGTGGTCGACCAACACATTCGCATCCCAAGTCATCACATATCACCACTTTGTCTTTTGCATCTACATATTACACTCTATCCTCCTGCATCTACAGTTGGCATTCTGGGATGTTGAAATGTCTGAGATGTCAACAAAAGCACATGGTGAGGATTCAACAACAAAGGCAGTTAGGTTTGGGCAAGAAAGCACATGTTTAGGTTTAGAAAAAAGATTTGACTATACTTTCTTACAGCAAGCGGTTCAACAAACCCTGGGTGAAAGTTCGGGGTTCGTTGGACTCATCAACCAAATTTACAGCCACTGCGAAAGGTGGCTTTTGGCATCAGTGTCATATGCAAAAATCACTCACAAAGCGACAGTATTTGACGACCTCAGTATGCGAATGGGCTGGGTTGACCCTGTTGCTAGACATGATGTATTCCTGAATGTATGAGCCTGAAAGGTGTGAACACCAAGTGAAAATGAACTAACTGTGCCACAATATGAGCCTATGAAAGTGTTGTGATTGTTGGTGTGATCCTCAGCTAATGGAAGGTTGAGATGGCAAGGTCGGCAACTAGGTTGCCTTTTCCTAGTTGCCCAATATCTTAATCTTGTGATCACTTGCATCAGTGCTCTAATGACATCAAACATACTTTCACCATCTAATTCTATAGTGTGTCATTCAGTGTTTGGAGAACATTTGTCCTACCTAATTTACTTTCCACCATTTTCTCCTCCACTTCAGAAACTCTTGAGCCTCTTAAAAGTCCTCCTCTCTACTCCTAACAGTTTTTCACCTTAGGAGCTCTCTTAAGGTGCCTTGTGGATAACTTTTATCTTTAAAAGAACCAATTTCTCTTTGAAAACATCACAATTTTCTTAGAATTTCTTCACTAGGAGCAACTCTTTGTACTAAGAAATTTTGTGAATACGGCCCCAGACCAGCCCTTTTATTATCGTGGACAAGATTAGCCCTACTGTTCACCTGCAATGCAAATTTCCTATAAGATGGACTGGTACATAGGGGATTTTTGGCTATTAACAGTCTTCTTCTTCAAGCCCCTGCCCCACTGCCCCATCACGAGGACCCTTAGTGGTCTGCAATTAACGATATTAGATAAGAAGACTTTCGTTAACATTAGCTCCTGTGAATCATAACACTTGTTGTATTTGCTCCAGATCATTTAAGAAGCTTAGGATGTATACTTTGGCTGCCAGAGGAATACTTATTTCTTGAGTAATGAGTTTTGACCAACCCATAAGAGCCTTCACCTATGGACCTGGCTTTGCTGCACACAAGTATGTAATATGAAACAGTCATAATGACCACAGAAAACTTTTACCTCAACTACAAATTAATTACTTGCATAGGTAAGCACAAGGTGGAGCTACAGATGGTGCGATCATATTTGTTGCTGTTCCGTGATTTAGGGCATACCGCTCGGCAGTCTCAATCTTTAACAAATGTTTTGTCAAGACTCAGACGATCTGTTACTCAAACCATGTACTGCAATTGGGGAACTTCTTATTTTCAACGGTCAAATATTTCCACAAGGGAGTCTTGGTTTGTTTCATCAGTCTTATCATTTCTCCTTTTAAGAATTGCACGCACCAACATACCAAATAGTCACAGTATTTGCTGTTAGTAAACACTATAATCATCATAATAATTATTCTTAAATATGAGCCTTACGGTTACTGTTGTGCCAAAGTGTAACATGTAACGACATGACTTCCATCCATTTGTCAGTTCTAAAACAGTTGTGTGACTTATGGTGCAAGCCAACAGCTAGAAAAACCTCAAAGTGTAGCAATCCTTGACATCTCTAACATTAGCCTTGTCAATTCTCAGAAAACGACAGTTTTGACAGATTTCTGGTTTATACAAGTTTCAAAAAACCTGAATTTTACCTTTTATACTTGTTGTTGTGTCTTGGAAGGTAACTGTTTACTGGCTATGTGCTGAGTAAAGACAGTATCGGTGCAAACTCGAGTGGGCATAAAAAGATGACAGTAATTTTTTGCATTCACATGAGTCATTTGGGGGTTTAATGTTTTGTCCAGACAGAGGCAAGGCTTTCATCGATGTCCTCGAAGCTCAGTGGGAATGTGAAGGAGAGCTGATCCCATTGGATGTGTTGCTCCTTAACCCAAGAGAGTTCCTGGTCTTCCAGCATGGACTTTTCCTGATGCACACATTATATAATCGAAAACTGGTTGGTGCCGCAGTTTCACTTTTATTTTCAGCCTTGTTGCTTATTCATTTTTAAAATTGCTTTTAGCCTACTGTCTAATTTTGAGGCTTTGAGTGGTCTGGCCCCCAGCATTTTAAACATTTAATTTCTTATGAGCCTCTGTGCAGCCTGATGTAGGAAACTTTCTATCTCTGTATTCCAGTTAAAGACCAAAGGTGACTTGGCTTTTGTTGTGAGAACTATGGGGCTTTAAATCAACCCTCCTTAAGAACTAAGGCTGATAAAATCCCTTAAATCTCATCCTTAAAAAACTTTCATTTTTATTCTTTTTGTTTTGTTTTCTTGATGCTGCTCATGTCACATGTATTTAATCATTCATTGTATATATCGATTTTTTAAAGCCCTTTTCATTCCCAGGTCATCAAATATTGCCATTTGGTCTGTGATTTCGGGGTCACCAATGCCAAAACCATTGTTTGTGTCAATATTATATGCCACTGGTTGGGTAACATCAGTTTATAACACTGCCAGACAGTAGCTGTCATAGCAGTATGATATACCTAAAGATGGCATCAGCTAGAAATGCTACTGGTAAAGACGTGATATAAGGTGCTAGAAAATCTCTATAGGCCAGACAGGTGGAGTGGCGGATGGGTCCAACTAACCACGTTTGTGTTGCACAAGAAATAAATGTAAACTTTAAATGTTTTACTGATGTTGTAAGTTAATTTTGCATGTAACAAGCAGATGTCAGGGTGTGGTCTTTGATGCTGATTATTAAGTCCAAAAAACAAGCAAGTTTTGAAAAACAAAGTACAAATAAAGCACAAATCAAAAAATAAACTGAAACAAAAAAAAATAACGCTGATGAATTTGAGTGAAGGCAGGAGCAACAATGGTGGAAACAACAGGGAGGACAGCAGGCAGGAACATGGCAGGATAACAGAAAAGGTAACAGAAGAACTGACAAGGAACAAAGGGAAGCACACACAGCTATATATACACACAGGGAACTAATCAAGACAACAACACACAGCTGGGCTAGGTGGAAAAGGGAAACACAGGGATTAGCTAACAAATGGAGATGTGGCTGGGAACACAAGGGTGGAGCAGACGAGACTAAAACAGAAACAGGTGTGCAGGGAAGACTATCAAGGAAGAACAAACCAGACTGATAAAAGACAGGTGAAACTAATCAGGGAGACAGGGAGTAAAAGCAGACATGACACATGATGAGTGAAACAACAAAATAAAACTGGAAACAAAACAAGAGTAACAAGAAACAAGGAAAACAAGAAACATAGAACACACACTGAAAAACCGAAAACAAAGTCCAAACTAAAAACACCAAAACCTTAAACCATGACAGGAGAAACTGTACATTTCCTGTGACAATGGGTGTGTATTTTGAAAGGACAAAATGCATTAAATAGGCATGAATTGACAGTCCTGGGATGTCAACAACAACCGCAGGAGGATGCCTAGTGGGTCATATAGATGTGACCGGCGGTGAAATTTGATGAGTTGGGATGAGACTGTGCTGATTTTTTCATTGTTACTGTTGACGAAGCTGCAGTAAGAATATTGTAATAAAAGAAGGATTGGGTTGTTGTTGTTGTCTTTTTCAACAGACTCCAGCCATTTCACTTCAGATAGCAGCGAGTCTACCAAACAACAATTATGTCAACAACGCCTTCAGAAATTCCTTCTTTTATCAGGTAAACTTTGACTTTGACTTGATCTTTTCCTGTGAAAACATAATTAGAGGCTTTCTTTATGTTTGTCAGTACAATTAAATGCAATTGCTTAATATTATGTGTGGCATAGCTGACATCAACAAGATAATGAGTTCACCAATAAAGTCACAAGCAATGCACTTAAAAACATGACCAATAAAATAGACATTGCACATTAAATGAAACCCTCAAAATACCTCAAGATGGATGTAAGAAGTACTTCCAATATCACAGAATTTTAATGATGACTGAATGATTGGCTGTACCTCCATTTATTCTTATGTGATAGCTGATAATATAATTCCATGGAAACACCTGTCTTTTTTTTGTTTTTTGAAAGAAACTTTTCAGATTACTTACTGCGATTACATTATCTAAAACCCAAACAAGCTGTAGAGATTAGCTTTCAGCAGCCTGGAATTTCAAGCTTCAAGGTATTTCACACTCTGAAGCTGCAGGGTTTCTGAGGATCAGTCTCTCAATCATCATGAATATTTGTACTATAAGCAAGTAGATATTCAACAATGCCCACTTAAAGAATCTGTCTGTATATGGTGAAGCTTTTATTAACAGATAGGAGACATGCATGTAGCCTCTTAGCATAGTTTAATAATAATAATAATACATTTTATTTATAGAGTGCTTTTCAGGGATCTTAAAGACTACAGAATACAGATAAAATACAAGAATACGAAAATAAAAACATAATAAGATACACGGCATAGAAATACAACACAAAAAATAAACATTAAAGGCAGCTTTGAACAGGTGGGTTTTTATGAGTTGTTTAAACTGAGGAAGGTCACTGCAGTCACGCATGTGTTTGGAAAGGGAGTTCCAAAGTGTGGAGACAGCTCTGTTTCCCCACATTTATTATACCTATTCCGGTCCATCCCTTCTGGTCTTCCCACTATCTCCACACATTGGTTTTCCTTCCTTCCTTGCCAAGATAACATTGTGATGCATTTGCACTGTTCTGAATCAATAAGTAATTGCGACCCTTCCTTTCAGTCTCTCAACAAAGTACACTCCCAAGAATTTGAAATCGTCTACCCTCTCAAGTGCTTTTGATTTATCTCATGAGATCTTAAATCCCCACTTTTCACCCCAGCTAGTTGTTTTGGATAGGGCGACTTGCATTTGTTCCGTTATTTGCTTTATATTTTTGCCTCTTTTCCTTATGGCACCATCATCTGCAAACAGAGAGCACCCAATCCAGACCCAATTTCTTGAAATATGTCATTTATCATTATTTATCAGATAACACCGGACTAATTACACTTCCCTGGGGTTTTCCATTATTAATGCTTGTACCATCAGAGTAAGCATTTGCAGTCCATACTTGAATAGTCCTGTTTTTCACAAAATCTTGAATCCAATTAAGCATACGCCCTCAGACTCCAGCATCATAAAGCTTTATAATAAGCCCCTCTTTCCACAACATATCATACGCTTTTTCAATATCTAAAAACACTGCCATTAGTGGCTCCCTATTTTTTAAAGCTTCCCTTATGTCAATTTCAAGAGAAAGCACTCCATTGTGGAGTCCATTGTGCTACTTCCTCTACGGAAGCCACTTTGTATTGGGGCAAACCATCCCTTCCACTCTACTTTGTAAACTTATCTATCTGTGACCATTTTTTCCATGATTTTACATAACACTGCTGTGAGCGCAATAGGCCTGTAGGATTCAGCCTTTGAGGCATCTTTCACAGATTTCATAATTGGTACCACCACTGCTTGCTTCCAGGAGTTAGGGAGAGTTCCCTCTTTCCACACAGAATTTATTTAAGACAACATTTCTTCCAACACTACATCACTGAAGTTTTTAACAATCTCGCAGCCATTGTTTCCTGGAGCTGTTGACCTCCCCTTTTTAATAGCTCTTTACAATTCTTCTAAAATTCCCTCATCTTCTGAAACTGGTATTTATTTTTTCTGTTAACTCCTGACATACAATGAACTACTTGCCATATTTCAATAACTGACGTCTCTACACCTAGTCTCCCACAATATCTCCTCCAACATTTTTTTTTTCAGATTTAATCACTCTTCGAGCCTTGGCTCTTAACCTTTTATATTCTAGCGCCTTGTTTTCAGGCAGGCATTTTCTCAGCGCTCTCTTTAGTCACAGCTTTAGTGCAATCCTTGTTCCACCATGGTACACTAATTCTTCTTTGACAATTTTTCTTAGTTGAAATACATTCAACCGCACTATTCATGATCATTTCACATAAACTGTTATTCCATTCATCAGTTGATCATCAATAGATTTGTTACATCTGTCGGTAAATCGCTCCCAATCTACCTTATCAAACATAAAGTGTTTTGGATTGCCCTGTTTCTCTATAAATAAAGATTTTCCAATTGTCAGCAGTATTGGAAAGTGATCACCACCTATTGTATACCTTTCCACAGAATCCCACTCTCAGACCCTTGGTAGCTCACTAGATGCTAATGCCAAATCTATTGGCCACTAAACTCTGTGCATTCTATTGTAAAATGTACAACAACAACAATCATCATCATCATTCATATCCATGTTTCTTTCATCAATACACTCCTCACTTCTGTCTGTGCACCTTCTTTCTCTTCTCTCTCATACACTTCCACCCTCTGCCTCATGTACTTGTGCAGCTTTTCTGGGTCTAGATATTTCTCATCCAAATTTAAGTATGTCAGACCTTCTGGTTTGATTTCGAGCTGCTTACAGAACATCTACTCTGAAAGCCAGAAAACACTGGGTCCCCACCACTTGTCCTGCTGCCTCCTTTACCAGAAGCATTGCAGAGGGTGCACCAGCTATCACTTGCCTTCTAGGTTCCCTTCACTTTCTTTAATGCATTCGCATATGACATTTTACCCTCAGTCCTCAGTTTCTCTATTTCCACAGCTCTTGCGTGATTTTCACACCCCCTGACATTGCTTTAAGTCATGGTTTCCACCACACTTCCCACATCTGTTGTCCCCTCTACAGGCAGCTGCTACATGCCCAAAGTGCTGACACTTGTTGTCTCAGGACAGGTGTATGTAATACTTTTAGCTTTTTGAGTTTGGCCAGGTGTGAAACATTCAATGGGCCTGTTAAGCTGATGGCAGACTCTCATAGCCCTCAGCCTCTGAGCATAATATTTATAGAACACAAGAATTTTTTGCTGCTTCTCCTCCCCCTCTCATGTTGACTCCCTGTAAAAGGCATAGTTAACCTAGCTTAACCCCCAAGGGGAAGCCTGTCGACAGTTTCAAAGTCCGCAATTCAACTCTTAAACATAACACACAAAGTCCGAAACGCGTCTCCAAACATTAGTAGGTAACTTATGCTCCACGCATGTAGCCTCTTACCAACATTTATTATTATACCTCTTCCAGTCCATCCCTTTTAGTCTTCCCTCTAAATCCACACACACACACACACACACACACACACACACACACACACATTAGTTCCTATGTACCTGCTATAATAACAATGTCAAAGCTTTAAACAACTCTGGAAACATTGTGAAACAGTGCTGGCTGGAAAGTCCTGGCAAAAATAATGTAGTCCCTGTAGAGAATATTAGATTCTTTTCCATTCCTATTGTTTGTGGAAACCTCTATAATGCATGTCAGTGATATTCTCCAATTCAATTCTGTAAGGCCTTTGTGATTGTGTGGTCATCCTGTTCTCTGCTGAAATAGTGTGGTATGCAGATCCTGAGTCTGAGTCTACTTATGCATAGGGCCCAGAATACGATGCTACGTCCTTGAGTCTACACACCAAACTGTCCAAGTGTCAGTAGTGCTGGACTGCTGGTGACTGACGTTAGCTGAAAGCAAATCAACTATCACTGAATTTAAATGTTCTTGACTGAGAATACGTATAAGAATTACTAAGGATGCATTATCAAAAATGTTGTATTATCTTATTGTTTCTTTATTTTATAGGCTCTTTGTGATTACAGAGTAATACATATATACATGTGCTTTATAGTGAGTACCACAACATTGCATACTGTAGACATGTACATTTAAGTGTTAATCCTTCTTTACTTTTAACCAAAGTAATGTTTTGATTATTGCAACTTTTAGTTGTAATAGTATTCTGATTTTGTTGTTCCACTGCTTTCACTTTAGTAACATTTTGAGTGCAGAGCTTTTAGTTGTAATGAAGTATTTTATCTTGTACTCAGAGCAGTCTCTCTCAGTACCTGAATATTTAAGGAAAACAACAAAACAGCAGCCTGCTGTGTCTTTCTGCTGCTGCTGCTACGTCTTTTTCTGGAGCCCTCACTAATGCTGAAGGGGCAATTCAGTGAACAGTCCCAACAGTGAAAGGATTTACAAAACATCCTGTTCAGCCCTGCAGATCTCTGGACACAAAAGGCTCTGTCTCTCTTCATCCACCCCTGCATACAGGGGAGAGAGGTCAGACTAAAAGACGCCTTAAATCACTAAATATCCAGCAATTCTGCAACTTCTGCGTTTCCTGCATAGGCTCAGGGTTATAAAGTTCATTTAAGGGCTGTTTTTCAGATCCCATTAGAGAGATTCACTCTTTCATGCAATGGGCTTGCAACACGGTCTTTAAATTAAGAGTTTGCAATATCTGAAGTACATCCTACCTATGTAGATTTCATTTTCACAGTATTCAACTCCAGCTGCCATCTAGTATTCAATACGTTTTTTGGGGAATGTTACATTCTATCCTTGTTAATTGTTGTACCCAAGCACTCCAATAAAAGTTTGAGACATTTGCATTGGTAAAGTGGACATTTCCTTTTCTGTCTCTCTTGATGGCCGTTTGGTGCAATTATATTCTTCTTATTCTTCTTCTTATTTCTTTTCTTTAAATGTTAAACTAATCCTTTATTTCCTTTAAAATGGCAAGACACATTGTATTGTAGGTGACATGCAATTCAGCACCATGCTTGCTTTTTTAAATCTGTGAATAATGCATGTCTTTGAACAGCCATGATTTGTTCATTAGAAAAACTCTCAGATGCATTTGAATGACCGCTGTGTTGAAAGGAGGCAGAAGAGACGCTCTTTGTCCGTCGCCAGAGGCTCCAGTCAGTTGGTGGTTTCTCTCTGCTGCTGCTCCACTGTCTGTCCCACGTCAAGATAAAAGACATGAGCTCTGACTCCAGTCCTGCCTTCCAGAGGCTTTTCTTCAAGGTACAGACAGACACTCAAAGTATGCATGAATCATTAATGGTTTTGAAAACTCTTAAATCTGTGAGTGCTTTTTGATTTCAAAATTTGTTTCAAATGAAGATGAACTGAAATTTCAGCTGTTTTCAGTTGGTTTACTTTTGGGCTGATGCTCTTTTTGTTTGAAACATTAATTTAATTTTGCTGTTCTGTGTAACTGTACTTTACAGACACTGCAGGCATGCCTGGGGGAGCTGTTTAATGCCAGACTGGGCGTGCCGTCCTCTGGACAGGAAGCCAATGTGTGTGTGCTGTTTCAGGACCAGGAGGCCCCTTCAGAGGTCTTAAAGGGGAGCCTTTCGGACTCTCATGCTGCCTCCCTGCTTAATAGGTTTCACAAACCGAGCAGAGGATTGCTGTCTGAAGACGTAAGAACATAGTATTTCCTCTATGATCATTTGGTACAGTGTAGTCCACGTTCCTCTTCAGAATGGTCAGATTGAAGCATGATTGATCTTTAATTTAATAGTTTGTCATTGTTGTACAAGATAAAGTATGTCGGAGAGTAATCGCAGCTGTCTTGCATGTCTCTTGTCATTTATCTGTTTGTGATTACGGGTACAGGAAGTTGAGGAACTTCAGAGGAAGCACAGAGAAATGTCTCTGCTCTCTCAACTCGAAGGACTTTTAAGAGAGAAGAGCTCTGAAGGATGAGGGAAATTCTTCTATTTGAAAGAGAAGAGACGTTACCCAACATAGAATCAGTTCTTTATTGCAAGCGACATGGGAGGAGCAAACCTCAGAGATGAACAGCAGTTTCTTCATGAAGCTATGCAGACTTTTTAACAAGAGAAAAAAACAAGGCTTGAATGGGTGGGAAGATACTTCACAGAGGTAATTATCTATCGGAAGACAGCATCAATATCTCCGCTTTTGGAAACAGGAATTTCCTCTCCTCCAGAAGAATAAGCACGCTACTGTATGTTCTGTGTGATAAGAACTTTTTACAAGCCATCTTGTCCTTCCATCAATAATTGCCTTTTTTCCCACCATGTAGACACATTACACAGAACATATGTCTCTAATTTCATTACTTCATTATAACAATAAGCCACAAGGCACAGCTTACTTCTAAATGGTTACAAACAGCTAACTGCAACAATACAATTGCCTATATAAGTGTGCAGTGTAAAACATTAAGTGTGCAATGTTTGAGAAATAAATTAAGCTTAACAAATTCTACCTGTTTTTCATATATTTTATCTGTTTAGATAAGGTAAAAGAGGAAACAACAGCTACGTGATATAGTATGAAGAACACTGTGCATACTCATTGTTATATTTTTCATTGTTTTGGATTTCATAGACTAACCCTAATCCAACCCTAAACATGCTACCCATCTACTTCATAACATATTTTGTGTTATTTAAGTTCATTTTGAGTCAAAAGGCGAGACTATTAAGCTTGGTTATCCTTTATATTGAGGTAAGATTAATTATGAATGCTGGTTAGCCCTAACCCTAAAAATAAAGTAAATGTAATTGTGAGACAAAGTAGCTGTTAACATTTTAAAATAGTTTTGGGTAGTGTGTATGTCAAGACAGTAAAAATGTAGTTCTTCTTTTCTTATCAGTAAGCATTTTTTCTGAATTTGCTTTGATTCTTGTAATCACAGATCACAAAAGCACTCATCTTGCAGTGTTTGTTTATTTAAACACAGCAAAACAGTTTTCTCCTTATACAAATCACATGGTTTTTGGCTTTTACTACCACAAGCACAGCATTATAATTTCAATCCTGGGATGTTTTAACAGGCACATGGTTAAAAGACATACAAAGACAAACATATGTACAACCGATGTGTGCACACACACACACACATACTGACATCTGTTTGTATTTAGTGGTCCGGCATGTGGAGGAGGGGAAGTTTATAGTATAATAAAGGCTTTGCTGGGATTGCGATGCATCTCCTGGTAGAAACAAGGACCATCAACGTCGTCTTCACTTCTTACTGGCTTGGACAGCGATGACTATGATGATCAAAACTATTCCACAGACAAGTCCAATGATGTTTAGGATCTTGGCTGTCCTTGATGCCTCCGCAGCTTGAGCTGATTCTCCCATTGCATTAGCATTTTGTGCCTTTAAAAAGCAAATTTGAAAATGAATTTGCTTGAAAAATGTGTTCGACTGAGGAGATGAAATAATCAAATACAAATCTGAGATTTAAAAAAAAATCAGAAAAGCAGATCAATTTAATCTTGTGCAACTGACCAGGAATCATTCTGTACAATATGTCCATATATACTGTACATGCTAAATTAATCTGACTGGCTACACAATGAGCACAAGTCAGTCAATATTCAGTCTCTTAATGAAAAAGCCTCTTGATGCTTTTTGCACTATAGTTCAGATTTTAAATTATTTCTCTTGATGTTCAGGAAAATTGACCTACCTTACAAGAGCAGATGATGGCAGCAATCCCCAGAGGCAGACAACAGCACAAAGTGTTAAAGATGGACCATCCAAGGTAGGATGGAGCCACAGCACGGTTCTGGCCTCCTTCCATAGTGAATCTATGTCTCACGTTAGGCGGATGGCAGTTATGCTATGTTGGCCAGTTATGGATCCAATGGGTGGAGGGGGCTGTGGCCCACACCCTTTTATTCTTCATGGGTGTGGTTTAAGGGGTTGTATAAAAAAAAGGCAACGGCATATGAGCAGGCAATGGAGAGAAAAACAAGTCACTTCCTTTGATAAAACAGAGATGGGGCTTCTTGGGCGATTCTCACAACTCTACTCACTGAAGTAACTTCTGTGCTGGGACAGGAAACTTCTCATATTACTCTTCTACAGCTGTATAGCCTCGTCCCTTGTTTTCTCTGGTGTGCGCTTTTACATTCATTTTAACACACTGTAGCAAAGTTAATTCTGCTTGAATAACTGTGAGGCATAACAACAGTTCTATCCAAATGATACACTTTTGCTAGTTAGTTTATGTTATTTATAGTGTGATGCACATACAAGTGACCATAGATACAAAGCCAAAAATACTGTTTCAGTTGTAAAACACTTGTCAGACAAGATCACATCTTACCTGTAACATTACATTAAAAACAAAGAATGTTGTCTGATGTATAAAGCTTGACAAGTAAAATGTGCCACAAAAAAGGTTTGATGAGAAGTCAAGGATGTTTTATCAAAAAGTGTAGCCCATAAAGGTCCAGTGTGTAGGATTTAGGAGGAATTTATTGTCAAAAATGTTTATAATAAGTATGTTTTCTTTACTGCACAATCATCTGAAAATACAAATTGTTGAGCTTCTGTTCATTTGAAATAGCTGTTTATAGTAACATAGGGAGCAGTTCCTCATCCAGGGAAATCACCATGTTGCAACACCACATTTCTACAGCCAAGGATGGACAAACAATCACTGGCTCTATATATGTGCATTTTTGCATTGGACACCATAGCAGCCTCTTGGCAAAGAGCAGTGTCAACACATTTTTAAAAAAATAAAACTGCATTATTCAGTGTTTTTACTGGTTAAAATCCCCCTTCTCACTCCAAAGTAGAAGTTAACTGCAATATGTTACAACAATGAGAATGTGTTGGGTTTAAATCAGCAGGTTTGTTTTTTCTTGCAGAGGAAGAGATCTCTGTGGATAACTCAGCTTCCTGTAAAAACCACCTGCTAAACATCACGAGTCATTAGAGACAAAAGGTGAGCGAACACCTGCAGGTGCTGGGCTAGGTGACGTACAAAACAAGGAGAAACACTGTTTTTGTAACAGGAAACTGCTTCATTTAATGTTTTTACCAGTTTTAATGACCTGTTTTTAGGGGCATGTTTAGGGAGTGGCCTGGAGTGGCAGAGGACAATCCTGAAATCTGATTGGCCACCACAGGTGCCACCCCATCATTATTTACTATCTGACCAGTCCATTTGAACAGGTCAGCCAATGCAATACAGTCTGAAACCTGTGAGACACTAATGTGCCAGAGTAGTGGCTAGCCTTTCACATACAAATAAACTGATAAAAAAAACTGTTAAAAAATGTTCACCTAGACATATTTTTTTTCCATTAAATTTTGTTGTTTAATGCTTGCTATTAGACTACATACCTTTGGAACAATTTGTAAACAAATTTGTAAACAATTCCTTTAATAAAGTATGGAGTACATTTATAGTACATTTCTGTGGTGTTATTCTGTTGTGTTGTGATTATTAGGTCCTTTAATCTAAACCAAAAACAAAAATGCAAGACACTGGTAGTAGGAATGGGTAGTGGAGACAAAAATGTTTAATTAAAGCTATGCTGATGTGTGTGCCTACAGTAGCGTTTGCACTTCATGCCATAACTGCAGTCAGAGTCCCATTTGGGCCACCCCAGTAAAAAAAAAAAAAAAATAGACACGCCACTGTTTGATTTTTTTCTTTTTGTTTGTTTGTTTTGGAGAGGAAGAGGACTCTGCAGGTAAGTTTGCTCCCGGAAAAAAAATCTCCTGAACGCTGAAGGAATTCTAACCAGTTTCAGCTGCAATATGCAAACCTCACTGCTAGATGCCTCTCAGTTCCTGAAATATTAAACACTGGACCTTAGACTTGTCCTAAAATGAGCAATAAAACATGAAATGGACATGTATAGTCAATGGTAATGTACACACAAAGATTTTTGACTTCACAAATCTAATTTGCATGTAAACATAAATGACTCTAAGTACACTGTTGTTGTTCACCATTTTTTATTCATATTTATAATTTGTAACAACTGTGTACAGATGATCTTTCCATGTACAGGGGGTTGAATTGCTCAGAAAATTATGAATGTCACACTTAATAAAAGTAATGGCACTTCTTGTATCATATTCTCATTTTGAGACCACGCAGATATAATATTCAGCATCTTCTGCAGATGTTTTTCATTTTCTCAAAGTAAGATTGCCAGCTTATCATAAACATGTATGATTACTTGTGGTAGTGCAGTTTTAATTATAATCATTAATTTATTGGGTTTGTCATTAATAACGATAGATTGTTACTTGTTTACTCCTGGTAAACACACTGTATGTCAGTAAGAAAATAACAACTGCAGTGATTATTGTATTAGACATTTCATAGGAAGTGCAATTCCAGTAATATTTCTACAGTAGTGCATTCTTGCACAACTGCTGCCTAAAATAAATAATCATTTTCCAATTTTGCAGCATTAAGATCTCACTTTTGATCACTGTGCATTCAAGCATCAGTATTTGCGTTATCTGTTTTTCCTTTGGTTTTGGAATTTATCCAAATCTTATAATCTTCATAGCTGATTACACAACAGCACAATACCATAATTAGTGCTAATTAATTCTTTTCTCAATTGAAGGGCAGATTTGCTAACTTTCAACAAATAGATTCATACAATTCCGCGTTCAACAGCAATTGAGAATGTTTTGATAAACCAACTGTCTTACAAAATGAATGTTTGAGTTTGTTATAATAGATGCGCTACCTGCTAGAGTACACTGCAACCTGCTGACGTACTATGCCAGGGACAGTGACAGTGCAATGGCCTCCACCCATCATGTCTCTGTTGCCAGTAAATCAGAGGTACAAGGTAGGGTGGAAACCACACAGATGTTTCCTGTTGCAGTAATGTTCCCTTATTGCTATGCTGTGGTAATACCATGGTAAGCATTAGCTTTAGAGGGCATTGACTTTGGGCTTTTAAACTCATTTATGTTTACATGCTGGGAGCTTAAGTGCGGCATACATGGACTGTAAGATAGTGATGGTCAATCACTTGATCATGCTGTAATGCATTTTATTTTAAAAGGGCTCCTTCCCAGAAGAAAATTGTATAGCTCTCAATATTCTTGTCTGGGACTTATATCTAATAATGGAGACAAATTTTTGATATTGTGCAGGCCAATTTAACAAGCCAATCAAGTTTTGTTTTGGATCTTACTGTTATCTCAAAAGTGGACTTTTTTTCAGACAAATAAAGAGTGATGTAGAGAGTGATGAGGTGGGTGTACTAAGTAAAAGGGTCATTTATAAAGGAAGAAGGAGGTATACTCTTGTATATATTCCAGTTTTTGGCTAATGGGTGGGGACATACTAAATGGACAGAAAAAAGGCGGGTATACCTCTTGTGCTTGCGTATATCCTCCTCTACACCACTGAAATGAAGTAAGACTGGACAAATGTTGTATAATCATACAGTACTATTTCATTCATCTTAGTAATTTCTCTTTTCTTTGAATTGACCTGTGGTGCAGTACAATTAATATCAAACCAATTCATGTCATGTTTTCATCGGTCACCCTTCATTTCTTGTTTTACTTGCTGTTCACTTTTTTGTTTCATTTAATTTTTCTTGTAAAGCAAGAAGTGCTGTAGATGTCTTCCTTCATTTGCTGTCATTGACCGTTTACAAACAGGAACAATGGGGAGTAAGAAGATGAGTTATAAAATATTTATGGATGAGCAAAAGCAAACAGAAGGATGGACTGCTTTATTGTCCAATGATTTCTGTTGTACTTACCGCAATTGTTGAGATAAAACCACATAACAAAGACTGTTGAAGGGACATTGTGCCCAATGTATATGTCAGTTACATTTCATGTTTGCTGCTCTGGTAGATAAAGTTTAAAAACAGTTAGAATAGCCACTCCAATTTTTGCTCACAATGCTGTTGTGAAGTGTGGTTCATCCTTTTAGATAACCTCTGAAGAAAGACCGGAGCCATGAGCTGATACATTGTGCAAAGGCAGATAAAGAGGAAAAGAATTTTTAATCAGTGACAGCCTTGTGCTGCCTCTATCTGTTGTCGTCTGAAACTCGACACCATGGAATCCTCAGTGCTTGGAGTCTGGCCATAGAAAGCCTCTGTCTGTAGGCGCTTACAGGAATAGCCATACATTCCTCTCTGCTTCAATATAAACATACTGCGGTGTAGCAGCTGTTTTTCATTCTTCAAAAGCTGACACTAACAATGAAGTTTCCAAGCGCTGGTTGTTAATCTGACACACAATGAATAAACAGCAGCTGGATGATGAATTCCACATGCTAGCTTTGTTTTAACTTTAGTAATTACAAATTTCTCCTCTCGTCTTTTGTTCTGAAGTTATCAAAAAACTCATCATTGTTTAAGGGACAGTTCACCCCCAAATAAAAAAATACATATTTTTCCTGTCAGCTGTAGTGCTATTATCAGTTTGCATTATTTATGTGAGTTACAGGGTGTTGGAGATATCCGCCGTTGAAATGTCTGCCTTCCCTCCAATATAATGGAGTTAGAAAGCACTTGATTTGTGGTGTTCAAAGTGCCCCCATAAAACACATTAAAAAAACTCATCAACAGCAACATCTCTTTCCAGAAATAATGACCATGTTAGTCAAGATAATCCACAGACCTTGTTGTGAACTATTTTCCTATCTACACCCATCAACTGTATCACTGCAAAGAAGGAAGCGAGCATCTACTCATAGATGTGAGGCTCATGCTTGTGACAGCCATAGATTTTAATATTACCCAGACACCACATCAAAGATGGCACCTATTCATCCCAACAGAGTTGCTTGCCTGGCTCATATGCCACAAATGTTTTCTAGCTTCTGTGATATGTAGCCCACTGAATATGTACACCTCCCACTGATGAGTTCCCGCTCAGCTCATACAATTCACTCTGTGATGTTGACATCTTATTTTTTTTTGTTTTTCAGTGTGAGGATTGCATATTTCTGATAGAAAGATTCATAATTGACCTTGTTTTAAGTTTGAGAGGGCGGCACGGTGGCTTTGTGGTTAGCACTGTTGCCTCACAGCAAGAGGGTCCCTGGTTCAAATCCTGGTTCGGTACGGGCGGGGGCCCTTCTGTGCAGAGTTTGCATGTTCTCCCCATGTCTGCGTGGGTTCTCTCCAGGGTCTCCGGCTTCCTCCCATAGTCCAAAGACAATTGATGACTCTAAATTGCCCTTAGGTGTGACTGTGAGTGTGTGTGGTTGTTTGTCTATATGTGTCAGCCCTGCGATGGTCTTGCAAACTGTCCAGGGTATACCCCGGCTTCTGCCTGATGTGTCTTCCGTAATGATGGTCATTGAGGAAAATGCTTTTTGGGCCACAGGGGATTGGGGAGAGTCTCAAATAACATCACACCATTGGGCTTTAACACATACACCAACATGTTCTCATCCCAACTCATCACATTTTGCAGCTTTGTCAGTGGAATTCCACATCTACATATTAAAAAATCTTTCTACATCTGTTGTTTACACTCTGGGATGCTGCTTCAGTGAGATCAACAAACGCACATGGTGGGATGACACAGCACACGGTTGTGTTAAGGCAACAACACAGAAGTTAGGGCAAGGAGTTACATGGTAAAGTGTAAAAAAAACATCCCATGCATAGGCAAAAGGTGCCTTTTGGCGTTGGCGTTGGCACACTTATGTATTACGTACAGAGAGAGCTTTGATGATTTCGGAATGAAAATGGGCTGCATGCGCAGTGAAACCTGATCTGTAGTTGCAGAAAGGCT
The DNA here is from genome assembly GCF_026936395.1 of Plectropomus leopardus. Taxonomy (NCBI): domain Eukaryota; kingdom Metazoa; phylum Chordata; class Actinopteri; order Perciformes; family Serranidae; genus Plectropomus; species Plectropomus leopardus. The sequence continues at coordinate 19,275,319 of NC_142181.1, read as the reverse complement.
CAATAGCTTCCACACTAACCTAGAATAAGAAAGTCTGTATAAAAGACAATAAACAAATACTTTCTCTATGCGCTATTGTATATCGGCCACCGTCAATTTAAGTGCACATAATAGTTTTGCTGGGCCGAGTGCACTGAAGGCACAGATGTAATGAGCTGTAATGTTTGCTAGTTTAGTGGTGCTAGGTGAGCTAGCAGTAGATGCATGCTTCCTCCTGTGCGATGATACAGCTAGTGGCTGCTGTAGAGAGGAAAAAGTTCTTACTGCTTACATGAAGGTTTGTGGATTATCTTGAATAACTAGGTCATGATTTCTGGAAAGAGGCATTGTTGTTGAGTTTTCCAAATCAAATTTTTTTGGGTGCTTTGAGCACCACAAGCCTTGTACCATTTAGTTCTTCATTTATATTGTAAAGATGGCAGACATCTCTACAGCTGATATTGCCAACACTCAGCAATCTAGACCAATAAATTGTACTAAAGGTAAGAGGGAAAATGTATATTTTCCATTTTGGGGTGAACTGGACCTTTAAGTGCTTTCAGTCTGTCCAAATCTTGCCTGTGATCTCTCTTTACCCAATTTTGTGACAAGAACAAAGAAAATGACAAGGGAGGATTCTAGTGTCAATGTTTTAGCACTCGACATTGAAATTGGTCTTAAGACCACTTTAGTCTTGTCTCGAGCTCTACCGCATTTTTACTCAGTCTTGTCTCATTTTCACACAGAGAGGACTCTGGATTTTATGTCAGCTGTAGAGAGAAAAGACGTGTTCAGTTTAGCTGATTTTAGCTCCTTGGTGTGTCTTTGTATTTGTTTGCTCACACACAAAAAAGGGGAAATTCCAAGACATTACATCCCCTCCCCTGTCATGCTTTTTGATTATTTTATGACAACTCTCTGGATGAACTTACACATACACAAATAAATAGGCCTACAGAGTGGAAATAAAAGAGATAAATGAAGAGGAACCATCACTTGTTTTCCGTTGGAGGTTTTATGAGAATGTGGATACTTCAAGTTAATTTGAGCGCTTTATATTGTTTATATATCACACATTTTATCCTTGATGTGTCATACAGCACGGGACTCTGGTCTCTGCCTTTTCTTCAGCCCATCAAAGTCTTCAGCTTGACTCGGGCTTGATATGCTCTGGTCTTGGTCATGATTTGGTCTTGTTTAAGGTTGTCTTGCCTACAACACTGCTCAGTGTGTTATGTCCCTGGAATGCTGTTTTCCTCATTTGCTTTGTGTAAAAGAGGATAAAGAGCTGCACTGTCTGTGGTTGTTGTTGACTGGGTCTTGCTGCGAGCTCAGTGGTCATTGAGGGGTGAGGTCAACTCTCCCATTGCCTTTTGGGACACTTCATGAAGTCCAGTGGTGCCAAATTCTGTTGTCTATTGTTAATTTACTATGGTGTTTGTGAGAGCTTCCATTTCTCATACCAGAAGTAACAAGTTGTGTCTTTCCTTAAATACTAGCAGAACATATGGCAATTTCCTCCATTAACTGCATCATGGAGAAATATCATATCTAAATAAAATTACAACTCCTGTAATTGATAAAGCTTGTATGTGGTGTACACAGTCAATGATTCAAAAGAAATTTTGAAAATTGAAATGTTGATTTAAAAGTAATTTTGCAGTATGTAACACAGAAATAATTATTTTCAAAAAGTTTAACAGACAGATAATTACAAGTTATCTGTTAATACTTGCATCTGATTATTGTAGTGTGTACACTGGCATTTGGACCAAATATTTGGGGTTTTGCAATACCTCCACAGTTAGAGAGATTTTAAATTTGGGAAACATGTGATTGATTCATGTAAAACCACAATCTAATCCGCTATAGCTGCACTGCAGTTGAATGTACATGTCTACATCCTATCTCAACAAAAAAAAAATCCCACTTGTTTTGTTGACAATCAGCATCCATCTTTGTCTTAAGACTGCAAAAACCTCCCAGACTCTTATGGTAAGTGACTTTTTGGCATTCTCAAATGATACTGATATGATGACTGATAATTAAATATGCATTGTAAATGCAATGCAAACAATATTCATCTACTCACTGTGCTCGTGTCAATATTATTTACATTTACTGACTTACTTAGCTTTTAAAACAGTTAGAATTTCCCAAACTGTTTCACTTGTTTAACACTGACCATTTCTCTTCTGCTTAACGGTTCTTTATTGCACAGCATGAAGAAACACAGTTACTGTTAGAAGTTACTTCAGCTGTTTATGGGCAGTTACAATTACAGGAAGGACTCAATGGGGGGGGATGCATCACAAACAGAAGAGGGGGGATGCATCACAAACAGAAGATGATAATATCCTTCATTGTTTGCGGTTCATTCTTCAGCTAATGAGGCTTATCATATATATATATATATATTGAAATCATAGATCAGCTCTTGCTACTTCTTAAAGTTATGGCAAATTAAATGGTCATATTCTATGCAATGAGAATCATCTGATTCTACAAAAATGTTTGCAAAGCTGTGTTACTTTATGTGTCTTTTGCCACAGGGAGGCAGTATTGATCTACTGCTAAGAAAAAGGATTTGGATATCCTTGTATCAAGATGATTACTATAAAATTAGGTTAATTAATGTTCTTGGTTGAAACTAGGTTCAATAACATCATGACTTCTGCTTTTGTTTGCCACTCTACACATTCCAGACATTTTTGCTATTTTTGTCACTTAAAATATTAAAGATGGTGCAGTTAATTCATGCCAGCCATAGTAGTCCAGAATTAGTCATAACTGTTACACACACACACGTTACATTAATGATTTAATAAATTAATGATTAAATTGATAAATGGTTTTTACTATTTAAAACATTCAAACAAAAATGACTTTCCCATAGGCTACTATCTCACTAACTGTCGATTTGTTTGAATGTCCAAAGTTTCTAGATTATGTTGCTTTAGCTACATATTTTCTATATAGAAATGTAGAGAACCATAAACATAACAAACATAATCAAGATGCCATTGTTTTTTTTTTGTTTTGTTTTTTTGGTAGTTGACCAAAAAGTGCCCCAGAGTAGCTCACTTTACCCTACATCTATTTATTAATTAATCCTTTTTTTTTGTAGTTCTGTTGTTTTAATTTGGCTGAAAAACATCACCAAATAAATGCAGAGTGGGGGGGTTCTACTTTCAAGTGCTGCCATGAAGATCACATGTGCAAATATTAATGCCTCTGTCAAATAATGCATGTTGGAGAGAATCACCAGCGTTTTGACTTAATGCATCTTAACAAAGGAAGGAGATGCAGCCAGAAGGTGGTTTTTAAAGACAGATTTCTTTCAGTTCTTTGAATGACTCATAGGTGAGTGGTTTGAGCTTTGCTATGAGAAAAGCAAACATATCAATGAAAATAAATAAATAAATAGGAGCCTAGTGTGCAGTTCCAAGGTGAATCAAAATGTTGAAGGATCAAGCGCGCACATCCTGCCTACCGTGCAAAAGAAAAAGCAAACGGAGCTAGCAACATAGGCCTAAATATCCTCTCAGTAGAGTAAGTAAGTAAGTGGTTGCACCTGATGGAGGCGGCTCCTTCCCGGGGAGGAGCGCTTGATTCATCCTCCTCGGCTCCGGTGTGTCAGCTGATCTCATAGGGAGACAGAGACATTTAACAATACACGTATGGCAAAATGAAAAAAAGGAAAGTACGGTCAGCGAAACATTTTATTGGCGACAACACAGGACATTTGAGAAACAACAGTCGACAGCCAGAATGTGACAATGGGATTGATAAATTGTATGACAAACTTTTAAAATTGGCCTAATTTCATTCATTACTCTTCGTTCTGCATATATAATCCCAGGAAGTGAGAAAAGAAAAAACACTCCACTGACTCCAGTTATTCTTTTATTTTTTTTAATAAGCTGCAGACTAGTACTGTGTGGCATTAAAAGCGCGTGCTACTTTAAATTTAGTTTACGAGCAGCGCTGAAGGCATCACGTTGCTATGGTAACCGCACGCCGATACTGGAAACTGAAAGTCAGTGTGAAGTAAAGTCAGCGTTAGCTAAGATAAAATAGAGATACCTAGCTAGTTAAAATAAACAAAATAGGCTTGAAAAGGCAAGAGTAATGGACGAAGACTTCGACAGTTTTTTGGAGAATGTTGACAAAATAAGTAAGTATACGGTGAACATAGCTAACATTACCAACTCACTCATACGAGACGTCATGTTGTGGTTTTTATGAAGCCAAATGTGAGACATTAATACTTACCAGTGAACGCTAGCTTGCAGGTTTCCTGGTTTAATTAAACCTAAATGAGAAATGAAAATACGCTGGCAACATTATAAATGTATTTTTTATGCTTACTATACAGTTGGGGAGGACTATTTTGTGGTGTATGATGTCCACAGTCATGAAGCTGTAGCAAAGCCAAGTTATTTTTTGTACATTGCAACATAAACGAGTAGCTAGGTTTCAGTGTTAAAGCTGCAATACTTACAAAACTGAGAAGTACGATAATTATTTGAAATACTGTCTTAACTATAATAATTTCTGCAATAATTGCAGCAATTCTCTGTGTAATTATTCAACTGTGCAATATTCCTCAGTATCCTAGTATTTTCTTACAGACTGCACTGAATTTATATTTAAAACATGATACACATTTTGTACATATTTCTTACTCTAATTCCTATTTATGCATAACCCTATAGTGTGTTGTACATTTAAGCATAACACACACACACACACACACACACACACAAAAATTAATCCTTTACATATTAGTTTTGCACATTGAAATGTATCCTAAGGCATATTTTTTTTTTTTTTTTTTACAAAAATTACATACTCAGCATATAGGCTATTTTAAAATATTTTACATAATGAGTGGTGGTGAAAATTAATGGATAATGCACTTAAAAAAATGAACTTCATACTTTCTAGTATTCTATATGACTTTCTATGATTTTCTTGATCCCCCTGGGGATCAATAAAGTATTCTGGTTGTGATTTAGAAAATATGCATGAAATTAATAAATCAAAATCAAAATATCAAAAATAAAGAATGAATATATAATGATTATTATTAATGATTATTATTAATATTAAATATGTGAGTGAAGATTGTAAAAAGCAGTGAATACTATAAATTCTTTTCAGGTGAGCTTGTCAAGGATCTACAGTCCTCTGATGTCAAACTCCAGCAAAAAGCAATAGAGAAAGCAGATTGCTACATTGCTGCCTTAGATCAACCCTGCAGGACAAAAGTCAGCACGACTACAATCAACACAAAGCCACCACCTCAGCCTTCCTCGGTAAAGACATTTACACAAAGTCACCCAAGTACAGTTGCACCGCTCTCGCTCTTAATCTGTCTCATTCTTTCTCAATCTGTCTGTGCCTATGTCTCTCTTTAATTTTTTCTCTCTTGCGTTCTCTATTTCTCCAACACAACCCGCAAACACACAGTGCACATATACAGTACACAACCAAGAAACACTTGTCTTTGACCTTTTTTGTCGTCAAAGAAGACAAGGTGATGTACAATAAGTAATTACCAGATATTATAGGTATTTTGTTGACATTCTTTCTTCTTTTGTTTTGCAGAGTCTGCAGAATGAAGGTCCAGGTGAGCGGGTTATTTGGTTGTCTCTTGCACTGAATTTAAACATAATTTAAGCAGATTTATATGTCCTCTCATGCAAGGCAAGAAGAGTCAAACAAAATACAACAATAAATATACCCTTATGTATCTTTTTTCAGAGATTGTTTTGATTGTTGTTCATTATACAGTAGTTTTTAGGTTTGTTGAAGTTTAGAGCACACTCCCAGTGAGGCTGAGGCTTAGGCACAATGTGATTTTTTAATAGCTGTGTCTTTTGGCAATTTGGTGACTCACCATGTGCTATCAGCAGGACAGGTCAGGTGTGTCCTTAGCATTACAACATTACCCTCAGTAATGGGTTACCTTGCTCTGTTCTGCTACTTGCTCAGACCATCTCAGACATCCCCATGTTTTTTGCTATTTTTGTCAGTTTAGTTGACAGATGTTTGATAAGGAGAGGTTTGAATTGAACTCTTCACTCTCTTATTAAAATGTCAGTCTGTCATAGTGAGGAGGGCACTGCTAAGGATTAGAGGAAATGAATAATTTGACATGACTGAAATGTTTTTTTTTGGTTTGTTTGTTTAGAGACCTCCTACAATGTTAAGTGGTTAGGATACTTATAGTATTGACTGTTTAAACCACCAAAGCCTTAGGAAATACCCTGCAAACAGGAACCAGCTACTGTGTAGCACATAGTATATGCTGCAAAGTTCCAATGGTGATTTTTTTCCATTAACTTCTTTTGTATACATATCATTTTCTCATTTTTATACGGGCTCATTGAATGTGGTATCTTATACAGCTTTTCATCGAATCGACACTTTAAATTCTCCCCGTGGTAAAACTCATCAACAACTTTCATATCTCTGTGTATGTATATTGAGCTTCAAGGGAAACTCCCGTGTATTTCAACAAAGACCCTATTTTCCCATGTTTTTGTGTCTGACTGACAAATTAAGACAACAATTCATAAAATTTATCTGGTATTGAAAGAGACTGCTGCAGTGGCAAAACATGCTGCAATTGAAACTCTGGGCAATTGTGCATCGCCAACTGACATCCATTAAAAGTGCTTGTATTTGCCACAGACAGATTAAGATTGTTGTAATTTAAATTATGCTTTTCTGCAACCCAGCAGACTCTCCCTGGCACTTCTCTCTTCAACTCTCACAAACTGCTCCACTGTGCTTTTACTGCAACAGGTCACTTTCGTGGCATTTCAGAAGATAATTCTCCTTGAGTGGGATTTGGTCAGAATAACAAACTGATATGCAAAATATATGGAAAAATGTTTTATTTCTCCATAAGCTCCTTTCTGTTATGTTTTCAGACATTTGTTATGGCAGTTTTAACCCATCAGTGGCAAAAACAAGCACTGTTAACAAATGTAAATTGACAGTGGACATTCGTCTGCAGGGATTAAATTGAACCCTGTTTTGCCTGCAGTTCTCTCAGTACTGGAGCAATTTCAAAAATTGTTGTCTCCATTAGACTCTTCGTTACAAAAACATGGGAAAATGGTTGAAAAATGCAGAGGTTTCCCATTAACACATCATACATTCAATACACAAAGTAAAGTAGAAAAATAATTCTGTGTTTGAGGCTGAGGAGATAGCAAAACAGTATTTAAATGACCTCCAACTGATATTATGTTTGCTGTCTTTAGGAAAACACTTTTAGCATAATAGGTACCCTGTGGGATTTCTATAATCATCAGAGATATTTTTATTAATGATTTGGACCTCTTGTAAATTCAATTAGTTATATCAGTTATACTGACAACAATATTGCTTATTTAAAATGTGTGGCAAGCTATGGGGAGACCTTAAAGTTTAAACTGATATGCAATCCAAAGTACCATCTAATGACAAATATCTTGACCTTCTATGTTCTAGCACCCATGCTTAAGAGATTTTTATTATTATTATTTTTTACCAGACAATTTCATGAAGATTATGGAGAGAGATGCTGAAGATAGGAGAGTAAAGAGGATTGCAAAAGCAAAAAAGGCAGCTGGTGGGTGATTCTTTGTTCTTTAAAGATGCTGTTGTAAAGAGTTTACTGTGTTTGTTTTCCTGTGGGCTGGCAATACATCCTTTAAAATATTGTGCCATTTTTGTCACTGCAGCACTCAAAGATAAGGGGAATGAAGCTTATGCTAAAGAAGACTATGAAACTGCTGTGAAGTACTACAGTGATGGCTTGGCTGAACTACAGGACATGCAGCCATTGTACACTAACAGAGCACAAGTAAATATCATCAGCTATGCTTTCCGTCTTGTAAAGTAGCAGTGTGTAGGATTTAGGGGGATTTAGTGGCATCTTGCAGTTAGGATTTCAGATTGAAGGCAGGTAAAACCTCTTCCGGTTGGAATTCCTTCAGCTTTCTTTGCTTGAGAGGTTTTAAATGAATTATCCACAGAGTACTCTTCCTCTGCAAAACAAATTGACCAAGTAACTGAAGACAGTGACAACACTGAAAAAGGAAGTTTTGTAGTACAAAAATCAGGGTTTTTTGGATGTTACTCGTCACTGAGGGGCCACTACCACGGTGACCAACGGAAAAATGAGAATGGCCCTATGTAGAGCCAGAGTTTGATTTCATCATTCTGGGCTGCTGTAGAAACGTGGTGAGGCAACACAAGGATCTCCGTAAATGAGGTGTAATATCCCTGCTCCCTGTGTACTACATAAATGGCTCTTTTTGAGGTAACAAAAACACAGTGGTTCCTATTTTCCAGGTACACATACACTTATTATTTTAAATCCCTTTTCTGCAAATATATTCCCCTAATTCAAATGTTTTACAAGGAAACATAAAATTTTAAGGTGTGACAAAAAACATGTTTGTTATTCAGAAGAAATCGAAACAGAGGTGCCTTTGTGTGCCTATCACTGTTGCATAACGAAGAAAGCTTCATTATTGTGCATTGATTAAGCAACCTACAAGGACACCTCAGGGTTTCCAGATATTTCAGTTTGAATATGTTCATTGCCACATGCAATTAAAAAGTTACAATAATTATGTTCCCTTCCAAAGTCTGCTCTGTCATATATTAATAACCAAACGTGTAACACAACTAATCACATTCTTTACTTTGTGGGACCAGATATTGATGCCCAGTTATCACCTGTCCAATGTTCACATCTACTTAGGCTTACATCAAGCAGGGGAAGTACATGGAGGCCATCAGTGACTGTGAATGGGCCCTGAAGGTAAGGCATTGCTGAAAGCTGTGGTAAGTCAGTTGCTTTCTCATTTGTCATAGTGTCATCTGAGGCGCAGTTCTTTGGAGCTTGGACCTCAGAGGAGATATGTTTGTAGGAATATGGTTTGGATGATGATGGACTACGTTCTGTCCTGCACTGCACTCAAAAAGAAACAGTGATAGGTGCAGGATACAGGTCATCTGCAGTTTAGAAATGTTCCCTGGAGAGAACACTATGTTTGAAAAAGTGGGGAAAAAATGAATAGCATTTTTGAGCATTCCCTTAAATTTGGTCGTTGTTGAGGAGTTTTGTTTTTTTTCATGTTAGCGTTGATTTCTAAATCACTTCTCGCTTACTGTATTAGTGTTATGCAGAAACATTAAATCACCATTATGCATGTGTTTTGGATGAAGCACTTTAACTAATACACTACCATAATCATTTTCTCTCTGTCAGTGTAATGACAGGTGCATAAAGGCTTATCTACACATGGGGAAAGCATATCAGGCATTAAAGAAATATAATGAGGTGAGACTGATTACCTGCCATTACATCTAATTATTCCTGTTTTCTTTTTTTCTTACACTTTGCTCTTGTAAACAGATAGCATCTCAAAAACAGAGCTGCAAAATGAAAGTTGATGCCTGGAATAGAAGCAAGCATATAGTACTAATCTCAGCAATTTTCTGTAAAAACTTATTTTGAATAGGTATTTCAATCCATAATTCACAGGCTTATTTGATATCTGGTAAAATCTCCTTTAATGCAAAGATCAGTAAAGTGCATCATAGTTTTCTATATACAGCACTGATAAACTGCAGTCAATTGGAATGACCACAATCATACTGATTGTCATGGGCTTATAAGTGAAGCTCATCATAAAACAAGTTATGACCTAAATTCTTCTCTTTTTCAGTCCAGAAACTGCTTTGAAAAGATTGTAGAGATTGAACCTGCAAAGGAGACGATGGTGAAAGGTAAAGAAACTGATTTTTTTTTTTCACGGTAAGGTTAGCAAAAGCTTAAAAGGCCTTGAAAACTGATGTGCTCAGTCCTTTTGTAATAACTACAGTCTTTGGATGTATCATGTCCAACCATTTTAAGATTTGATTCACATCATGACTTTTGACCTGAAGAAGATCCAAGTGGGATCGAAACATTGTCTTGAATAAATTTGTGTGGCAAGGAGTAAGTGTGCAGGCGTCACCTTTTTTCTTCACACATAATTTTTCACATGATTTTGTTTTGTTATACCATGAAATTATTTGAACCTTGTTGAGAATTGTATTGTCACCTATGTATGTAGTATGTAGGAGACTGTGGTCTCACTGACTGCACTCCATTTAATTGCAAGGCTTTCATGACAATGCTAAAGCTCAAAGATATACTATGCAGAATTTTCCTACAAATTAATTTGTAGACTGAAACACAAGTAATCCCTCCCAATCATCACTTATGACCCACTAGAAAAGTGTGGCAGTGTATATTTCTGTAGAGACTCTGCTTTCTGCTTGTATTTTCTTCGTATTTTCTATGTTTTGGATGTTCATGAGCATGTACCTTCTAAGCTCTCAAGTGAGGTAGAATAGAATAGAATAGAAATACTTTATTAATTCTGTGATGGAAATTGTTTTTTACAGCAGCAAATAAGAGATCAGCAACTGATTGAAATATTTGTTAAAAAATAATATATGTATATATATATATACACACAAAGGTAGGAACTTAACATAGAATAAAATAGAATACAATAAAATAACAACAATAATAATAATAAAGATATGTACAGTATGTACAGAGAACAAACAAACACACAAACAAACAAACAAACAAACAAACAAAAAGCCAAAAAGATTAAAAAGAGCAATAAAAAAAGAAAAATAAGTGTGCAAAAGTGAAGATGGAAAGGGCTATATAAAACCATGCCAGACCGTAAGCAGCAGTCATCCAAGAGACAAAGCACTGAATAAAATGTTAGTATACCTTAAATGTCAAAAATGACCTTTAGTTTTTTCCCAGTAACTGTGTTTTGTACTATAGTTCTTTGTAGATCCCAAAAAGATCTCATCCCAACTCATCACATGTTGCCATTTTGCAGTGGATTTCTCTGTCTACATATCACATTGTAGATATCCTCCTGTGTCTGCTGTTTATGCTCAAGGATGCCACTACCATGATGTCAACAAATGCACAATATGGGACGATTAAAAAATATTGACCCAGCTATAAACTTACTAACATGCTTAAAGTTGCTCTCCACAGAAGGAGCTAAATGTTTGGTCACAACCAAACCTGCTATTTCGCAACGTTTATGCCTATGTGTTGAATTTTGCAGTGTCTTTGCTCTTGTAATATGTGGCTGAGCATAACAGTTCTACTATTTCCAACAGACCTGCTTGTCCAGGGCTCTCAGGTTGTGCACGCTTTATGATGATACTACTATGAGACTTTCAGCTCACTCTTTTCTGTTAAAGTGGAACTTTAGTAACTGCTAGCTTTCTGTCAGATCACAGTCAACTTTCTCTTCTCTCCTCCTTTATCGCCGTTGTTTTTTTCCTGCAGAATATCTAACCCAGGTAGATTTGGAAGAGGTGAGAAGGAGTCAGGAAATGAATGCGATGCGGGAGTTTGACAAGGGAAACGGGAATGCCACAAGAGTATCCGAGCTGCTGGAGAAGCTGTCAAGACCTGGCCAGATTCCCTTGTACTACTGTGGAGGATTGGAGATTCTGACACAAGCAGTTACTGATTGTGAGTGCTCTTTTGGAAGAAGTTTTGCACAATTATCTTTATCCTTTAATCTCTTTGTACCCATCCTTACTTCAAAAACTTCACTGGTCCACCTACTGTATTTCTTGGTTTAATGGCTAAAAAGATCTGAAATAGATCAGCCTTTGGGAGAGGAAGGTTATAAAATATTCAAAAAGAAAACGAGTTTACTCACAGTGAGCAATTTTAGTGCATCAGGTAAAGCAGGGTTGGATAATCTGATTGTTTCATGCCCTGTTCTATGACAGTGGAAAAGAGGGGAGACAGATTTCTCTTCATACTCTATTTGCTTGTCACAGTGAACAAATTTCCAATTTAGAGTTAAAGACATACTCAAAGAGCAAAATCTCAATGCTACCTGGTATGGTCAACCACTTTGCAGAGCATAGGTATGTATATATGTATACCAGAACACATCATTTGTAGCACTGTAAAATAACAAACAGCATAAAAATAGCTGTGCAGAACAACTTTGCATTTTTATTCCCTTATCAGATCAATAAAAATAAGTTGTCTGTTATTTAGAAATGCCTGGAAATGAGTGAAACCTCCAGTGTATGTATGATTTGATTTGTGATTGTTTGTGATCATAGCAATTAGCAGAATTAGACATCCCCCTGCAGTTTAAATGATGATGTAATTTGGTTACTGAACTGCTAAGTCAGCTGTTCCAAGCGTGCACCATCAGCTGTCCTATCACTCAAGTGATGTTATAATGTATAATGGGCTTTAAAAATTAAATTAGTAACATTAGGATAACATAATAGCTTTTAGCACAGGTACACTTTTAGATATAAGGTTTCCAAATGCGTTCGTCCCGAAGAGCTGAGGTTCTATCCAGAGCCATCTGCCTCTGAAGAACCTTTTTCAAGAGGTTCTCTCAAGGGTTCTTGTAAGACTATGGGTCACATTAAGAACCCCTTTCATCCAGAGCCCCTATGGTTTTAAGAAAGCGTTCTTCAATGGTTCTATGTAAACAGGAGATTCCAGTAAGAACCATTCTCTTCTTTTGTATACAGTTATGATTTGGAACAGAGTTTCAGTTCCCAATCCTACTGGACTATTGGAATAGTAAAGGCTGTAGTAGTAGTTGTAGTAGTAGCGAGTTAATGAATCCTTTAACCCAGGAAAACGTGTTTGTAAACCATGAATGTTGATGGTCACGCTGGTCTCAGCCCTTTTGGAGCTGCAGGCATGGTTTCCTTGGCCCCAATTAACTTGTTAAACTAAAACCATCATTGCAGTAATTATTTTTCATTGCTCTTCTGGGTGGAATATAAAAGCATTCCCTGGTAGAATCTTCCTGGGTTCATCTTAGTACCCTTAGAAGATGGCATGTTTTGGGGAGAACACACAGAGAGGGTTTCAGGTAGAACTGTTCTACCATATGTAGTGTTTTCTGTAAAACCTCTCATAGAGCGTTCTCGGTGAAACTTTTTTACAAATTATTCTATGTATAACCCTTTATATTGGGTTCTAAATAGAATCATCTGAAAGGGTTCCAGGTGGAACCTTTATTAAAGGTTCTAGGAACCAAAAAAGGTTCTTCTATAAGGACAAGATGAAGAACTCTATATGATTCTAGTTAGCACCTTTATTTTAAAGAGTGTACCCTGGTTGTATAGGCAGTGTTAGTTGTATGTGTTGTTGAGAGTAGATCGAAGTAGGTATGGAGGGGGGTTGTTATGGGATGACAGCAAGTACTATTAAGCCTTCTGGGGCTATCTTGGATGCAATTTAATGAAACACCTGTGACAGCAGGTGTCCATTCCATAACCTCAGTAGGTAGCTGGTGAACGTTGGTTCCATGTCCCTCGGCTATGTAGACTTAACAGCAAGGCTTGGTCCTCTTAATGGACAGAGGACCAACGAATATGTCAGGAATAATCGACGTTTACATATATCTTTCAGTGTGTCAAGGAAGTTGTTGTTAGGGGATCAACAAATCTATTGTAGCTTTAGCTTCATTCAACACAGTGCTATTGCTCAGAATTTCAGATAACTGGAGGCAGGGACATGCCCTTACACCACCAGATTTTTCTCAACATAGAAGTGTATTGTAATGCTTTTGGAAAACTTGTTGGGAACAAGATATTTGTTTACCAAGTCCTCTACTGTATGAAAAGGGGCCACTGTCAACAAGCAACACCTGCTCTCCACTAGGCTCCTCATCCCAGCTCTGTCAGCTGCTGATATTTTTGTAAATGTTTTTGACCAAAGAAATGACTTTGAAACTCCACACTGCTTATGTAGGCCTGAACTCTTTTTAGCTATTGCCAAAAGGCAGAAATTGCTAGTTTTGTACAACAACCTAATGGTACAATTCATCAATTCATCAGGTCAATGGCCCTCTCAGGAGTATTTATTTTTGTTGTACTTCAGCTCAGAAAGAAGCTGTGAAAGGTAGTTCTGACACGCTGCACCTCATTTCTGCTCTCATTCAGGCCTTTTGTAACATCAGGTACTTTGACTACGTAGGTAAGAGTGATTGATTTGATTTGAGTGGAGCTTGCAGCTTGTCCTTCAGTAAACCGTAACATTATAGAGAGCCCACATCACTGTATAATGCTTACTCTCCATTTTTGTTTTAACTTGTACGACTATTTGTAATACACCCTGTTGTTTTTCACTGGCTGTCCACTGCAGAATCATGGCAAACATTTTTTTCTCAGTCGCTCTTTCTTCTTCATTTAGATGAATAAAAAGTGTACTGTCAAATGATATAATGCCTGTCCCACAGTGCCATTCAACAGAAAAGGGCAAAACTTACATAACTCGCAATTGAGAGGATCTCAGCAGGGCTGACATTACAGGTTTCTTTCCTCACTACCCTGCTCTACTTTCTGTATACTCCAACTCATTGTAAGTGGAAAATAGACCATTCCTCACCGTACCTTCCTCTGTCAACATATTTTATTTATTCCTCTCTCTCATGCCCTTGACAATAAACCAGTGAACAAGGTAAGGTAAACTAAAAGTGAAAGGTGTTGTGTTTCTCTAAAATCTCCTAGCTGGTGATGATATGTAGTTTTCTGTCTTCTTACACTATCTACTGTTCTCTTCTAACAGGTACAGGCCAGACCCTTTTCAGGCTGAACAATGGCTTTAGTATCATCAGCAGCAATGACACGATGAGGAGGTAAGGAGACCAGAGGGAGAGTTAGCTGTCAGCCCTCAGTGGAGCTCTGACAGATGGACCCAGAGACAGGGGCATACAGAGACAATGACGGCCTAAACTAGAAAGATCATTCTCCACCCTCCCCTCTCCCTCTCTCTGGTTGTTTGTGTGATAGCCTAAATAGGAAAAAGATGATCACACTGAAGATTGAGATGAGCAAAGGCCACGTGTTTTGTCCCTGAAAGAGGGGGTGTTTTGTGCAAGATACAAATTATGACTCCCTCATGTCAGATCAGTAAGGTTATTATTAACTTGTCATGCACTTTCCATGTTGTCCATTGTTAGCACTGTCATTATTCAAGTCAGAACACTGTGTCTGGAAAATAGAGAGTGCAATGAAATTGCAGTATAAGCTTGACGAGAATAGCCTATAAAGATTTGAACCCAATGCAATTCTCTTAATTAATTAATTGACACTGGCCTCCTTTGTGAGGAGGCCAGTGTCCTGTTGACTGTCCTAGAAAAGCTATTCAAGGTGTTCCCTGTTATTAAAACCTACAGGTCTCCAAACAAAGAAACTTTTCTATAAAAGAAAACTAAAGAATGATCTTGTGACTGCTAATTTATAATAGAATTCTTAAAAATACATATCAGATATTGCAATAATAAATAGGTCTATAACATTCAGCTAACAAGCAGCAGCACATACGCTTCTTCAGGGCAGGGACAACAGTGATATTTCAGTTATAAACACTTTAGTAGAATGACAGGTAAGTAACATGACTGATGGCCAAGTGGCTATGTCACATAATTAGGGTGGAAACATATGGCAAAATAATATTATTGTGTCTTTTTTTAACCAATATTGCAATTATAATGCAGTATTTTTTCGGTAGAACTTCTTTTCAGTATGTATGTATGGAAGCAGCATTGCACATATGCTGAACTTTACTCGTGTTGATTTGACACCTGTGTCTGGCATAATAACAAATATTGGAACACAAAGTAAATCTTTGACATTTATGAGTTGTTATATTGTGTTTGTAGTTTTAATTTCAATCCTTTGTGTTGTGTTGGAATAATTTTTTATTGGAATACTTAAATGGTAATGTTCAATTTGATTTTTTGTTATGTGAATTAGAAGAGACTGCAGTTAATATCCCTGTTTTATTTTCTCTTCAGTTGCCTGTTGGACACAACAAAGTATCCAGAATTGTGTGTGTCTGTGCTGAAAATGTGGAGGGTCATTTGTAGTGGAAATGGTATGTAGTTAATCAAATTAAGCTTCGATTTATCTTTGTCCTTGTAATAATTTGCTCTCACTGAGTTATCAAGAAACAGAGGAAAAAATAAAATAATTTAATTACTAATATAATCCTCTATTGCATTGTGTCATTGCTGCACAGCATGTCAATGTGATACTTAAGCCCTCTCTTTAGTTCAGCCTTTATTTGCCTTTGAATCACACAAGCTGTGTGGGCTTCAGCACATCAACTGTTAGCTCCAACTGTGATCATTTGTTGACTATTCACATGTGTTTGTGTTAATACCCTATAAACAACAAGCGTTTGTTCAGTATCAGCACAAATATAGCAACTTAGTGTTCATGTTATTGTGCTTACAGACTCGGTTGTTGGTCCGTGCTCCTTACCATGTTCTCTTTTTGCTTTCAGATGAAAATCAGAAAATGTTAATGGCATGCCCAGTCAGCAGGCAGTCCATTGTTCACTTGTTAATATCAGAGCACGTTACAGTGCGGGAGGGATGCCTGACATTACTATCTCTGTACGCACAGATGCCACACGGCAGACGTTTGGCAATCGACAACCTGAATGTGCACATGTAAGACTTTTTAAATTTTTTTTATTTTTATTTCCCTAATGAAACTAATGAGAGCAATAACATATCTGGAGTATAAATATACTAGTAGGTAGACAGAGATGGTGTTCTAATGAACCAAATTGCATTTAACATTTTTCCCATTGATTAAATCAGTGGTTGGACTTTGGGCCGGCTCTGGGCCATATGTTTGTGGTTGTCAGTACAATTGCCATCTCTGTTTAATGAGATTTCAAGAAAGTTGTATAGCATTGCCCTGGGACATAGTATTAAAAATTATAGGAGCCCAAGTGATTTTTCATGTAGGTCTGATAATATCTGAGCTGCAGCTCATTGGATTTTCAGAAAATTAGGAAGAATGAATAATATTGCTACTCCTATTTGGCATCATTATTATACCTATATCTTTTCCTTTATATCCCTCTCACTCTTGCTCTTTTATCCCTCTCTCTTTCTTTATTTTACTCTCCTCTTAATCTGGATCTAAAGGTTAGTGAGGAACCTCATGGCGTGCATCGTAAAGCTGAAACAGCTGCAGGGGAGCATAGCGGTCAACATTCTGGAGAACTTCGCAGCAGAAAACAAGTATTACTGATACCCAGCTGAACAAAAACACCAGAGTTATTATCCTTACACCATAGAAAATGATTAATTTCATCTTTGGACAAGAAAATACACATTTTCACACACTCTGCAGAGCCCAACAGAGTCTGTTATCCTCCCATACATCATATCCATATATATTAAAAGCAATTCAAAATCCATCGGCGCATCATGTCACTAGAGGTCCTCTGAGAAATGGAAAGTGTGGCATCTTTAATAATTCAACGTGTGCTATTCAAGTGTGAAAATCACTGGGAGGCAAAAGGCTGGTCTTGCCCTGTACTCCTTTCCGGCGCCTCTAAAAAACAAGACATGAAAAGACAACCCAGTCTCTCCAATACTGCAGAAAATAAGTCGAGGTGTCAGGTAGTGAAGTGGGGATCAATTTCCCCCGACTAGCTCAAAGGAAGTTATTCAACAAGAATGTGTTATATCCTACACAGGTTTTCTCCTCATGTTGAGAGGCTCAGAAGATCAATGTTGGGCTTTCAAAAATACTTTGAGTAAAAATTACGACAAAGCTGATCTGACAAAAGAATTAAAATGAAATTAAAATGCAAAAATCTTCTAGTAAAACAGTTACAGAATGTACTTACATTTGCACACATGCCTTTATGTACATTACATTATTTATAGATGGCATACAGCATATTTAATTGTTTTTAGTCATTTGTCAAAAGCAATCAGAGTGTGCTGTGAAGATATCACAGCAAATCTATCTGCCTTTTACTGCCTTCAATTTGCGTAAGTGAGAATCTTCAGAGACATGACAGGCTGTGGTATTTGGATTGCATTTACCAGTTAGACTCTATGACTCAGGCAGTGAGTGTAAAGTAAATGTGAGTGTACAGTGGTTTTTGATGCAATTAGTACGAAGTTTTGCTCAGTTGATAGAGTTGTTTTTCTTACTTGTGTCTTGCTGGGCTGTAAATAACCTAAACTGAGGATCAAATTTGTCTTTACTCACTTCTTCTCTGTCCAAGCATCAATGTTCATTGTAATAAGAATTAGCATGATGTTGTACATATGCTACTTTCTGTTTAATAGTGGAACAATTGTGCATAATTATACATATATACTTATATACATTGTATTTTTATCTTGCATGTAAAGTAAAAAAAAAAAACAACAATTTTTATTTATTTATTTATTTTTTACAGATTTTGCTTTCAGTTAAGGAACGTGTTGACAGACTCTGTTATTGTGCCATTTACAACAATACTGGTAAGATATAGATACAAAGTTTAATCTTAATACACAGCATGAATTGGATGTGTACAAGTGTGTTTATGGGTGTGTTTGGTTATATTTTCAGAGAAATATCAGCGAGGCCAATCGACATGTCCTTGTATCACTGATGTCAGCTATTGGCTGTTTGGCTCGAGATGACATCATCTGTCGCAGCTTTGCCCATGATCCAGGATGTTGGAAGGCCTTTGTGGTTGCCATTGTTAGCATCATTATAGACTGGTCTCTTTGTGTAGAAAAGTACAAATCACCCATTCACTGAGTCGAATTCAAAAGTCACAGCACTTGGATACAAAAAAAAAACACAACACAGTATAGAATGCATCAGGGATGAGTCTCAAATCTTGGAAATTATTTGGCATTTTAGCAGTCTAGATTCCTTTGTTTTAAAGTCAAGTTTTTTTGGTTAGATTCTTGAAATAAGGTCTGTTGTTAACACAAGCTTAAGAGACATTCATGTTTTGTTCTACGACATAAAATAAGACAGTAAGTACCCCGCCCTGAATTCTGAATCTTTTATGTGTCTTAAAAAGGAGATTTCTAAAACAAAATCCCCTAGGGAAACTGGCCGATACTTATCTCCATGTCAGCCTACAGGAAAACCCCTGGAGCACTCTATAGTGTGAATCACCAAATTAAACATTATAGATATATTTTGTCTTGGATGTAATGAGAATTGTTTAGCTGTATGCATTTTATTCAATGTAGAATTTGTTGACTTTCATTGCAGAGGCAGTGCAGTGCATGCGGATACAAAGATGTCATTTACCCCATGCTTGGGTTGATCATCAACCTTTCAGCTATCTCCTCTCCAGTCATTCAGGTAAGACAAGTGATGTGTGATATTTGATGTGTGATGTTTACTTTGCCTGGTATGGAGTTTTAGTTATGCATGGATATGTCAAGAGAGCAAAAATGAATTTCTGTCTAATTTCGCTTAATCTTTATAGCCGCAATATGCTATCTGATGATATGATGATACTGTACCTTAGATAAACTTGAGCTGAATTGTCATTTAATGTGGGGGCTACCCTTGAAAGAATAATGTTTGCAGAGAAAATTAACCCCACACCACTTTAGAATAAAAGTCAACACACCGGGGAAGAGGAGGGGGGCATTTGTGAAAACTATGATGTGTGACATCACCTATTGAGAGGTGAAATGTATGTGGCAATTTTCCTTTTCGTAGGAGCATGCTGTTTCACTCTGCAACTGCTGCCTGGGCCTGCTGAGGGATACTGATGGTGGAGTCATAACTGTGAGTCAACCTTGTTTTAGTACTGCACTACAGGACTCAGGAGGGTTGAAACACGTCATATATGTAGTTGCTTTACTGTATCATAACTCCCATTAGGTTTTCATGTTTTTCCTGTATTCTTGTATCAGATCAAGAAAAGTTTGTAAAATATTAGTATGGTTGTTGAAAACTTTGTTTGTATCCCAACTTCCATACACCCTCTAAAGCATAAAACCATCCTTTCAGGTAACTAAGACAAGATAAAGACATCCGTCTTGGGTGACGGGCCTTTTCTAGGGCTTGTGAGCTCACAATGAGCCTCATAAGGTGGAAACAGCAATCCACAATGTTCAGAGGATCCTATATACATGTCATTACAGCTGATTGAAACACCAGTTCCAGGTGCTGTTGTCTGTGCTAATGGCTGTTACAGCAGTTTCACACAGATTATGCAATGCCCTTTGAGTCTCACACTTCCACCATCTGTCTCAGTATTCTGTTTATTTGCTCACTGACTGCCTGGCTGGAACTTTTTCTTCATTGTCATCTGTGTCAGCATCCTTTGTGGAAAAAAAGCTTCAAGAACTTATTTTACTTACACAATCAATACATCATAATGGTTACAACGCCCTAGAGCTCCAAAATCAGCAGCAGAAAATGTTGGCGTTGTACGTTTATGCAAACCACAAATATGTAACATTTGCATGGTTCATAGGTATCATATCAACGTTTATAAAGTGATGTTTATGAGCAAATTTGTCATCTGGATCTGGAGAGAAGAGCAGACTACTGTTCAAGACCAACAAACATTAGCATGTCATTGCAGTTTTTCCATCAGTTTTAATGCCCCAAGGACCGTGGGTGTTTTGTAGAGTCCCATCAGCCCGGATAGTGGCATGAAAATCGGTTGCTTGTTAGCAAGACCTTGCTGCTTTTCCTGTTGGGATTGTGCCCCCTCAAATGGGGTATTTTAAACCAAAACATGATCTTTTCCACCCACCTGTTTTTGTGCTTAAACCTAACCACACATGAACAACAGCATTGTTAAAAACGAAATGTTTCAGCATATGTGCAAGTTAAGTATCCATGGTTTGAGACATTCATTTCCAGCATTTCTCTCTGACATTTGATTTTTTTTTAAGTGAAACTACTTTTCTTGTAGACACTTTACTCCAACAATGAAATAAAGTGTCACTCTATAATCTAAAGATTTTTTGGCCACTAGGAGTCAGAAGAAATCAAAAACAAACTGAAAGATACAGAGCCTAGAATATAGTATTACTGCCTTAAAAAACTCTTTTCATGCTGGCAAACAAATGTGTTTCAACAAATATAAAAGATATGAAGCAGCATTCTTATCTTATTGGTGCTGTCACTGGAGTATTCAGGATTCTCTAAGCTCTGATTTAGTCTCCACCAACTCCTAAAAAAAGTTCTTGGTCTCGAGCTCACTTTGTCTTCCGTTTTGGAGCTTGGGAGGCAGTGTGCAGCAGGTTGATCAGAGCTTATTTTGTGAAAATGTCTGCCTGCTGTTACCATGAACATGAATGATGAGAGCAGCAATGCTCAACTGAAAGCTAAAGTGGGTAAATAGGACGAGCATGTTTCATTAAAAATGCATCAAGCAAATAAAAATCTTAATTTGTGCCCTCTGACCTGCAAATAATTCACTTTGATTTCTAATTTGCAAACTAAATATGCATATTTTGTCACCTTTATTGACTAATTCATACCCTGAAATTACTTCAGTCATGCCCTTAATTTATTCTATCTATGCCCTCAAATTACTGAATGTAATTATAATGTGTGACTCAACAGATCCTCTCTGCAAGACAGAGCAAGCACTCCTGTGTGACCTCCAGATCTACTTGGCTTTATGCTTGTTAATCTCATCTTCTCTTTGCATTGTCCTGTCCTTGGAAGATTTACTATAATAGATATTATAAAAGATATTATAAAAGATAAAGATATTTTCAGGCAACTTTGTAACCACCTTTACAATGGACTTTCCCCACTTACTGTTGCAAACACACTGTATAACTCAGACTGATTTTAACGTCCTTTTCTGTTCGCCTCCTTTTCCTGACTACACTGTCCCATCCTCTTTGTCTCCCGTAGGAGCTGTTTCTCTTTGGTTTTCTCCCTTGCTAGCTTTCTTTGCCCCATACCTGTGACTCTGCTGTGTTTTGGGATCTTTCTTCTTCTGCTGTTTCTTCGATTATCTCAGTTTCTAATGCCAACATTCTTTTTTGTCCTCCAGAGAGCCACAGGCGTGCTGAGCAGTGTCCTCCCTCAGTCCCCTGAGGCTGTTCAGCATGTTATTCATGGGGACGTGGTCCGCACCATGCGCCGGTTGTTGAAGGTACATACTATAGCCAAGTATCTATGAATACATCAACACTTATTCTATTTCACTTGTGGAACAGTATAGTGCCCCTCGACCATCTTTAAATTGAACTGTCATTCTTAAAATGGTCCGTGACGACATACAGTCAAGATTATTCACCATCATCATGATCGAAACATCATGATGGAAACACAGTGATGAAAAAAAAACCATATTTATATAAAGTACTTTAATCATGTTAACTTCTCTGAATGTAATCTATTTGAAGTAACTATGTATGTCTTCTACTAATTCCCACTACAGGTCAGTTTTTCTGACTTCTAAATGTAAATATAAATTCTACTTTTTTTTTTTACAACAAGCATATGTTCAACTTGATTCACATCATTCTTTATTTATTTCTGTGTCTGCCTGCCCAGGGAACAGGGCAAACTGCCACTAAGTATGCCATTAAGACTCTGACAGTGTGCACTGCTGCCAGTCACTCAGCACAGGAGGAGCTGGTGAAGTCTGATAAAAGTGAGAAATGACTGACATGTTTGCATTACTTTTAGATGCTCTTTCATTAGTTTATGAATAATATTTTACGCTTGACCCAATATGCAAATGAAATGTGTGTATGTGTCTACATTTGTATGCATACTGCATGTAATGAGCGCAGTGCATCTGATGATCAACAAGCCATTATGTGTGTTTGTTTATATATCTTTAAAAAGCTATTTTCCTCTTATTTGCTTTTCATTTTTTTTGTTTTACACAGAACTGTCTATTTTACGTCATTTGCTGAGTTCCAGCTGTGATGAGATGGTGACAGGAAATGCAGCCCTGTGCTTGGCCCACTGCCTTGAATTGGAGGGAACTGCCAGCACCCTGCTGGGCACTGATATTGTGCTACTGCTACTGCGCCACGCCGCAGGGGACACTAAGAGGACAGCTGTGCGGCAGAATGCAGCGATTGCTCTGGGGAAGCTGTGTCGATCTGAGCCCAGGTGCCCTCTCACCTCACTCTATAAACCACATGCTGCTGATTACTGTCTAGAAACAAGCCTGAAGGGTCATTGATAGACGAGCTGAAACGCCTCAGTGAAATGAGATAATGGAATGCTGTGGCGCTGGTTAAAGATGCGTATCACATGTTTGACAGATTTATAACTTCTGGCTCAGGCTGAGCTGAAAGATTCAAATGTTTATTATATTGGTATTTGCATTTTTATGTATATCATTATATCATATCAATGTATGATTAGCTATGTCAAGTGATAGCCATAACATCATCACTGTGTGTTAATAGTTGCAGTGGGTTTAATGCTTAATCATGACTGATAGGCTGATTGCATTTAGTCCATCAAAAACTTCTGTCTGTTGGATATATTTTAGGGCTAAAAGGAAGTATTCAGTATTCAGTGCTCAATGTATGCCTTTTATCAAACCAAAGGCCAAAGACATTAAGTAACAGCCAAAAACAGCTTCAGATTTGAGGAGCTGCAATGTAAAGCATTTCTGCTTAAACGACGAGTTATTGATAATCAAGGTAGTTATCAGTTACAACACCAGGACTGCTAGAAACATTTTTTTTTTCATCAACACCACTAAATCCTACACACTGGACTTCTACATGATTCTACATTTCCCTTTATTGTTGTTATTTGGAAAGGAATTGATTTTGCACTGCAAGGTGAAATTTAAGTGTAAACACCTTTTTGTTTCTACACTCAAAGTTGAGTTAAAACAAAACTAGATCACTGAGCTATGATGTGATGCTGTACGCCATCTTTGGATTATATATAATAATGAAAGAGCGCGAAAACGAACGTCTCTTAGAAGCAAGAAACATTTTTACTGTTACACCGGGCTACAGAGCTCCACTGACTGTGTTGAGGTTGTGTTGATCTTTAGTTCATACAAGTGTTGTTTCAATTGAATGTCACCCCACTGAACACCCTGTCAATGTGTTTTCTTTTAATGAGCCGCTTTCTTCAATTCCAGACATATGAACAAACTTCGAGAACTTCATGGCCTTGAGATCCTGCACTCCTGCACAAAGCTCCTCACATGAACACAGTAACACATTTTGCTTGTTATCTGTCTTGTTATCTTCACTATTCTGTTTTGAGCTTAGACGTCTACCTGACTATTGGAGTCAACAAAAATCCACTAAAAAAAAGAAGCTACTTGTGGTAGAATTGATTTTCTCCTTTTTCATTTTTTCCCCAAACTCTCATCATTTATTGCAATTCAAATCAATATCCATAATATTTTTAAAAGTGTAGATTTTTTTTTGCTGTCTTGACAATATTCAACCATTTATTTATATACAGTTCTTCTTCTAGTTACGTTAACATGAACGTACATTAACAAGGTCATAAACATTAGCAATGTTCTTGACTGCCTTTGGTTTTCACACCTATGTGAATTAATGTGGTTAATAACCATGAATGTGTGGATGGAGAGGCATGTGCAGTCAGCTATTAAAATCTTTAATGGTCTGTTATAATATTAAACATTAATAATTTTTAAACATTTTTTCTGTAAGTACCTTATTTTTACAAAGCAAGTAAATATATGACATATAATACACTGCCTACACAAAGAAGAGTTCACATATGCAGTGCTTTAATCTGTAATTGTTGGTTTCTGAAGGTCAGATATTGATCAGACAGCATTAATATACTGTGAGATATAATGTGAGACACAGATAAGACCAATGTATCCCGGTGATTATTATCCATGAAGGTCTTTCTTTCCCCTCTCGCTCTCTCTTTTTTTATTAATTTCTTTTACAATAAATAAGTTAATCAAATGCAAATAATGGAGTATTCATATCTTTATGTGACCATAACAACCTCCGCCAAGGTCGATAGTCCAATCTTCTATGAAAATACTTAATTATCCTGTAAATAAATACAAATATCAAGAACACAAACCTCATTATTAATAACAGTTATGAAAACTGCATGTTCAAAAGGAAAGACTTGAGTCAAATTTAAATCTGCACATAGAAAAAAACATCATCACACAAACCAATATGACTTAGTAACTTAACACTTGCACACTTAGTGCTACAACTGGTTCCCCCATGAAACCCCAAGTGCTCCATAAAGACTGCTTTCTCTATGAGGTTTGAGCATCTACATGTGTAGATTGCCACAGAAGATTACTGGTACTCATGAATGTGGATTTCGAAATGGAGTCATCATATTTCTACAATTGACTATGTTTTGTCACCACTGAACCTCACTTTCATATGCTGGATTTTAAGATGTGTGGTATTACTTTCACCACTTCTCCTAATGTTAATGAAAGTACAAAATAATGTGCGTATCTGGACCGTGTTTCAAATCTGCTTCAAAATGTAATATGTTCTTCCTTGACCAATGCTACACCAATCCACCAAGTTTCATAAAAAACAAGCAAGTAGTTTTTCTACATCCTCCTGACAAACAAACAAAACTGAAAACACAACCTCCATGGCAGAGGTAATTTAATGTGTGTCCTAAAGGGTTATTTTGTGCCAGCCTGTTATATATGACTTATTTTTAGGTTCTTTAGATGTGTGTTTTGCTTATTTGTGGATTTAAATTCCCAAAAGGTGCAGTTGAAGGTATATATTACTGATAAAAAACAACAAATTGTCATCTGTGTTTGGATTTTCTGGATGGAAATACTGAAAGGACAAATCATCTCAAAATAAATTTGTGTTTTAAAGACTGTTTACAGTCGGACTTAGTTTGGGGTCCGCCAGATTTGCATGTCTTGAAATATGAGGATTATTTGTAAACTCACAGAGAGGGCTGAGCCCAGGAATTTAATGTGGAACTTTTCTTTCTGTGTGACAGCTCTAACCACCACTTGAATGCTGAATGCAGCCACTACATGAGGGTGAAAGCTATATTATGCTACCATAACATGTGCACACCCACTGGGATGTAGAGTTGTACTGGGAGAGATAAGTGGAACAGATGTGGCGGTACAGATTTCAACTGGCTGAAAAGTGTGGGAACCAGATCCCAACCACACAATAAAAAAAATACATTCACTTGTTGCAACAAATCTCACAAGAGCTTTCACAATGAAAGTGCCTCCTTAATATTAATAAACAAATGCCTCTTCACTGATAACTAAATGTGTATATATATGAGGTGGGGTTTGTATTGGGTCTCAGTAGAAAAATCACTATATAAAGCCCGTGGGCATTAGTTCACAGTGAGGCAGCACGCAAACCTTAAAAAAACCCTGATGCAGGTGACCTTGTATTAAGGGGCTCATTAATGTTCACAGCACTTAGGTTTTAGAAAACACAAAATCGCCCTTAAAAAAGACAGAATTTAACTCTCAAAAGAGACCAGAGTGTCAGGCTGGTTATGTCCACTAATGTGAGACATTTGATTGAGGAAAAATCAGAGTGCCCTGAGTGCATCTGTCCTCACCTTTCTTAAGCCCTCAGAAAGGGCGTCATCACACCCTGACTGGCCAGAGGGAAAGGCACCAAGCTGCTCTCAATTCTAAATTAGGAGTCAGTCCCCACACCCTGCACTACAGGTGATCTAAATTACCCTCCAATCAATTCAGGGGCATCCACCTACAATGACTTGAAAAAAGTTATAAATAATGACAAATACTGAGGGATTGCAACACTGGAATGATGTTTGCTATTACCTTAGCTTCATTATACTGTCAGGAGGTCCTATGGTGTAGAGGTTGTAGAAAGGCTGGGATTTTAGGGGAGTAAGAGCATGTTTGTGCAAATATTGTATAGACTGCCAGGAAATTTCTTACAGATATCTACACATAGAGTGTTAATCTTATTACTCTTAATCTGGCAAGGTTTTCACTTATTGATTGAAATATCTCAACATTAATGAAGGAATAAATAAATAAATAATGTGTACAGACATTCATTATTCTCAGGGGATGAACCCTAGTAACTTTGGTGATCCCTTGACTACAAATAAATCCTGAAATCACTTAACATCAGTATTTTTAAACCTAAACCCTGTTTTCCTCTTTTCTGTCTTTGTTTATTTTTTTTTCAGTCTATTATTAAGAATATTGTGTTTTTTGGGTTTCTGTTTACTGTGGTCCCCTGCTCCACACCTCATGACAGATACACATGTTTGGTTAAGACTAAAACCCTTTTTGTTTAATCAGCCCTCAAATTGCAACACATCCCAAGATGTCACATGTCGGCACTTTGTCAGTGGACATTCGTGTCTAAAATTACTAGGTATCCTCTTGCGTCTGCTGTTGATGTTCTAGGATGCCGCAAACAACAGGGATGTCAAATAAAGCCCAAGGTTAGGATTAGCAAGCAAAAGTTTGTGGTTCTGCTTAGGCAACAAAGCACATGGTTAGGTTTGGAAAAACATTATGGCGTACGGTTAAACAAATAGATCAACCTCTGTAGGGATCTTTTCTATGTTGTCAGTCACTTTAAATAACAGTCTGAGCCTCAGTGGACATGAGTTGATGGTGCATAATTTCCCAGAGCGGTAACATTGCAGCCTGTTTGGCCACTGCCAGCTGTAGCCCTGTAGCTCAATACTGGACCAATTAAAAAAAAGGTTCTTATTAGTTACGTGATTCAAAAACCAGAGACCAAAGAGCAGACGAGATGAGAATACGCCAATTATTTAGAAATTATGTAAGTTAAATTTGCACCAACAGTTTATTAATATCATAGACCATTTATAACATAATTTATGAATTAACTGGAAGCGTTATCTAATATTTATTTGGTGCTCTTAACATTTTTTGCACCTGTTGATTATGTGGCACCTGCAGTGACTGTAAAAGGAACAGCTACTGAGAAATTTAATCCATGTATGAATGAAGTGCAGAGGACAAAAGCTCCCTGTAAGGGATCACACCATCTGTGTGTGTCTGCAAACTACTGATACCTTCTGCTCAGTTGGATTAAACAGTAATAGGAACACTTATTCACTGGGGCTTGAGTAATTGCAAACAAGGCTGAACAGACATGTGGAGGTTTTGTTATTTCACACTAGGATTTTTCCTGCTTTCAGGTATGTGCTCATTTGTACGCTTTTTTTTAAATTTTTCTTAGGTAGAGTTCAGAATTTATTTATATTCAGTTTTGTTAAGCTGGTAATTATTTGATAGATGGAAATATATTCATATTTTGAATACTTTCAGAATTCTCAGTTCTAAGATACACAGCCCTGAAGATAAATGTTGTGTTAATTTAGCTAAAAAAACAATAACACAAAGCGCTGAGGACATTTTTCTGGATTGTCTTATTTTTCTCTCACATAAAGACCATATGTAAAGCAAGAAACCTACAGTGATTAGTAGCAGAATAGCAATCCTTTTTTATTTTTAAAGTTATGGCATGCAAAAGCGTAAATATTCTCCACAAATTCCTACTAGTTGTGAATGCAGACATACAAAACAAAGAAATCCACCTAGCATAATGTTTCGTAAGTAAATTTAGGTCTACCTGCTATGGTGGCTGCCTACTACTTTGTCTAAATAGTACATTTTGTAAATAAAACATTACAGCAGTGTTAATATTATTACTTTCCTTTGCCTCCCATACTGTTTTTGTCCATTTCCTCTTTGTTTTAATGTAACATCTTGTAAATTGCAGGTGCTGTCATCATCTAAATACATCAATGACACAATGAGATGTGAAATCACCTACACAAATGCATTTAATTCGAAAACTAAGGGGTGTCAACATTATTAACTTTTTTCCCTCCAGCTATTTATCTGCCACAACAGTGTCCAAATTATTAAATGTATCCTGTGGGGGCTTGAATGTAAACCATCACTTTTGCTTGCATTTAACTAACTGTCATTACAGCAGACATTTGCATGAACATTTTTTTTCTTTAATGTTCATGCAAAAGTAACATTGTTACATCCGTTTCTGGTGCATCACTGATTCACTGTGTCTTTTCTAAACGTCTGTTTGTGAAATTGCTCATGTTGATTCTGAGGATGCATGTTATTAGATACAAATACAGAATAATGAGTGCTGATAACTCAATTTTTCATCGTATTATAACACCTTTAGCCTATACCAGCAGACTGTACTGTGGGTTTAATGCTTGATGCAAATGCAATCTAAAAATACTGCCTAATTAGTAAGCATCCAAATTTATTAGCTAACAACTCTCTTTCCAAGTTTCCACAATCACTGAGGGAGATGAGCACAAATTAAGTGCCTGCTCCCTTCAATCACCAAACAGTGTTAAAAATGCATCCGGCCTCTTAAAATGTGTGTGGAGTGGCATGACTCTATATGTCTAACAATCCTTGAATATTACTGAGACAAATTTTGAGTAAATGCAGTGCAAATGTTTACATTATTTTGAATAATCTCTTAAAATGTAGTCCTGGTGACAGTGCAGCATGGATCTACAACACTTATGAATCTCTTTTGCTTCATGCTACATCACACTTGGAGGAAGGACAGCTTGCGGGGAGGAAATGTGAGTGACGTGTTGTTTTTTTCTTTGTAGTCCGGGCAGAAAAAGAAGATTTCCAAGGTTACTACACAGAACAAACAAAAGGCACAACTGTCACAAAAGATCTGCCTGCCAGAGAGGAAAACACAATTGGTCATGGCATAGAAGCAGTACCTACAGAGAATACTCATCATCACACTGCACTGACTGCAAAGTTTCCAGAGGCGGTCTTGTTTGACACCAGACCAACACCATCATATGAGAGAGCACAAATCACAAAAGCATCAGCTATATTTGGCTCACTGAGCAGTTTTGTTTCCAAAAATGGGCAAACCTCTCGCACATTCATGGGAGATAATCCGTCAGCTATGAAGATTCATGCTGAATCAGATTCCCCATTGATTTCTGATTATGACAAGATCGTTTTCTCTTCTACTCAGGCTGCATTTGAATCAATGACGAATAGCACCTCAGAGCCAGAAGTCTATTTGTCCACAGATGCAGTGAGAGCCTCCCTTTGGCTTCACACTCTGCTTGATAACAGGAATAAGAGAAACACTGCCTCTATTACTCTCACATCTGCTGACAGAGGGCCGGGAGTTCCAATCCTATCTGCATCTCATCCTCGTGTAATTGATAACCTGGCTGTGCTGCGTAATGACAATGATGACAAACGATCCCAAGGCAAAGATAATACGGGGATTTCAAACCTGGAAAGAAATGAAAATCCATTCATCACAGCGCAATCCATCTTTCATAGCAGTACAGCCGAAGATCCAGTGAGAGGTAACACCCTGACAAACGTGTGTTTGACCTGCCAGAAAGGTCAAAGAGAGGTGTCCACTGAGAAATCTGAGGCTCTGCCTGCATCGTCACCTGATAGCTCCTCAGACTCCCTTAGTATAGCTTTCGATTTTACTCAATCTACAACCTCATTACCCAGTTCACATGGAGGACAAGAAGATATGCTACACAAAGACATCACTCAGCAAAACATTACCAAGTATTCTAGTTTTGAAGTGAGGGAACAACGGGTTTACAACCTGACATTTCAGCCTGTATCCCTCAATAAAACTGTATATCACAGGCAAAGCATTTTGAATAACTTCCAAAACAAATCTTTTCTCTCAGACACAGGAACAGTTGCGTTTGACACTTTGTCTCTTGCTGAGATGTCATCAACAGCACAGAAAGACATTGAGAAACAATCGGGACCGATTTCAACAACCACAGCGTTTTATCACTCATCAAAGTTAGACTATACTAAAAGGAAACGAGAAACACTTGCAAAAGAGGTGAGCATTGGGGATCTACAGTCAAAAGTGATACATTTCACTAAGCATGACGAAAGAGCTTCCCACAGTCTCTCAACAAACTTGAAAAATGCATTTTACCAAAACCAACCTTTGGATTTCAGAAGTGGGTCAGTCAGCAAAGCGGCTGACATCAATAAAGCTCCCAACAGCACTCAGAGAAATGGTTTTCCAGAAGGTAGTGATCACAGCACAGCATCACATCCAACTGCAAAAATGAGGCTGAGTGAAGCTCATAGCCCAATAGCGTCCTTCAGTCTTAGTAGGCCAACCAATTCTGCAGTAAAAAATCCTGAGTCTCACTCCCTGACAGGAAGAGGTGATTCTTTGATGTCTGTGTCGAAGAGCCAAACGCCAGTTAAACCAATCTCTAAGACCAAAGAGCCCATATTGACTTTGTTACTGAAGGATTCTGGCAGCATGTTTACATCTGTAACCACAATGAGACACCTGAGAGATGAGCAGGATTCTCAAACAGTTAACTCTGCAAACAGCATCGCTAAACAGGATTTTGTTGATCCCTCAGGGCCAGCAAGTGAACCAGTTGTGAAAGAACCACAAACTCCAAACTTGACAACAAGAAAAATTGTGCCTGTGATGTTGTTTCTTTCTCAATCAAGACGAGACTTTGATGATGACGTTTCCACAATGACTCTGACAACACCACCAAGCCCGTCATCCTCTCAGAGACTGACAGTGAGCAGACCCTCAGGGAGTCGATCAAAAATCACACAGGAGAGAAAGTTTGATATAAATGATAACCATGTGGCACCCACACACCAATCTTTTGTGAATTATAACAGTGATTTGCTAATAGTCCACAATCTGATGCCAGGAGATGAAAATGAGCAGGTTTTGACTGCAGTTTCAGAAGATGAGGACAAAGAGATAATCAAGACGGAGGCCGAGCAAGGTAAAGAAATTAAAGACATCGAAGAGATAGTTAAATTGCGGGACAAAGAGGAGAGGAGAGATAATGAAAAGTCTGGGAACAAAAGAGAATTTAGACAAGATGAGATGAAAAGCGGGGAAGAAGAAAAAATAATTAAGACTGGAGTAGAGATAAATCAATCAGCAGACCTGGATGAGCATAAAATGGAAGCTCATGAGGCAAAGACAAGCAGCAAGAATGGTGGAGAGACCATAAGAGAGAAGGATGTAACTTTGAGACATAATCCAAGACATGGGGAAGTAAGAGACGAAGAAGGTGCTGAAAAAGGTGTGACTAAAAAACATGAGGATGCAGCCAAAACACAGAGCGAACCTTTGACAAAGGAAGGAGCAGAGTCAAGAGGACAGGAGGCAGCAAGCAAAATTGGGAGAGTAGACATGACAAATGCTCCCGTTGGACCCACTACTAATTCTAACACACAAACTGTGGAAATTAAAAATAAGCCATTTTCCGACAAAGTGACAAGCAATCACAGACCGCGACACTCAACTCTGGGCCTGAAACTATCAAGAATGACATCTTTTCCCAAAGAGCCAAACGCACAGATTAAACCGCTCACCCATATGTTTCCAAATCATGCAGTTACGTCTCCTTTTACAAAAGATAGCAATCAGGACAGAGTTATCAAGGCTAGGTTTTCCAAATCACCCCCGAAACTTTCTCAAGCAGTTGGAGTTAGCACCACTAGTGATGCATTGGAGCCGCACAGCAGTGCATCAAAATCAGCTCACTCTGTGCTAAAAAGTATCAATAATATGGTGCAACCCATCACTCCTAACGCAGCAGAGCTCTTGAAAGCCCAGTCCCACATTACAGTAAATAGCTCTGCTCTCAGTCTATTAATTCTTCACAGCGCCTCAGATCACAGGCATCAATATGATACCTCGGTTTCAAAGCCAAATTCCCTTTTACAGAGTCAGAAAGAGCGACAGCAGGCGGAAAACATTAAACCAGCAGGTATATTTGGTTCCAGTATCAAGGACCCTTTAACCTCCAACATGACTGAAAAAATAAATACATTCACTTCTATGAATCTGACTATGCAGATGTATAATGACTCTTCGCCCAGGCTGCCCACGGCCGCGGCCTCCTCATCTGAGGCCCACACTTCCATAGGCCAGCCCCACCAAAGTCAATCTGCCCCTGAGACAAGACAGCCTGCCTCCTTTGCCTTTGGCATGACTTCAGGCCAGCCACGCTCATTTGAACTGTCAGCACAGACAGCCCATTCAGATGCTTTGCATGGTCCTGTTGATGATAACGAGCAGAGATCTCCGCAGACCCTAATGACATCGATGAGCCCTAAAGCGGAGAGCGATCAATTCCCTCTCAGCGGCATGTCACCACTGCCAAATCTCATGCTGTTCAGAGATGACAGTTTACCTGGCACCTGTAGGTTGACAGGGATAACAAGATCAGCCGCTGAAAAAGACACATTGAGGGCCAGCTCCGATGCTGGATATGCAAATAGTGAAAGTGGCCACGCTGAGTCCTTGTTAGGGACTGCTGATGAGACAAATCAAACTGGAAATGACAGCATGAAAAAGATGGTGACCTCGGGAGTAAAACATTCATATGTAGTCACAAGGCAAATGGCAGGGAGCAGAGATGAAAAGGACAATTTCCCCTTTACAGAGCAAACCACTGGCCATAGCCATGCCAGTAATAACACAGAGGAATTCAACTCTTTGTCGATATTACTGACTGAAAAACCAGCAGTAAAAAGCACTAATGAGGACAACCACAACACCCTGTTCAATAAAGATGGCAATGATTATGCAAACAACTCTGCGAAAGCTACCCTTGAGAATAATCATTCCCAGTTAGGAGTTTATAATAAAACAAGCGCTCAGCTCATCATGCCTGCAATTCAGACCACCCACAAGATGGAGGAGGCAATAAATGAGGATTTTGTGCCTGTTACAAATTATCCTGCTGTACCTGTGCTTGACACAAATGACGGAACTGGCACCACTGCACTTTCTGAGTCATATAGTCTGCCCGAAATACCCCAAATTCAGGCTAATGATGTGACTAACAATGCTGTTTCTGACATGGAGCATCACACAGCAAAAACAATTGAAAAGCAGCATGATCCTTCCATATCAGGAAACACTGCAGATGACAATGCTGTCTCTGTTTCAAACCATCATTTTGAAAGTGACCTTAAGATCCCCAATAAAGCCACACAGGAGATTGCAGACCGGATAATGGATGTTACTTCTGAATTTCAGATAAACATGACTAAAACAAATGATTTTGTGCATGCCAGTGTAAGCAGTCTTATTGTCTCCGCTGAAGCTCATGAATCAGCACTGACTATTCGTGAGAGTGTGCAAGTTGTTATTGAGAAGTCATCTCAGGCAGCACATGCTGACCGTATGGTACAGCCCAGTAGTCATATTGAGCCTTTGCTAGTGACTGACAAACTCTCCCCTTCTTTGAAAAGAAGAAACACAACAGAAACACAGAGTGTAGAACAGCCTCAGCATGAAATTTCTGCACAGGCGATCCAAACAAACCAGCATGCACAACCTGGTATAATCGCAATAACACGTCCTATTAATGACCCAGTGCAGAGCATCCAAGAGGGTTTGTTAAAAGCTGCCCACATAGGTGGAGGGACACGCAACACAACATCTTCTTTGGTTAAAAGTGTTCAATATCCATTGTTTAAAGGCATCAAATCCATGACAACAAAGAGTGTTTCTGAAGCCAAACATCTCACAGCACTAGACAGA
Organism: Plectropomus leopardus; assembly: GCF_026936395.1. Classification (NCBI taxonomy): domain Eukaryota; kingdom Metazoa; phylum Chordata; class Actinopteri; order Perciformes; family Serranidae; genus Plectropomus; species Plectropomus leopardus. Next base: position 19,240,919 of record NC_142181.1, on the reverse strand, counting down.
AAGGACAAACATAAGAAGCATGCATTACCTGAAAATACTTCAATAAGTCAAAGGATACTTGAGACTGTGACTGATTCTGTACCACCTACAGAGATTAAGACCAGCTGTAGGACATCTGGCTGCGCTAACTCAGGCGAGACAAGAGAAACAACAATTGGAGCAGGGGAGATTGATGTTACTGCTCGAGAGAAAATGTATAAAACACAGGCCGGAAACACAGAGGGAGATCATTTTAACACGGGGCACACTCCTGACACAGGAACAGAAAATGGCAGCTGTAGCACTGACTGTCCTCTACCTGGCGAGGTAACACCATCGATCCCCAACCATGACTTTGCAGGGCTTTCACCAGCCACCAGTAAATCTGATCATGACCACGACACTGCTGATGAAACTACGAAAAGAAATGCCAAGAGTGTGAAAGATGAAACTTCAACAAGAACATGGAGAACACTTGTTGAAACTGATCATTTGGAGACACACAGGGAACTTGAGCAGTTTGTAGAGAAAACAATACACTCTCACGGACAGACCTCTAAAGCCCAGGAGGCGTTTGCAACAGAGGTCACATTATCTGAACCTCAACCAATGACTGCACACACCACTGTAAAGACTCCTGAGTTGACACTGCTCACTGAAAAAAAGATAAAAACACAATTAAATAGAAGAGCAGCCAGAGCTGAGATATTTGCGGCACAAAATGCCACCAGGTCAGCACGTGCAGTGGCAACAGGAGAGACAGTGGTACAAGAGTCTGGGCGCAGGCTGTTACTGCTGGAGCCAGAGTCTGAGTCAAAGCTGCTGAAACGCAGGAGACAGACCTCACCTCATCCGTATCTCTCCGGGTAATCTTATTGTATAACCCTATTATTCTAGCGTTATCTATTAATCATGTGTTAAATTAAAGAACCACCCTGGTTATTTGGAATGAGTTATGCTATTAAGTAGATAATCCATCACAGTGAAATGCTTTATATGTCTCCTAAATTAATATTGTCACATGGTAATGCAGTTATGAGCAGGTACAGTTCAGAAAAACGCTTCCTGATTACGCATTTAGGCAACTCCTTAATCCATTATTTGGAAGTCTGCAAAGCATTGCAGTTATGAGCTACGGTGCTGGAGAATAAAACTGAGGAGACAAACAAAAATCAAGCATGGATGAGTTAAAAAAAAAAAAAAACTTGAGAAAAATGTAGGAATTTGGTCATGTTTTGTACACTTGGGAGATGCAGACCAGGCAAAAATTTGGGAAAAGGGGCCTTAATAGCCACTTTTATTGGTATATTTTGCAATCACAGCAATAAATCCCATACAACACTACACAGTGTGCATCCCTCCCATTAAAAAACCATAATACCCCCTTTCAACCAAAATTAGCTTGTGTATGGGAAAACCCGCTAAAGTAAGACTTTGGACTACTTTGCCATTGTCAGTAGACAAGCTGTGTATACGGCTCTGCAGCAGACAAGCATACCTATTTTTTTTTATGGTGTGTCACATTCTACATGCTGAACAGGTCTGATTACTGCAGAGTCATTTGACGCAGGTTGATTTGAACCTTTTCCTTTGCAAACAAAAGCCAGAGTTGAGAGTGGTTGTTTTTTGTTTAATGGGAAAAGGGCTTAAGTGAGGCACCTTATAGCTACCAAATAACAGTTGCATGTTCAAATACTGAGATGTGTGTGTGTGTGTGTGTGCATGGTGTCATTGATTATTTGTTCATAAATGGTTATGGCTTTTTATCAAGTAAAATTGACCAACTGCAGTTTTTGACCTGGGGATCAATGGGTGGGGGGTGGTCATCATTGCCACTGGCTCATGGGATGTAATGTTGGTAAGTTGGTCAACAATGCTGGCTAACCTTTAATGTAGTGGCAATATTAGTTCAGCATTTTTATTTATCCAGTGCTGTGGTTAATGAGTAAATACCTCCAATAACAAATTACATTCTCCTCAGTCTCAGCTTTACTTTGTCTCTAGTGCTGATTAGAAAATGTTACCATGCCAACATTAGCGTTTAGCTTAAAGCACTGCTGTGCAAATGTACAGCCTCAGTTTGCATTGTGGAGTCTTGTTTACTTTGGATAGGATGCTGTTTGGCAGCTAATCTTTACTGTCAGAAGAGTGTCCTTAAATACACCACCAGTGAAATCATTCAATGTGATGGATTATGCATCTCAAGCAAATTTTGGTTGAAATTCACAGTGCAGCAAAATGGATAGAAACAGATTGCTGCCTGAAAGATAAGAAATCAATTTCAGAACTTTAAGAGTATGCTAAAACAAAATGTATTTACCATGTTCAGTCGTAATATAGTGTATGCCATTTGTTATGTATTTATTGACCTATAACATGTCAAATCACTTATATGGTCCTTTAGATCTTTGTTTCTTTTCCAATAATATGAATCTATTGGCAGTGTAACAGAGGTCTCAGATGACCTGTGTGGCAGTGGGAACTACACAGCAGAGATGAGTCTGAACATGGGGAGAGGTGTAGAGCCTGGTGATGCTGTGCCTGCCTTAGGGAACCTCAGAGTGGTTATCAACCTGAAGACAAATAACAGTCGGATAAACCTCGGGGTCACCTCCTGTTGCTTGTCCCCAGCCACCAAGCCTGACCTCATCAACTCCACCTGCTGCCTTTTCTCCAGGTACACAGGAAAATATGAAATAAAGTAACTGGTAGGAGGTTGTTAAAATGTTACGCAGAGTTTGCAGATTTAATTTTTTAGCAAAAATGTTAATCCAGGCAAAATAATTTGAGTTCAAGCAGCACAAAAAATCTGTAGTATAAAAAGTAAATATAGACGAGCAGAGGCAGCAAATACAGGATGTACACAGTGGGAAATTTACAGTACATTTACTGATTTATGAGCAGCCATCTGGACTGCATATCATGAAAAGAAAAAGCAAGCACTCAGTCTTTTATTGGTGGGTTTTTTATTCCATATGCTGCCTTATATGGGAGAAAATGGACTAAAGTTTTCAAAAATAAATGGTAAAAACCTAACGTTTGCTTTTTCTAAACAAACAGTGGAAATATAGCCATGAATAATGCAACTTTTGAACCTGTGTAACACAACAGGGCCAGACTGCCTTTGCTCACAAATGTGTTTACAGGAGAAACAGTGTTGTTGTAATTCATATCAATCCAGAGAGTTGCAGGTTCATTTTTAAGAGCTGAATATCCTCTGCTCAGTAAACAGAGGACTGCTGCAGGTTGATGGTGTTATCTCTCTGAGCCAGCGTCACTCTGATAGATAGAAATTCCTGCTGCACACTGAAGAGAGGCAGCAGTATAAAAGCACAACCTCTTAAGAATATGTCAGACTGTGAACAGGCTGGCTGTTTGACTTTTACTGTGCATCTCAACAGAGCACTTGTTAAAAAGTGTGAACACTTGGGACAAATATTTTTAATATGTTTGTCTTCAAGGTGGAATGAAGAGAAAAATGTTAAACATTAAACGTCACCCTGAAATCCTTGAAGTAGCGAAACATCAGCAGACACATGAATAAATTCCAGATCAGTGGTTCTACCTGGTCCATTCGCTGGATCCAGATTTCCCCTTAGTAATTTATTCAAGGTACATACATTAGATAAATTACCACATATTTAATCTTATTTCACAAAATGTAAACAATGCATTGGCTAAGAACTAAAAACAAAACAAAAAAACATAATGCAAGAGTTGAAATGGTTACTTGTAGTCCATTCAAAATAGACCTGTGACCCACTTTTGGAATGCGAACCACCAGTTGGGAACCACCATTCTAGATGATAATGCCAAATAAAAAGCTTGTTATTTTTCTTGCACAGTGAGTTATGATACTAATCTATCAGAAACATCTAGTGAAAGCTGACCTTTAACTAACATAATTTCTTTTCTCTTAAGTTTTCAACTTTCAATATAAAATATTGATGGCAGGCTGCTTTTTTCTACTTTTTTATTGATCAATGCAGCCTAAATAGTGTACGGCTTAGAAATTTCACTATTTCTTTCAAGGCAAAAATGACTGTGTTGAGGTTATACTGTGTGTTTGTGCCGGTGCCTCAGGTTAGCAGCAGAGCCAGCGGGGATCACGCTGCTGCCCAGTGCCCTGTCAACCAGTGCCAGCTTCACCATCAGTCTCTTCCAAATGATTAATTACTCAGTAGTGTACTTACACTGTGATCTCAGTGTCTGCCTGAGGAACCGCTCCGACTGTGAAAGGGTAAGACTGCAGTAGGTGTAATGAATGCGAGAGGATGAGAGAATGAGTGGCGGAGAGTGATTTAAATTTAGTGACACTGTGAAAACAGGCAGGCAGACGAGGAGTGAACAGGCTGATGTAAATGGGCTGGGGAGGCGAGCAACAAGGGAGACCAAGGTGAGAGGAACTGGAGAGGGCGTAAATGAGTACATGGCTGAATATGATGGAAAATTGGGAGGACAGGAGGGATTATTTGCAAGAAAGAGAGAAAAGAGAGAGTGTGATTGAAATATCCTGCCACAGGTGCAGGAGCCGCTCTCCAAATGTGACAAGTGTACTGAGTGACAGAGACTGAGGCTGACAGCCAAAGACACACAACCTAAAACATCTGTCATGTCTTTATGCACTCTAAGGGTCAGATAAGGTCTTTGCAAAGTTACAGAATACACTTGCAGAGCAGCAAAGGACGCCGTCTCCTGCTGTTGTGGGAAGGAGGTGTCTGATTTAAAACTGAATCATCTGACAAGTATGTGTTAGAGGGCAGAGGTGAAATAGAGGATAAACTCTAGAGACTCATTTAGTCTCTGCCGTTGTAGAGCACCTCTGCAGCTCTCTGATAAGGTTTCATGGTTTTTATTTTTATTTTTATTGTTATGAATTCTTTAGAATTGAGATTAAATTATAATTCTGTTTTTGTCTTAATTTTAGTTAAAGGATGACAATTTTATTTATTTTCTATATGCAATATTAAACCGTCAAGATGAGCTGTTTTGTGCATCGTGTTTATCCATGCTATTTTAAGGGTGAATGAAAATATGTGGACTCCAGGAGCCAGTACTTATGCTGGTGCAAATTGGGATCCAGATAAACAAATAACTGGTAAATAATGGCAATATACCTGAAATAATAATCACATGAGTGAAAGTGATGCTTCTTCAGCCAGAATTCAGAAGTAATGGGGAGAGTGGCGACAGAAGCAATCTTCTTCTTCTTCTTCTTCTTTGAAGAATTAAAGGTGCATGCTGCCACCTGCTGTATCGGAGTATGTAACATTATGACTTCTGGAGAGTTATATTTTGGAAATTAAACCTGTTACAAACAAATATTTAATTAATGCCTTTTGAACCTGGGATTGTCTATCTCCTAACTTTAGCCCTTTGACGCTCCAGAAGCAATTAATCTCAGAATCTCAGATAAAGACCACCTTGTTGAGCAAAGAAACCAAAAAACCCCCAAAACAAAACACTTTTAAATCTTAAATTAATCAACACAGAATAAAATTAATGATGCAATATACACATTTTAAAGCTATTTAACCATTTTATTGATTTTACTAATTAATAATTTCAATTTTTACTAATTTCATCATTTGAGTCAAGCCTCCTTGGCTTTTTATAAACTGGCTAGTTTTTTTTGGGTTTTTTTTTTAACTGTTATTTTTGACAATAAACAGAAACACAATCCATCTTCCCAAAAAGTTAATCACATGTAAGTTTCTCATTTTTCATACTAATGTTTCTTTTTGCAGCAGTGCCTTCAGCAGAGGAGTGCATTTTCTTCAGAGGGCCCAGAAGCTGTTGTTACCAATCTCAGAAATCGCATATCCTTTGGTCCCATGTTGAAAGAAGTGAGGAATTCTACCTTCCCAGAGGAGATAGGTAATTATTTGCTTTGTCTTAGAGCAAAAACAATCAACCTGAGATAACAGAGCACACATGAGGAGATGCTCCAAGACAGGAAATGAGCGATGACTATGCTATTTGTCTGTAGCATGTGAGGAGATGAGACATATAAGTGTCTTTTCGTCTGCTGATATGCAAAACTCTCCCTGGGTTTATTATGGATAAACTCTAGTGTGCAAAACAAGCTTTTGTAATTTGTAGAATCTGTCATTGTTTTAAAACGGGGTGACAGTGGATTGTTATTTTTTTCTCTAGTATAATGCATAAATAAATCATGGCTGTAGCCTCATGGCAGATGATTTCTCTGTTGGATTTTCAGACCCATCAGAGCTGGACCTGGTTCTGGTCATCGTCAGCCTGGCAGTTGGCTCCTCTCTTGTCACACTGATGCTGCTGCTGGTGTGGCTGGCTTACCGTCGTCGGGCAATCTGGCTTTTCCCCTCTGCAGCTCCACCACGAGCCTGCTGTGGCTGTCTGCACCCAGGAGGTGACCTGATCCTACCGTGACCAAGATGGATCCACTGCCAATTACACTGATCATGTCCTCACCAAAATAGCTGCCCAACAATTACGTTAGTCAACAGACAGAAGAGCAGTCAATCATATTAACCGTAGAGCCGAGGTGGCTGGTCATATCAGCCGGTGCAGGCTAGACTAGACAATGAGGAGCAATCCAATTCACACCTCCTCTCATAGGTGACACAGCTGTTGCAGTCGAATTTCACACTTAACCATGAACAGTCTATTATCATTCACTGAAAATAAACACCTCCCTCAAGTAGAAAAGCTGCTCCGATCCCTTTATTTTCCCTTGTGGCAACAAATCAATACACTTTGTATCCCACTTTGAGATTGATAGCTCTTTAATACTGGTTTAATATAATGTATGTATTCATGGCTTGACAGTTATATTGAGCCACTGTGATCGACTGTTTAGGGAAAATGTCTTTCATCAGGTTAGGAAAATTCAAGCTCATCTTTTATTGCAATAAAATGAACCCTCCAGACGTTGATTTTCTATTTCAATGTCCAATCAAAATGACATATATCTACTGACTTGGATACATAATCTTGATAAAGAAATTAAATAATGAGAAAAGCTATTTCTGTAGTTTCTCACATCGTGTCCCTTCTTCCATTAAAGATTATTATTTACTTAAAAAAATGATTCTCCTTCCCTCTCCATATGTGTGGGTGCACAGCTTTAAAGTTGACACTTATAACAGAGAGTCTTTGAGGTTTTCATTGTTAGCTATTGTGAAACTTTAACAACTTTCTCCAACACTAAATTCAGCAATAGTGATTAAATACGAGAAAACGATGAGATTACCTAAAGTACAGTTAGACTGAAGGTCTTTAACCCTTTAAAATCTGAGCAAATTGGTTTGATTTCTGTCAAAAACATGAGGAGAAGGCAATGAGCAACGAAACAAGACATTACCCACAAATTAGCATGAAATTTGCAAAAAGTACATGAATATTAACTGAAAATTATTTAGAAAACAAAACAAACAAAAAAAAAGTAAAACAAAATGAACAAGCAAATAACAAAAAAGTGCTAACTCTGTAACATAATTTTGAATATGTAATTATATCAATTGCAATTATAGTTTTCCCTTTTTTTCCAAAACATTTTTTTTTCCTAGCTTTTTAAGAATTATTTTCTAAATCTACTAATTTTCCTGCAATTTGTGGACCATTTCTTAGAAAGTTGCTTATTTCCTTTTTCACATGCTTTTGAAAGAAAACCCACCAAACTGCTTTGGATTCAAAGGTTTTAATACTTTAAAAAGGCATCTGAAAGAAGCACAAGAAAAGTGATGTTACTCCCAGTTCCAAAGGGTTAAAAATGAGTTTGTATAGTTTCAAGGAAACTGAGTTCACAAGAACAAAGACTAAAGGTGGCAGTATACTTCATCATTGAACTGGCCTCTCCCTCCCTCCACTCCTTTACCTTATCAGGAGATTATCATTTAATACCCATGGGAGGAGCAACACATTAATCAATCTCGTAACTTAGAAGTAAATCATGAAATACATTACATTGACAGGTAGCTTGGCAGTAAATTAAAAAGACAATTAACAACATTTTATGTGGATGTCCATTCAGTGTCGATGAAAAATACAGTTGATTGCAGAAGTAAATTCCTTTGTGTGTGCTATATTGACTGTGGAATCTTGTCCTGCGTGCAGAGCCTGCCGGTCGTGCCTACATGTACCAGAATGCATGGCGCATAAGCCTCTGATACCACTGTCTTTTAGCCTAATAGCCTATGGCTGTCAGTCTATTGGCCGAATAGCGTGAGGTGACTCATTCAATTGTCATCTGCCCCCTCGGCCTTGCTGGTCTTGTCTGTCTTTTCCGGTTTATCTTCAGAGCTCTGAAGAAGGTCTCCAGCACAACTATGTCCAAGTGAGAAGACTTTGGTGCAAACGTTTGTGCATATCAGCCTCTCTAGGGCTCTTTCGATGTTGGCAACAGCATCCACCAAAAACTGAAATATACTGCACCTGAATGATTCTGTTTCTGTTGCCATTGGAGGATGAAGGCACTGCCAGTTGCTGTTTGCTCTCAGCAGCTCAGGTTATTGAGGGTCTGCACCAGCCAAATCCTCTTTTTCGGGTGCCGCAACCTTAGTCTCTATCTCTGCTGCACTTCTTTGGCTGTGCACTCTGGCTCTAATAACCATGGCTAAAAATTCAGCCAAAACACTGTAAGGGCATCCTCTTCTATAACATCATCTGCACTTCTAATTTGGGATGCCAAATCAGCAACACATTAGCTTTAGACAGCTAGCATGATGGCTAGCTTTGTTGAAATTGGAGGGACTGACACTAGGATGGCATTTCCAGCTAAGCCAAATATGAGAGGGCAATGTAAACAGCATAAAAGGTGAATGCAATATTAAGAAAGGTTAGTTGCTCCCGGGGCCAGCTTTGTTTACACGCACTCTTTGCTAATCTGCAGTAAACCTCTCTAATATTGGATTCTGGAGATTGTTGTTGTCATTTATTAAAGATTACAAACAGTGCTAATAACAGTCTAAGAATAACTGAGGTGAGTGAAGATTTTTATCCCACAACAGCAAGCAAAGTTTGTCCAGAAAAATATTTATATCGAAGGAAATTAAAACAGATACTGCTGTAGGCTATATGAAGTGAAGTTTACATTTCAAAGGTTTAAAATTAGATGATGACATAGATTTGAACCACAAAAAGAGGAATATATTATCATAATACAAGTTCTCCCTCTCACAGGCAAATCCTGTTCCTTTGCTGAAGAGATCACGATTCACTGTGTTCTCACGTATTTTGCATGTAGACATTTCTGCAGAAATACAAATGGTAAAATATTTGCATAAGATAAGGATTTGATTAAAACCCATTAAGTGCTCTTGAGAGATACACAGGAATCAATTTATGTTCTAGTCTGAAGCACACATGGTACATACACTAGTGTTTACCACAGCACATAGCAGATATGACAAGCTGTTCACCTCAGTGCCTCCCAATCTTTTATTTTGTTCGGCTGCATTCAGCATCTTCATCTCACAGAATGTGGATCAGAGACATTAGAGTTAAGCTTATTAGTTATTAAAGGACATGAGGGGCAATAAAAAAGCCTTTGGCTCCAGCAGGTCAGCTAAACCCAGTGTGGTGGAGCCTGCTAATGTGATTGGCTGAGCTGTGAGATGTGGGTTGCATTGATGGAGACAGACTTCTCCCCGCAGGTAACCTATAAGGAATCTGATCACGAGCGCCCCGTTTTCATTGCAACATCAATCCATGAGCCTGTCCTAAATAATAGTGAGAGTTAGTGAAGCATGAAACTATGGCTGCTGGTGAACGTTAAATTACTACACTCTCATGAATACAGTAGAGAGAGACAGAGGGAACTGAAGGGTTAGGGAGCTTGGGAAAACATTTTACAGAAAGTTGACAATTAAACTAAAGAAATCTTTAGAGTATTTCCAATTAAAAATACCAAACACTGCAGATTCTGTGTATTTAATTGACAATAACAGATTTCATGGCTGCTGTTTAAAGCCTGTGTGGAGAAAAGCTTTCAAAAACAGACTGTTTAATGATATCCTTCATGTTCTTAAGATTACTCTGCTCATGTCTTCTCATATATCAGTTAAAGAAATTACAGCCAATTGTAATGATCCAGAGTGTAGTGGTGTGCTGCACAATAATTACAGCCTTTTCCATTAGTGCGGGTGTATCACAACACTAACATACAAAATATGGGACATGTCTAAAAGCAAATCATCCCACAGATGTGCGTCCTCCTCTACCAAAGCCCTGCAGGTTGAGCTGGCAGATCTAAAAGAAGCAAGAAGGGGAGGGAAATCCCATTGAAGTGGAATTATTAAAAAAAAAACTCTTAAAGGTCTCTTTGAAATGACAGCCTGAACAAAGAGCCACCTCGTAGCAAGAAAAAGAGACAATATGACTGCAGAATGCTGACCTATTGCTGCCCTTTCATGAGACATGCATTTAGGGGCCGAAATCCTAATGAATTACTTTTACAATATATAAAAGCAAGAGAAAGACAATGAAAAATGGACAACTGCCTGTTGAGAGTTGCACACCATTGTGAGTTCATGATGGAGATTTCTCTCAGCAGGGACCATATTGTATCTAAATGTGCTATCTGCCAGAGATGAACAAACACAAGGGGAGTGGTCCAAATATTTATATAAATATGTCTGTGTGTGTCTATGAATATGAATTCATCTCTTTCTTTACCATTGCAGCAAAACACCTCATGTCCCCAGATATACTCAGCTGTAAAGGGCAATAAGTGATGGTAAAATATAATCAAAAAGCCCATAAAACAACAGCAGATGGGAATAAGAGGGGAGGGAGTAAAGGACAGCTTTATTTCCTCATCCTCTTGAATGCACTTCCTGTTACTGTAAATTCTCTCACGTGAGCCAGGCAGTTTAAATCTTCTCTCTGAGATAACACCCTGCTTCAATGATGCAGAAAGATGAAATCTACGATTTTGAGGTCTAAGTCCAGGAAGAAGGCAGTAAATGGGAACTAAAATTGGCATGGTTCACACATCAAATTCTCTACACCTTCAAGAAGAGACTCAAGTCAGCCTGCAGCAAAGCTAATTTTACAATTCATCTTGAATAACTATTGATCGATTTACAGTGGTCTAAATGCATTACAGCATGCCAGCTGCAGTAGGGAATGATGTAATAGCCCATTTGAAATTGAAAACAGTTTTTTCCCAACACAGACACAAAAGAAAGAATTCCCCTTTCTTTTTCAAACAATAAGCCTCTAAACACAAATCATTTCAAAGCTGTCAATCTCATTATGTTTTCTCTGTTTTAAACAGAGCAGGGACAACCAGCCAGACTGTCTGTCAGTGATTAATATGAGAGAAATGCAGCTAAGTTATGCCTTTTATAGTTATGGCCAGCAAAGTATTAAAGTCAGTTTTCAACACAATTTAATGCAATTTACTGATCAGGTTAAGATGAGTAAATAATAAAGTACAAAAAGCTGTTCTTGATATTCATATTGAGACTTAGTTTGATTTTTTCTTTGATTGGTTTGACTGAATTGTTTTGGTGTCATTGCCACAAACCGACTGTAGCTTTGTCTCTGTTAAGTGACACTCCCGTTTGCACGTCGGCCTGGAGAATTCTTTCAAGAAAGCTTTTCTTTGAGTCATTTTCATACCACCTCCAATCACATAGACACCAGCTGGCAGCGGTGGGTAGTAACCAACATGTTCCCATCCCAGGTCGTAAAATTCCACTGCTCTCATGTCATCAAATACCAATGCTTTCTCATGCCTTTGGTGTATGATACCAATGCAGAGGGCACCAATTTGCATCTCTAAGAGACACAGCTTGTCACATCTCTATGTTATGTACAGCGGTCTCCTGGTTGAAACTTATTGTAACGTGGTTTATGTTGTCAACGGTGAATTTTGGTTTCACATGGGACACTAACATGCTGAAAGTCCTGTGCTTGCTTGACCCATACACCAACCCTTCCAACCCATCCTATGTGGACTTTATGTCAGTTGTCCTGAGCACTAAATTAAGCAATTGTTGGGTTTACATTGCAATTAGTTCAAAACCCTGTGTGTCTCAGAAAGACTCAGCATTTGGTGTCAGCATCACATGCCAAGGGGCGTGACAAAGTGTCGGTATTTGACAACCTGGGAATGAGCATGGGCTGTTGTTATGCATTGCGTTTATTCAGTTACATATACTTGAGTTTTTTTATGTCTTGCTACTTTTACTGTTACATTTAACTATAAATATTTTCATATTCCTCCCGTATCACACACACACACACACACAACAGAAATTTTCTGACAGTCAGCAGTATGAAATACACAAACATGCACACACAACCTTATACTTCTTTACTTATGAGGACACTCATTGACATAATGCATTCCTCTGCCCCTGACCTAACCTTAACCATCACAACTAAATGCCTAACCTCAAATCCTAATCTAAACCTAATTCTAGCCCTGAACCTTAAAACCAAGCCTGGCCCCCACAACAAATTTGAAGGTCAGGAGAGGACTGACCAAAATGTTCTCTCTCCCAAGGTCTTAAACTCAAATTGGTTTTCACAAAGATAAATGAACAAGTACATACACACACATACACACACACTACATCCAGTCCCTTGTGCTCCACAGGATTGCCATATTCTCAAACTGCCAACCACTGAGGCGTTCCACTGGAGCTGCTGGGGGTTAAGTGCCTTGTTAAAGTGTAGTTTGATCAAAGACGATGGTTCATTAGGCAGTTCATTTTCTGCACACAGACCCACATTACCATACCATATACAGTCTATTGTATGAAACTCATATAAATCATCAAATATACCCATTTCTTAGGAATTGTTTGGTTTTTCTTTCAGCTGAATTTGATTCTATCTTGGAACTGAAGGGGAAAGATAATGAGTCATACAGTATCTCTGGAAAACTGAGAGCTCAGTCAAGAGTCTTGTAAGCTAAAAACCGGCTTTGCAACATTGTAGTGCAAACAAGTCCTGCGTCTCAGCTCCTCCCACAAATGAACTGTATAGTCTAGTATCTGTATGAGTCCACATGCCTTTCACACAGCCAGCTGCCACTGATTTCAATGTGTATTCATGCTCTACGACTTTTTTTTTTCCTGCATGAGACACAAGCTCCTGCGGTGCCACTGATTGATGCTGATCTGGAGGATAAACCCTGTTTATGTGTTGGATTAGACAGTGAGTGTGTCAGAGAGGATCTCTGTGCTTATGGATTGCTGCGACGAATCCTCGGGGCAGTTCAGGAACTTTAAGAAGGAGGACTTTGAGGCTGACTGGATTAAGGTGGCAGAATGCAGATTGGGTCAGGTGTACTGGGTCAAACTCAAGCTCCAGCAGGAAAAATATGCCTTGAAGAGCTTTGACACAACCTTGTGTGCAAGCAACTTTTACAGGTGGGGACTTGGATAATGAAAACTAGCAGAAATTGTATATCATCCTGACAACAACATGAAGTTACAAGTTACAGTGGTTTCTTAGCATACTGGCACAGTTGTGTACTTAAATTAATCCTAAGGGGCCATGTCCACCGAAGTGTTATGTCCCAATGTAAAGCTATAACATGTAGGGAGAGAGGATGGATGTTTTTGGCTTTCTGAGAGGAAATAGACTGTAAAAATATTGGATGTAGCTACCGTGATGTCACCCATTGGTTTGTGGACTCCTGTTTTGAAGCCTGAACTTGGAGGAGAGAGGATCTGACTAAAAAGCTGAGGACACTATTGGCAGACAGTCTAAATTATCCATAATTTTAAACTGACTTGTACCTGTAAGATGTGACCGTTGGTGTTTGTATATTTCTCTTCCTTCACTTATTCGGACAACTAGGCAAAAAGTGACAGTGACAAGTGCAGCATTTCACATATTTTTCAACTCTATTCAGTCCAAAAAATGCCAAATGTGCAGCTCTCAGTGCAGAGCAGACGCTTTGCACCTCATCATGCTGCTGGCGTTTGTAGCTTTGTGTAAATACATGGCACTCCCATTGCAAAGAATTTGAAAAAGTATACTGGCCTCAGGGAAAAATGCTTCGCTGGACATGACTCTTAACATGTACTCTTTAAAGATCTTGTAGTTTCGTCAGTCTTTGTACCTCTATACAGTCTGACACAAGAAAGAATACCTCCTGTGGTTACAGTTAAAAATATCTATTTAATGGCTAAAGCAACCTTCACTGACAATTACTTTTTTCCATTACAGGAGACTAATAGAAGAGGCATCCAACATGGCCAAAGTGAAATCCAAGTACATCGTGTCCATCTACGGACTGTGCACTGAGGCGACTGCTGTGGTGATGGAGCACATGAGTAATGGATCCCTGAACAATCTCCTAGCCAGTCATACATTGATGTGGCCAAAGAAGTTCCAGATGATTCATGAGGCCTCTATGGGGATGAATTTCCTTCACAGCATGAAACCCCCATTACTCCATCTTAACCTTAAGACATCCAACATCCTACTAGATGGACTTCTTCACGTCAAGGTCAGTAAAACTGGGTGACAAAGACATGATGACACTATATCATTAATGTGATCTCTTGAAATTGCTAAACTTTGCAGAGCAATGTCTGCCAGTTCTGTACTGCACTGGCATTCTTGTTTTTCTACAAAGATTTCAGATTTTGGTTTAGTCCACTGGGAAGAAGGCATGAGCAAGAAGTTGTTTGTGGAGAATCTGACTGTAAGAGGGAACATAAGTTACATTCCTCCTGAGACATTCACTCAGTGCCCTAATCCTCCAGGAACTACCTTTGATGTTTACAGGTAACTTGCCAAGGGCATTTTTGACATTGCACTATCAGAGTCACAGTTTCCCCGATTCAGTGCACAGTTCACAGTGTATCCTTGCTCTCTACTATATATGTTTTTAATCCATCCCAGGTCAATAGGACATATTCTAAAAAAAATAATTATTATTTCTGACTCAGTGTTTCCTCCCTTTTAATATTCATTGGTTTTATTTTATCTACAAAAGCATTATATTTTTCCAGGGAGCTATTTTTTACATAAAAGCAGAACTGCCAAAAAGTTCACTGAATGCAGGATATGCAAATGAAAAAGTTAGGAGTAAAGAGCCTCTTTTTGTTTTGATCTACAGCTTTGGAATAGTGATGTGGGAGATTCTGACTCAGCAGAAACCGTACGCAGGTAGGGATGCATTAATTTGAAATGCATCACATCTTTATTTCAAAGAGATTTATAGGTGTCGCTTCAGTGAGGAGTCATGTAACACTCAACAGGATCACGTTAACATCATAAGAGGTGGAGGCATTTTTGTCTCAGCATAGAACTAAATTCCACAGTTGCTTTTGAATATGTCATGACAAAAATGTCAACTTTCATTCATTTGTTATTTAAATATTAACCCTCTTAATATGTTTTTGCACTGTTGAAAAGTGAACATGATGCAATAAAACAAGCCTTGGCTTAAGGATTTTGTAAAAATGCACGCAAGTGCAGAGCAGACACCTTGTAATGCTATATAGATGTTACAGTAATAATTAGGAGCATACAGTCTAACAGCATTCAAATGAATTCATGCTACTAAGTCATGGTTAGTTTTTACTGGTAAGCAAATAGGCTAACACTTCATTAAGCAATGACTGAAACCTTGAACCCTGAGGAAAAGAGTTTGATTTTTTGGGAATGGCTTATTGGCTTTCCTGCAGAAAACTACAGTATATGAGATTGATACCACTCTAATTTCCATTAAATATTAAGCTATAGCTAAGAGATCGGAGGCTTAGCTTAGCCACATAGAAACAGGGGGAAAGAGCCGGCCTGGCTTCCTTGGTAACAAAATAGACCTACTAGCATTCCTAATGCCAAAAACACAACTAGCAGCAGCATAGTGTGCCTCACCCAATAATTACATTTTTGTGCAGTCGGGAGGTGTGTTCATGGGTTCCAGGCGGGAGGAAAGATTTTTGGAACAGAGGTCAACATGTCACAACAGTCTAATGATTTTGTTGACTTACTGCTTTATTCTCTAGGTATTCTCTGACTGCAATTCATCATTAAAATCATCCCCAATTTTAGCTGGACTATACTTTGCTGCATAATCAAAATGCTGCAGCTTCCCATTGCCATTGCACAGCAGCCCACTGCAGGCCACACTGTGTTGCTGCATAGGTCGGAGATGTACTGGCTTTTTGCTATGCGTGTGCATGATGGCTGCCACGCGTACCCTGTGTTGGTATGGTGCGTCAGCTGTGTGCATCCTGAAAAATTAATGTGATGCATATGCAAGATGCAGTATGTATATGTATATGTGACAAACGGTGATGAGAGCAGACACTTTTTTTGGCTATATAAAGGTAGGGTTAATCCATACACTGGTGGGGCTCAAATCAATGCAAAATTTCAATATTAATGCATAAAAAGTAATACTGCCCTCTCAACAACCAGAAATAATACATGCAACACCAAGCGTAACAGACGCGAACGGTCTATTCTGCGGGCAATTACAAAACAACACAAAACCTTAACCGCCCCCAAACCTTGCGCATTTTAAATCATGTGAGAGAGAGAGGTACTTATAAAGACATTTTAAATATATTTAAACTTGCTACATTGGTGCAGCTTTAGCCTTTTCTGCCTTGATATCAGCATTAACATGATAATAACCTCGCTGAGTGTCACCATGTCTGTTGTTTACATCCCACATATTCAGTAGTTGTCTATGGCCTGAGCTCTCTCATGTGCGCTGTAGAAGTATCCTCCGGTAACACATGTTGCGTATAGGCAAGTATATAGAAAAACCCCTCATGATGCAGCCAGACACAGTGGGATGCCTCCTCAAACGCAAGTTTAAATAGCAAGTATATCTCCGGCCATGGTGCGTTTGTGTCATGGAGCTCAACTATTAACATGTTACAGTTTGTTTAATTGGTACAAAAAACACATGCAGAAACTCTTCCCGTAACATAACAAAACAGGCAAAAATGGTGCGTTAAAATTACGTTGAACTTAACTGAACCTTGTGTCTGACATCTGTTTTGTGGACCCAGGGTGCAGCATGACAACAGTGCTCTTACAGGTGTCACATGGGAAGAGACCCTGTGTGGAGATGATATCTGAGCAAAAGCCCCTTGATTGTGATCAGATGGTCAACATCATGAGACAGTGCTGGGACCAGGACCGTAGGAGAAGGCCACAGTTCTCAGGTGCAGAAGTAAAAAAGAAGCCAACTTTCTAATTTTGAATGAAAACTCTCAATGGAACTCCAGCTCTTTATGTCATTGAAGACTGGTTCATGACCAGTTTCTTCTTAAACTGTAACAAAATACTTTTGGGAAAGAATCATAGCATGTACAATGTCTTGGCTGCAATCTATAGAAGGATTATGAGCAATTTGCCAGATAAATCTGTTGGTGTGTGTAATTGCTTTTTCCATTTTAATGTCCTGTTACAAGTAATATTTGAGTATGAAATGAGGCCAGTTTGTTTTTCTTAAGGAGATAATGAGCATAAAACATAATTTATATCAAACACAGTATTATTATGCAACATACAGACTAACACACACTGAGGATGAAAAAGTGCCAAATGATTACAAACAGACAATTTGACATCATGTTGAAACATCAGTGTTTTAATCTGCTGTGATTCAAGGCATTTGGCACCTGTCCCTTGTGATCCACATTCTCAAAAGCATAAATCTACCCAGCAAAAATTCTTGTTGTCCCCTTTGGCCTTGTATGTCATTATCAAGTGAACAATGAATCATCACATGCTCATAAAAAACACATTCTCTTGTATGCAGTGCTTGAGTTAGATGCATACCAGGGTCACGTTTGTCTAGACATGCATTTATGGCTTGAGTGGTCATTATGTGGTCATAATGAAGACAAATGAGTTTCATGTGTATTCATAAACAGCAGTGATTCCATTTTGCTATGTTTACAAAAACTCACATACCATCTAAATGAAAGAATGTACCTATAACTCATGCATGACAATTCATTCTCTGTAGTTATGCAATTATAAGAGGATCCCACTGAGTTTCTGCAGTCTAGGAATGCAATTGCTTGAATAGGCAAATTACTAACAGTTCTTTCCTTCACTGCTGTTTTGTTTACAGACACTGTGAGGAAAATTGAGGCACTTATTGGAGTCCTGAAGATCCCAGGACCAATCCAATGTCAGGAAAATGGAGACGAGGGACAGAAATCAGATTATCCTTGGCTGGTTTCTCCAGTACATAAAGTTAGTTAGTTCTCTAAAGAACCTACTCCATTTATTCCACCTTTTGCATAATGAGCACCACATGTTAATGGTATTCAAAGAAGAGCATGGGAAAAGGTAATACAATCAGTTTGCACAAAAAAAGAGTCTAGCAATCTGTTAGGCACAGTGTTGCTTTAAACATGCAAAAACTGATTTGTTGGCCACTTGAGGGCAGTAGAAACAAGTTGTGAACACAACGCTTTTTTACACAGTTGAAGTGCAACATGATCGTCTGTTTGGAGTTCTTTTTTCTGGCCTCCTGGTGAATATAAGTCCAATACTCACTCTCTTTTAGCTCTGTTTTTGGTCTCTACCAACTTCTGAGGGAAATATCTGGCTCCTTAGCCACACAATGCCTCACTATGTTCACCAAATAGTCTCTAAATGTGTCTATCAGATGCTGAGTAGGTAACATACAGTGGGTTTTACAGCTTTTACAGCAAAATATGTCAGTAAATATGTCCCTTGTGAATGTTGAAGCCTTTAGGTGTCTTTAAAAAAACAAAAAAGTGGTTGCTAATATCTGGCTAAATGAGACGAGGCAATCAGTGCGATGTTAACTTTGCATTAGCTTACTAAAAAACAAAAAAAAAAAACAAAACAAAACACCAAAACATTGGTACATGGTCAAAATGCCAACGCTAGCATGCAGATGTTTACCATGTTAGTTTAGTATGAAGGCAAGAAGGTAAGAAAGGTAAGAATCAAACAAAAGATCTGCACACTGTATTTAAAGCTCCCAATAAATTTGAGGTTTGCAATGTTTCGATCAGAGATCTATGTCACGCATTTTAAAATCATCATCACAGAGCAAGCAATATAAAGATACAAGCATAACCCTTTAACTAAAAAACGAGACTTGAACAGAAACAGGTGTGTAAGGGAGCCTGACAGGGAAGGACAGACAAGACTGATAACACAGGTGAAACAAATCAGGGAAACACAGAGACAGGGATAGAGACACAGAGCGATGGAGAGACAGGAAGACACAGAGAAAAATCACAGGTGACACACAAGGAGCAAAAAAACAAAATAAAACGGGAAACAGAACATCAGTAACCAGAAACAAGAAAACAAGAAAAAACTAGAAAACAAAATCCCAAAACAAAGTCCACAGTATATCAAAACTCCCAAACCATGACACATAATATTGGTTTCTTGGAATGTCTCTTAATCAAGCAGATCGCAAACACCTGAGAAATGAATATCCTTGTACTTTTATATTGCTTGCTCTGTGGTGATGATTAAAATGCCTGACGAAGATCTAAACTACATAGTGCTGTGGAATAAACTTCAGTAGCCTAGTTTTCGTGTACCATGAATGAAATATTAAGCTGCTAGTTTGGTTTCAAACAGAAAATTGCACAAATGCTTTATTATCTCAATATTCTGTTCAGACAGGACATGTAATGTTTATCCAGATATTTATACTGTAGCGGATTAACTTTTGATTTGTTTATACCCTTGAACACTCATGCTTACATACTTATTTATATATATCAATGTATGTACGTATTAACCTCTTGTGAAGATTGATGTCACAACAAATAACTGTACTATTTCCACTCTTTCTTTTCCATTTTAGATTGCTTTGCCTGAGATGTCTGACCTTCCCTCAGGTAAACGCACAGATAGAGCAGGATAGAAAACCATGTTCACTGGAGTGCAAAGCCTGAAGGGCTGACATTTAGAAGTGCTATTTACTATGCTATCACATTATTAAGATTCCTTCAAGTACTGAATAGTAGAGTCAACTATTAGTAAGAGGGGGAATAAAGGAAACATTCATGCACCTTCTTCAGTCGTGTTCCCCTGCAAATTATAAACAGAGACTTTGAAATACTTTTATTTATCCTTTTATTGCCACTCTCCAGTGTGTAGGTGCATGCTGTATGTTTGAAATACTAATGCACAAGGTATTGACTGAGCTCCACAGCATCCAGAGAGTTTCACCCTCTACCACCATGTACACAAGCACACAAAATAAGAAGACTTTATAAAGCTAAATCCTTATATGCTGCTATTTTTCTCATGTAATGCCCTTTGCTTTCATTTCACAGATGACCATCATGGCAAGGACAGCGTTCTCTCTCTGCTCATCAAAAAGGACTTTGGTAGTTTCAGACAGACTGTGAGAAGAGAGCACGTATCCAAACAGTTTCCAGGGGCAAAGAGCCTCCTCCACTACACGGTAGCCAGCGGTGATGCAGAGAGTGTCGAGCATGTCCTGATTCTGGGTGCTGAAGTCAACTGTTTGACTGCTAGAGGTTACACTCCACTTATTATTGCTGTCTTGCACAGGTCTGTATAAAATATATTAAAAAAAATGCTTTTCAATTGACACAAAGCAAAGCAATTTTTCCGAGCAACTGGGGATTTAAAAAAAAAATGTCTGCAGTTCTGAGGTTAACCAGAGACTTTATAATACTCTATTCAAAGTTAAAGTTATAGGTCGATATTTTGGGAAATAATCTTATTTTCTTTCTTACCAAGAATTTGGTGAGAAAATTGATGTCTCTCTCTACAATGTTTGTAGGCTGAATATGAAGCCAGACTTGAGACTTGAGACTTGAGTCTCTATAGGTTGCCTGGCAACTTCACGATGGTGACAAGAATCTGTAATATTAATACCCTAATTAAACTTCTTCTTTACAGGCGCCATGAAATCATCTCTTTGTTACTGGAACATGGTGCAGCTGCCACCCAGGGAGATGAGGACCAGTGGACAGCGCTTCATTTTGCTGCCCAGAACGGCGATGACAGGACCGTCCGTCTCCTGTTGGACAAAGGAGCTGTGGCGGATGCCCGGGAAAAAGCTGGTTGGATGCCCCTCCACCTGGCCTGCCAGAATGGCCATGACACAGTGGTGCGCCTGCTGCTTTCACGGCTGTCAGAGGAAGCAGTCAGCGAACGGGAGTCACAAGGGAGGACGCCACTCCACCTAGCCTCCGCCTACGGGCATCTGAATATTGCCAAACTCCTCCTCTCCCAGGGAGCAGATCCCAACGCTACTGACTGTTCTCTCTCTACTGCCCTTCACTTATCAGCTGAGGAAGGCCATAACAGAGTAGTCAGACAGTTGGTGAAGAGTGGGGCAAATGTTGATTGTGCGGACAGCAGAGGATACACTCAACTTCACCTGGCTGCTCTGAAGGGTCATACAGGCATATGCAGGCAGTTATTGTTGAACGGGGCCAGCCCAAACCCCAAGACCCTGAAAGGCTGGACTCCTATGCACCTGGCTGCCCTGAAGGGACATGACGCCACGGTGGTCCAGCTGGAGAGTCAGGGTGGTTGCGTGAACATTAGAGGTGAGAATGGATGGACCCCACTCCACCTCGCCTGCCACCAGGATGAACCAGAAGTGGTGGAAAAGCTCCTGGCAACCAAAGCAAACCCAAACGTGCTGGAGGACAGTGAAGGATGGACGCCATTACATGTAGCTTGTTCCAGTACCAGTTTACCGAGTGTCCTCCACTTGATTTCACATCATGCAGATGTTAATGCAGTAAACTCAGGAAAGGCAACACCCTTACACCTGGCTGCCCAGCATGGCTGTATGCCTATTGTAAATGCCCTGCTGGTGAACGGAGCAGACAGGACTCTGCTGGACTCCTCTGGATCCACAGCTCTGGATGTGGCCCGGAGGTGTGAAAAATGGGAAATAGTGCAACTACTGGAGAAGTAGTTTAGGTGAAAGCAGTATGAATGGATGGATTACACTTAAAACATCAGTGACACAATTGAGACATTATCCTTCTGTTAAGATATTTCAGTTTTAAATTATAGACAAAATTATGAGTAAAATGCACAATGACTACCTCTTGATGTATCTCTGAAAAATAATTACAAAAACTTTTATTTTGCCAAATGTTTCATGTTGTTTTCACCCCTTACAATTCTCTCAAAGTATTTAATAATAACAATAATGATTCAAATTTAGAAAAAAATTAATCTACTGTTCCAACAGAAAATAAACGTAAAATTTTGCCATTATCTGATGCCACATCAGGTATATATCTGTGTTATGAAATTCATTAAAAGGTTATCAAGTTTGAGAAACTTTTCAGGCATGGAAATGATGGATATATATTGTTTTGGCTATTGTCTAAAACATATCTCATATATGCAAAATAGGTTAACTGTGCCACTAATTTTAATCTAGTGTTATGCTGCATGACAGTTGAAATGTCCAGCAAATGACCAGCATCACATTATTGCTAAGGCCATGTTCAGAGTAAAGAAAAACCCTGTCACATAGGAAGAAATATACATATTTGATTAAATTGCCAGGTATTATGATGTGGCCACTGTGTTTAGTCACTGGATGGGTGAAGCCTGAAGGGAAGTTTAGGCAAGGTGGCAAAAAAATAATTAGTCATGTCTACAGAAAAAAAAAAGTTTCTTCAACAAAAAAAAAAAAACAACAAAAAAAACATGAGGACTTAAAATTATGATCCAAACATGGCAAATTGACATTTAGCTATAGGATCATTGGTTTTCTATCATTCAAAAAGGGGTGCTGCTGATGTTTTGTAAGTACCGGTCTGCTCTATTGCTAGCTGGTAGCTTGAATGTCTAATGAGTAGTAAAGTTATTAAGCTTTAGCTGTTTTTGCAAGTGCATGCTTAATAATGTGTGGCTGTCTTGCTAAACTACTCAAATAAAGTGATGAAAATGGGGTGAAATATTTTGGAAAAGTTATGAAAAAGTTTTGAAAATCCATTGGTTTTATATATATATATATATAGGAGGGAGCCAACAGGTACCAGGTACATATCAGGACCCTGTAATGCTGTCACATATGGATGAAAATGAACATATACAAGAGGTGTTGTTATAATGACCTATAGAGTCATTCACTTGATTTAACTTGTCAGACTTTATGAGGGGGTGTCTCATAATGAGAGGGGAATGAGTGGATCACTGTTACTGGAATCACTTGGATGCGTCTATTAAATTTCTCAGTCTATAAAGACATAATTTATTTATAGTTGCAAGAGCATTACATTGTGAGAATACTGTATAATACATGAATGCTTTATGACAAGGCAAGGTAACACTGATTATCAGCCATTCCCTGCAGGCTGAGTGAAGCACTGCCGAGCTTATGCCACACTCATTTAACACTGTGACACCTTATTAAACTGAAATGAAATGCATGGACTCAGGAGCTGTATTGACCTGCACTTTCACAGGGTTTTCACTGAAACCACAAGAGACCGACTGTGATGGAGGGGTTGGAGATGAGTAAAATAAAATGACTGGAAATGAACAGAGCAGAGTAAAGTTGGACTAAAACTGATGGTCGATCTTTCTTTTTTATTTTTGGATTGCTAAACAAGTGTCTGCTATGTGGTCTTTTATTTTTCTACGTGATAACTGACCCTCAGAATTATTTCTGAAGGTGTCTCTCACTGTTAGCCATTTTTGAATGTTTGTATGACAAAATCATCCATCCGTCCTTTTCTAATCCCAGAAGGGATAAGATAAATTGAAAAAGGCATACTGCGTGTGACAGGTTGAATCTTCACAATTACACTTCCCTGTGGCTGTTGAGCTCCCCAGTGCACTGTGTAAAACTAACCAACTGACAAAAAAAGTATACAAATACAGACTTCTGACCTGAACCAAGATCTGGGCTAAATTGGGTGTGGCTACTTCACAATAAAATCCACACAATAAAGAGATCTTACTTTAAAAAGTAGTTACAGGACGTGTTTATTTACTTTACCACATAGACAGTATATAAAGATGGACAACGCTCTCTCCACCTGCCCCCACTGTACAAAAATGATGCCAAAATAGCCCGAATATGGCTGCTACCATTTTGTGCGAGTGACGTCATCTGGAGCCATAGTCTGCACTGTAGTGATCTCCGTGGTGTCAAGTTTTCCACCATGCCGACCTGTCCGACCAATCACAAGCAGCGCCATTGCAGAGGACCGTCTGGCTCACATAGCCGTCATTGATGATGTCAAGTCTGCTTTTCTTTAGCATCAAATAACTAATGAAAATTGAACATAACAAGGGGGGTAAACACCTTAAATGACAAAACCATCTTTGGATAAAAAAAAAAAAAATTAAAAAAAAAAATTAAAAAAAAAATTTAAAAAAAAATTTATATGCACTTTGAGTTTTAGTTGGGCCTATGTCCCACCTACTTACATGGAGGGGGCGGGTTTATAGCCTAGACTGTGGGGGTGAGATGTTTTGGCCTTAGGTTTGGGTACTTATCATGTTGTTCATCTCTAATATACAGTCTATGCATGTTCAACATGATAGCATTGGTTATTCCTTTTAGCTTCTTTTTCAGCTGCACTCCTTCCCAGTAATACTTGTGTTAAATTTATTTTTGAATCATTCTTAGACAGCTATCAGGAGGCTGCACACACTTGGACTGCAGATTTAGATAAGAAGAAATCCTGATTTATAAAGTCACATGGCTCATATCAGGAATCTGACAAAGTAAAGTATGTGCTGACCCTGCTCTCAGTGTAATTTATCCAGTAGGTTTGAAAAGCAGCAATCATATTATGAAAAGAGTCTCTCTAGAGAGGGCTGTGTATTTCAGATTGGGTTGGGCGATTTATAGTTAAATGTGGACTTTTTTACTGCAGTTACTCCCATTTGAAATGTATGAAGCAAACCGCATTTGTGTGATTGTTATCTACAGTAAACCGGCTGGAGACAGTTTAACAGACGGGAATGACACAAATCTGTGGAATCCACAGAGCTGTGTCATTGTCTAACCTGTCTAACAGTGTTTTTGTCCTTCTACCTTTGAAATGAAACAAGCCTTTGTGTGTTTGACTCCACCATTGTTTCGAGCGACACATCCTGAAAAATTAAACTCACTTTCCCAACAACATCTAATCAGGCCCTACCTAAATCAATGGTGCTGCCCCAACCTTTTTACACACAGAGTGACACATCGGATACCTTCTATCAGCCAGTAATAAGGTTTGCAGGTACCTAAACTAATTCTATTTTCTAATAGGGAGACAAGCAGGAAGAAGATAATGCCATGCAAGTCGTTACAACAAACACCAAGAGCTAAGGGAATAAAGAAGAGGGCTACGTTTTGTTTTTTTCTTTAATAACTTTTATAATAACTGCTTATGTAAAATATAACACACATATTATACCATTCATATGAAACAATAGCTTAATAAAACACGTTAATGATGTTTGTCCACCCTGTGTATCAACCTGTAGAATTGTTTTAAATTAAACCGAAATTTATCTCTCTAATTGCTTTGACTTAACAGTTACAAAATGACTACAGGATATAGCTCACCATGACGTATTTCCACCTATGCAAACTAAAGACATGTTGCTGCATTCAAAGGCTTCAGTGTGAAACCTACTTTGAGCAATTTACATATATAATAGCATTTTCAGCAACTTACACAATTAGATCTAGGCCTACTATGGATGAGCTATTTTATTTTTTGTCTGGAGTAACCAAAACTCCTATACACTCTGCGGCCTATTTTGAAAGCTGAAAAATGAAGTCAGAAAGTACCAAAAACTGCAGTTCTTCAAATGCCCACTTCAGGCTGGCTCCAGAAGCCAGACAATCCCCATAGGCCCCCGTGTTAAAATACCCAACTTTAAAGCAGAAATTAGCATGTTTACAGCCTGGTACAAAAAAGCTCTTCTTTATAATTAATTTCAACATTTATGACAACTGTACAGGGACTGAATTCTTTTTTAATAACTCACCTGTTTACATTTAAGGCCCAAAGTTTCCTATTTTTAAGGGAAAGGAAGGTTGAGTGATGGGCTTTTGTTGAGGTGTTGCTACATTCTACAGCTTTCTTCGCAGTTTTACAAAGGAACCAAACAACATTGGCATCATGATACACAAGTGTGTGATTCTAGATAGCATGCTGGCGTTGTGGAACCAAAGGAGGCATGATTAGTATGAGGTTTAACACAACAGCGTCAGCCTCTAGAGTGTAACATATGGGTCACACCTCTTCTTTGAGTTAACCGCTAACTCCTGCCAGCTGCTTTTTAAATCTTCCATGGTGGGTCACATGTATAACATGCTGTCAAAATGTCACACCCCTCCTGCCCATGGCCCCTATCCTTTTCATACAGACACCCTTTCAGTGATGCTACTACCTCCCATGGCAGCTTAAAAATGAAATGAATTCTGCCCTCCCATTGTGCAATTGTACCTTTTATACAGAATGGCAAGGTGGCAAAATGGTGCGATACCCCCCCCTTGTAATAGGGGCTAAAGAGTCAAATCCACCACTCGCTCCTCCACAGCTCCCCCGTCATTTAAATAGGGTCACTTCATGTTCCAAAAAAAACGAAGGTATTAATGGCTGAAATGCAGAACTTGAGGCTCCAAAACGGCAGTCTACAAACCAATGGGTGATGGCACAGTAGCTACGTCCATTTTTTATTCAGTTCATGGTTTGCAGTAAGATTTTAAAATGTCATTTTGTTGCACCATGGCCCCTGGGACTCTGCTAAAGCAGTCTGTCTGACACTCAGAGCTCTCACCTTCATGACAGGACATAATCTAGCTACTTATCGGTATATTTAGCTTCTTAGAGGGTGAGCCATTATACACTTTCTGCAGAGCACCACTTAACTGGCAGGGTTAAACTCACCATTGAGCTGCGCCCTGTGGTGTTAAGCAGCTGCAATCAGGACTGATGCAGCTGTGTCTTTTGATCCAGGTGTGGCATCGAGGCAGGTATCTCTGGTCCATGCCACGGTAATTGATTGAGTGATCTACCATCTCTCCAGAGGGGTGATTTTTTTCCCAGAGTGATGATATGGAAAACATTTTTTGCCCCTGTCATCTCTTATGTGACCTCTCACTCTGCAATATGACAGTGGGAAAACAGCCCCAGGTCGATCCCTCTAAATCTCCAAGGTTGTTGCTAGCTACAAGTGACAAGTTCTCTTTTTTACCTCATTGAACCTTCATTCAGGTTACTGAGTGGAAGTGTTTTGCCTAGCCCTGTAAATTATTTCCTTATCACATAAACCTTTTGAATAAGTAAAGAAATAGCACACTGTGGCTTTGGAAAGATTATTCATAATTATTGCCTTGATGATTTTAAAAACATAATCTTTTTCTATACTGGAGAATGTACTGTCAAAGCTATTGAACTGTTTCAGCAGAATGGGCTTGTTTTCTCCAGTGTATTCCTATTATCTCCTCAGCTCCTCAATGTTGTCATGGTCCTATAAAATGATTAATGGAGGATCTCACTCCTATCTCCCTGGTGCAGAGCAGGCACCCCCCACTATTTGAGTACCATATACAGTGCACTTTGCATAGTTTCTCATACTTAAGATCCTTTTATGCCCCATCTCAGCTAATAAGGCCTGTATGTGTTAATTTCATACATCATGCCTCCTCATTTAGGTCTTTTTTAATAAGTGATCCATAAAAGATACAAAGACATGGATTTGTCTTTTCTTTTTTTCTTCCTCAAAATAATGTGTGGTTCACAGAATGTCAAATCCCCTGGATTAATTAAAGTGAAAAAGCAATTTCAATCTCCTATCTTTAGATCTTGGGCTATCACACCATTGGCAGCAATTCCTGCTCTTGAGTGTTTACAAAAGTACCATTTAAAAATAAAATAAAATAAAATGTTGAAAAAGTAGCAATTGCTGGGATATTTTGTATTTAACTGTGCTTTTTTTTTTATACTTGTCAGACAAAGCAAAAGATTTGATGGCTGCTTTTAGTGCTTCACCTCCCCTGTGCATTTTCAAATAACACTTGTTTGTGTTCTTTTTCAAGGCTCTAACAAGATTTAATGAATAGGTTATAAAAATAGGTTACAAAGAGGGAAAAAGAGCACTGTTTACCATAAAACATGTATTCTCTCTGTGGCTCATTTGTTTGTTAGTTGGTCTTAAGGCTCTGGGCTTTGCAACTGAAATAACAGCGTCTACGACATGATGCACTTGCAAATGTTTGGCTTGTGGGCTGTAGATCTGGATATTTCCAAGACATTACTGCAAAGAAAATTAGCTCTACTGTACAACCATAAAGATTTATTTTAATTTTTTATTGTTGCGTAGTTTTTTTAAGGGGCAATTAAACACCACAGCCCATTTAGTCTCAGGCTCAGTGACTGCAAAATGATAGTTAATTATCATAACAGTGAGATATCTAAATAAACAGCTTCTACACAGACATAAACACAGAAAATGTATGTCGTCAGCACTTTCATATCATTTGACAATAGTTCACAGCTTTTCTTCCCCAAGACTGTAATAGAGTAATGAGAAAGGCAATTATGGAGCTTTTGACTCAAGAGTAGCATGTTTAGATTACTTAATTTTTACTCTGACCAATTAAGGGAATGGATTTTCTGCCCTAAATAAATAAATAAATAAATAAATAAATAAATACATACTGTAGGTGAAATATTCTGAAGTTAATGTCCAATTATAAATAAATAAGAACTCTGCTTTACATAATAACTGAAATGAACCTAAGGAATGTGCCCAATGTCTCTAGCATCTGACCACTGGGGTCTCACATTACATCAATCAGCCCTTCAGGGGTGTAAGTGAGAACCGTTGTGGGGCTGAACTTGGGCATCATGTTTAATAGGTGTTTTTACTGTTTCTATATGTATTTATTTGTACACAAACTTAACCATAAATAAACAAAAAGAAAGAGAAATGTAAGGCAGGGCACTTGTAAAGTATAATGCTAGAAATTAATGACAAAAAGATATATTGCTGCTGTAGAGCGAGTGTGTTGGAGATTGCAATATTATAACGTCCAAACAATTCTCTCCTTGGACAAGCTGCCAGGAGGACTGAACCAACAGTGAATTAAACATCACTCTGATATGTATCTGTTTTCATTTCCTCCTTCCTCCACCTCTTGTCCTTCAGGCTTCAGTAAAGATTACATTCAACCTTTGTAGATTAACAAGAATCGTTTTCAGCACAAGCCTCTCCTGCCCTTAAAACAACACGCCTTGAAGCATCAGTTGATGCTGCCGCTGCTCACTTCCTGTCACTCTTAACAGGCTCCTCAGTCACTCACTGTATGCATTATTGAGCAAGGAATGGCATGCAGGCATGTCAAACAGCATGCACGTAGGCCTGGGCAGATATTTACTGCACTGCACGAGATAGGACAGCATTTCAAAGATACATGATGACACAGCATGATTCAGCTAAGATTTTGATAAGAAATGTTCTAGAGTCACAGGCTGAGCTGAGCTGTATTCGAGCCCTAAATACACACAACTATGCTACAAATCTTAAGTATCCCACCTGAGAAGGCACTCGTATAGGTTTTACCCATCATCCCTTAACTTTCCAGTATCATATAGCCAATGACTATACAGTTACTGTATACTATAACAACAGGCAGTGAGGGTAATTCTCCAGGTTGCTTTCATAAAATATAAACCTGCAAGATTCAGTTTGTCCTGTACGGCCTGTTAATAATATTTTTTTTTCTACAGGCTCTAAAGTTACATCATAGACTGTTGGTATCGGCTCACCCTCCCCTTTAAGGGTTGTGGCCTTGTGAGTAACCTGAGAGTGTGACGTAGTGCATCAGTTTGTGTTGTGAAAAGCCGCCCTCCCCCATGGCAGTAAGTGAAGACAGCATGCTAGCAGCCCTATTGCACCATGTCTTCAGTGTTTTGGTTGTTTGCAGGTGGCATACATTTTATATCCTGCAAAAATCCACAGAAAGCTTCACACTTATAAAAGTAGTCCTGTAATCGCACATGATGGCTTATTTTAGCTGTGCTGATAACCCCGTAGCCCCCTTATTTTACTTTACTCTATAGTCACAAAAAAGGTCATATCTTATACTTTAGAAAATTCCTTTAAAATTGGGCCAAATTGCCTTCAAAAGTACCACTAAAAGCCCCTCTGACATTATTTGCAAGAAGAAATATAAATTGAGAATAGCTTATCTGCTATAACCCTTTCAGACCTCTTCACACCAGTTGTAAAGCTGGGATCTAGAAGAAAAAAATAAATCAATATATTCAATACAAGCGTAAATTAAGGTGAGACTGGTGTGTTAAACTATTGGAAAGACCCTAAACCCTTTAATTAGACACAGTGTAGATGTTAATCTCTTTTTTTCTGTTTCAGGTTGTCACATGCATACATAACTAGGTACCAGTTATGTTGTGGTAAATCACTCATTCTTAATGACAGCCGGGCTGTATCTGTGATGCCTCAGCCAAAAGTATGCTGATGTGGTCTTTTGGGTCGATAACTGACAAAGCTGGCAAAGGCTCTCAAACCTCATGCTTAGGACCTTTAAAAGACCCAAAGTGTGCATGGCATGAGGACCAGTCGTCGTCCAATGGATATTAATGAACTCTTTTAAACTCTCTCTGCTTTTATTTTACATGTCTGTGATCAATTACTCAATGAGAAATAATGATCTCAGTTTATATTTGGTGAGATAAGGAGGGTCAGTTAACTCCTCCTTGATTCACACTCAAGTGGAAAGGGTAACTGTCAATGCTGATTACTGGATAGATGAGCTGGGAGCCAGGGCCATAGGCAGGATTTTAGATAAACTGAGGCCATGACAACACCAACTCCCCATCAGAAAAAAAGTTTGACCAGATTTTCTCTATTTGTGATTTTCCAACGCACAAAAGTCTTCAGCACTCAGGGGAGTAGAGAGAAAAGTTGTCAAAGTAGTTAAAAATACTATATTTTCACTAAACACTCCACTGTGTGTACATATACCTACAAAAAGTAATCCACTGTAATTCTTGCACTGGGTTTACACTGGACACAGAAGCACCCTGATGAGTTAATTGGCACGCTGCTGTCCATCAGCAGTCGCTTGGCTGTTCACACTAGGAGCGCATTTCTCCACACCGGTCAGCAGCGATTTCTCCTTCTCTGCTCCTTTCTAATTACAAGGAGCGCTCTGTCCTCGTCACTCTGTCCCTGCTTGTGTGTCTCCGGCTATATGTATGTATCAGTGAGTTTGTGTGTGTCCATCGCTGTGTGTGTCTCTCTCCCTCTCTGCAGACAAAACTCACAGGCATTATGGAAGCTTTTGAATATATATGCATATATATATTGCATATATTTTATCATTTTTCATGATCAAATATTCCATGTCATCTCCAACATAGCATTTATATCGTTAATAATAGAGTATTTAGTGTGTTTTCATTTCAGATTCGCTCACAGCTTGCAGAAAAAAGACCAGACACTGAAACTATTGCTGCAGATCGTGAGCTGCATCTGGTATAAATGGTCTGACTGCTCAACACAGGTGCCAAAAGCAAGATGCGTAAAAAATCGAGTTCATCCAGTGTGAACTCAGCATTATATATTATGTCTCAATTATATAACCCACATATTTGGGAAGGTTGTGATCATGTGACTAATGAGCTGATGGGAGCAAATAAGGAAGTAGTATAATGAGTAAAAGTCCATGTGAGGAGGCAGGTTGGATAAGAGGATGGGTAAAAAAGACAGGACATTCCAACACAGGCCATTTTTAGTTTTGGGTGAAGTATTGTCATCTCATAAACTAACTAATTGACTAACTAAAAGAATACAACTAACACATACAAATAAGTTTTGATTATTTTCTATTTGCGTACGGCAGGTGCACTCAAATTGCTTCCCCTGCCTGTGATTGCAAAGAGAAGTGAAGAGAGAGAAAGACAATGGGGAGTGTTGTGCAAAAGCAGAAAGTGGAACACATTAAACAGAGCTAAAGTGGAGACAGAGGACTCATCTCACCAAGGATGTGATTATGAGTATCTGCACCAAGGGAGCTCTCCAATCTCACACCTTCACCCAGATCACAATTAACAGCATGTCCCTCTGCTCCTATAGCAATCTCAGGCCTTTGATTTGATATATTGTGTTAACATTTGATTGATACTCTACCTAGGGGGATTAATGATAATAAGTGACTTCACAGACCTCCACCACATCAAACAAGAGCAAGGTCGAATCAATTGGTTAGAAAGAGGATGGAAGTGAAGAGGGGTGAGTTAACAAAACTCAACTAAACTTCACTTCAGTCATGTGCTTTCAACATCATACTGCCATGCATATCAAGCCAAGCTGCACAATCAGAGAAGAAACAAGACATGAAGCATATTAGCCCAATCATATCCAATGCAATATTTTCCTTGTCTTATAATTTCTCCCCCTCAGGCACAGTTTGAGATTGAACAACATCCACATTTTGAAGCTTCACTGTGTTCTTGTTTGACACTTTTACTACTTTTACCTTGCTTTCACCAATTGATTTGCTGCTGCCACTGTGGAAAAGGGACTGCTTCCTGCCTAATAGCATCATGATTGCCACTGCTTATCTTCTTCTAAAAATGCGTAAGTCTCAGGAGCAAATTTCACAAAGAATGGATTGCAGCTGCTGATAGCACCATGAATTGCAACCGCTATCACCCGTCTCAAGGTCCATCTGACAAAATATAGCTCTAATGATGTCAAAGCACCAACGAGTCCATGAAATTTTGCAGCTGTGTGCAGTTTGCTTTTAGGTGCAATTTGTTGAGGAAAACTAACAATTTCAGGCCGCGAGCTGCAGGTCCTGACTGATGAGTTGCATACTTGGCCTGATGATATCTTTGCCTAGCTACAATCACTGCTGCCATGATCAGTGGAAAGTCTGGGCCTGACAACCCTTATAAATGCAGTTACCACCAACTCTCAGAAGACACTTATAATTTCACTTTTAGTGTGTGTGACTATTAGCGCTGATATCTGTGAGCTGGAATGATTTTGCTGTGAGGCTCATTGACTTAGAATGGGGCCAATTTGTGCCAAACGTATGCAGATTACCTCATTTAAATATGTGCAAATAGTATAAGGAGCACAGAGATGCTATTTGCATGGCAGTACAGTTAGGGTGCATCTTATCCTTTGCAGATGTTCGAAGAATTACAGTTTCTTTTCATCTTATATCTGCAGGTTCGATCCTTTTGTCTATTTTTCATCAGTGTGAATAGCACAATTACCATTCATCTTGACAAACACCTCACGATATTATTAGATCAAGCAGGAAATGTTCAATGCAAACATGAATCCATCAAGAAATTATTTTTAATTAAGGTGGTAAGTATTTAAACTTTTTTATGAATTTAGATTAGAATTCAGATTCAATTATGCACGTTCATTTCCAGTTTCCCTCATGTTTATTCATATCTAATCCCAGCCATTATTGCTAAAGAGCAACATTCACTGAAAGACATAAAGGTTATCACATATGATTGACAAACATTTAAAAACTTTAAGAAAACTGTAACCAGTGGATGTCCCAAGCCCCCTCTCCCTGTGAGTTGCTTCATTTTTTCATCTCTTTCAAGTTCTGTTACAGCCATCATTGCTTTAGTGGAGAGATTAAAAAAAGATTAATGTGTGTGAGAATCATGAGGTTCGAAAAAATAATTGCCTTAGTTTAGTTAGAGGGGTGCTCAAGCTGTTGGATAGCTGCTGCAACAAACACATTTTTCAAAAAGGTCACAGTAAGAGCAGTTCAAAGTGGTGCAAGCATCTCATTGGAGCATGAAAGATGATAAGAGTGCAGGGGCTGCTGTGCTTCAAAGGGGCCTTCTTCAAATGCCATATCAACTCCTTCATAATTAGTGTAGGCAGACCAAAGTGTCTAACTAATAGCAACACAATTTTAAAAAATCACATTATAACAATGGTAATAGTGAGCTAATTAGTAGTAATGAATATAATAGATGTTTCAAATATAATGTTACCCAATTATCACACAGCACACAACACCTCCAGCAGCTTAAGTTCTCCCACTGACACTAATGACCACTTCTGACCTCTTGTAGTGCTGCTCATAGATGTAACGGTCATGGTAATAAAGGGTGCAGTTTCAATAGCTCTGTTACACATATTAAAACAAAGAAAAAAAAATATTACAATGCTTTGCCTGTCAGAGCCTGCTTCTCTTGAGTCTTCTAATGCATAATATGCTTCTTGCACAGGCTGCAGGCTGTCTACCATCACAGGTGAACCCAAAAGTGAAGGTCAGTATATGTCATCAGCAGTAAATCCCCTCAGAAATCATTCAAATCTGACAGATTTCCTTTTTGCTCCGTTTGCTTTGGCAAGGGGCATGCCTTTGCAGTTTTCATGACTTACTGCACACATGTACTGTTAAGTAACAAAAATCCACACAACAAAGATACCATATAAAACTTGATTCTGTATTTCTTATTTGGTATATTTTTTAATATCCACAACAAAATAATTAAAATGAAATAAATCATGAATAAATAAATTAAAAAAAAAAAAAAAAAAATTCTTGATTTCTTGAATTTTCCATCTTTCAAATTGAATCAAAAAATTAAATTAACTGATGACCTGATTTTTCTAAAAAACAATGTGGGCTCTAGACTCACAAAGAAGTAATCCATCTTAATCATCACTTCTGACCCCACTAGAAGTGTGAGGTAGTATAAAAAAGCCAATACGACAAGGCAAAAGACACCAAAGGAGAAAGAATTTTGGGTTGGGTACTTACTTTCACTGGCAGGCATGTTTACAAACAGTATTGGACAATTCTGCATTGTGTAATTAACTGTGGCCTAAAATAATTTCTCAGCAAAAGTCTGAGTTGGAAATACTTCAGAGGCCCCCCTCCCAACTAACCATTTGAGCCAATATTCCGTAATATATTTGTCATTGCAAGCATGTTCTCATCCCAACTAATAACATGTTGCAGCTTTGTCAGTGCATGTGCCATTAATTTACATATTTCAAATTAGGTATCCTTCTTCATCTATACGCCCCAGGATGCTGCAACAATGATGTCGACAAATGCAAATATTGGGATGATGTGGCACCTGGCTGTGTTTAGGTAAGAACAGCACATGGCAACCACTGCTGGGACATCAACAAATGCAAATGCAGGTGATGGATGCATTCTCAAGTGACGTTGCACCTGGGCGCTTTATGAGAACGCAGCCATCTGCAAGCATATATTAACACTTAAACTAATTCTGCTTGGCTGGGTTCTCACCTGACTTCATGCACAGGTGAAAGGTCCCTTTTGTCGTTGCGCACTCATACCAAAAGCACTGACAGCGCTGCTATTTTACAAGTTTGAAATGAGAACAGGTTGTTATTTCACAGATTCTCTTGTGAGGACTATATTAGAAACAAGATATTTCTTGGCCTCTACCAGTGCAGTACCACAGAGTGAGTACTGAGTGGTGTTTTAACACATGAAAATTGGGGAATTAAATTAACTAAATAAATAAGTAAGCAAATGGATGAATGCAATGAATACTTATGACAAAGTAACCTGTTTTACATTTGCACTTTGTGTCTCCTGAGCAGGTAGAACAATGTAGTTTGGCACTATTAGACTTTTAAGGATAAATTCTCCAAAGCCAGATATTACCATATTGTGCTGCTTTGTCTCCCTAAGCACACATCCTGCAGGGTCCAGGCAGATAATAAATGCCACTGGTGTATGGTCCAGCAGTAATCATTCTCAAGGACTTAGTCCTTTGCTTAAGGAATATTTTAATAATTCAGGCAAGCTATCATGATTCAGGTTATTAAGAGTTTCCATATTGCTTGAACAGCAGTGATGTTGTGTCCCACCTCTGTTTGAACTCTTCTTCGCCAACCTCTGGGACTATTTTTGGACGTGCCTGTCACTGAGCTCCACATAACCAGAGACTATGCAGAGGTGACAAGGGAAAACCCCCACTGGAGACTGAAGTGGGAAGAGAAGGGGAAGACAGATAAGGAAGTCTTTCCTTCAGGATTCTGTTTTGTGCTGCAGCATTTCCCTTCATGCACATCCAAGGCTACCCCTTTGTGATCGACATTGCCTATTGATATTCCTTACAGCAGGAATAATGATATAGTGTGTATCGTTATAAATCACTGATGAGCACCACTGCTTGGACACGTGGAATGATAGAGGCATTAAAAGACGGGCCAGAGATGGACAGGGCCTTGAAAGTTTGTGTGGACGTATCTCATGAGTGTGGGCCTGTGTTGTAGGTAACACCGGTTGAAATAGAGCTTCAGTATATCAATGCTGCTTGAATTGGAGCCCTTGAGGGCTGCAGAGAGAGTGACACTGAGGGCACGTTGGCCAGCCTTCAAGAGATTTCTCCGGATGTAATCAGAAACATGGAGCTGGCCCCACAGCAACAATGATAAGAGAGGGGTCAAAACCACAGCAGTTTACAGACTGACAAAAAAAAAGAATGAGTACAAAAAGACAGCATTACAATTTAAGCTCTTGAGCAT
The DNA here is from genome assembly GCF_026936395.1 of Plectropomus leopardus. NCBI lineage: Eukaryota > Metazoa > Chordata > Actinopteri > Perciformes > Serranidae > Plectropomus > Plectropomus leopardus. The sequence goes on along the minus strand of NC_142181.1, from coordinate 19,204,469 downwards.
TGTGAGAAATAATCCCTAAACATGTTTCTATATGTGTCAGAGTGTGTCTTTGTCTCCTCGCCTGTGTTTGTCAGTGTGAATTGCAGCGTGTGATTCTTGCATTCACTGTGTAAGTTCTTACTATTTATAGAGTCAGATGTGATTCTGGTGTTAAATCTCAAGTTAATTTATTAATGGATACCAAAGTCAGGGACATAATGCAGGTCAATAACAGTTATGTGTTGATACGTTTTACCTGACAAAGACTCCACAAACCCAAAAGATATGAATAGCCCCCAAAATCATCAAGAAATTAAAATGGAGTCCTTTAGGGCTTTACAGTAGCTTTGTGCATGTTATGCATGCTTGATTTCGACTAATTGACAAGCCAAGATATTCATAAATAAAAGGACTTACAAATTGTTAAAGAGTACAGCAGCTAATTAAAATTATTCAGTGGCAATGAAAATGGGAGCAGTGCCAAGACACAGTAAGCGCCAGACATGAATGGAGCTGGTCCAGTGTGTGGAAATTTCCCCCCAGGGATTTCATTATGGGAATACTACATGTGTCACACAGGTCTATGGGAGATCCATTTATAGCAGAGAGAATTACAAAAGGATCATATATGGATCTGTGCCAGTAAAGCAGACACATAAACCATGCTGTAAGAGGAGTGTATATGACAGAATAGTACAATAGGATATACTTTTTACACAGTAAGCTTTAAACCTCCTGGTGTCCCAGTGGGAGCACCTATAGTGAAATATGAGGCACCAAATTGCATTTCATTGACTGTGTTAACAGAGAACATAGTTTTTTTCTTTGTCATAAAAAAAAACTGTGTTCTGGCTCTTACGTAACAACCTTGCTCTGATATTTTTTACCAGGGGGCAAATAAAATCCAAATGTCCAAAGAGATGGTGCAAGTCCATTAAGCTGTGTCACAAAGTACACCGTATAAGTCAGGTGCTGCCTGCAGGGGCTCAGTGAAACCAACAACACCTTCACTTCTGATTCTGCTGTTGTTCAATTTAGAAAAGCGGACATTAAAAGAAGTTAGGTTTTGTATTGTAATCAGGAATCTACAACAGCTTTTATTCCCTGTACTTCGGCAGACAAGAAAATGCAACTGCTACCAAGTCTTTAAGGTTAAGGTTAAAACAATAACCTTCATCCCACCTCACCATCACAAATAATCTGTAATTCTAGTTAAAGGAATGGTTTAACATTTTGGGAAATACATTAACTATTTTATTTACTGGCTGAGTGTTGGATAAGAAGATCAATATCACTCTCATTTGTCCGTTTAAGGGTGGCACCAGATGAAAGTTTGTTTATCACAAAGACTGGACACACCAGAGCTGGCGGATTAACAACATTTAGCCATTGTGTATGGAAAACAAAATCCAACGTCTGCAAAATGCCATTTTTCTTTTGTTTTCAGTGTTCATGCTAAGCAAAGCTAACATTTATTTGGTCTAGCTTAAGATATATCTCTCCTTGCAAAAAAAAACCTAACAATTAACATTAACATTAACATCAACAAAAAACAAACAGCAACAGCCTCAGAGCCTGAAAAATGAAGCCAATGCGGAAGTGCCAAAAAGTGCAGTTCACTGAATGGCCACTTATGTCCGGCTTCAAAACAGGTATAATCCCTTTAGATACTCATGGTGAAATGTCAGTAGGGGGGGTGACTTGCTTTTTTTTAAATAACTCACGGTTATATTTTAAGGGCCAAAGAGTGGGGATGCTTGAGTGACAGGCTGTCTTTGTGATGTTAACACAACGTCAGATCTAACTCTCTTTCCTTCACAGCTACAGCCTTAACTAATTTAGTATATACAAATATGAGTACTTCTTTCCCCATTGCACTGTAGTCATTTACTGCTGCTGGACTGGTGAAAAACTTTTAGGTCCTCTGACATCTATTCATCAGTGCAAAACATTTTAGTTTCTTTCAATTCAAACACATCACAACAAAAAATGGGTCGCCTGCTTTTCCGGAGAACCCTCTTTGAGCAGCAGCAGCTCTCACAACAACTGATGAATTGCCTTGAAAAGTGAGAACATTTTATTCTGTTACATCTGTCATCGGGGTTGGACTCTGTGATTGCTCACACCATTACAGGAACTACAATACTATGTTGTTCTTATTGATGTTGTTGCTGGCTCTGATCCTGTATCTTGCTGTTCTGTAATTTTTTTTTCCTGAAAATGATGCAATGCTAAACTGTCTTTGGACTGAATTCAGTCCTCACAAAGACTGATGTTACACTTGAGTTGTGCTGGCGATTCTCCACACCTCAGCTGGTTCTGAGAACTGATTCCCAACCACATTATATTACAAGTAGTCACTTGTAGAAACTAATCTCAAGACCGGTCACACAGAAAATACCTACTTAATAATGTTTCTTCAAGAATATGAATTTTTCAGAACTGTTGTTCATAAATGGGGGTAGGGGTTATATTTGGTCTCATTAAAATAAAGCAATAACAAAATCACTATATAAAGCCTGCGGTTCTAGGTCAACATTAAGCATGTAAAAAATCTTGCATGAAGACACTAAGAACTGCCATGATGCAGGTGACCGAGTGTAAAAGCTATAGCATTCCCTCCCCTTAGGTTTCAAAATGCACAAAATCACCTTAAAGGGACTGTCTGAAAGGGCCCAGAGACCAGAGTTTCTTTCTCACAGTATCTGGTAACATGAGGCCTGCATTCAATTGAGGAAAGATCAGTGTCCTGACTTTGCATTTCCTTGCCTCTCTTAAGCCCCCAGAAAGACTGTTGACACACCCTGATTAGTCAGAGGAAAATGCACCAAGCTGCTCTCACTTCTTAACGAGGAGTCAGTCCCCACACCCTGTGCAACAGGTGATCTAAATAATCCTGCAATTAGCTCTGCACTATTGCATCCAGCTACAATGAATTGGGAAAATGGAAATGACAGCAAGTACCACAGAATAAGGGACTGCTACACAGTGATTAAGTATAAGCAATGGACACTGACAGTGTATTCTGACTCCTAAAGTGGACATAACACCACACTGTAAAGTTTATTTTCAAAAGTTTATTTCTATTAGTCAACTTATTTTTTTTTCTCCATCACAACAAAATGACCTTTTCCAACAAACATTCTACCTCCAAATAACTTGCTACACTGTCGAATGCTTCTCTGAAAATAATTTTAACTTTATTACATTCAGAAAAAGTTTTGAGTCCAAAATGGGTCGTCATCAGGAAAAGAGGTATTAAACTAACTCAGGTGTGTGTTATTGAGGAGACCAGGCTGTTCTCATGCCATTCGTACATACACCAGGAAAAGCAATGCACCACACTTTATTGATAAGCCATATAAACATGAGACACTCATTCATGTATAACACGTGTAATAGGCTGCAATCAATGATCAATGTATTGATGGGAGCAAAGATGGAATTAGTGCACATAATAAAGCAGGTTTGATTGATCAACAAACACAGGACTGGAGCCGTGTGAAACTAAAGTAAACTTTGAGTTAGTTTAAGGTACGTTGTCACCATGTTTTTCTTTCTTAACCTAACTAAAGTAACTTTACATTAAGTACATGACAATTAAGTACATGACAGCATTTGTGGAGTGCTATTTTGTAAGATATATGAACCACTGTGCTGAAGAAGTAGCCTCAGTCACTCCAATGTGGCTATAACCAATTTTTAATTTAATTTTTAATTTATCAAAACAGGCAATTCATAACAAAAAAAAAAATCACAAAGATGACCAGTAAAAGAGCAATCAAAGGAATAAATTCATATACAAATATAAATTGAATCAAGAGGGATTTAGACAGCATGAGCATCCAAGGTGGATCTTACCAACCTAAATGCTTTTTGTTATTCTTATAGTATGCATCAAACATCCCATGGGAGAGACTGAGACTATTTATTCAGTGACATACGCCTGAGTCAGTTTTATACCTCTGTACCCAAAGAACCAATTTGGGATCGCAATGTTGTAACAAAATTAAAGTGTCTTTAAAGGAAGCATTCTAAATCATTGTGAGACTTTGGAAACAGAAATCACCAAACACCTGGACAATTATGTGTTTTACACTCTGATTCCCAAAAATATCCCTTTATAAAAAAGCAAAAACACTTGCTGCAGACATTTTTTTTTGTCTAGAATGGAATATATTGCCGGACAATTACATATACTGTGATAACACTAAGCTACAGTACTCTCTTGCTGATACTCATCAAAACATTAACATATTTTTTTTATTGTTGGAACTGAAATGAAATGCAGGAGTTTTCACCCCAAACAACACACATAGATGCCTTACTGTATCTATTATTTCACTTTTGCCAAGTTCACCTCATTCTTACTCAGCAAAGACCCCTGGGAGCTGCTTCGGGAGTTGAACACATCCACATGATTATACCTGGAAGCAGTAAAGTCCACATACAGATCATTAGTTTGCCACAGAGTGACTCTACTGCAGCAGAGTTACTTCCAGTAAACACCATTTCTCATACTGCGAACCAGTCCTGGGAATAAGAGAGAGGCTGCTGAGTGATGTTAAGTCATTTGTGGGTGTATCTGTATGTACACAGTGAACACTGATATACATGTGGCACTTTACAGTGTCTCATCACTTCATTTATTGGACATCTTTTGTAATTTTTTTTGTTAAACATACATTTCATGAGAAGTCAAGTCGAGGAGCAGTGTAGCATGCATCACATTTCCATTGCAGGCATATAATCACAGTTAATGTTTAAGAAAAACTATGTACAGCAAATAATAATAATAATAATAATAATAACAATAATAATAATAATAATAATAATAATAATAATAATAATAATAATAATAATAATAATAATAATAGTCATATATGATTTTTTAAATTTATAAAATTGCAAATATGTGGATATCAGCATAGCCACATCATACAGCAGGTAAATCGTCTCGTCTGTAACAAACATTCCAATCAGAGATTGTTTTAATTTAATTGTTTTAATTAAGAGCTCACAAATCAGTTTTAACACTGCAATGAACACTGACTTGATATCTATAAGATTTGCAGTATTTTTCCGCCATCAAAAACGTAAAGTACACACACAATAAATAGCAGTTAGCAACTTGTATGTGTGTGGTATACACAGATGGCTCCTTACGCAACAAGTACGATGATTTCAGAGAACAATGTTACATTTTTCTTTTCTCCATGAAACAGGTCATTGTTACAGACATTTCTTGTTTTACATTCAGTGATCTGGAGAACAGGACTCCACGAAACAATTCACATATAGAGCCAACATGCTTTTCAGTAAGACACTGTCAGTTTTTTCAGTCACTCAGCTCGAATACTTTAGAAAGCAGATCGCGGTTTCCCCCTGTGGTGCGTTTTCCTTAACAGGATGAGGTATTTGCCAGAAGAGATGCTTTTTATGTATCGCTCTTCCCTCAGTCTGATCAGACAAGTGATGCTGCGGTTCAGCAGTGCAAGATCTTAATGAATGCCTTTCTGAACTCGACATTGAAGGTGGTGTAGATGATGGGATTTACAGCACTATTCACGTAGCCCAGCCAAGTGAAAGCGTTATACATCTCAGCAGGAACCTTGCATTTTGTGCAGTGGGTGTTCAAGATATGCGTAATGAAAAATGGCAGCCAGCATATGATGAATACACCTGAGAAGATAAAAGAAAGAATGGGAGCATTAGAAAAAAAGATAGGAGAAGAAGCAGGCTCTCATTTTTGACATCCAAATACAGGTGGAGTTGGACTCTAAAATACAAGTCTTCAGAATGATTTCTTTTCATTGCATCACTTGTTTTTAAGGCCTTACCAAAAAAAAGGAAACATTGAGATTGAAATAAAGACATGTGTAGTAGCAGCCAAGAACCCAAAGATGCTTGGGGCTTGTGCTAAAGAAAAATAGTTTTCGATATTGTACATTAGAGGATTACACGGTGGTTAACTAGAAGAAAAACAAATATTTAGTCTAGATGAGTTTAAACAGAATCCTCTACTGGCTCAATGTTTCAAACACTGCATGTTGTTTTGCACGTGCAAAGTTGATAAAATAGTTATTTGATTGTGGAAAAGCTTCTTTTCGCACAGCATCAGTTCCACTTTGATGTGCATACACACATTAAACAGCATTTTGTTCAACTTTAATGTCACTTATTAAAAATAATTTACACCAAATGTGAATGTTAAAAACATACTGAACTAGCTTACCGAGGACAATGGCTAACATCTGAGTGGCCTTTTTCTCCTTCTGCTGGGAAATCTTCCTCTTGCTCATGGTTTTCACAGAGCTCTGAGTCTTGCCGTTAGGTAAGGCCTGCGTCTGGAAGGCTTTGGTCACAACAGGTGCTGGATCCCCCAGGGCCTCCTTTGAAGGATCTCCGTTCTTTTCTGCTTTCTGGCCATCCTCAGGGGGTGTGGGAGGTGTGGAGGTGGGACTGGCGTCGGCCTTGTTGAGCATCAGTTGCTGATGGCTTGTGGCTGGAGTGTCTCCGAGAGCACACTGTGGCTGCTGCTTCTGTCTCTGGCTGCTGCCACTGTTGTTCAGCTCATCCAGCTCCAGGTCTTCCCCCTCAATGACTCCATCTTTGATGAATATCTGAGCAAGGTCAGGATGAGCACAGAAACATGGATTCAGGCCATTTTTTATTTATGTTACTGTATAATGGGTGGCATTTAAAATAGCAGGTAATAAAGGGATAATAAACTCTCATGCTTTCAGCCTTTACAGAACAAAAAAAGTGCACACACCACTTTCTTTTTGTTGACTGGAAAACTCCCGTTAGATTTAACAATCATGGTGCACAACCTCACATCCTCTGGATGAGTGCACTTATCCTGGAATGAAAGAAGCTGCGTCAGGCAAGGAGAGGGTACAGTGTGAAAGCACAACTGACAAAAAGGCTGTCTAAGCACAGGTAGCCTACCGGGTCAAATGAGGCCTCAAGGAGCTTTGCTACAGAAAGGCTGTTAGGCAAGAATCTGATCTGCAGTTTCAGCTGCAGCTGCAAGTCCATTGACCTGACAGTGTAATACATTGTATGAGGTAATACCACCAAGATGATGCAAACTTGTCCCACAAAGTGAAATTTGGTACAAATTATGTTAGTTTATAAAGATTATGTACATAATCTGTCAGTATTCTGCCATGTAATGACATCACAGATCATGAAATTGTGCAATAATGTGCAGTATTTATCCTTTTAAACTCCCATGTCAGCTATAAAAGTTCTCACTGACCCTATTCCATTACAAAGACACACACACACACACACACACACACACACACACACACACACACACACACACTTATTCACACATGCAGAAACCACATGGTGAAGCCATGCATGAACATGAGTAGCATAGTTCACTGGATCAAAAGCATTACTTGGCTTCCTGTGCAGAGCCCATGGAGTTGCAATGTGTCACAAAAATCAATAAGCAGAAAAGCAAAAGGTCGCTTGAGGGCCATCGTAATTAAAGTTGTATGATGGCTTTCAACAGCAAACATGAACAGTAAATCTAACATTATGATTAAAATTGTTGTCATAAATTGAGCCACTTATAGAGTATATGATTTACATATGGAGAACACTTAAAATGCCTTAGGTGTAACTGAACCTTGCCCTTTCAAACTCTGTATATTATCGACTCTTTTTCCAAAGAAAATCAATTCTCTTCTTGTCTGGGTTTTCCACTTTGTGGTATGTTGTTATGTAATATATACCTGTATATAAAACCATCAAGTGTAATGAGGTTTAGAAAATGATTGACCTCAGTTTCATAAAGAAACAACTGAACGCAAAGGGCACAGCGTTCTTATCTTACATTGGTGGAAAAGACGTCATAATAAAATGTTGGAAAAAATAAAGACAGCATAATAAAATAAAGATCTCATTTCACTTTGAATTTGTAAAAGCGTAAACAGCAGCCATATTGCATGCTCACCCTCAGCGAAGTGGCCACATCAGGGTCGGCAGCCTGACAGACACGCTGCTTTGGCTTTGTGTTAACACGTTTTCTGCGCTTCCTCAGGACCACGGAAATTTGCACATAAACCAGCAGAGTGATGATGAAGGGAACATAGAAGGACACAATGGAAGAGTATACCACGAAGGCTGGATTGGCGATGACACAGAATGACTCATCACGAGTAGCTGTGGAGAGAAGAACAGGGTGAATAAAAGCCTCAGACTGTGTGATTTGTTTCAACTCAAATTAAATAATTAAAAAATAAAGTTTTGTTATATTTCTGTCACCAAGGTCACTGTGATTTTAGTTAATCCACCATGTTCCTATACTCCCCTCATCTGGTGGTCATCCATTCTATTTCTTTCCTCCCTCCTCTTCACCAAGACCATTGCAATCCTTTTTATTCCAACTGACCTTACAAAAAAACTGCCTTATAGCCAATCCAGGAGGCTGCCATAGAGCTTCTATCTACTGCCAAATGTACAGATCATATCAGTTTTAAACTGCCTGCCCTGGTTGCTTTTTAATTTTAGATGTTACCGATTTACTTTTAAAGCCAGCCAAATTCGCCCAGAGCAACATCACTGTAATTTTTTCGACTTCCTTCACACCAGAGACAGACACGCACGCACGCACACACACTGAGGTGACAGTGTTTGGACAGAGCTGTCCATTTCTGGACTCAGAGTGGAGCAAGTAAACTTCAGACCCTAAGGCAGCTCCAGATTAGACAAAAACTGTTGCCACACAGGCTCAGATAACAACTGAGTCGTCATGGATACTGTCAATGTCACCGTAATTGTGTAGTACACGTTAACAACTTGCTATCTTCACACTTCAGGGTGTCAGGAGGTAGAGCGGGCTGTCCACTGAAGGGGCAACTTGGTTTTACATTTGAAATTTGGTCTACATGTCAGGATGAGTACTACTCAGCCTGTGAGAACAGTGGTGTTTCTTCTGTAGCTCTGGAGGGAATTTCCCAAAGTCTGAATAATCCTGTTAAATAATAATTAAAAAAAAACACCTCCATTACAAGCTACAAGAAATGTAGCATTCAGTGTCTTTAGACCTTTACCCTTATAAAAAGAGTAAAAATCAGGATATCAGAGCCTTTTGACAGTTATTTCTTTTATCCGTCTCTGGCAAGCTCCCCCCAATTTTACGGAAGTTACACACTAAATATCCCTTTGATTCCCTATTCACATATTGATATTTCCCTGTAGATGTCACTGAGCTGCAATTCAGATGGCATGCACACGAGCTTGTGACAGCGTGTGCGTTGGTAATTGAAAGGCACATTGTGAAAGAAAAATTTAAACACTTCTGTGTATTTTATTACCATTTCTCACTGGGTTCACTAAAAAATATAATACCTTTTTTATGCACTCAGTATATACATTTCTCTCAAATTTTGGTCACAATGTTAAAATCAGTGTAAGTAAACACTCCTCCTTTTCCGAGATAATCCATCCACCTGACAGGTTTGCCATATGAATATGTTGATTAAACAACATCGTTACTGATGACCATGAATTGAACGTCCATTTCACTACCATATGATTCCTCCAATGTTGTTTCCCTTAATATGGAACATTCAAGCGGCCTTAAAACCGCACAAGTAGGTTACAACAACAAACTACTTTCGGATCAAGACCCTAGTGAGGAAGATGAGCATGCAGATAAGCTTTCTTGAGATGGTTTCTAATGGTTTGTGCCGAAATTCTTTGGATTTTCAAACCAATAGTTGCATCAGCTGTTCAGGTGGCTGGTTTCAGACACTTGCGGGAGACGATGCTGGATATGTGGTGTTTGCAGTTGTGAAGCCAGTTGGATGTGCTACCAATGCAGCAATGATGCTGTTTGACCAGCATCTTGATATGCCACACCTGTAAGGTGGATGGATTATCTTGGAAAAGAGAGGTGCTCTGTGACCAAATTTGAGAGAAATATATCTACCCGGTGTATGAAAAAAGTCTTAAGCCTATGAAAAATGAAAAACAAATATGTTATAAATGTTTAAATTTGTGCTCTCACGGCAAAAGTTTCTCACACAAGCCAGGAGGGAAGGAGAGTTGAACACAGCTTCACGTGTAGAAATGTTAGCCACAATCTGTATCTGATCAACAGACCTCTGTGCTCCTTAATAGTGCTACAAACTTTCAATCCCTTGGTAAGAAATTGTAGAAATATTTTTAATATAATTTGTTATAACTTAAAAAGCAGTCGTGCAGCTCACAAATGCAAATGGCTGAGTACTGGCTGAGTCAACAATACATCAAGGCACTAGAAGGATGAGTGGAGCTTCAAACAGATAGGAACTTAGCCACAGGAGCTGGTCAACAACACGAAGACTAATCAGAACCTGCTTTTAGTGTAATTCTCCGTTAAAGCCTCTGTTCTGAAAGCAACCCAAAAGGCTGTGGCTCACAAAATACATGTCAGTCTAATGTAATAATTTACTGTAATGCTTAGCTTCTAGTCACTGTTGCAACACAATGCTGCAGAGTATGCAGTATTGTAAATGGAAACACTGTCATTCTTCTTAAGTGCAATGTTCATGCAAATATGGTCAAGCATATAAAAGATACATCAGCTATCTCCACAATATAAATGTTTCTTCAATGTACTGCAGATGCTGTGCTATGTACTGTGCAGTGGTTGCACTCATGAATAATAACGTGCCACTAGTGCTCCACTAATGTAGTCACCCGCCATGACAAAACATTCACAGTATGGATCGTAGTCTTTCTTACCTGTGTTATTTAGACCAAACAATAGGGGACAGGATATGGCGAAAGACAGTACCCACACCACCGAGATCATTACTGTGACCCGTCTCCTGGAACTGTAGCGAGTATTGTACAGCATTGGCATTGCAACTGCTGTGTAACTGCAAGAGGTGTAGAAAAAATAGCCTATTTAATTTAAATGTATGAAAAATGCATGACACTTTTTTACAAGACAACAGGGAAGGTACGCAGAAAAACAACAACATTTGTATGGTTTCAATTAATGCATTTTCCATTTAATGATCTGCAGTTAATTTATCCCCTTTCTGTTATTAGTTCTCTTTATTCATCAATGGGTTTTAGCTCAAAAGAGGGCCGAGAACATGAAGCACACAAGTGGTAAAACCAGGAGATCTTGCCTGTCATCTTTGATCAGATCCCTTTTGATGTTGGACTGGTGCTTTGGAAGCAGCCATGTGCAGCAAGCTACAGTTTACATGAACAGGAGAAACTAAACGGTTGGTTCTGTTTTTCTCCCACTAAGGACCTTATAATTTAACCTTGCTACACTGGTTGACCTTATTAGTGAGCTTGCTATAATCACCAGGAAATGCACAGCTTTTTACAGCATCTCATAGCATTGATTTTGTGCTATATGGTTGAGAAGACTCTGACATAAAACCAAGTGAGTAAGGCTTTTAAGAGACTGTTTTGTTTGGGTTTCTTTATGGAAACACACAAGGACAGTGAGAATAAATCTGAGGTAATTGTATTATGCCATGTATGTATGTATTGTTGGACACACCATGCCATGGTCTTGGGTAAAAGAAGCCTTGAGTAAGGAAATACCTCTCAGATTAGCCCAGGAATTTTAATGCACAGTGTTGGTGCAAGGCCAAAAGAAACAGGTATTTCCAGAACATGACTGGCAGATACATTTTTTCATGTACCTGCTCTTGTATCACAGTTCTTGGGCTGGATATATACATAGCTTCACAGAGATAGCGCAGCTGAGGTTAAGAAATTATAAGGCATAGAAAAAAATATATCAGTTTGAAATAAAAGTGAGCTTGCACTTCCCGTGAAGAGGACAACTTAAAACAAAGGTGGTGTTTGTTACTTTGTTGACTTTAATTGGTAGGAACACACCTCCACCCTCTCTAAGATCACATCATTCAGTTTTGTCTCCTTTAATTTCATACAGAGGTTTCATTAAACAATCCTGTTGCCAGTTTAATGCTATTACGCTGATGCATAGTTGGCGGCAGTAACTTGTAAAGACATGTAAGAATGTGCCAACAAAGGCAGAGAAGAAAAACACTGTGAGAAGGATCTAAACATTAAAATCAGAATCAGCCTATTTGGTATGGTTTATCAAAACTGACTTAAGTCTAAAATGCTGTAATACTCCTTTTTTCACCGAATTAACTTTGGTTTTTGGTGTCATCTAGATAGCCAGCCTGCTTTGTCAGCAGTTTTGAACCAAACTATCATATCTATAAATATTCTTTATTTAAACAGGTAAAAGATTCATTGAGATTTAAAATCTTTTTCCAAGAGCAACCTGCCCAAGAGGGCAGCATGAAACACTGTATCAACCATCAATACATGCAGACAAATAAAACTATCACACATTACAAAAGCAAGCACAGCTTCCAGTTAAAATGCAACACAGAACAATCAAATCGAGATGTGTCATCAATGGTGTTGCACAATGCACAATGGAGGTGAACAGCAGTAACGAGATAGAAGGTCATATTAACTATGAGCTGTTATTAGATATTTGTTGTTATCCACAAAACAAGCATTGAACAACTATTAATGATAGAGGAAGACAAAGAAGATTATTACTTGCAAATCTCCTTACTCTCCTAGAAAAAGACACGCCCATTGATGTCAACCTGCTATTATTTGAATCCAGCTGGGAACCATCTCTTACAGTTCAGAGCCAATTCATTTTTGGTTTAACTTCTCTGAATGGTTCAATATTAGATGCACAGACCCAAAACAGAACCCATTCCATGTTGATCACGTTGCTCTCATGCAGGAAACATTTTCCAACAGTAAGTAATGCACTGAATTTCATACATATCCGATGTAATGATCAGCTTGTAGTTCATGAATAACTCACTTATTTTGGAAGGCTGGGATCATGTGACCAATGTGCTGATGGGAACACAGGATGCTCCCAAGGAGACTGGTGTTTCTGAACCTTGTGAACTTTGAGTGACCTTTGAGTAATTTAAGGTACGCCATCACCATGTGGCTTGTCATAAGTCTAACCAGAGTAGCTTTACATTACCTAACTTTCAGTTAAGAACATAACGTCCTTTGTGGGCCACTAATTCATTGGTTATCATAAAAAGTGTTGTATGAAAATGTGTGATGGTGGGAGGTGGTATCAGCGTACTTACACACAGCTCCAAGAACAATTACAGGAAGAGAGGTAGATGGTGTCTATTAACTCAGCTTTGTGAATGATTTATAAGGAAGGAAATGCATCCAACACTTTTGTTGAGCCTCAAGAATACACACAGTGTATTTTTGCTCTCTAAAGACACATCTACATACACATGAAAGTATCTTAATGCGATTAAAAACAATTATCTACGCTAGATTAATGGTTAATTGTTACCAATAGTTAAAAAAAAGAGATCTTTCCTCTCAGATGTCTCGATCACATCAGCCATAAATAGCAGCAGGAATGGTGTATACATTACAACTGCAGTTCCTAATTAAAGAAAAGTGCAGGTTTGCATGCCATATCAAGTGCTGCCACCCCATAGGAAAAATCTATCAACCAAATTCATTGAAGGGTTGCCAATCAATCACATAAATATACCTGTAAGTTGTGCGATCATTTAAATGACAAATTGTGTCTCATCTAATCATGTGACATGCTACCAAGCTCTAGTACACAGATGTCTACGCTTTTTGCACACTAAATGTTAAGATACCCTAAACAGATGCAGAGGTTTTATGCTCAAATCACTGGAGATGTAGGAGGAACTCACAGTCCATCTTTTTCTTGGCGCAAAACTCCAAACTCATTTTGTCAGGATTACCATCATCATATTTTATGTCACATTAATGGGATTATCATAAAGAGCTGGTATTTTATGTCATTATGTTAAAAGTTTAAACAGATTTTAGTTTTTCTCACATTATGAAAATATTTCATATATGACTAACTGCATTTAAGTCCCAAATGAAATGAAAAAACATTTTTAATCGTGTGTCCCTGTTTTAACTGATCATGTATCTCTTGTTATATGCAAAATAGATGTCCAAAAAAACCCCAAAAAACAGTATTAGAGTATTTTTAAAACCAAACATCAAAGTTTGTGGGCCGCGGTAGTTAACATTGACAGAGCAAAACGGGGAGATAGGAAGCGATGTGTTTTTGGGGGTCAGTGGGCAAAACCTTTGATAACATTTCAAAAACAATGCGGTGGAGGTCTAATTAAATAATCTCTAACTGGTTATCCAAACCTAAATTATGGTGAAGGACTTGTATGTGAAGTCAACAGTCTGCTGTAGCTCCATCTTTCGCTAAACTCTAAGCCTACGCACTTTTTAGTTGTCCAATTAAATGTGAACGATTTGATCTAAATCGATAACATTTACGATAAAATCTAAAATTTTCTAAGTGTACACCACTCAAACATTCCTTATCACTGGGAAATACGTCACTGAAGCTTAAGTTTCTCTGAATTCTGTTTCATGGGGACCAAAATTATTAGCATAAACAAATTAGAAAATGTACATTGCCTTACTACATATCACTAAAGTTTACGGCAAACTGCTCTGACAAGATTTTCTTTGATGAGTGTCCCCTCACTTTTGAGACCTTTGCATGCTAATTTAAGAGGTGAAATTGTGTTTGTTTGTGTGCATGTTTAGTATATATTGTGCATATAGATTTAAGATGTAAGAGGCAGCCAAGCAGAAATTACAAACTTGGTAGAATTCAGAATGAAAATGTGGGAAACATTGTGTCCTTGGTATTCTTCAGACGTCATGTAGAGCAAACTGAGCTCTTACACATTTAATACATATTCTGCTATTCAACATTAAACAATTGCTTCCTACTTTACTTGTACTTCATACGAACAGCTTTCAGTTGTAAAGTGTCTTGTGGCTCATCTTAAATAACAGTCTGTCTTTTGGAAACATAATTTGAACATCATTAAATTACATTTGGCATGTGTATATTCACCTCCTACACAAAAGCAGTTTTGTCTTATGCTTTCTGCTTTTGAAGACAAGTTGCTGATTTCATTGGCCATCTCCCAACTGCTCTTAATGTTTTCATCTTTTCAACAATAGAATAATGATCTAACTTTTTTTTCCTGGCGTGTGGTCACAAAATTTCAAAAGAAACATGTATACATAGGTTAATGAGAACAAAGAACAAAGTATATTTTGTCTGAATCTTTTGATGTACAAATTACAATGTTGCCTGGAACTGTTTACTTAACAAAAGGAAACACATTTTAATTGTGACTTTTCTCTGAACTTTTACAAATCAGCGGGCTCAAACAAGCGAAAACAACTCTTGATACGGTCAAACTCTTCCTTCCAGTGATTCATACTCACAAGTAAGAAGCACATAGACACGTCAGATAAATAATATATATGCTAATTTTGACGCCTTTCTTCTTGGCTTATTACATTAATTTCAAAGACACGAAAACAATAATCTACCATGAGATTATTCAGAGTGCTTCTTAATGAGCTTCCCCTCACATATAAGACCTTTGCATTCTAATTTAAGAGTTTCGTTTGTGTGTGAACACACATATATATATTATATATATATTTTGCATATATATTTAAGATGTAAAATGCAGCCAAGCAGAAAATCAAATAAAATTATAAACTTGACAGAATTCAGAATGAAAATGTAGGAAACATTATGTTGTTGGTATTCTTCAGACATCATGTGGAGCAAACTGAGCTCTTACACATTTAATACATATACTGCTCTTCATTGTCAAACAATTGCTTCCTACAGTTCATTATTGAAAGCTTTACTTGTACTTCATGTGAACAACATTTTGCTGTAACCACAGCAGTTTGTGATCTACTTTATAGAAACACCATCATTAACGAATGAGTCCTCATGTCAGTCACACAGCTAAATGCGTGAGTTTATTTTTGAATGAGGCATTAATGAATCCAGGGGAAAGGGGTCTTGTGACAAAACAGGTGCTGTCATGAGCTGGTGTTTTAAACAGCACTTTATTCATTTGTGTATGTATTTATCCCTAATTATTATCTTTATATTGACAAATCAAAATTATCAAATTATAAACTCACTGAGAATGATCAGTCAGCTTTGAAGTTCCCCGCAGCTCTAAAAAGCATTTCAGCATTTTAATTGTTGCTCATTGTTTGGTTTTAACAGCAACATTATTGTTTTGATTCACTCTCACCGCTTTCTTTGCACAGTTTTTCAGCAGAAGCATAGCCACTGTACACTACCTCCTCAGTATCAAACTGTAGACAGAGGCAGGAAGCAATTTGCTTGTGAGCGTAGTGGAGCATTTCACAGCTATATAGCCAGAAATTTTTACTTCGGGTGTTGATAGAAACCAAGAAAAGAGCTAAAAAAGTGGAGTGCATTTTGGACTTCAGAGACATAGTTATATTAATATTTTAGTATTAATCTAATGTTGCTCCATATCAATATGTAAATATGCCAGTGTTCCCTATGCATTCAAGATATAAACTCAAAAGATGCAAATTTGTTACTATTGTGTTTTCAGCCTATTTTTCTGCTTGCACCCTATTCTTATGAAAAATGTATTTATAAATATTTTCTTACATCAAGTAAAGTTGGGATGCACTGATGTCCTTTATAAATATTACCCTTCTCTCATTATTTAAGTGTGACTTAACACCAGGCTGAAAAGTAGTGTTTCACTGCCCTCTCTGGTTAAAAGTTTCAAGTCTGTTGCATGTCTGATCATATCCAGCACTACCAGTGGATGCGGATGGGGCCAGAGGAGCAGTGTGTGCTCTGTGGAACTGGAAACCACACCCAACTGTGATAGCAAAGTGTACCGATCACACCCTGAGGACAGGTCTAGTCAAACCACTGGAGATTAGCGAAAAATGATTTTCACCTGCCATTAATTTACTCTGTAAAATAATTTGGTCATTTCTTTTAGCTTTTACCAAACTGATGCTTTTTCTATGGATAAGGTGCTTTTCATATTTTCACATTTACTTGTGTTTTCAGTGTTTTCACTGTTTTACTTTTATTATTATTATAGTTGGATAAAATGGAAGGAAGATGAAAAATTAATGGCATTTTACATGTTATTACTTCTCTTTAAGTTAATTATTATTGCATATATCGTATTTTAAGTGTTTGCCTTTGGTTAGTATGATAATATTATATTTACACAAAAATATATATATAAAAGGCCTGACATTTTGATGTTCCTTGTGTTAATGTTCTGTTAAAAAATTAAAAGTAAGATTAGATGTGTTACAGATAAATCTGGCCAGACATAGTTAAAAACTGCTTTTGTTTTTTTTTTTTGTTATTTTCTTTTTTAACCCGGAGACCTAAACTGAATAAAACCTTCCATTCTCTCCATTTTTCACTAATAAATATAGTTGCCGTTCCCAGCTTTTCCTCATTTCAGGTTTTCACTGTCGCAAGATGTGTTTATTTTTAAAGTATGCACTTTTGTTTTATGTATGCCTTTAGATTAATTACTGGATATGTGATCATTATTTTGTTCCTGTGATTTTCCCACTTCTGTGATTGGTTGTTGAAGTCTAAACATACTGCTTAATTTTATTGTTTGTGTTATGTACTGTAGAACTTGACAGTGCTCTAGGACTGAAATGTAACTGCTTCTTTAATTTATTCTGACAGTGAGCAGGAGTCCACAACTTTGCATTTCCATTTCATTCTCCCAAGAATCTGTCTTTACAGGTGGTTATCAGATTATGCACACATTCTTAGAAATTGCTGCATTTTGAGATATTCACATTGATAACTCTGGAACATCTGGCGGCCATTAGTTATGAGGTGTATAAACACATCCATGTAAATAAACATGAAATGGAGCTGTTGCGTGGTGTGCATGGTGTGAAATCCATGTTTGTAAAAGGCATTTAGTCTGTATATAGACATGTGGGCTCTGATGGTCATGCACTTAAAGATTTCCATTAAAAATCCACGCAGGAAGTGTCACATGTAAGCCTAAACAATCTGTGCAGTGGCTAACTCACCGATCAATGCTGATGGCACAGAGATTGAGGATGCTGGCTGTACACATCATCACATCCAGGGTGACAAAGATGTCACAGTGGATCTTGCTGAAGCGCCACTCTCCCACTACCTAGAAGAGAAAAACATGAACAAACGGTGGTTTACAGAAACAGTCAACAGAACAAAGCCACTGCAGTTGCCCAGAAAAGGCAGCACCTTGGCAGAAATAATGTGTTTTACTTCTGCAACAAAAGCAATCCTGACAGTCAAGCCTCCTTGGATGTTTTTTCTTCTTCATATTATTTTTGAGACAGGAAAAGGGAAGCAAAACTGAACAATAGAAGGAATGAAGACTGAGATTATAATGAATGAGCATGAAAGAAAATCTGAATGCTGTGAGTGGGCTCTGATCGGTAACAGACTGAACAGCCGTGAGCTTTCTCATTGAAAGTTATAAATTGCAGGTGAAAAACAGCACACATTTTACATCATACACATAATCTAAATGGTCTGTTATATTCATGATATCAAATGAATCTTACTCCTGACATGATGGAAATTTACCAATTGAAAGTGATGATTGTTTAGTGACTTCATGACACCTTTTCTGGGAATTAAAGTGATATTTTGCCAAAAGGTAACCAGTTTTGTATCATAACAATGTATGTAGGATGTGTGAATGAACTGCGGTAAACTTTCCTCTGTCTCTACGTACCTCATACCCTCATGGCAAAACTCCACTGCATGCTGCAAAATGTGACATCTGTTGGAGTTTGAATGGCTTCAACTCCAGGCTACACTTCCACATTTTTGTACTGCCTGCCACCCATGCTGCCACTGTGGACAGACTGAATCCAAATGTTTGCCCTCTAGACTTGCGGACTAAGCCCTCGCAGACATCAGTTATACATTCTGTGACGTGTTCTCTGTTATCACCTGAAGTCTGCCAGGACAAAGCCTCTGAACAAAATGATATTGATGATAACACTTTTCTATACACCACCAACAACATAGGCTATGCATAATTTTCATGATGTGATGAATGATGAATATTTTTTGGTGCCTAAATTATTCAATTATTGTTTAGACATAGTAATTCATTATATGTTTTTTTTTGTTTCTTTTAGGTCTAAAAGTCAGGTGAAGTCTGCCCTCGCTGGAAGTCTGCAGATTGTCTGCTTCAGGCCCCTTGTGGACTTGATGAATTGTAAATTTGGACAGCCCTCAGCAATCGTAGACTTCCTCTGAGTGTGCCGGCAATGTCTGCGAGTCTGCAAGTGTATTCTCGAGATTTAGATTCAACCAAAGAGTATAGAAGTGGACCAAGAGACAGACCTGTCCCTCTAACTCTACCTCTCACAAACTCCAACCAATCTCTGATCAAACATTAACACTTGGCAGTGCTAATCGAACAGAAACCCAGATGATGTTACTGCACTGCCTATTTCTCTTCTAAAATGCCTTCAGAAACATATTTCAGTGCACTGTTTAGCTGTAGCAAGATGTTGTAAACAGAAGGTGGGCGCCATACTGCTTCCAGCATAGTGAAAACGGAGGTTGAAGAACTGAGATCAAACAGTAAGCTGTGATGATCAAATAAAACCAAGATTCTGTTACTACGGTGCATACTTCTCACGTCAAATGTTTTCAGAGGCACGTTTTAGCTTACTGTTAAACTGTAACACCAGATTGTTTGTTATAAGATTGCCCCCATTGTGTCAAACAGATTTTTTTGCATGACTTCACTCACCAGTGAGAGCATTTATTGGTCTGGTGTCGCGCATATCTTTCTGATAGTCGTAGGTTTTCTACCTCTTAGGAAAAGTGAATGCCATAGCCCTTTTTCCTCTGTTTTCTCTGGTCATGTAGCACCAATTTCAAAAGTATTTGCATCTGTCTACTGCAGAGACAGCCTAGTTTTATGAGAAAAAAAAAAACATCTTTCCAGCGTGACTTTTAACACTACAGATTATAGCAAAGCCATATGGGAAGGCTCAGTGTTAGCAAAATCATTACTTTACCATGCCTCCTCGTCTGCCCCTGAAGGCTTTCAATCAAATACATGATTTAAACCTATTTGTATTAATTCCTTGGTTGTCCCCTGTTACATGGTCAAACCCCAAGATGAATCTAACATAATCAGTGATACTCTGACAGGGCTAAGCCACCCACCTCGCCTGACACTACATCCTTCCTGCTTCCTCCCACGGCTCTGAAAAGGCTAAGAGAGTCAGGTGGTGGAGGGGTGGGGGGCAACTCCTACCTCTTAGTGGTGGATTAATCTTTGTCCCTTGGCCATGTCTTCCTAAAGTCAAATGGTAGCTTAAAGAGCCGTATGTTGTTGCTGGTGTTCACAACCCTAGTGGCAATTGCAGGATGATCTGACAGCCTAATGAGCACCCTCATCCCCAACACAACTCCTCCTCTCTTCTACTTTTGCATTTTTCCAACCTTTTGCTTCTGACATTTATCTTCTTAGTATCTCTTCATTATGCTCTGTTTTTCTCTCTCCCTACTGTCACTCAATTTCTTGTTCTTGATCTTTACATGACCATCTACAGGTTACTTCTCTCACCAGCTCCACCAACACAACCATGTTTTTTTTTAACCTCCTCATCAGTGTTGCTGCCTGTAACAAATTTAAAAAGCCCACAACAGCTGACAACCATTGCAGGCCCTGATGGCTGCAACACATCTATTCCTATCAGTGTGGGGAAACATATTCAGTGGATATTACATAGCTTGTCTCAGGCAATGAAAAAACTAAACTAAAACACAATAATTATTACAAAATTTTGTCTTACACCACACACACATACAAATACTTTTCCAACTTCATTTACACTGTGCATATGTGCATAGCAAATCAATTAATTCAGAATGTATCAGCATTATGAATTAATTTACAAAGGAAAGGTGTTGGGTAAATTGAAAATCCAGTAATGGGGGCTAGGGAACTGAGAAAATGGTTAGAAAGTGCAATTTGGGATGTCACTTAAAATTAGGGTGAAATGAAACTGCCGTCTTGCATCTAAAACTTGTCTGCATTATGGCGTTCACACAGTGGCCCTGAGAGCTCAACGCACTGCAAATGAAAAAACGTATTCCCATGTGCCACATTTAGAAAATATCGGACCAACTTAAACTGTTTTAGGACGACACTGAAAAAGGATGCACATGGCTGTGACATGCTTTTTGTCATGGTTCTTGTCTAATGAAGTTACTGAAGTCGGCTATCTGATATTATAATAATGAGCAAAAGGTTAACACTGTAAACAGCAGATATCTGCAATAATATGTGTATCATCCAATTACAGTGTTTAAATAAGCCAAAAACCTAGAGCTAAAAAGTTAAAACCCTAATGACAGATAGCCAACACTGGACAAAAAGGACCTGTATCTGAAAAGATCCAACAGTATACAAGTTTTTGGATCTGTCACATATCCATAACACTTTCAGAGAGTATCCTGGAAGATATGATCCATAGCAGATCCATAAATAAGATGTTTTCTGCATATGATATCTGTGACATATCCATTAGGATCCCATAGTTGTATATTAGACGGCAAGTCAATGGATGGTATCATTGCCTCCGTGAAACAGGTGCCCTGTTATTATCAGTAGTCTCAGTCAGGTCAATTACTTCCCCCTAGCTAGTGCATAACTCATGGTAATCTATGTAGTTTGTCTTTTAACAGTAAGGGCTATTTGTCAGATAGTTGCATGACTGTGTCATTTACATCAGATTCTACTTTTTTTATGCTGATTTTGGTGTCAGTGTTTGTCGTAAAATTAAACTAAATTACCTTTTTTCCTGTTCACACGTGTGGCCCACAGTCACATAAGTAAAATAACGTTTGAATGATTTCCTGAACCGGTGCAATTTTTTTCATACCACACATCGCATGTCGCTATTTCAGCACCAGGCTCTGTGCACTACAGTGCAGCCCGTGTCCGTCTCTGTCATTCACTCCCATTCTCAACATGGATAAAAGTATAATCAGCATTCTTCTGACGAGGGTAGATTATATATTTGGACATTTTGATACTGTCAGCCTGATATTGTGAAAAAAAAAAAAAAAAAAAAAAAAACAGATTATCAAAATAATCTGGCAGGCCAGATATTATTGCTGGAGGGCCAATGTTGGCCCATGGGCCGGTTGCCAACCACTGATTTATTTATTCACACAATTGAAAAAAAAGCTAGAAATTAAACTGGGCTTATAGTAATACCACAGAGAAGGGAATACAATAAATTACAAGTAATACAATAAATTACAATACTCTGATACTTGGTCCTAATTTAGCCAAAAAAAAAAAAAAAAGTTGAAATTTAGTCTGTTTTTGACCTAATTCAGCCCACAAAAATAGACATTAAAAAATGGGCTGTGTTTGGACTTTGGTCTCATACAGCAAATGTGGGAGTTTTCTGAACATTTTTATTGCTGTTTAAATACTTAAATATACAATATAAATATACACACTGCTTATAGACATTCTTTGGATGACCACTAAAGCCCCTTTGAGGTTAATTCCATTGTTATACATTTATATCCAGATGTGTGTTTGTGCGTTTTTACTGGAACAAATGTAATGCCCAGTAACGCAGACTGACCCCGCCTACTGCGCATGTCAGTGAGAGAGGGCTAGCATCATGCGCATAGACCCCCAGATTTTGAATGTCCCGACCGTTAACATTCTGGAACTTACTGTCCTTCTAATTCGGTGAGTATTTCAGAAATCTTCCAACATTTTGGATGTCATTATTGCGTTTAAAAATGGCAGTTTTTATTTCTTTAAGATGTATTACTGATGTATTTGAAGCTATAATGTTTTACTGAGGTAAAAAATGTTTCTCTGTGATTGGAAAACTAGTATATTTCGGACAATTTGAAACTGTTTTTAGTCAGTCTCAAGTACCACTGACATTTGCGTGATGCCGTGCTGCGTCATGGTTAAGCTTATGGTAGATAGCTAGTTACGGAGCTAATGTAACTTTAGAGTAGCATTAGCTAATGGTGGAAATAAAGGAGGGAACTCTCTCCAAAAAGTGAGTTTCGCCCGGGAGCGTCCCCCTCAGCTGGCGGTGAGAGCTTCTTCTCACTTGTTGGTTAAACTATAGACTGTAAATAAAGATGGACGACGCGCCCCCAATTATAATAATTCCATGACTTACCGCTGCTATGCTGAAGTGAGGTTAAAATATCCCGGATACGAGCGTTGCCAT
The DNA here is from genome assembly GCF_026936395.1 of Plectropomus leopardus. Taxonomy (NCBI): domain Eukaryota; kingdom Metazoa; phylum Chordata; class Actinopteri; order Perciformes; family Serranidae; genus Plectropomus; species Plectropomus leopardus. The sequence goes on along the minus strand of NC_142181.1, from coordinate 19,181,303 downwards.
CTTGCGAAGGTTATTGGGAGTCTTGCGTCGGCGCAGTAACGTTATCCGCGGTGGGAGAGTTCCCGCCCAAACACCCGTCCGACCAATCGTGAGCAGCTCCATTGAATATGAGCGCACGGATTGGCTATCACAGCTGTCAATCATGGCGGATAAACGTCAATTTGTATAATTTAATAACCCATTAAAACCGAACTTATTATAAAAACACACGCTTGAAAAAACATCAGGGTGATGAGAACTACCTCCAATGACAGAAATCATCTTTGTGGAAAATGTATTTTGCGTGTACTTTGAGTTTTTGTTCGGCCTATAAACATTCACTAACATGGAGGGGCGGGTCTTAGGACAGGTACTGCAGTCAGACACCAGGGGGCGATTGATATTGAATAACCTCACTTAGGGGGAGCTGTCATGTTGTCCATATTTATATAGGGTTAACCTCACAAGCCATAACCTAAAAAGTTGTTTGTGAACTTAATATTTACCTTAATTTCATTAATAAACTTAAAGAGATCTCATGCGGCACTGTAACATCAAACAGAGATGATTTTGTAATTTTTATGATCATATATTCACTAGGGGTGTTAATCTTTCAGTAACGCACGATTCTTGGGGGTCACAATTCGACTCAAAATCGATTCCCGATTCAAAATATAGGAGATATAATTTCAGGATCTACTCCAGTCTGTTTTGCCAGTGACATATTATGTTATTAAAGCAAAGTGTGTATGTAATTATGAAGGTTTTACTATGTACAACCTTTTTGTAGTAGAAAACCTTTCTCCCAAGAGTTGGGAATCAGAAAAGTGAAAAATAAACGTTATAATTATTATACTTCAAAAAATGGACACACTTTTCTAAAAAAAAGTCCCAGAATCTGCACCATTACTCCAGCTCATATCTGTCACTGACACTTCAGAGAGGGGCCTGATTCTAGAGATGGCAAATTTGACGCCCAAGATCGAACTGTTTAGAAATGTTTCGTCACTTCTCTTTATAATGACAATCAAGATTCTTATGTGAATTGATTTTTTTCCCCCACCCCCAATATTCACGAAGAAACACTTGGTTTTTAGAAGGTCCTCTACTGTTACCATGCTAGCAAACCAGAATCACTCTCAACATTCATACACTCAATCGTAAATTATAAATTTTTTGATAAAATGGGTGTCAAACTGATGCTAGGGTTTTATGATTTAAGGTTCATCAATTTAATGTAAATGCTACCAAGCCCTTGTTTCCAAATGAAACCTGTCAGTGTAAAGTTAGCTTCTTAACAGTTAGTTAATATTAGGGAATAAGCCTGGTCATGAAGATATTATAAATATTATGTTAAAGAAGCTTTTGCAAATTACATTGCTGGCAAACTAATTCAATAAAATTAGCTAATGGAGATGATTTTGGTGAGCAAGAAGGCTATTAATAAATTAATAACCATAATACCAATAATATCAATACATAAATCAATAAAAGTCTTATAATAAAATAAAAAAATATATACTGAAGACTGACAGAAGAAGAAACCATTAAAAAAACACACATATCAAATCACTGGGTTTTACCAGATAAAATGTTGTAATAGTCTTAAAATCTGATGCTTTTTTTCAAAATTATTTGTGAAAGCAAGAGAGTAATGTGCTGAGTCTAGATCCATCCAGTAAAGACTGAAAGAGGGGTGGGAATCTAACATTTTTTGTTTATGGATAAAGAATTTCTCCATTAAAACCCCCCAAAACAACTAATAACATAAAAATCAAATAATGTCAAATCATCATAATAGATTACATATTTAAGATCATGAGTGATATGAAAATGATTAAAACATGAGAACTTAAATTAGACAAAAATTCATTGTTATTTTGTAAGTACTGAAATTTGACCTTCAGTGTAAATGAGGAAGTAAGCTGCATGGTCACTTAATTAGCTACACCTACAGTCCAGTGCTATCCAATACAACAACCGCTTTGCACAAATTCTGCCTTAAAGGGGAACAAAAGCCATTAAAAAAACAGAAGAAGAAAAAAAAAGATATTATTCAGGAGGCTATATAATATGAAGGAATACTAGAACTTGCTTATGAACGCGCATATTGCCACGGCGTGCCAGGAAAGAATAGTCTTAAAAGGCACTGGATTAATTAATTTAAAAATAAGGCTTTAGTTGGTGTTGAAATGCCTTTAATATATCGTTCCCATACAGTGGCAGCTCACCTGTAACCTGCTCACGGTGGGTCTGGCAGCGGAGGCTACTACCCAAAAATAAGTTATGCAACATGTTTTATGTTTTTTTTTTTTTTTTGTAAAAAAAAAAGTTTTAATTTATTCAATTAATTTTTTAGATATTTATTTTTGTTTTTAGATATTTATTTTTGTTTTTATGTTCAGCTGAGGGGGATACACTGAGTATTTTTTTTTATTGTACATTGTTTTAAATAGACACATTTTGTTTGTTATATCAAGAAATGTTTTATAAGTACTTCTTTATCAGATGTTTCATTTTTAGAGAAAAAAATCAACCTCATTATCAATTGTGAATTTATAATTCTACATTTACTGTGTTACAAATTTAGCATTATATTGTCAGTAAATATGGGTACAACACAGCCATCGCTTATCCAGTGTGAATGCACTCCATGACAAACAGAATTAGGGGAGATAATTTCAACATAACATGAGGTCCCCGGGTAATAATAGTCCTGTGTGAATGGGCCTTATGTCTGTTTTGTTTTTGGCCGCTGTGCTATGACTATCCCTTTATATGTCCTTATTCCTTGTCTTTCTACCAGTCCACACTCCGTAAAATGTTTCACGCTGGACTTCTGGACTCCAACCCAGCACCCTTTGGTTCCCACACCAGACTGAGCTACTGCCGCCAAACTAGATCTACAAATAGTAAGGGCCACTTTAATTTTCTTTAAGTCTGTGTTGTGGTTTTGGTTGGCCGCCATGCCGAGTGATCTGTTTGATTTTTGATCGTGGCCGCCGTGCCATGACTATCCATCTCTCATCTATGTAACTATCCTTTATCTCTGGTTTTACTTCTCTATCTCTATCAGTATTTCGCATCCATCTTTATCTATATATGGCTGTGTGCCCTGACTATCTGCCTATATCTCCTCTCTATCTCTTTTTCTGCTGTGAGATATAAGTGTCATTTACATATTGCCACTTTAGAATTATGAGTTTCTTTATCTGTGTTCTGAGTGGGTTTTGAGATGTTAAGCTTCAAAGTTTTGCATTCCTGATTGCAAAAATTATAAGAATGGTTTTTGTTTTTTAAATAAAAACTCCCAAAATACTTCTAACTTTTCTGAAACACCTCACATAATGTTAAGTTAACATTAAGTAAAAATGGCAGATATAATGCTGAAATGGCGGTTTGTGTTGTGCTATGTTGGTTTGATTATTTGTCACGACTACCTTGCCATAACTATCTGTTGTCTATCTGCTTGGATCTATTAGTTTAGATCTATATGATACAATAATTGTTGAAATTGAATATTACACTCTATTATTATTTATTACACACAGACACACATACAAACGCACACACACGCACACTCAGGACCAGATATGCATTAGTTGCAGAGAGATGTTTGACTGATGGAGCAACACATGCTCAGCTCCAAGCAGTTAGAGCTTAAGTGCCTTGCTCAAGGGCACCATCCTCCAGTTCCCACGCCAAGTCCCTGCAGACTGAGCTATCAACGCCCAGCAAGGTCTACAATAAGTAAGTGCCATTTTTATTTTTCATGTTTGTGTTGTGTTTTTGGTTGGCCACTGTGTTGACCAATCTGTTTGATTATCTGTCATGGCCGCCGTGCCGACATGTCTGTTTGGTTATCTTTAATGGCCGCTGTGCCATGACTATCCCTCTATATATCACCCTACAGTGTCTTTCCCTCATCTGTCCAACTATATCTCTATTCATCTCTATCTCTGGCTCATCTATCTTGGCTCTCACACAAGATAAATAGTGTTTTTATTTTCTTAAAATCTGTCATATGTTTTTGGTTGGCCGCAGTGCCAACTCATCTCTTGGAATTATCTGGTATGGCTGCCATGCCATTACTGTCTGTTATGCTTCTATATATATATTTTTTTTAGCTTGAATCAATATTGATACAATAATTTTATTATTAATCCCTCAATTGAGTAATTCAGTTTTTCACTCTTGTAATCCTTACATTCACAGATACACCAAAAATACACACGTTGGAATATATACATATATGGAATCATATCCGTCGGGTATCAGGTATATTTCTATCTGATATCTGAAACAGGATACGTCAAAGATGCCAGTAATATATGAAAAGATCCGACACATAATTCTTAAGCAGATTACATTGTAGTGTATATCACGGATGGGTATCCTGATTCCAGATTTTTCAGGGTCCAATTTTGTCCGTTTATGTAGACATGTCAAGATAGGATCCAACAAAGATGCAATGTGTAGTCTTGTGGATGTTGTCCACATCTTTGACATATACAAATATATCCAACCTTGGATAGCTCTGGATTTTCCGGTGGTTTGTCCAATGCAACCTTCATAGAGTGTCAAACTCTCAAAGTCTGTGGGTTTTTAGAATGGGTTTTCAGTAAAATGCATTAAATAAGGTCTGTGATTAACACAGGCTAAAGATGTTTAGCCGTTTTGTTCTGCAACATAAAATGTGTCCATATAAACAGAAGTTTTGAACTTTTCAGATTTTACTCCTCTTAAAAAGAGCAGTAAACCTTGGCAGTTGGTGGCTAATTTGGACTACAGTTTTTATCGTCAGTGTCAAATGTCATCACACTGGACACAGAAACTCATTCAACCCACTTGCCTACCTTTACAGCTTTACAGCAACAGTCGCGCTCAAACTTGTAGATATCTGTTTATAATATTTTTCGATTGTGTTTAAACATGTTTTTACAGTTAAGTTGAACAATTCAGGGTGCTGATGTTTAAGTCGTGCGTCCATGATTTAGTTCATTCACAGCTTTTTGCTTCTGATGATTTCATTTACGTTTCAAAACACACAAAAGTGGTGTTCATCTGTGAACATTATCATGCTGAACAAAACATGTTAGTATCAGAAACTTTCAGCTTTCTGGTGATAATTAAAAAGCTCATTCAGAAATCCCAATCCATAATGCATCTGGCCATGGCTACCTCCCGTGCGGAAGCATGAAAAGTGTGATATAATTTACCTTGATTTTAACCAAGCTCTGGACCTTAAGCCATGCATAAATGTCCCTCCATGTGCTCTCTAAATCAGTCATACTTGACAGAAAGTGAAAACAGTGGTAATTAATGCTAATTCAGCATTTAATAATAAAGGGCAAGTTGTATGGCCTGCCCGCACTCTGTGACTAATCTCTCACTAAAGTTCACGCTGATACGTCATTAACAGGAGGAACTTAGTGACGGCCACAGTCTGTGACACTAGGATTAAAAACAAATCAAATGTCTGCACATGAAGAAAAAGGAGTGTACATGCGGTGGGATTGGAGGTTTTTATGTGTGATGGAGCAGCGAAAAACACAATATTGTTACTAAACACTGAGCAAATACTGCTAAGTATTTGTTGTCACTATCCGTAGATGCACATGATTCTTGGTTGTGTCAAGAAGCATGTCGAGAAGAATGTGAAATGAATAAATAAAAATCTCCAAAGTTGTGAGCATCCAAGAACATCTAAGGCCCCCCTCCCTTTCACAACACAAATGCAAATCCATACATTATTTTAAACTGGCTGGTATATACCTCAGAAAATAGTAATCCCATTTATAGCGATAATTTTTTTTTTTCAAGAATTTGTAACGGTCCAACTGCTACTGTCTCAGTTAGCGGTAGAAACTAACACACCAAAATCAGATGAGCACCCCACGCCTAACATATGCTGGATAATCCATTTTGACTTTGAAAAACAGCCATTATTTAGTTCTCAGCACAATCATCTGAAAAGGATTTCACCAAAATTAGTATTACTAACTTGTGGGGGTAAAAAAAAAAGTCTGCATAACAAATAGAGGCACCTCAAAGGTTTACACATGACTGATTGCTTATTCTGTCATGGACAGTGGATTAATGTCGTCTGTGGCTCTGAGTCGGAAAAAAGAACCCATTTGATGTCATCCGTGCTATCTTGCCTGGGCCTAGACACTAAAAACATTTGTTACCTGTGTTACAAACTTTGGGCATGAAGCTTGAAAGATGTGAGTATTTAACAGGCAAAGAGGGTCAAATTTTATTGATTTGCATTATGGGAAATGTAGGATTCTGGAGCTTGACTCTTACCACATACTTAAAGTTAAGATATTTCAACCTCTGTTACTTTGATTTGATTTCTTGTTTTAATCTGAATCTTGTGAGTCTCCTGAATTTATGGAATTACAATACTGAAGCACTGGCATACTCCTTTAATCTGCAGTTTTTTAAGGCTTGACCCTGTCCTCATTATGAGGAAAGTGTCAAAAGTGGATTTCTCTGAAGATTTACAGAAAACTAAATGAAACTAGAAAACAGCTGCCCATTAACTCGTTCCCTGCCAGAGTATTTGTATTAAGTTGCCAGCCAGCACCAGCATGTGAGTTGAAGGTAACCAAACATCAGATATCAGTTTATTTTTTCAACAAAACTGAGCTGAAAACTCAGTTCACCTGAATTCACACTGCGAGCAGCGTCTCCTTCGCCTGTCACACACACACCTGGCGCACGAGGAGAGAGAGGGGAGGTGCTGGCCTGATGAACGCTGACAGTGTTGTTTTGCGGTTATTATGAAGAGTGGACATGGGAATAAATGACAATATATTTCTTCCTTGTTCCCTGATGATCTTAATAAGTTGCTAAATCCGTCTCTTATTGCTTTTTCAATATAACGCCACTGAAATGGTCCGAAAAGCCGAAAGAAGTAATGGCGACAAAGTTCGACCAACACTGCAAAGACTACAGTTCTGTGCATACGTAAAAGGAAATAACTCTCTATAACAGCAGGTGGCGGTAGTCTCAATTTTTCATTCAAAAAGGGAAAGTAGGAGATCGATAGAACGGATTCAAGACAGTGAGCACATTAACATGACAACCAGACCAAACCATATTTACTGTGCGCTAGCAAAAAATAACACAAAAAATTCCAAACCGATTCTGATAAAGAGTTCAATGAATTTAAAAAAATATTTCCTAATATAAAAAAAATTATTTTGACCTCCATCCCTCTTGACTTAAGCTGTTTGTTTGCTTTCTTCATTTCCACTTCTCTTCTTATGCACTGAGCTCAGCTTCCAGTCAAAGCTATTGTGTCCAAAAACATTATATCAAGATATTACACATTAGATTTGATTAAAGATTCAAGGCAGTCACCAAATTTCAAATGTGTTGTCCACCTGTGAAATTAAACACATTTTACACCATCAGAGACTCACTTTTCTGCTATGATATCAACATGAATATTTTATTGAAAAAGTTTTATACTGCAAGTTGGAGCTTTGATATGCGCCCGATTTGAACTCAACTCCTACATCTCCGAAATACTTTGATGTAAAGCCCCTCTGGGTGGACCCAGATGTCCACATCAACAGAGAGAGCAGGTAAATATTCTCATAAAAAACAAACACAGAATGCAGGTTGCATACGTTATAATCAGATTTTAGCCTGATAATTGGTGCCAATGATCCTCAGAAAGTTTTTTTTTTTTTTTTGGTAACATTGCTCACCACTTCTAAAAGTACCACTGTACTGTGTACCAACAAACATACATACATAGAGAGAAGCAGAGACTGTGACATCCTGTGGATATATACACTGTAATTTGATCAGAGAGATCACCATCGTGACTCACTGAGTCGCACAGGAGGGTTGGACCCCCTACACTGTTAAATTGCCTTTCTCTACATCAGACAGCGTGACCTAAAGCCTGATGACCCTGCAACAAAGAAGACAGACAGAAGAAATGAGCAATGACTATGAGATAGAGATGGACTTTTCAGAAATAGCCCACATCCTGCTTGCTATTGATTTCATAGATTGGAGATGATTTTATGCTGGGCTTCTATTTTAGGTTGCGATGGTTAGCAGGCAATGATGTGTCATAACAGCTTTAAAATAAAACAAATCTGCATTATCCCACACAGCAGCAAATGCAAAATGATATATCCCAGAATTAGGAAGAATTATTCATAAAACATCTGACCACTGACTAAAATAGACCGGTCTGACATTTTGATGTTGTCACATAGTGTTGCTACATTAACCACTACAGGACTGATATTTACAATGCTGATGTGAACATATGTGCCATCACCCTTGTTTCACCTTGAGCCTCTGACCTGCTAATATCTGCAGGTGGCTTTCTTGGCTCAAACCCTTTTCATTAGTATTTCTCTGGCACCAGATTTCATATAAATTCCTTCTCTATGCATAATAAGCTTTGCTATTTTTTTAAATGCCCAATACTGTAAATAGTCCACTTTTCATGTCTATTTGTTTTATTATCAAGCAGGTATAATTGCTTTATAAACACTGTGAAAATATCAAAACCCTCAAACCACAGATAAATGCACATAGTCAGTATTCAGAAAATGTGCATTTGAATGAGCCGCCAGGACTTCTGTGAAAATGTGTTGTCACAACTATACTATATAAAGGTAGATGCCAAGAGTTCAGAAACAAGAACAAGAATATGAGACAGGTGCTTAAATGAAGCATGTCAGACAGTCTGAATACAGGTATATTCATCAGCATTGTAACAAAAAGAGCAGACTCAGAAGGATACATGAAACGTAATATTAAGATGCGGAAGTCCACTGATAAGGCTGCAACATGTGATGACTCGCAGAGAATGTGGCGGTGTGAGATAGAACAGTAATCTTCTCGTGATAGTTATACTGTGGGTCTGAAAACCACTTTCTTTTGCTCTAATGGTCTTCCAACGACACAAGATCCAGATAATTATAGGTATAGAGATATGGAGAGCATGTCTGCTGCACATATCGAGTTATTTATACTTCTTCAAGTACGCACAAAGATAATACATGTGTGTAAATGTTGTGTGGGCGTGTGTACATCTCTGCTATCCTACCTCCAAGTAAACAACCCATGGCATAACCAGTGTGGCCACCAGAAGGTCTGCCACAGCCAGGCTGACGATCAGGTAGTTGGTGGTGGTCTGCAGGGCCTTCTCTCTGGACACAGCCATGCACACCAGCACGTTGCCAAAGACGATGACAAAGATAAGCAGAGTAAGTAGCATGGCATAGTAGTTGTAAGGGTGCTTCTGCTCTTGATCTGTTTCGTTGAAGCTCCATGTTCCATTGTCGTTGAAACTGTCATTGTAGGCATACTGGGTAAAGACATCCATTAGCTGTGAGTGATGAAGGCCAAGAATGGGCCCTGTAAAACATGCAGAAACACAAAGACAAAACAGCATGTGAATGTATTTATGTGAACATTTTCAGAAACAGTTCAAGAATAGCTAAAAACACTGCAAGTTTGGGGGATAATATGTATTCCTACAGTATTTGCTATGCATGAGTAATTTGTGTATTAATCTCTTAAACTCTGCTGCACACAGTAATGGGTGCATCTTTATTTCAAATTATAGTGGAGATACCAAATGTGTATAAAATTATGTAGAAGGCATTTACCATCTGATAAAACCATGGCAATTAAACCCGTTGAATAAGCTTAAAGGGAAAAATCAAGATTTAAAGAAGTTAATTTGGGGAACTGGCAGAAATTCAAATGTGTTTTGTAGCTGCTGGCGAGCAGCCTTGTAAATAAAACTCCTCAACAGCCTGAAGTCTGCATTCAGCAGAACATATTGTGAAAGTTAAAGTTATGCATTTCCCTTCAGTGCAGAACATTCTTTCTTTTACAGCTAAAAAATAAGTTTTAATATAGAAATCACCCTTTTAGAATATTGACATGCAGGTAAATGTACTTTTCATTTAATTATTTTTGTAAGAAAAGGTGGTGTGTAAAGGAGGTGATACCCAATAGAGATTACAGAGCAATAACAGGTACCTAGTGAAGTTGGTTTGTATACAAACACAATTGTGTTTACATTCAGTGTTTGGCATCAAAACACACTGTGTGTATCCTTGAGGCCTGGCAAACATGCTGAGTACTTTTCCTTACTCACAAAGTGTACACAAAACATTTTTATGCCAAAGCGCCAGTCACAGCCCTGGTTGGAGGCAATGCGTTTGCAGATGGTCTTTTTGTTCACCCATAGCATTCTTTCAAACGCAACATCTCAAGAATGCTGTAAGGGAATTTCCTCAAATTTGGCACAAATGTATTTGTTTGTTAGAATCCCCATTGGCAAAGCTAATCTTCCCGGGGTCCACATTTAAAAAAAATACATTAAACATCCCAGTACACACAATTTAACACATTTAAAACGTACATGAAACATTATAGCCCACACAAAATAACACATTTAAAACACACATAAAACATGGCCATCAATACAAATGGCAAACACACATACATATAAAATTAATGTATGAGCATAAGGGGTGTGAATCTTTCAGTATTTCATGACTCGATTCGATTTAGATTCTAAATGATTTCCGATTCAAAACTGATTCCTGATTCAAAAAATAGGAGGTGTAATTTCAGGATCTACTCCAGTCTGTTTTGCCAGTGGCATATTATGTTATGAAAGCAAAGTGTGTATGAAATTATGGAGGTTTTATTATGTTCAAGCTTTTTTGTTGTAGAAAACCTTTCTCCCAAGTGCTGGGAATCAGAAAGTGAAAAAATAAACATTGTAATTATATAGTTCAAAAAATGGATACACTTTTCCCAAAAAAGTCCCATCGTTTTTTGGAGTTGTTTGTGTATCCAATTATCTGTGCCATTCTGCAAAGCAGCTCCTATCTGTGATACTGCAGAGGGCCAAATCACACTCCTGACACTTCAGAGAGGGGCCTGATTCTCCTGCCTGCTCTGCCTGCAGTGAACACAGAGTTTACATCCATATGAGGCCCTGCTGCTTGTTAGACTGTCTCCTGATTTACCATTGTCTCATTATTATTATTATAGGGGCTACCAGAGTTTATTCTAATGCACGAGGCACTACCAATAACACAGAGTGATAGATGCAGTAGGATTAGGCCAATCGCAGTTTGCGACAGATGACGTGTGGCATACGTAAGCAGATACAAAGCATCGGATTGTCTTTTGATTGGTGGATAAGACCAAAACAAACCTCTGACCCCTCCATGGAACCATGGAAAACCAATATGGTGTTTAGCATTGATGCTAATCTACTTTTATCATCACATTATGGATAAAATATGGACGGAAGACACCCAATATCAGATCTATCATTATGCATTTATTAAACAAGGTCCAGTAAAAACACCTGAATTCCAAGGCTGGATACTGAGGCTTCTAAAAGTGCTACGATGCATCGGAGTCATCCCTCTGCACGGCACAGCCAGCAGCTTTCACTGGCGAAAAAAGTAAGGCGATTTGACAAACGGTCTCAAAACTATTAAGACTTTTCTAAATGATAAAAAATTAGAGGGTTAAGAATAGACTATATTTAGTAAATATAGTCTGTAATCAATGTTTAGGATTTTTTAATCGATTCGAATCGTTAAAAACGAGAATCGCGATTCTTATGTGAATTGATTTTTTCCCTCACCCCTAATGAGCCTATGTGTATCTGTATGTATGAATGGAATACATCAATAGCTTATCATAGATCACAGCGAAAACTAAAAGTCCTTAAATTTTGAAGCATTTTACAAATATGATGTTCCATAGTGTGTGTATAAGCTTTTTAAATATTGGTTTCTGTGTTAATTCGGTCAGTAACGGTAAAGTATGCCACCAATGTCTACTTTGTAAATATGACACAAATGTCTAAGAGGATAAAATAATGACTTGATGACATTTTATATCCAAAGGATCAAAGGTCAACATCAGTGTGACATCATGGTGTCCTGCAAAAACACCTTTCTGGTCACTTCAGTGTCATAACTTGAGAACAGAGGGAGAGAAATTTGGTCAGATACTGAATAAGTGACACTAATCTTGGATGTCCACCTTGAAGCTGTGCTGACTCTATAGATGTGCTGTGCAAAATAGCTATTAAAAAAATGTTAAGCATCCATGTTTTAGAACTGATAGCTTCCCTGCCACAACATCCATATTTAAAGTATTGTCAACTGTCATGGCTGCATGTGAGTCTGGACAGACATGGATGTAAGCTGTGACTGCAACTTGAGCGGTTCATGGAGACATACAACTGCAAAACATTTTTTATTGATATTTTGAAAATTGTATGATTTAGGTTTTGTTTTTATCTAATTTTTGTACAGTACGAGACTCAAACAATATAGAATGGCACTTCTCAAAATATTGATCCATAGTGCTACATGTGGTGAAAAACTCCATGGGGTACATTTAAGGTAAGTGGTACTGTTTAGGGGCTGAGTTATCAGCAGCACATTTCCTTTTAAAAACAGCAATTAGTGGTCCAAAAAGCATGAACAAAATTATCAATGGAGCTGTTTCCTCTTGACAGACAGATCACCATAACATTGAGAAACCCTAATTGGTGGTATTGAGCTGGAAAAACACACCATTAAAGCTTTTATTTTATCAAAGTGATGAGAATAACCACACATTCCTTATTTACATGCATTTGAACTGAACGGAAACCCGTGGCTTTGAAGCAGCAGTGAATATTTTCAAACTCTATGTATGACATAGACAGAAAGAAATATAATAAAGGTGTGTGTGTGTGTGTGTGTGTGTGTGTGTGTGTGTGTGTGTGTGTGTGTGCACGTGCGCATCATTACTCTTATTACGCAATCATCCCTCAAGAACCTTGTGACAGTCAATCACACCTTGTATTTATTGCAGTTATTTATTGGACATGAGGATCTGATCACATGATGAAAGTTAACAAGTTTACTGACCTTCTGCTGCAGTCATATTGTATCTAGGGGTGGACGATATGGCAAAAATATCATATCTCGATTTTTTTAAGGCAGGGACACGATCACGATTCTTTTTCATTTTTCATTCAACAGTACGACCAGGCTAATTTCCCAGTTAAAAATAAATAAATAAATAATTTAGGCCAATTTACCTTTTTGAACAGATTTTAATCTGTGTGTACAGTTTTGTTTTGCACTGCTTTGACGTGAACCATATCTTTTGTCAGGTAAAATATTATCGATGTTGAATTTTTTTGGGTGAACAAACTCTTTGGTGTTTTCATTTTCATCCATGACCTCCCACTTATGAAATAAAGGGGGAGGGGAAAGAAAGCCAGGACTTGATGGGTTGCAATGATTGGTCTGTCTGTGTATCTATAAAGAAGGCATCAACCGGACAAGCAAATAATGTGCTTTGGCTGGACCCAGGGATGAACGTCTCTGTGTGTATGGCGGAGGCTGCGCTGCCCGCGGCCACTTTCAGCGCCAAGCCGCATTCTGTGGTCCAGCTGAAATGTTTGGATGCGCCGCGTGTATCAGCATAGAACTAAAACAGATAGAATGGGCACTGTAGCATGATACAATGATCTCTTCGTGATGGCAGATTGTGGACACATTCTTATTCTTCGCGATCTAAAATCATCATATTGCACACCCCTAAATGTAATGTTAATGTATGACATATACCTATATACAGCCATAATACTCCTGGGTCATGAAGTCTCACTTTATTTATGTCATTATTTCTTTGTTTTATTACAATGTTGCTAATCTTCAGTGTTTATCAACATTATTGAGTTGATTTGATACCACATATTATCCTGCACTTTGATTTGCCATAGTACTGCAATGCTTTGAAAACCGCTGTTGCAAACTTAATGAAGCTGTATGTCTCATCCTTTTAGAAAAATGTCAAAATTACAAAACACATCCTATTTTACAAAACCCTTAGCAGAGTAGTTCCCTCATACCTGCCCAGATTAATGTTTATGTCATCCTCCACTTTCTGTGCTCCATTTTTACCCCCTCCTTCTCGCTCACTCACACCATAATTGGTTCTCCAGCCTTTCAGGCTGCTGCTCTTGCTGACTAGAATCTGCTTCACATCCTCATCTACATCTAAATCTTTTTGCTGCACCTAATTCCATTTCCACAACACAACAATTATATTGTTGTAAATGTTTCTGTTGAATGTTTTTGTCTTTGTGATTCTACCTTGTTTTGGTTGTTAGGTTATCTCACACTGTTACCTTTTGCCTCCAACCAAATGCATTTCCTCAAAATTCTGGTTGAACAGAGTTAAAGACTAAATACATGTTAAAGGGTTGTTAGAGGTTTTTTTCTGGATGCATTCTGTGCAAAATTTTTATTGACACTTGGCACAGTCTTCACAAATAAGGTGACATGATCTGGGTTTTGATCATCAAAGCCTCTAAAAGATTCAGAGTGGACAGAGAGAAAGGACATTCCTTTAAGGACAATGATGTACACATCCTAGCCAGAGAAGGTTTGAAAGAGGGGTCAAAGAAGTCATATATGTTAAACTGGAAAGACTATTGTTGGACAGATGAGGTGGCCTACGACACCACTTCTCACCCATGTACAATGCGGTCTTGAGTTCCTTCCTCAGAAGGATCAACACCCACTCACACCTGGATCCTTCTAGCCCCAACGACCAACACGAATCCGATTTTAAGTGGCCTTAACAACTCTGAAAGTCAGAGTCTACATTTGACCTTAACGACTCTGTAGCACACACCTACACAGGATTTAAAGCCTGCATTCTCTTCCAGTTGGTTAGAACTGAAGATGCTTCTTGGATGAGAGGAGAAACGTCTTTGTCTGGAAGTTTTGTGAGGAATTGTTTACTAAGACAAAGACTGAAGCAGATTTCATAAATATTGATCACTCACAGCAACTGAAATGGCTGTTTGAAAAAGAGACATTTAAGTTAGCAATATTTTTAGAGAAAGCTTGAGACATGGGGAAGGAAGCATTGTTCCAGTAGGTGTACAACGTGTATTTAGTTGTTTTATAAAAAGATCTATTTATTTGTTTTTTTCTTTTTTTTCAGATGTATTTATTATTATTATTATTATTATTATTATTATTATTATTATCTCTTCTTTTCTTTGTATAATTCTGTATCTGTTGTTCAGCTGTAGTTATTATTTTTGGCCAGCAATACTGGAAGCTATCTTCATGTACTGAATTATGTACTACGGGCTATTATACATCTCATTGTAAAGGTGTCATATAATCCATTGGGGGATGGGTCACTAAGATGGCATGACACTAAAGTAAAATAATTCATTCATATATATATATATATATATATATATATATATATAATATGTGATATATGTAGGTATGTGTCAGAGACAGACCAGGAAACATAAATCTTTTTATCAAACTTAGTCACATAACTACTATTATAACGTCCACATCTAACTAACATCAATTCAGGAGTGTGACCATCACTGTATTCCATTTAACAAGGGACTAATGTCATTTGATTAAAACAAAAACGGGACTTCAGTCTTTTTGTAGAATCTAAGTATGGTTAATCTTTGTGTTGTAGAGCGCAAAGTTCAAAATAAAATTCTAAATATAATGGCCTTTGAAAGGACTGCTTTCTCTTTTGCACATCCTGAGGTTCTGAGAGAAACTGTAGGTAAACCTATTTTGACTAGACCTTTAAAATTGTTCACTCCCAAAATACTTACCTGACCAGTTTTCACAAGCACAGAAAGTCAGTAAGTTATTCAATATAATTATGTGCTCAGTTTGCACTTATAAAAATGCAATTTGTTTGTCGATGCACATGGCAGAAAAAAGTTCCACACTTGTGAGATATATAATGACATGAGTCCATGGCTGGCTGGTACATAATGATACAAGTTCCCTCTTGGATAGCATGGAGTTACATTCACACTCCACCATGTAAAGAATAAATAAGCACAGTTAATTAAATTTATTAGAATGGAATCTCAACTAAATAATGTAATTTATGTTTTTGTAACAGAATATCTGTTTATCTATAATAATCTGCTTTAGTAAGTGACTTAAACTTGTCATCCAGCCAGCAGGAGCAGTGCTGAGTATGGATATTAACACTCACTGTCAGGTCCCCTCTTGGCTACAATTTAAAAAAAGACCCAGAAAGTATTTAAGTCATGATCTTAGTATGCTTTAGAGCATGACCAAGAGGGTATCCAAAAATGTTCCCTGTTGGTTTTTTGGCCCCCTGTTGGTGAGTGTGTAATGTTAGCTATGTTCACTGTTATATAGGTTCTCACACACACACACACACACACACACACACACAGCAGAGCTTTTGCAGCCTGCCAGACTGTGACCATTTAGTCACATTTTGCAACAATGGATCACCACTGCGATTTGCAAATACTACTGTATTAATATATGACCTGGAGAACTGTTACTTTGTTTCCAGCTTACAGTGAATTAATCATCAAGTTTAAAAGCTCTGTGGTAACAGTCTGACTTAATGTTTGGTAGTGATGGAAGTGTGAGCAGGTGAGGTTTATGTTTGTAATGGTGGAGCTCAGATCTCAAGTATTTAGTCACATTTTGCGACCACTGAGCATTAGTGTAACATGCAAATCTGCTCATACTGACACCGAAATGGCTCGACTCAGTTAGTAAACCTGTTAATAACCGTTGGGTAAAATGATCATTCCTGGTACTGTGAGTGTGACTGCCTCAGAAGCAGGATCATGATAAATGGAGAGCGAGAAAGGGGGGCTGAGTGGACCAACTCAAACTCTTGAGGTGTCCTTTACATGCACTGTTCTATGCAAACAGAGGCAGATCATAATAACTAAAAAACTTCACAAAAAGATTTAAGATTAATTTTAGCCCTTTTTTTCCTCACAAATATTTAAATTACATTTGTCTTCTGCAAAAACAAAAGAAAAGAAAACAAAACAAAACAAAAAAACGAATATCAGAATCTCTAAACTGAAAACTGAATACCTAACCAAGTAAGAAGTATCCGATTATCCAAATATTTGGGTCCAGCACTAAAAATAGGTTTTCACACCCAGGTCAAATGACTCTGCAGCAGTCATGATTATTTATCACCCCCGACTCCGATCTGCATTAATTGAAACCCAACACCTGGGTGAACTTGCAAATTTTAACCGCTTAACCGGCAGGTTGCAAAGACACGCTATCACAAAAAACTGCTCAAGTATCGATTAAAACTAGTTGGCACTGAGGTTGAAATGGTTTACCTATGTTTAAAAAAGCTCTGTACATGTGCTAATTTTGGTGGAAAAGGTTAATACAGTACAAATATGTAACCATGAGCACATTCACTGAATGTAAATTGGATAACTGTAGTTAAGTTTTTGAGCAGTGTGCCCTCAGCAAGCAAACAGTACTGTCTATGAAAACAAAAGGAATTTTATACTACAAAGGTTGTGACTGTGGAATAGTCTCATTATTTGGCTGTTTGAAGCTAACTGAGACAGACAAATCCTCATTTTAACTTTACTATCCCTGAACTGCAGAATAGATTTCTACAGAGAGCAAGGACTACGGTCTTTGTCCTTCATCCCTTTACAGCCATGGAGAGAGGGAACAATTATAGCAACAGAAAGAAACTGTTTCAATGCAAATATAGCCACGTGATGAATGTGTCCTTTGAGTTGTAGTGGTGGCAATCAATGTTTCTTGCTTGAAAACATTTTGACTTTGTCATGTATCTACAGATGACATTACTAAAGGCAATATGGGGCATACAACCAGGTTAGTTTTTAGAACTTGAAATGTAAAGCCATGTTTTGCTTTTATTCTTTCCAACAGTTTTTCCTGGCATCCTTAATGATCTTTTCTCTTTTTTTTGTGTCTGAAAACCTTACTGTCTATAAAAAGTCATAAAGCTTTCTGTCACCTCATTGAGCTCAACATGGAGCTCTTAAACTGTGTTGCAGCAATGTTCCTTTTTTTATTTGTTACATTTAACTACTCAACTGTTCGTTTTAAACTTTTTTAACTTATGTTAGCACAAAGTGTTCTATTCAGAGGTCCTTCAAAATCTTTTCACATTCAAAAACAATTCACTTGCGAAGGACAGACTTTGTTAGCACTTTGTGCATTTTTAATATCTCTGGTATTTATAATCTACAATGCAACTTAATGTCACTGAGCTGATTCGATTACCTTGCACCTTAAGGTTTGCATTCTTGTTCTAGCCTTGACTGTGAATGTTAAGACCTGAAAATGTATTATTTTTTGGCTACTGTTTTTAGTTGAGATCACAGACACAGAGCACATATACCAAAAGTGGCTACAAAACAAGCAGATGTATTTAAACTTTGGATTTGTGCAGGAGGAATTATGTTATGTCCATATTGTGTGTGCATACGGTATGTTTATGTGAGCAACACAGAGAACACTGCAACACCAAAGACTGATCATCTAGCATTTTTGAGCCAAGCAGACAGCTAAATTAATGAGAAAAGTTACCAGAGGAGGGCAGAGGAAAGCCTCAGTGCCTTGAGAAGGAGGATTTAGAGAAGAAAGAGAAGGAGAGGGTGAGGGAAGAGTGCTCCTGTTAGGATGTGTAAGCATTGCTCTGGGGCACCAGTCTGTGTGTGTACCCTGCAGATGCCCTGTGCTGTCTAATCTTATTTATTTGCCCGCTTGACTTCCTTACTTACAGTACGTGAGACTGTTCTCACAGCTGCCCTGATAGCTTGTGCCTGCATATAAACAGAAACCTCAGCGCTCTCCCTACTGCCTTTAATATCTTCTGTTCTTTATGTAAGTCCTCTGTGACGTGTATCTGATTATTATAGAAATCATATCGCTGTCCACAGGTAAGTCAGAGGTCACATTCAATGACCTAAAACAGAAGTGTTTTGCACAAGGAATCTTTAGAGTCAGAACTTGCCGAATGCCAAAACATAACCCAGTGTCCCCTATTTAAATGCAGAATCACCATGGTAATCTTCCAATAAGTAACCACACCTTTGCACATATCTATAATTGTTGTTTGTTGTGAATAACTTCAACCCAGACCCCACCCAGTCAATTCAACACATTCTCACTCCCAAATCTTCCAAATACAGATGCTTGCCCTACACAACAAACTATGATGGGTTGGTCAAAAGAAAGAGAGAAAGAGTTGGTCATATATAGTTGAGGACAACTGGCCAAGCCATAGGCTCTGCATGTGGATAAGTAATTTTTTTTCCTTTGTGACCTCAGCACCCAAAGAATAACTTGTTTTTCTTTCAATATTTGGTATTTGGAACAAACAGACCACCTGCTACCCTTGGGGGCAGCACTGAATTATTTACAATGCTTATGTAAATATACATAAATGATTTGGTCTGATCCAATTGATGTGTTTCTGTCAAATCCCACAGTGCTGTTGATTCTATTCTTGTGACTGATAAAGCCAATGTATCATATGGTGAGGAAAGCACTGAATGAGCAATTACATTCTCTGCCATTGAACTAGAAATATGTACAACAAGGTTCTTTCAGAGCATAATGCTGTGTTCACTCCCTTTTGTTTTAGCCTAGTCTTAACAAATCTTGCTCAACTTGTCTCATATACATAATAGAAGTATGTATTGTTCAATTCTGCAAGACTTACAAAGGTACTTTAACATAGTATGCTGCTGTCTTGACCAGGTCTAACATTGAAAAAAAAGATTGTTGATCTCAACAGGACGCACCTGTCCAGATATTGAATAATAATTAAATGAATAAATAGTAAAAGTAAATATCTAAGCTATAGACACATTTTGTGGATGACAATATATCCGCAAGGGACAAGTGGATTGAGGTTGGTGGGCTTTTGTCAGATCCTATTCCTGTCACTTGTGGGGTTCCCCAGGATAGTATACAGGGTCCTCTGCCATTTTTGTATCATATAAATGATATGAAATTCACTTATTGCACTTATTCGTAGTACTTGTGTGATTGTTCTTTCATGATTAAGCCATTGTCGTGTCACACAAGCACAAAGATATGAAGCAGGAATTATGTTGTTTAGCTACAGACAGAACACCACTTGAATAATTCAATGCAAACTTGTGCCATAAGAGGTAGTAAACTTCCAATTTGATTTAAGCCATTTGTCCCCCACTCTCTAGTAGGCCTGTTTATAATCAGGGCACACACCTTTTGGTATAAAGAGGTACAATAGAATTAAGGAGATTAAAAAGGACAATGTCTAAGTCACAGGCACAATTTTAAACAGGGTCTGTCTGCAGTGAGGGACTAGGGCCAAAGGCAATTGCTCACCAAGTACATAAGTTCACGGCCCAATGTGGCGGACGGGCTAGTGCTACTTCAAATTTAATAAACTGATCTGACATTACATATTTGACAGGAGAGACAGTCAGAACAGAATGCTTTATCCTGTATTATAGACTCCCCACAAGGTTATTACCACTGCAGTGCAGGTTCATGCAAAAGCAGTGAAGTATCTAGAAGTGCCAGAAAGGCTTTACTTAGATGACTGAAGGTTTTTTAGGTGAATATTTAAATCAACAATAATTAAAATCTCATCAGAATGAGTTAAAAGATCTAAGATAAATCCAAATTCATTTTTAAATAGGGCCAGGTGATCTAGAGTACTACAGTGTGAACCAATCAGACTGTATACCCTGGACAAAGATGATGCAGACCTCAGTAATTCCTGTAACTGTGCCAATGATGATCAAAGACCAGGCTATGTAAGGACGTTGGTCTGGACTTCAAGATTTGAGGGAAATAAGAAATATCCTCTGATCAAAGCAAGCAAAGGGGTGTGCTTTGTTTTGAAGATTTTGAGCAAGGTAAACGCTTGAAATACATAGCTCACCAGGACAGCAAAATTCTTGGACAGGGGATGTCTGAGCAATTGGCCCACTGCCCAGTCTGGTGTCATTTTGCTGGTGTGAATAGTTCATGTCGCTGGGCCAACACTAAAGGTGTGAAACACAAAGTGGCAGAAATCAAACTGATTAGAGGTGAACCACAGCTTCCAGCTTTAGTGGGTCCTATTTTAGAGCATATTGGATCTGTTCAGCTATAGAAAAATCTTTATCTACTTTTCAAACTACTTACTCTTTTACAGGTTTAATACCAGAGGTGAGGCAAACCAGAGCCAGGCTGAGTAATTTTCTTTATGTGTGCCAGTGCAATGTAGCAAAAAGAACTGTCTCACGTAATTACAGAGGTGCCAAATCTGGTCTTGAAGGCATGCTGAGGCTGCACAATAACTTTTCCAAATGAATGGATACATAATTTACTTCACAGTATTGGTGGTAATTTTGTATTCCCCAGGGGGTGGTGGTGATGGGGGTGGGGGGTTTACATAATGCCATAATGCACAAATGAATTTTGTAATTTTCCTAAATTAATCAAGAGTATTAAAGAAAGGGTTTCTCACAGCACAAATTGGCCTTTTCCATAACTGCAGGTGTGTTTGTGTTCCTGACCAACTCCAGTTTCTCTCTTATTATTTTACTAGATGCTGCTATTTCCTTTAAAAACACACCTGTCACTCAGTTCCCTGCTTTCCCACTAACATTATGCACTTTGTAATTCTCAAACAAAGAAGCCTGGGCTAAAAACAAGCAAAAGGTGTCACAACACATATTATTTTTGTCCTTTATGCTGTTCTTTTCTTTGACGCTCCCCAGTAATTAGCAATGATTCTCACTGCTTTTGTGAAAATGTGAGTCCTAAATTTGGTTCCAGTCATGACTATTTGAGGCCACAGAAAGCAGCGTCAGACACGTGTCAGTGCTGTTGAAGTCCTTGGCTATCATCTCAGCTCAGAAGCTGCTATGTGTTGAGTGGAGTGTAAATAAGAACAGAAGTCAATAAGCTGCTGATAGAAATAAAACTCTTGAGCTCAAACTTGGATACATAAAATGACCAGGATGCAATTGTGAGCTTTAACTTTAAAGCATAGTTTACAATCCCAGATAGAAACAGAAGTAGCCCAGTGGGTGTTCTCACTGTCCTGCAAAACAAAGCTGGCAGCCACCAAAGTAAGCAAAGTGTGAAAGCAATGCTAAAAATGTATTATATGGACTACTGTTGCCTAAATAATGTGAAAATTGTTGCACTAGTTGCATCAGTTATTTGATGTGCGATAAAATTGTGGATGTGTGGTTACTATTATCATTTTGACTCCAACTGTTGGATCTTTTTCAGGGAGAGTGTGTGGGTGCTGACTGCTGCCAGTAAATTGGAGAAGTGTAAAGTCAATAAATGTATCACACAGTCCGACATATTATAATGCATGGGAATTAACATTTGAAATAATAGTTAAACTTAATGTTCAGCAAGAAATGTAGAAATTTCAGGACACATAAAAAGCACAAACATGCATGCACTGATTAAACATGATAATACTAGTGTTTACTAGTATTATACTATACTATACTACTAATACTAGTGTATTTTTTGTGCAGTCTTTGTTCTATTTAATGTGATTTCACTTTATTTCAACATTCGCTTCAAATCCAAAGTGATTTTAAAGGCCACAGTTTTTTGTATTGTATTGTTCTTGGTATAAATGAACAAAACAGCAGCCCAGACTTTCTTTGATGCAGTATAGCAAAGTCACAAAACAGCCTGTTGTAATAACACACCATGAGAATATTTAGAATTATGGACTTGCAAAGTTTGTGGTCATAAAAGGGCAATTTGGGCTCCAAGCACTCTTAACACTTGTGCAGATAAACTGTCTGAAGCAACGACAGGACATAACTGTAATACTCCTTTAGTCCATTTTTCAAACACTGGTGAATTATGCATAATTGTTTGGGAAGCACCCTGACTTTTTAAAACAAAATGCATATGTTCTAAATGCTTTGGTGGCTGTTACAGGAATGTTTTTAGATATATTTTTGCTGGTCCTCTTACAATGTTAGTTTAAAATGATCTGCTTTTTTTGTGTGTGCAATACAGAAATACATAAATGCGAGGAATGTTAAAGAAATATGTTACCGTTGGAGATAAGGTCTTTTCATAAAACTAGGCTTTCTATGCGGAAAAATACTTCTGAGACTGGGTCTACATGACCAGAGAAAACAAAGAAAAAGAGCAATGGCATTTGCTTAAGAGACAGAATCAACTGCCGGAATAGACCAACCTGCCTGCAATAGACCAACAAATGCTAATGCTGGGTGACGCAATGTAAGCTTGGTGGTTGTGATCAGGCGCTCAGGAAGTTTGCTTGGCTTTGAAGCCTTTTTTTGTAATGGCCAAACAGTGGAATTACAACTTCTGAATTCAGAAGGTGAGAAAATTTGCATTTTCCAGGTCAGGTTTAGGGTTTTCCTTATTGGGTCAGAGTTATGGTGTTAGGCCTGTTATTCTATACGGCAGGGTAGATCATACCTTTACTATCCTAGGAAACACAACTGGGGCCCAAACAGACTTTTTATCATAGACTGGCATTATAAAAGAGATGTCTGAAAATCACATTTTTTTGAGCATCACAAGTCTCGCATGATGACTAATTTTAGTATCTGAATATGATCCATTCAGTCTAATAACATATGTCCAAAAGAACCCAACGATTCAATTATTTTATCCCTATTCATAGAAGCTGACAGAATGCGCTGGTGTGCTTGCAATTTTTTGGCTTCATGCGCCATCAAGCAACTTTCATAGGAATAAATGGGGTCCTACCACTAATGCTGTATCAAGTTCTCTTTACATCCATAGCCCTAAAGCTAGTGAAAGTGGATTTGAGCTGAGAAATGAGCATTGAGGTCTGGGACCTAAGATGGGCCCTAAGATGGTGGAAAGTTTACCATCGTTCATTTACACATATTACCCACATTGTTATGATGCAAAGCTGATTGAAAATCAGTGGATAAGTGGATACTGTTTGTTTCAAAAAGGGTGAAACTGTCAGGTAATACCAAAAAGTCATCAAAAGTACACCCTCTAAAATCACCATGTTATTTCTATGTACTGTGGCTAGTATTGCAAACCAGCTACCAATGGACTTTTCCTTTAAAACAACAGAGAAAAAGCACGAGGAACAGATTAAACTGTGAATTTGTCTGTAATAATGGAGGCCGCAAAGTTTGGCAATGCCCAGCTAACAAACCTCACACCTCCATTTATAACCAAGAATCACTGCAAAGATACTATTATTAGCCAACTACATTATGTAGAGTTAGTTAAAAAAGTTTGTGACGGATCATCCACTGTGTGAAAGCATGTCCTAATGCTACTATGTTAGGGTGAGCATTAGTGTCCTGCTCTCCATTGGACATGGGATAGCGAACTCAAATAAAACTTTACCTGAGATAGCGTTACATTGGTCTCATGTCACAAACAAGATAAGAATATGTGATAAGGAGGAGTCTACTAGAGGTTAGACTTAATTCATTAAAACTAGGGTCATCTCAAATTAACAATGGAGTGTGCAGCAATGTCAGTAGTGTATGGATCTGTGGCATGTGTGCTGTGAAGTGGAGGCCAGCTGTATGACGGTGAAACAGAGGGAGAGGACGAACACATGGAGTAGCTTTAAAAGCCAGGAAAGCCCGGGTGAGCTTAATCAAGCCAAGAACAGTCGACAGCCACCTGCCTGCTGAGGTTGGATAGGACACAAGTTTGCATTTCTTAGGATGACAATGGCATGGTCCACCCTACTCCTCCTCTGATTGGCTAATGCTTGTTTCATTCGGTGGTTTTAGGCAAAATGAGTGAGATTGGTTAGGTTTAAGGTCAGATTGTCAATGTAAGCAAATCAGAGGCAGAATAAGACTTGAGTAGGTGGGTCATGCCGTTCACTATCCTAGAAAACATAACTTTCACCCCTTATTTTGAGAACATACTACACTTAATCTGGAACACAAAACATAACAAAACAATCAAAGATAATGCAGACAATGCAATAAGAGGAGAAAGAAATAACATTTAACCAATTTTAACTTGTGGTCACCAAGTGACCTTATGATACTGGAATGGCTATTATGCAAACTCCCATGACATAAACCACCAACTACTGTCTTACGAGATCCAATCTCCCACCCAGCAGCCTTGGATCCAGGGAAGCAATTTAAGGTTGAGAACTGCTACAAGCAACGAGAAGCCAGTGAACCAGCAAGTCATTAGTCAAATGACAAAACTGGTGCTTAGGTGCATGAAAAAGACTGTTTCCACTGCAAACCACATATGCCACATCCTAGCATGGAAGCCTAATAGGATTAACAGCACTTACTATGGGGATGGGGCTTAGCAAATGGTCAATTTCACTACCAAAATTAGTTAAAACATGAATTCAAAGCTACTTTACCATGAGGATGAGCTCTTAGAGAGGCTGCTTGCATTCACCGGGTATGGCTAGTCCTTAAAGTGATGGATTACAGTGCATAAATGTATTTACACTCCTATTATAGAGGCAGTGACTTAAAATTTTGGATTGAGTTTAATCAATTTGTGTACACTGGAAGCTGTGTAGCTTTGAAAACACTTCAGTTAGTTACTGTCACTTACACAGCACCTGATAAAAAGTAAGAAACTGTGATAATATAAGCACACTGAGAGATGATTGCGCGACGTGCAAAGGGAAGTCTTTATACATATTCATAGTCATGCAAAGGTTTTATTTTTTTAAACAGATGGATTAAGAGCTGCAGCTATTGTGCAGTGAATCCATCTCTCATCATTAAACAGTTTTAATAGTGCTGTAGCCAACCAAGTGACCTCTGAATTGTGAGCAGTTGACCTGTCCTGGATATAATCCTTAAATAGCCTGACCTCATATTCTAGCCACAATCCCTCAGTCTCACATCCAACCGCATCCTCTTATTCCCAGGTGACCCCAGCACCGATCTATCAAAGCAGGAGGCATTATCTGGCTATCCTGGATTTCCACAGTAGTGACAAGGCTTTTCTCTGGAGAATGGTGAGCACCCAGGCCTCAACTGTCCAACAAATACAGATAAAAAGCACAAGCAGTGTTTGTCTTGTACCCAGTGACTACTTGTCTTCCATGTAGGGTTTTCTATCTTCCATCAGATAAAATGAACTATTTCAAGAGGAAACAGCCGAAGCTTGCAATACCTGATACAAACATTTACAAAGCATTGACCATTGACGTGTCTTAATACTTATAGAGATTGAGTCTTGTGATCTGTCAGCATAAGTATAACTAACTATCATTATTTTATTAACAGTATGACTATATGAAAACCAATCACCAGAAAAATTTTGGCATTGAGCATTAATGCAAATCTTTGATTCGTACATTGTTATGTAGCAGATATGTTAAAACTTTACATTTCAACAAGACTGTGGTTAGAGTAAGGTTACGTTGAGGAACAATCACCACTTGGTTATGGTTAGGAAAATATCACATTTTGGTTTAAAAAGCAGC
Organism: Plectropomus leopardus; assembly: GCF_026936395.1. NCBI lineage: Eukaryota > Metazoa > Chordata > Actinopteri > Perciformes > Serranidae > Plectropomus > Plectropomus leopardus. The sequence continues at coordinate 19,154,975 of NC_142181.1, read as the reverse complement.
TATATCTCAGTTAAGGTAACTGCTTTTTGTACCTAAAAAACTGCTGGAAAAACAGTGATGGATCGCTACAAACATCCATATTTGGTGCCTAAAAAGCCAGGGGGAACACAGCAATGACTCACTAAATTACAACCGCTTTTATTGTTTGTCGGTCTCAAACAGTAGCCTGCAGCTTGGCAGGCATCTCATCTAGGTGACATGCCATCAAATATCCTCCACCACCCAATGATAACTTTAGCGTATGTATAAAGTCACTTTACAAACAATATCATATATATTTAATATAAATGCAATGCTTTCATGCTACCACAGAAACTTAAAATGTTGTCATTTTCTTCTGGGTATTTGGCAGATATGTGGTTGTAGTTTGTTATGGTTTACTAGCTACCATGTTGGCATAGGCGATAAAGGCGGTCACCTAGAGTGCCACACGTTGGAGGGGCGCCACTGGTTGTGCTAAAAATAAATTTCCTTGTGTTCTGCCTTGAAAATAACAAATGAACAAATAAGGAGAGAAATAATCATAAACTCAGCGCCCCTGTTGTTTCTCATTATTGACCTGTCCCTGACCAGCCTGCACTGTGAGCACTGACAGCGCCACGTTTTGAAAGTGAAAGTCGGGGATGAGTTACTGGTGGGCACCTCAGGTCAGAGAGGGAGAGAAGCCTGACTGACACGTGTCAACAGGAAGGTTATAAGTTATTTACGTGTGCATTTTTTTGTTTTTCATTTAAAAAAAAAAAAAAAGAATTTAAAAAAAGGTCTAAACTTTCAGGTTTTGCAATTTAGAAAACTAAGAATAGAGGAGGAGGAAAGAGATCCAAATACAGAGGTATGTTTTCTTTTATAACATTAAAAAGGCTATTTTGTGTGAAAACATTTCATTTGTACTAGCTATCTAAGTTAAATCAAGCAAAGCTAGATAATGATGCTATGATAGCTGCTGAGAACTAAAGAATGTTTATGAGTCATCTGAATGTCAAGCCAGTAGTTTATATAGTTAATTGTTGCTGCTGGCTGCTTAGTGTTGCTCTTTATACCCAATAAGTGTGCTAGACACTGTGCTGAAATTAGCTTACCAATATGGACAAATAATTACTCACTGTTGGGCATGTGTTACTGTTTAATTGTGGTGCGTCCTCTTTTGTTTTATAAATGAATAATCACAACTGAAAAATAATTGATGCACTGCAGCAGGTGTTTGTCGCACACTGTCTGCTGCAGGTACATGTTTTTGCTTGTGCAGTAATTGGCTGATGTACTCTATAACTGTCCAGATGCACTCTGGTGATTTTTGCAGAAGCTCCCAGCAGCTGCTGGAGAAGGGCCTTCTAATCTGCCATCTACCCTTTCTGAAGCATGTAAATTTAGCCAATTAGTTGTGGTCTCTGAGTAACTGTTGTTATTATCATTGTTGTTGTTGTTATTATTACTGAATAATTTTGTGAGGTTTGTTGTTGTTATTACTAATAATTTATACAGTGCCTGCTTTACATTAAGTATAATGAAACAACAGACTTAATGCAGTGGTGTAACAGTATGGATTTACTGTATGTTTGAATCCAGCTGCTGCAGGTCAGGCAGCAGACACCACCAGCATCACCACATCCGGCAAATTTTATAGTGTAAATCTCAGTGTCTCCGATACACTGAAATGTTTCCATAATTAGTATTATAGCTTAATGTTCCAGTTAGAGCTTGTTACCTGTTGTAATTGGCGCGTGCATGGGGGGTTGGGAGATTCCAATCCAATCCCAATCTCACCTAGGGCACCAAAATGGCTAGAGCCGGCCCTGGGTGTAATGACTCTTTCATAATGGGGCACTTATAAAACAATTAGGAGATACACTAATATACTACTGATAAAGAAAAATAGGCATGACTTTACCCAGCAATTAAAAAAAAATCTTCTAATTAAAATAGTTGAACCATAATGCCTTTTTAATTTCCCTATATATACAGAAATTGTTCTTGTTTTACTTTCCCTGTGAGTATATTATATTACTGTAAAACCTACTGAATTATTTTTTGGATGTAATCTTATTAAAGCGGCTTCATACACAACAACTGTTTTGTAATTGCAAACTAATCTTTCACATTTTGAAAGGTTTGTGAACTAACATCAGGCAGAGAAAAACTAATAAACAGGCCTGTTCCTTGTTGCTGTTGAGTACTAATCTCATCCAATCATGCAGCAGCGATGCAGTCATCCGTTTATTAAACCTTGCAATAAACCGTGCTGTTAATCTTACAATAAGCCCCATTTAATCAGCAATTCAGTTTTACTGAGTCACTGCTATTCCAAAGGCCTGAAATCTGACTGCTAAACTCCCTGAAACACACAGAAACATACACTCATGCACAGAAAGAGTTTCACACTGTGCACACAAACAACACATATAGCATGCAGTAGATCAGAAACACCCCATTTACGATACAATACACGATACATCTCATTAGTGTTGTTTTGCTCTTTGCTCTCCATTTGCGTTTTTGGGCGTTGTTTGAAATGCTCTGATGATAATGTGAAATGTGTTTTAAATGTGAAAACTTCCATTTATAACTTGTTTCGAAGAGCAATTATCCTGAATGAAACCAGATGAAAGTGCTTACTAATAATTCATTTATAAATCAAATTTGTTTGGGTTTTTGACAAGAGTTCTAATGGTACAGATAAGGTACTTAGTTCTGCTAACCCTCTCTGGCGGTAGCAACAGTCAGTCTTTTTCCCAGAATCAGCCTATTTAAAGAGGAAGCAAAACCTTAAGCTGATACCACTCAATCAATACTGTCAAAGTGTTTGATTCTTCCCTGCGATAGCATTCATTCCTATTCGTTTTCTATCTGCTACAGCCACTCTTACATGGCAGATCAAAATCATTGATGTTGGCAAAGTCAATGGCTATCTTGTGAATTCCCTTTCTCGTAAAATGGCTTGCTTTTGTTGCTGTGTGAGTGAGGAGGCAACTCATCACAGTTGTGGAGCTGCTTTCTTCAGGCTGGTTGTGTAGGTGGTAGCTGCTATGACTTTTACTGTGCTGAAAATAGACCTGCTCATTCAGAGTAGCAATTACAGTGTCATTATCATGGCATTGCAATTATGTCTCCTTTCTCTCCGTACTTACAATTACGAAATATTTTCTTGTGACATCTGCCTTATGCAAAGGTGCATTTGGGTTAGATTGGCACCTTTCTGCAATAGGGAAAATAGTTAATATGTAAACTGGAAAGATGGTGATTGATTCATTATAACTACATTGTAGGCTGCTTTTCCCTTTGTAGATAAAACGTATAAAAGCACTCTTGCAGCTACAATCTGTTGTGCTCTTAGTGATATGCCATTATCTTTATTAAAAGAAAGAAAGTGTTGCTTACAATGATTATAAATTAAATAAATAATTAATTAAATTGACTTCAAAAACAATTTACTTGACTGGTCCCCAAACGACGTAGTTTTAAGTTTTAAACACATGCTTAATGTCATGAAATGGTTGTAGTTCTGCTCCAAAACTATCATGGGTTGGCAACAATTCGGTGCTTTTGTCACTAACCTTCATTTGAACCTATATTACTCAATTCAAGCAAACAAATAAACACTATTTAATAGGACATATCTGCAACAGCTGATTCAAATCTCATGCCATCTTGCTCACGCCTCTTCAGACCTCTCCTCTGAAATGTCTAGTTGCTACCTATTTTTTGTTGTCTTGTTTCTGTTGATTGTTTTCATTTTATTTTGTACTGTTATGGGGTTTTGTGCTACTAAACAGGTACCTGCTGCAGCTTTTAACTGAGTCAGGCCAGTTATATCTGTAACAGACACCTGATCTTGTTTTTGATTCCTGGCCTGTACAAATAAAAAAAAAAATCTAACGCATGTCACATATGATACATCAGATACATCACTAAAACTGCAAGCTGCATACTAGAGACTGATTTGTTTCATCTAAATAGTAAAAGACTATTTTCACCTAGTGGTGACTTTTGTAGATCATATAAAATTATATAATTATAGGACTACAGTTCCCTTGGTGCTCCAGCCTATTAATAGATGCAAATGTACACAGGTTGAGGCGGGAAGACGCCAACAAAAGACATTTCTCTATTGTTGAACATTTACAGTATAGTATAAGGCTATGGGGTTTGCTTATAATTTCATTAGATTTTGCCTCTTAAGAATTTGGTTTTAAGTATAAAGGCCTTTTAATGTGTTTGAATAACACTGAGTTATTTTGATTATCATAGAAGCCACTGGACCTCAAGCAAGCCTGACAAAACTAAATAAGGCATCACAACTCTGTATAAAGGTAAACAAAAAAAATTGAAAGATAACACATTAGAAATGTCTACTAATGCAAGGCATCTGAATTAGTTTTTAGAGGACATATAGATGAAGCTGTGACACTACACATACAAGCATACTGGGTAACGCTGTTATTAAAAGAAGTCATTGTTGACTTTGGGACCCAAACTTCTCGTACCCTAGGTGAAAGTCCTCTGTTTCTTTGACCCACTGACAGCTTTCTATATTTGTACTTAGCCTTTGTCGCTTTTATGCTACATCACATCTCCTGTAATAATTACTACAACCACTAGAGGTGCCATTGCTGAGAGTGGGTTGCATTCCTTTATATTAAATGGAAAGTGAGGAATATGAGGAAATAGAAGAAGGCACAGTGTGTTGTGTCAAAATGTTGAAGTCCCTGACTTTACTTATAAAATCGTACATTAGGGACCACTCAGTCATGTATTTGACTGATACATGCAGTAACATGCATCCCTGGAAACAAGAGTACACATTTTAACACTGACATGGGACTTTCAGTGTGGAGATGCTGTCAGAAAGAGGTGAATACAAATGAAATATTGAAGACCCTCCAGGAAGCATCGAGACAGGCCATGTTGAGAGAAAGGAAGACGGACATAAAGGGCTAAATAAAAGGCACTGATGCATCATGCACAAAGGCAAAAGCCTTCAGGGTACAAATTCAATGCATCAGTGTTATTGATACAGTACAACATAAAGGTTATTGTAGTGGCAATGTCAGCTAATACCTACTCAAATCAAGCCATAATGTTAAAAATGGTAGAGAATCTGCCCACTGGAAGGAGAGGAGAGGGAGGTTGGTAACAAGCCTCCATCGACCTCATTAGGTCGGAGGGAAGCTCCGACCTAACAACCGGTCTTGTCTCTTGTGAGGTCGCATATTTCATACACACACACACAACAGCTTTTCCACTACAAACCATGAGGCACACAGACACACACAGAGGAATGAGTGCAGGTGTGTGCACACACAAACATCCAGACACAGCAACCTTACACACGTTGCCAGCTCAACAGAGGCTTGTAACCCACCAGATAAATCAAGTGCTGCCTCACTGTACCCGTCTGCAACAACTGCTGTATATGAAAAAAAAGTGACATAAAAAAAAAACTGAGTTTTTCGTGTCTGATCTGTGTTTGAGCTTATGGCACAGTGATATCGTGGAGTTTATCACCCTGCATATCCCCACACTGACCTGGATGGCGCTGCTGGCTGTTGCACAACCAGAGATACAATGAAGTGGGCTGATTCTTTGTACTTTCTACTTGTGATTAGCACATCAATACCAAAAGTATAGATACTGCAATATCTGTGTCTTTCTCTTATCACATTCTCCCTCCTCTATGTTTGGCACAGTCACACTTTCTTTTAACTCTTTTGAGGTCAAATTGTGACCAAACCACAGCATCACCATCACCCACTGTCAAATAAGAGACTATTTGTCACATGTTGTAACTTCTTAGCCCTCAGTGCCAATAGGTGAAATTTTTGCATAACTTGGTTGCATTTCTTGTCCTTTCATAAAACTTTGGTCAGCTGAAATGTGTGCAGCAAAGGTGTCTGCTTTAATAAATAATGTGATCATACAGCGATGCATTCAAAGGAGGAGGAAGGGCAGAATGACTCAAACTAATTTCACTGATTAGTGAGGTATTATTAGTGGCAGTTTGTAATGATGCCTAAATCGAACTGGTAGTTTTACTTAATATCGTGTAAAAATTTCCCTTCCAAGAAAGTACAAAAGTTCTCAGCAGTATCTGCATGAGTATCACCACTTTGCACATGGATACAGGGTCCTGTTATGGCATGCTACAAGCTTATAAGAACTGTTGAAATATACAGTATCAGTGAGGGGTAATGCGTGTATGTGTAAGATTTCGTGCCCAATTTGAAGAAAAAAAAAATCAGATTTTCAGCAGCCGCTTTCACCAGTTTTGCAACCAGGAAACTGACTACAATAAGACTTAAGAAGCAACAAGTGAGTTTGCAAAAAGGTCACACGGCTATATAGATTGGTAGTGACAACGGAAACCAGTGTGTTATTTTGTGGTTGTCACTTTTATCAGATATTTGAAAGAGATTTTTTTTTCAGTTGCCTTCAAGCTGGTGTGCAAAAAATGAGAGGTGTGCAAGAGAGGAAAACCTATCAACAAAAACCCCATATCATTAGCAAACAATTCCCTTTTAGTAGACACAGGGCAACATGGGCGCTCTGCATGTGCAAAAGGTCTGTGGATTATTTTGGGTGATTGGGTCATCAGTTCTGGAGAGAGAAATTGCTGTTGAGTTTTTAAAATGTATTTTTGGGTGCTTTGTGCATCATCTAGTTTTATTATATTGGAGAGAAGCCAGATATCTCTATGGCCAGTATCTTTAACACTCGGCAACTCAAACCATAATGAGTTAAATTGAAAAATAGCACATCAGGTAAGAGGAAAAATATGTATTTTTGATTTTTGGGTGAACTATGCCTTTAAGTCCAGTATTCATAGCTTTTATAATCCCCGCTTTGACTTAAAAAATCTTGAGGCACATCACAAGGTGTTTGATGCATGATGACCTCCTTTACCAGCCAGTAGTCCCTCTGATTCCTCTCCTGTTTCATTTCATGCCAAACAGAAAGCGTTCATTTAACTATTTAGGGACGTGGCAACCAACCTCACTGTGTATAACAGAGAGCCAAAACAATGAACTCAAAGTAACTGCAAGTATATTGAAACGGCAGGATTGCTTTTTCACTCGTTGCACCATACAAGCAACCATAGACAAAACTAAAGCCTTTATTCACTTCAATTTAAATGCAAAAATATCAGTAAACAAGGCTTTCATGGTGTGCTAACATTGTGAGTACAGCATTATACTAACAGTATATATTACATACATACATCACATATTACATATGTTACTACATATTATAAAACCAGAAATGACTTATCACCGTGTTACCAAGTGTCACACACTTATTTAATCTATTGAAAACCTTTCAGGCGATTATTTCAAAGCTGTGTTTTTTTGATGGCTGTGATACTTTTAGAGATTAATAGTATTTTATTAGACAATCATTTATCAAAGCTGAGACCAAAAGGTCATACAGACAGGAGGATCTATGCTTGCTTTGTTCACAAAACAAAACTCTCCCAGAATAGTGAAGAAAATGTCAAGGAACCTACCACTGAAAGGCTATTTAGCAGCTTTCACATGGCACTTGACACAAGAGGTTGGGAAAAAAATGATCAAGGTGAGACATTAAGTCATGTCATGCCAAGCTTCAATCGTACACATCGCCCTGCTTCATCTCTTGTTCACCTTTTAATTACTTGGCCTTTTAAAGACTGAGATTCAGAGCCAAGCAAAAAGCTTGTGAGTGAGTGACGTTAACATTTTTTCTTTCCACACCTTAAGGGTCGATGTGTGTCAGGGACAATGCTGGAGCTGGAATGATCTGGAACTAGTACTTTTAATTTGTAGTCTATTGGAGGACAATCTTAAATTCACCACACATTCCTGTTTAAGGGTACCGAACACCTAACACATCATGATAATTGGTAAGAAATTTCATTTCTCCAGGGAAATCCTGTTCTTTCTTTCTACTTTTGCTATTAATCCTTATTGCTCCCCCTCTCTTCTAATAGTCACCCCGTCAATCATTGCACATTGTCTGTCATCCCATTGGTCCAGATTGCTCGTTGGAACATTCAAGGGATCTCCCCGCGGGCTTGGAAGTAGATTTTAAATCATTTAGCTTTGATATTTTATCAAGCTCTACAGGAGTCACAACCAATTAGGACATTCTCTGTCCAATTACATCCATTGCGTGTCCCCATTCAACGCACTTGTGCAGTCATGCACACATATGTGGCTGTAGGAGAGGGTGCCTGATACCCTCTGACAAAGTAGCGTAACTGAAGCTAAAGCACTTTTACACCTCTCAGGGGATATATTGTATGTGTGTGACTGGCTCCACCGTGGATCAGTGAGATAGTCATGGAAAGGTTCTCCACTCTTCCTAGACACCCTGTGCTTTGACTGCCTGTTGCTCATGCCTCAAATGACCAATGGGTTGTTGTTTCAAATTAAAAATATGTGATGGTGCACCATCCAGCATACTAGAGCATTATGCGTGTGCAAGTGACTTTGGTCTGTTTTAAACAGCAAGTCAGTCACCTAATAAATGTTATGTATTTCAGTGTGCGTATATTCTAAACAATGAGATTAATTTGTGAAGGTGTTAGTGATACTAGAATGTAACTTTGCTGTGAAGGCAAAGCACTGTGTCACAATGTAGGCACTCAAAAATAAAAATATGTGTGACAGCAAAGAACAATTAGCACTTCATGAAAACAAAACCACTATCATTGCAAAAAAGCACCAGGGTTATTTCTCCAACATGATGCTCCATTCTGTTTATATACACCATTTGGATCGATATATATATCATGGACACACCATTAATGGACAGACAGACCAACCTGCCGACACAACTTTCTCAGCATATAACTGTATCGTCGAGCATAACCAGATCCTGATGGATCTCCTATTGGCTTTAGAACCCTAATTGGCTCCTCCATCCTTTCAGTGATGGTGCTGGTCCCTCGAGTGTTGATGTATTTGACATGCTAGGGAATGCGTTTCATGAGAGAGAGAGAATGTAGGCCAGTTGGATACATTCTCAGAGATCCAATACAATTAAATGATTTACTTGTCAAAATACAATGGGGCTGCTGAGCCACGTGACGATCATACACGTACTGTAAGACAAACAGGAGGAGCTGCGTTACAGCTACATGTGCCTTGTGCAATATTACTGAGATATACAATGATCCCACTGCTTGTTAGCGGAGTCTATGCTATGTGTATGTTTGGATGAAAAATGTATTAATTCAGACTGTCCTCTTATCACTGGCTCCTAGTATGTTTTAGAACATGTTTTAAATTTTTACCGATTACTTTTATGGGTCTTAAAGGCTGTTATCCCTGTTTTTTCTCCGACCTCTTTGAACCACATTGAGCATAGTTTGAGATCTCTGAAAACTAGAGTGTTTGTTGTCCGGGCCCCCGAGGCTCTGGAACAATCTGCTTGAAGAAATCAGGTTGGCTGAGTCAGTGATCTCAATAAGTCCCTCCTTAAAGCATACTTTTATTGGAAAGCCCTTCCTGATTTTACTTGAGTATTAATATCCATTGAACTGCCTTTTCAATCCGTTAAAATATGTTTTCTTTTGCTATTCTTACCCTTTCCTACACTGTATTGGATTTTCAGCCCAGTCACCAGAAAAAAAATGTTGTATGTATCTGTATACCATGAATACATTACATTTGCACATTTCATAAGCATTATATAAATGTTTCTAAAGTGATGGCTGCTAAGATGCAGATTTCGACACCAATCAGCAGCAAAACTGAGTCCTGCCTTTTTTTCCAATGGCTTTGGGCCCCAAACATGGGTGTTTGGAAGCATCCCCTGCCACAAAAAGCAGTTGCTTTTTACAGAGACATCACAGCCTTTCCTGCTGGGGTTATGGCCTGAAAAGCGATTATTTTTCAGAGACATTGCTACTTTTCCTGTTGCAATTGTGTCCCCCGAAAAGTGCAAAATGTATCAATGTTTACAGAAACGTTCAACACCATCATTTTTTCAGGCGATTGGGTTGTGGGTTTTATACACCAGTGTTTTCGTCTGTTTTCTTTTAAAATCTGATGAGTTTATGAATTGTCTGTTTTATTTTGGTTGAACGTGAAGCACTTGTTAATGTAGAATTTGGAAAGTGCTCTATAAATAGGGACTGTTGTGATTTGGGGCTTCCAGTTTGTAATCTAGGCTCTGCTGAAAAGGTAAACTATTTATATTTCATCTAAGCTCACCTATGTGTCAGACAGAACCACACGCAAAGGTCACTGAAGTTCCTATGGCCATTCCCTTGCTGTTTTTGTTTATTCTGGTCAATTTGTCATTTTTAGTCATTATTATGGACCAAACTATGAGAAACATCCACTGTTTTTGTACATTCTGGGTCTGTTGTACCAGCCATGTTATCCATGCTTGACCTCGACAAATATATGATTTAACTTTTCTGAAAGCATCACAGATATCATCTAAGTATCAAAGCATGTAGGAAACCAACATCATTAATTTGCATTAAGGCATGTAGGACATCATTATTTAACACTAACTTTGAGAGTTTACCTTTTTCCCTAAATGTGTAATATCCCACTGTGGCCTCCACAAAGGAAAAAAATAGATATTATTAAAAAAAAAAAACAGTCATATTGTGCTGCTTTTTGTAGCATCTTGTAAAACTGAAGTTAATGCTTCGATTTTAAATGATTTGGTACTTGATTCTTGTGGTTTCACCACAGTCCAGTGCATATGGGATTTCTGTGGAGACTGGATCTCTTCTTGAGAGTGTCTGTTGAATAAATGAGGTCGTAATTTCACAGACTTGATCAATTTTAGTGCCAAAACCCTGAAAACAAATAACATTTGTTAGGGTTTGTAACTGAATGTATAAGCAGAGGCTGTGGCATGGTGTTGTTTTTTTACACGCCAGTTCTCTTGGGAGCAGTATGTTGAATTTAAATGTCACTATTGACTGACCGGCTGCATCAAGTGATTTGGCTTCCAACCCCTGCTGATAGTGTGCCTTATTCACTTAAAGACCGTGTACCACCTTCATGTAAAGGTCTCCATGTAAGCTAATCTCTCACAAAGCAAAGCGATAGCAGAGTCCTCTTTGTCAGTATCTTTTCTTGATTCTATTTCAAGTATTATATTCTGAGACAAATATCCATTTTTAAAAGGCCAGTTGTCTGGAAGAATCAAGGAGATTTGATTCAATGAAGCTGTCTGTGTCAAACAGCTGGACTTGACAAGCGCTGCATCAGGCAGCTCTGGCGATGTTGTTTTCTTCACAGCGAGGTGTGACAGATCAGAAACAGGAAGATGTAGAATCCATATGGATGAACAATGTGCGCGTCTGGAGACTGTCACTGAATAGACAGTAAATGTGCACAGCATCAGGTCTTAGCAGATATTTGGGTGTTAGGCTAAAGATGCTTGCACTGGGGATTAAATGTTAGCTTCCCTCAATTAAGAAAGCACTAACATTATTAATTCTGCCCAATTGGAGTTGACATAACCTCCTTTCTTGGTCATATAAAACCTGGCAGTGTCCATTTTAGTGACTGCATGATTTCACAACAGGGTGTTATGACCACAGATCCAAACCTGCTGTTGTATAGCACAGCTGCTGATGTTTTTTTTTTACTCGAGTTATCAGTTATTATTGAGGGTTTGGTAATGTTTTGTGCTCCTTTTCCCTTTTTGTCTTCAGTTACTCATTAAAAGTGAGTTTAGCTGCACATTGATATCAGTATTGTAATTATCACTGCCATATGTTATTTGGAAAATGGCAAACCAAGCATAATGTTGCATAACGATCCTTACGAGAACCCCCCCCAACACACACACACACACACACACACACACACACACACACACACTAAAATCTGCTGTAAATCTGCAAAGCTTGGAAGGGGCCAAACGCACTGTATATCACAACACAAAAACAGTACAGCAATATCAGGCTAAATATACTAGCAATTACAAGACATAAATCATAAAATGCCACTACAAACTCAGTGTAACAATCACAGACAAGCTGTTAGCCTACACAGGTTAATCAGGACAGCTGCATATAAACCACCTCGTTCCTTTCACCTCATTTATATTTGCTGTTGTTGTTAACTTGTTAAAGCTGCTCAGCGAGGGTTGATAGGATACAGGACAGGGTGTGCAGCCAGAACAGCCGTCACCTGCCCTGCGAAGCGCTGTGCCGAGAACGCGCTGCCTCTGGAGAGCCAAGCGCTAATTACAAACGGGAAGGCACAAACAGATCTGAAATCAGCGCTCTGCGGGATGGAAAAGGGACATCTTGACATGGGCACGCTGCCACATGACAAGAATTAAACTACAGCTCACTTAGAGCACTTTTTCCTGTACTAGATTGCAGCGGAAAGCAAATGTTTGCTTCCAGTTGTCTTACACCAAAGGCTAAACAGGATCAATACTGTAAACAATCGACCAGCTATACAAAAAAATCAGCCCTTCAGCTGCGTATGTGAGACACTTTCACTGTTTGTGCGTTTACGCGCTCACATTCACCAGTTCACAGAAACGGACTGTTCATTTGGACAAACAACCGCGTCATGGTGAAGCGAAAAATAGTAAGACAACAGCAAATTAACCTTGAAAGTTAATATCGGTGCAATCACAACCAATAAATCACTCTGTATCACGGGATCTCCTATTAGGTGGACTGTACCGGATCACTAATTGCTGCTGGATAAAATTACTTTAACGTGTATGACACAGGACAAATTTTAGTAGCATAAATTGACAGGCATAAATTCTGTTTTGTTTTGCGTAATTTTTGGGTTCCTAAATTTGGGTACAAAAAATAGGAAAAAAAAGGTTTGTCTTACCTTCACGCCATAAGTTTGACTGAATCTTTGTTTTTACAGACACCGGCTATTAAATCCAAGAGAATCCACAGTTAGCTCCTACTGTATTCTTCATTTGCTGTGCACATTGTTTACTCTTTTTAATTTAATCAGATCGGTGCCGCGGCTCGGGTACGAGAAATGATGGAAAAAGAACTTCACCAGTGAGCGCCAAAAATACAAATAAAACTGCTTTAAACCATTAACTGTTTATCGGTTGTTTAGCGGAAATTTCAAGGAAAGATTTTCTCCCGTTTCGGTCGTCAGAGAAGTGAAGCAGAGGTTGCAACTGTACGGTGTCTGTGTGGTGTCCTGGAGCTTTACGCACGGAGTTACCTTCGCGACTGACGGAGGCAGGAGACGCGGCGACTGTAAAGAACTGTGTAAATCTAGGCGGGGTTACATTTGTTTAAAGCCTGGCATGGACGTATATTTCCTTTACTGTCATTGGGGAGACCTTACATCACCTTATGTTTGCCACACATTTTCCATCTCTGCACTCAGCGCTTGTTAGTAGAAGATGAAAAAAGGTGAAATGTGCATTTTAAGTATTTCATCCTCTGATGGCAGAGTGGATGCGATTTGAAGAAGAAAAAATAGTTTGCTACTAATTTAGCACACATTCATGTGAGGACCTATGATTGACTTAGTGCATTAGTGCAAAATGTGGAAAATGGTAATGGGCTGGGAAATTAAAGAAATGGGTGGACTGTGGCTAGCATTTGGACTTAAATTAACGCCTTTCTCTCTCTCTCTTAGAAAAACACCTATTATTAGTTATTATTGTTACCATTATAAAATCTATTCATCATGTCCTTTTTTTTCCATGTATAATCCCTATTTTAATATTCAGTACCTGGCATCTCAGAGCTCTGCTTGCCTTCAGTCTTGCCATGTAATCAGGAGCCAGTTTACTCACAGGGAGCTTTGTGAATGCAAACTAGCAGGAAGGAAACCAGTAGTATTCTGTGTCCTGAGGACAATCACATATCCCACAAAGTCCTAATTACATCCTTGAGACTGATTTTGACTTTCAGATTTTAGATACATCAAACACAAATTTACATTCAGACCATAAAGACAAGTACAAAACAAGAAGAGCAGTTTGATTGCAAACTCAACAGTCAACAGTCTTGTATCAGCACCCACCCTTGACCTTGCTTCCTTAAAATAGGTGCTCTAAGTTTAAATACGATTGCTCTCAAGTGCCCCCCAGGTGCTTGCAAACAGATTCAAGAACATATGACATAGAAAGTGTGGTTTTTTTTTTATTAAGTATGCCAGAAATAGCACAAGAGCATTTTCAAGTGCTGCATCAATTTCTCACATGTTGTAGCTGTGGGTTACCTCTTTGTAACCACTGTTGTTGGTTGCATCCTCCTGAAACACAGTGTGGTTTCAGTGACTCATCGATAGTTTTATGATATACGTTTCTACCACTATGATCAGTATTTGTTAAATGTCGAATGGTTTAACATCACTTTGATGTTCTCCTTCAATCAGTACAGAGGTGCTCTTTATGAGACTCAGAACATTAATATAGATGCAAAAAACAATTTGCTATGTTAAGATATAGTGAAATAATGGCATGCTGAGGAGAAAATGAAGTTGCACTTTCTTGGTGTGGATTGTAATCACAGCATCTCTTGTTCATTGGTGTGGTAGATGGTCTAGCGGTGTGTGCATGTGGTTACCTGTGTCTGTAATGTGTATCCCACTGGCTTAGTAATTGCCATTGGTCTGCACTGTGGCCATACAGCGACTATGGGCAGTTTCTTTTCTCCAGTCACAAGCATGCATTTTCCCACTGAAAATGGTGAAAACATAGCCAGTTTATTGGGTTGCACCATATGTGTGGACCCCACAGTATATCTCTTCAGCAACGGCAAATGCCCGCAGATCAGCTTTCTCCACGGATGGAGTCGCCATTTCAGAACCTCATCAGTGCCTCCGCGCTGACCTAGTAAAGAGCTGTCTTAATCAGCCACCAGCCTATGAGGCCTGCTGGAAGCTACTCAAGTTTAAACGCCATCAGAGGAGAGATCATTTCAGTTGCTGAGCAGGAGCTCAAACTCGACATTGACGCCCCATGCTCTAGTATCTTGACTAGATCTTTCAGCTGATAGTAGTAACAAAGTGGGTGTGTTGGGTTTTTTGCTGGTTTCCCTCACTGTCTCAGAATGACATTTCAGACAATTGCTTCGGCCAAATTAATAATCTGTTTCAAGGTATTCTTGCCGTGGGCTGTGTGATGGCTCACCACAGTAGGCTCCTGTCAGGTGTGGCTGAGACTTTTGCTCCTCATGAAAGAGCTTTTCGGATCCATCTCATGGATCTTAAATTAGATGAAACATGGTAATGCGGCAGAAAAAAGATGCGAGCATCAGCAAGCTTTGGCTGCAACTACTTCCCTCGCAACCTCATCAGAGACACGCCCACATCATCCCCATCATAGGTGCACAGCTGCAATGTTTAACAATAATAGTTTTACAATAATGTAAACATGTAACCACTGATAACGGCGATTGCACTTCCGCAAAAGCCTAGCACCCACCCTTCAGTTCCACCCCTGGTTAACACCATTAGCTCTGCCAGCACTGTTGCTGTTGTTAGCACTGTTCACCCTGTTGGCACTTTTTAGCTGCAAGCCACCACTTCAACCACCTTCATGTTGAGAACTGCAGACACTCTCACCTCAGAATCTGAATCATTGATTTGCTTGTGTCATACAGCTCCTTTAAATAAAGATTTGTTGAAGCATAACCTGGGTAATATATGGTAATACAACACAGCATAATTAATGGAGCACCGTGTTTTCATTTCCAAAAGACGAAAAGTGAACATTTGTGTATGGTCAAGGCCTCTCAGTGAGACTAACTGACCTTTTACCTTTAATCTGTATTCATTTGACACTAAAACTAGATAGTGAGGGAGGGATGAAAAAACGGTCCTTTGCCAGGATCCGAAGGTTGATAGGGGTCATGTATGATGGGATAATGGGGGTGGGAGTTGAAGAGAGGAATGAAAATGGGTTGAGCACGTGGGGATGAAAAGAGTCGTGATGAAGCTGCTTTATGAACCTGGGGGTTGACACTTGGTATGGGGGGCATGTCTCTCTATGCTTCTTCATATCCAGGACCATCTCATTTTGAGGCAACAGTTTTAAAAGCTGAGCCACTGCTGAGAAAGGAAAAGAGGAAAAGAACAGGGCAGGGTTGTGAGAAGTGACACAAACAAGGGAGAGAAAAGGTTTATATTGTGCTTATATTGTTATTTTTTTGAAAATGAGATGGGAAATCTCAAGGTGTTATTACTAATTAAGAATTTCCAATATAATGTCTCCTAGAGAACCTAAAGCATTAACACACTGCATACAGAGGATTACTGGGTCAGTTTTTTGTGCGTTTTGGTCATTCATAGTAATAATTAGCAAAACATGACATAATATAAAGATTTCAGGTCCACTAGGAATAGAAGTTTAATAGGGAAATAATCTTACTCAGTATAAAGGATCTTTTTCATTATGTTGCATTCATTTTAAGTAATTAATCAAGGATATATCCACTGATGCAGAACACTCTCAAGTTAATAACAACTGCTAGATTATTTTGTGCATTTGCTATTGGACTTATAGATAGACATCTTTATTGTCATTGTACAAGTACAATGAAATTACGTTTGCGACTCTCATACACGATGCAGTAAAAGACAGGTAGAGAGAGAACACTAATCATAAATTTGCATCACCAGAGTCACAGGACAGGGTCGCAGAAGTCAGATTTCATTTATCATGTGACAAGAGTAAAGAGAGTTGACAGAAGATTGCAAAGGATTTGGTGTCAAAACAAACTTTAGGCAGGGAAGCCTTGATTGACCTCTTTGCCTGGGGCCCCCACTGTCCAGGATCCCCTCTGTATTTTCATCGTTATAACGTCCAGCCAGATGTTACAAGTCTGAGATGTTCTTTGAGGCTACCAAAAGGTATTCTGGGATATGTAGAAACTAAGTGATTGGAGCATGACAGGCTGAGGGAACATAGATAAAGCAAAAAGCTGAAATACAACACCTGAAATCCTCACAATGGATGGAATATTTCACAGATCAGTGATACAACATAAGTGTGGAATTTTCTTCTATGGGAAGCTGCCCGCACAAGGAATGGCTTTTCTCACTTTTGTGATCTTGTGGGGACATTTGTTCTCGAGCAGTCAGACTTTCAAACAGTTTCACACATAAACATTGCACACACTGATGCATACACCCATACAGTACACACACAAGCCTTCACAGTTCCCAAGCTTGCTGTGGGAGGCACAAACACATCTAACTGCTGACTGCCATAAGGCAATATTGCAGCCTGGTGCTGCCTGATACGGCCCCTATTAACTTGGGTTGATGAGTGCATGTTGGCAGAATGCTAAATAAATCACAGCAACTTAGATGATGGTGCTTAGTACATGCAGTTTTGCACACCGTCTTCACCCTTGTGTCATGCCAATGAAGCATTTCATCATCCACTGAGGAATTCTTTCAGCTGGGAGATCCACAATGTTGCGAATAATCTTGATTTCAGGGAGTAAGTTCACTTTGGGAATAAGAATTCATTTTTAGCCCCATGTTGAACAGGACTTGGAGAGACAGATTGTAGATTCTACACACATACGCTCCTCTCTCAGCCTGGCCAAGGCACAGAGTCACCACCGGTGAGCGGATGCCGACTTGAGGTGAGCCAGGGAAAGGCATAGATGTGGCAAGACGAAGGATGCTACTGTTACATAAAGGGCGTTCATTCCCTCTTTCACTCACATGAACACAAACAGCATACACACATACTCTAACCAATGACTACGTTCCAGAAAGTGAATCATATTTTATGCACCAGCAGTCATCACTTTAAAATTCACCTCTTCCTATAAAGAATTTATGGTGTTACTACTGGTTAGCACCAAATAAGCATGTGTGCCATCTTATTCATGAAGCTGAGGCCTGTTCTCTGGGTGGCACTTGTTCTATAATTTGACAGTATGTGTTGAATGAGACAGAGAGACAAAGAGGGAGAGAGTTTTTGAATGGTGGCCAGTTTGGAAGATGATGGTGACAGCAGAGGCACCAGGGAGAGGAGTTAAGGAGAGATGAGGAAGAAAGAGAGATGAGGACAAGGAGGAGATATCCAGATAGGAGAGGTGCACTAGTGGCTGCCTTATCTCCTGGGAGAGTGGGGTATTTTAAAGGATAAGCTCGACAATGTTCTATACTTTTGTTATTGTAAGCACATCCCCATGAAAAAGCCCAAACTAAAAACAAGCTGATCCAAATAACAAGTATTGTGAAGCCAAAGCATGATTTTGCCTATAATTCTGTAGACCTCAGTTGTTTTCAAAAAACTACTGAAAACACATCAGTGAGCCACATTGTTGCACTGGGTAACATATTCCTTTATTACTATGAACGTGGGCACTGTACTTTACTTTGTGTCTGTCCTGCTGACTAACACACAAAATGTGTAGGCAATTAATCTGCAGTTAAAAACTTGTCTCTAATAAAAGCACAGCAAAAACATGTGCTATGTGTCTTATAAAAGTCAGTTGATCCTTCAGTTGCTTAGTCCACAACTCCATCCTGAATATGTCAACAACTATGCAGGCATTCACTGTTCGCAGGTGATGATTCACAATGTGTTTGATGATCCCCTGACTTTTTCTTTACACAGGTAAAACTTTTCGCTACCCTGGTGTATCTTGGCATCCACAAATTGGATCGGAGCTATGATTTGCCTTTATCTCCTTATGAGGTCATGATTTTGCTTTGTTTAATCCTATTCTTAATTCAGTGGCTCCTGTTTTATTTCATTACTTACATCTCCTCTCATTTTAGATCACTTCACTTCCTGCCCTTATGTTTTCCTGCCAATTTTGATTGTCTTCTGCACCCTGATTTGTTCACCTGTCCCTCGCTAGTCCAGCGGTCAGCTCTCCTGTTCTCACTTCCTCAGTTAAGGTTTCCTACTCATCCAGAGTAAAGTTTGCTGTTTACCATAGTTTTTTAAAAATAAAATAATTAATAATAATTAAACATCAGCTTCTTATTTGGAGATAACTAAATTCTGATCTATTTCTCTTAAACCCCCCCTCAGATAAATAAGAAATAAAGGCATAAGTCAGCACGAGTTCTTTTTCTATGCTCATGGGCCTCTCAGACGTTTCTGAACTCTGAGAACAGAAAGAATAAACACAGTTGAGACTTGTTCAAGTTTGCTTTTGGGTCTAACTGTTACTTCAAGAGCTGATTATTTCAGACTAATAAAGATTACCGCAGTGAGAGAGGTATAAAAACATTTCAAGATCTTAGACAGAACGAAGGTGATTTCTCAGGAGCTGAGTTATAAAGTATGAGGAAATGGCCAAAATTCTACCCGCTACCCAAGACTTGACAGTACGAACTGTCTTATAAAATACACAACCAATGGTTTGTATATCTAAGAAATTAGTGCCCCATGAATGGTGTTACGTACTTAACGTAAAGTTGTGCAGGTTACGTTCAGGAAAGGAAACATGGTGATAACATACGTACCTTAAAATAACTTATAGTTCACTCTGTTTTATAGTGTCCAACACCTGTCTCCTGGGGTAAAATCCTGTATTGTATGACCCATCAGCCACCCCAACCTGCTTCTTTACAGCCTGTTCTCACTCCAAACTCATTAAATAGTATAGTATAATAATACTGACCTTGCCATTAAATAGGAACACAATGTAAAACTGCTGTAGGAAACATGGAAATGGGTACTTTCTCTCACTTACCCCTTTTAGTATTGTGCTCAGATAATTTATCACTATCTTCCTCCTGTTGTATATGCTGTTTAACCTGAAACAAAACAAAACACAATATGTATGTGTGTAGTATAAAAAGAAAATAGCAAAAATAGATGGAAGAAAGAGAGATGGGTAAAAAATAAAAGTAAACTAAACTATAAAATGGTGATGGCACTTTGGGGAAATTGAAATTATAAAATATAAATGTAATTGAGTGTAAAGCTGCACAAACATAAAACCCCAAAATACAGCGTGAATCATGCCAGTGGAAAAAAAGGAAAATTAGACTGAACTTCAGATTGGTGATGGTAAAGTGAATCTGAATTAGAAAATTTTAATTAATTAGAAGGCAAACCACTGTCTACCCCAGAGATAGACTCGAGAGCAGCTTAACGTTTTTTGTTTTTTTTTTTACAGATACTGATTTAGCTTGTACACTCAGTCAAAGTAATTATTGCATTTCAAAGGACACTGTGGAGGAAAGATGCAGCCAATGTCAACACAAAGAACTGGCTGCTGCCTGCAAGCAGAGTCTATGTTTATTTCATAAGCTTGTTTAATTGTACTATTTCTATAGCAATGTGTGATTGAACTTTGCTAACGACAGTTGAGTCGAGGTTTACTGCATCCATGGCAACTTTCCATCTAGTTTTTGTTACATTTTATCAAATGCTACATCACAGCAGGTAGGGGGAAGTAGGAGAAAGTGAGGAACAAAGATGTCCTTAATGGAATATAAGTGTAGGAGAAGGTGGAGCTGTAAGGTAAATAATTGATGATGAAAATTTTAAAATCTTATCGTTTGCAGTTTCATTGTTTTATCATGGTCATGCACAGATTTCTGTCTATGAAGCCACATACTGTGGCTTTGTCAGAAAAGGACCACAGGAGGGAGAACAGAAATCCGTCCAGTAATTATGACTGTCAAGGTCACTCATTGTTTAAGCTGCCAAGCCGAGCAGCACGTATACAGTTTAATGGGGCACTTGCATCCTCAAAACAAGCTTGTTAGCCTTATGGCCGCTTGTGACAAAGCACAAAGAGTGTTTGTCTGCAATGAATTTCTTAAGATGCTTTCACATATCCGGTTCCCTCTGTTTGAAACTGATTGCAGTCAATGAGAAAGTTTTTGCCTGGGTGAGGTTAGAGTGATTACACACAATGCAGAGGCCAGATGTATAAGTAGCTGATGAAATCCAAAATCAGTTTTTGTTGTTGTGATTGTCTGCATTTTTCTTTACTTACATAAAGTGTTGCCAACTGTAACATTTTGTTTTCAGTAGTGTTCTAAATCATGGGACATAGACGGATCTCCAGGTAGATAGATATACCTTCCATTAATCAAACAGTGAAGAAATGCTGCCAGATGCAACTCCTGGCTGATGCAAGGGGACGTTTAATCATAGGTGAACCTCAATATAGAGCAGACAGCCTTTTCCACAGATAAACAGCAGATGAAAAGAAAACCATAAAGACTGCAGAACATAAACAATCCAACCTCATGCATTATATGATGTCAGTAGCATCAGCACAATTGCACATGACCAACTTTATTGGCTATATTGTGCTGCAGATTGGAGCGTGTCTTCTGTTTGGAGGCTTTACTGGTGGTTTAATCAGCTCCATGTGGGCACAATTCCACAGGGAGACTCATGTCATGTTATATCACAGGACTTTCAGTTATCATCCCTTTCACACATAAGAGATTATCCGTGGTTGTGGATTCTTTCACATGCTGAGGAAATATACTAACAGATATGCATCATATTGATACCTATGCCTGCTACAACTATCGGAGGTGAAAAATACCACAGTGGGGTATATGCCATGTTATATCTAAGAGCTAAAAATAAGACATTTAGTTTTATCTGTGTGTATGTGTCTTAAAGGAATAGTGACATTTTTGAACAGTGGGTTTCCTGGCTGCTTAAACATAAATCTCTATTGGCTCACCTTGTTTCTTTTACCTGCTTATTTGTGTTTTTTTTGTGCTTTCACTGAATGACAGTGTTGCTTTTTTTCCGTTCTCGCCCTGGCGGATGATAAATGATTACGGTTTCAGTTAGCGGTTGCCCTCTTTAACTCTGCCACATATCCAGGCTTTGTTAACAAGACCGTCAGGTGTGTTTGGATTCAGGGCCTGAGAGGGCTTGAGTTTCTGAAAGTCTGCCTCTGTTAACGCTTGGTGGTGGGAAGTTTTGCCGCGTGAGTGTTACCTTATATAACACGTTTATATAGATCTCTCTCCCTCTTGACTTTAGCCCTTTGTTTACTTTTCTCACCTCTATTTCTCTCGTTGTACGCTAAGCTGATCCAAAATCTGAGTGATTTCATTCACAGACGAGCACTCATGTTTCTGTCTCCGATTCAACATGCTGAATCAGCTGAAAAAAGCCCACCAGGGCTGATGAGGGCCAACAGTGTGGAACACACCACAGCGGCCAGGCGACAGACGCTCCCTTACCGCCCAACATTGCCCAACGGCCAACCATTAGCTTGGTGCGTCGGAACAGATTTAAGAGTGGTAGATATCTATTCCAGAATGTCAGAATAATTATTTAAAGGTGCTCTGTATAACTCTGGAAAAAGATAGATGATTGTTGAGTCATTCGTAGGTAGTCAAACACAGATGCTTTGGGTATCCAAAGCGTTGATATTTAATGACCCAGGAATGTCACTAACCATCTATCTTTCTCCAGAGTTATACAGTACTTTTAACACGTAAATGTGTTAATTCAATCAAATTAAATACATCTTAAAATCATTAAAGAAAAATCAAGATATTTACACAAACACACTGCACAAGCTTGTCCACTTTAACACTGTACTACAGTTATAGTCATTGTAGGCTCATGTTTGAGCTTTTCCGCTTTTCATACTACTACAGCTGCTGAAGCTTCTGCCGCTACCCACACATAGAGAACCATATCTGCACAGCATTTTTGGTCTCACCATCCCACTGAGACTTTGTTTTGAACACCAAGGTTGGGTTGAGATGAGAGAATGACCAAATGTTTTGTTTTCCCAGAGTCACAGAGTGTGCCCCCCACTCTCCGACCGAACAGACACAATCATGTCTGTGGCCCACTGTGCAATCCAAAGGCTAGTGTTTGGGACAAAGGAAAAAAACATCTGAATGGATAAAAAGAGACACCATGTGAGAGGAAAAGGCATTAGAAAGGCTAAAACATTTTAGATCTCCTGTGTTTGTCTTTTTCTCTAAGCTTTGTTGCATCACTGCGGCTGCAAAAACATGGCTCATGCATTCAGCTGTGAAAGCTAGTTAACTATCCAAGGAAGACATGTGCAACACTTTTAAAATCTCTAATGTACCACGTGTGTCGCTGAGGTCTCCTGGAGGATAATGCACAAGAGGGGAAATGACTGAGTTTGAGTATCATCCAGAATATAATCAACCATGTATCTTTACTATTTCTCTGTTTCAGTAAATGTTGTCATCTTGTTTAAAAAGTGCACACATACATTTGTCAAGAATCTTTAATTTGAACATTTTAACCCCCAGTGTTGTGCTGCTTGAAACTGTCCTCTGTATCAATCTTTAAGTCCATATGATTAATTATTAATTATAACCTCTGCCTGATCATTTTCTAAAGCTGCAGTGAATGAGGGAAATATGTTTAATGTTTTGCAACTTTCTACACAATGATGCACCTCAACATGCAGTTCTGACAACAATTATTTAACTACAAAGCACCAGACTGAAAAGCGTGTTACTTTCCCAAATTCCTCTGCTCCCAGCTGTGCCTGTGCTTATGTGCATTTGGATGCACACATTCCTTCAGCACATCGCGTCAGTAAATCCTGTTCCATTTGATGAAGCGTCATTCTGGCTGGTAAAATATTTCAAAAGAAGTAATTTTTCTTTTGTTGTAGCTGACTTCTTCAACAAAAGTTAAGCGAGCCAGCTCCTTCCTTGGCATCACTTGATGAAGAGAGCAAAGTTTGGATCAAATCTTCTCCATTTTTTAGGAAAAGTTTTGTCCATTAAAGATAGGCAGGAACCAACAAACTGCAAAGGAAAGAAAGATGAAGACATGAAAGAAAAGACGGCCGTTTAGAAGAGAGGCTGATGGGACAAAAAGACAGCGAGGATGAACTGACAAATAGGGAACTCTGGGTAATGAAGGCAGCAGAAGTTGAAGTGCCCTCAGTAGCAAGAGGAGGATCTTTATTTTAAAGAAGCCAACTCTTGACTATAATTGGGAGCCCAGTGAGTGTGGAGAAGTGAGTCTGTGATGTGATCATTAGCCCGAGAGTGGAGGTTTCCATGTGAGTAGGGGAGAGGAGAAAGGAGGAGAAAGGACAATGAGCAGCGATGGGGAGACAAGTACGGCCAAGTGGGAGAGACTTTCTTAGACCATGTTTCCAAAGTGCAAAATCTAAAGTATCTGGACAGAGAGGCAGAGGAAGAAGGAAGACAACTGTCAGATTTGGCAGAGATGGGAAACACCCAAGAACTAATCTGATTCATCTAGGACACCCACTGACACTCCATCCACTAGGCTGAGAGGAGTAAAGGTAGAGTACAACAATTCATCTATGTCAGAAAGAGCTGTGGGGAGCATCTGGTGCTCCTTGTGCTGGACTTGTATGGCAACTGGAGAAATGGGGCCATTAGTGCTCCGCTGCTACACCTAGCCTCAGTTTTGTGAAGGCAGCGACTGGATACTGTTTGAGAGATGGATGCCTGAGTGCATATCAAAGGGATGGGCTGTCACTGCGAGCCAACTTCTTTTGTTGGATGAGTGGTATCAGCTTAAACACTACAACAAAAGACCAATACCACTGGGAATTGGATTAAATGTTGCATTAAGTGCCTTGTTCTCCTGTGGAATCGACATGCAGCACAGCACATTTCACTTGGTGAGAACATAAATAATACAGGTTCCTGACTGCACAGTGATTTGAATACTGGGAAAGGTGCTGTAGCTGCTACTGTATATTAAACACCAAGACCATTTGATCTGCTTGGAGTTTTTACTGTTCTAACCTGTTGTTCTGACCACAGTGTTAACGATATAGCTTACCCCCAAATAATCATTTGTATGTCAATTATCCACCCAGTGTTATGTTGAATTCAGGAAGAAAACTTTGTTGGCTCCACTGTGAACAAAGAATAAAAAAAAAGAGAAAATGCTTGATGAACCAAAGTCATGGAGACACTGACAACAGGAAAACTGTAACAGTGCAGGCACAATACTTGCCCGGACTTGTCCATCTCATACAAGAGTAGTGTGCTTGCTCTCTTTATGCTATCATGCCTTTTCTTCCCAAATTCAATGTAACAAAGAACATGTAATTGATATACAAATAATCATCCAGGGGATGAAGTACTCTTCTAAGGTAGCTGTTTAAGGTAGCTGTTTATTAAAACAGCTTCTAAGGTAGCTGTTTATGGGCACTAAATGCCTCCAAATGTAGGGTGACTGCTTGCTAGACCTCAGTGTCTTGTTACCTATTTCTGCGCATATTAAATACAGAAGATGTGGCATATCGGTATGAACAGTGGTGCACCCAAGCTGATACTGGAACCCCTCTGGTTTGCCCCGGCAAAATCTATGGAGGCCAACATTACTGGCTGTGGTACACTCATTGTGTAAGCGAGCACACATGTCTTGCCATTTTGTGAAACTACATGGTTTAAGGCATCAATTGGTACCAACCATGTTGGCACAGCTTGTCTTAAAAAGAGGAATTAACACTGCTCTAAAATAAGACTGGATTTTGGCAGGGAGAAAACGGGTATGGCCATTTTCAATGACGTTCTTTTAACTCTCACCCCAAGATGAAGTGTGCCTGTTGTCTGTGTCCTGGTGCCTTGAGACTTTAGGAGGACTGGATTGAGTATCTGTAACAGACTCGTGTTGGGTTTCTTTTGACTTTGTTCTTTCCCTCCTGTGTTCTTGGACTGCCTTTCCTTAATTTGCACAGCTGCACACCTGACCTGCATCAGCCTCGTTAGTCCTCCCTGCTCATCATTTTCTCCCAGCCAAGTCAGTTCTCTGCCTGTTCTCCTGCCTCATCACCTTATTCCCCCCACTTGAGCTCATCCCCTCATCAGAACTTGTTTTCACATCAGTTTTTGTTGGATCCTTGGTTTTTGTTATGTGATCTTCAGCTTGCTTTTACCTGCTCCAGCCTTGAATAAGAGTGATCTATCAGAGTTTAGTATGTCTGCAGTCTCCTGTGTTTGGGTCCACCTGCCTCACACATGACACCAACATGTGATTCCTAAACTCTCACCACATTGACATAGTTTTCAATTAGCCTGTATACTATATATTATACAACAGCAAAATCAAATTCCTGAAATTCAATGGCCTCATCTGCCCTCCCTGGCACACCACTGGGTACAGAGGCTTTGAGGTTGTTTAAAGGTGCCTTTGATGGAGCTCGGCTTCTTATTCTTTTTGGTTCATTGCCCTCTATCTCTCACATGAAGAGACTCTGCCCTTTACTGCTGGTCACAGCCACAGACTGTCACCTGACCACATGGCCTTACCTAATTAGTGGACCCACCATTTCAGCTAAATATTTTATTTGGAAGTGAAGGTCACAGCGAGCTCTGTATAGGATGGTATTTGAAAAAGTGTTGTAATTATGCCTGCAATTATCAAAGCCAGGCACTGTGACCAAAACAGGCCTCATTCTGCATTACTTGAGGCAAAATAATGAAAAGACAGGCCTGGGAGCACAGACCTCTGTGACTGTGTCAGCACTACAACAAATGCATGAGAGATGGAGAAATAAACTACGTCCCAAAACACAGTCCCTCTGAAACGGATCACGCAGCACATTTCACCTTCATCACAGGGAGTGTAACTGAAGCATGCTCAGTCCATGTCAAAGGCCATGCATTGATTTTCATGACAGTGTAATGGCTGCACATGCCGGTTTAGACTTACCTGCTTACATTACAACATTGCTCTTTTCAGCCTCCCTCTTTTCATGTCCAGGCAGGACTGGGCTTATTGGCTGCCTCCCAGCAGCAAGAATGTACGGTGCAAACACTCTCCTCATCTGCATTTGTCGAATTATTCATCACCCCAAAATACTGAGAAGCTGTGATCTGTATTTACATAAGAAGTCTGGACCAGGCAAGAGGTCTCCTTGCCCAGGGTGTGTTGGTGTGCCCGAGTGCTGTCTCCTCCAACTCTACACACACATCCTTAGGCAACCTATGTACTGCTTGTATTCGTCCATGGAGCCTGTCATCTTCAAAACTGTCATGCCGTCTCTCTCTTTCTCACTCTGTCTCTTTCCTTTGATCTCTCTCTCCTCTATCTCACTTTATCATCTGGTACCTCCACTGTCACTGTTATCTCTGAGTACAAAGTCATCTTTTTCTGTTTTGCATTTATCTCTCCCTCATCTTCCGTCAATCTTTGTGTCATCTCTACAACTCTACACTGTCTCTGTAGACTCCATGTATTACAGCATGTACTCTCGTATATGAGCATACTCTGTCAGACTGTAGACTCCATGTATTACAGTATGTACTCTTGTATATGAGCATACTCTGTCAGACTGTAGACTCCATGTATTACAGTATGTACTCTTGTATATGAGCATACTCTGTCAGAAGTTTAACATAGCATTGAACGCGTCCACTGGGAGAGTTCAGAGAAGTATTCCATCAGCAGTGGTTACTTTTATAATGTGTTCCTTCACAGATTACTCATATTCTGTTAGATTACTAAATTAAGTAACATATTCAAATGACTTTGGAATACTTTTGGAATACTTCAAAACCGATTTGCTGAGTTGCGGTTTTATTTTTCCAAATACACAATGTCATGGTAGTGCATCTACTTTGACATTGTCTTGTAGCAGATGCACTGCAAATACTTCTGTTTATGAGAAATGCATGCCTCATATAAGTTTTACACAGTGTCCTAACAACAAGCAAGCGTCGCTCTCCATCCACACTGAATCTGTCCTGTAGGCACTTCTGTTACATCATGTAAACAAACCACATAGGTTACGTATCAGCTGTGTGCTCAACTGGAGACATACACTCTTAGGAGATGGACAAGTCCTTGCTGTCTTTCAAATGCGTGTACTTTTTAAACACAAAACACACACTTTATACTGTGATATTTATTGGAAATTACATGTGATATAGCCAACAGCAAAGAGGTTGTTATTAGCATAGACATTTACCAGAAGCTCTCCCCTTCCTTCACAATATCTTGCAGTTAATGAAGTGCTATTTAGATACCTCCTCTTTGCAGCTTCATGATTCAGCTGTTCCTCATCTTTTGCAAAGTTTTTAAAGGCCCAGTGTGTAGGATTTAGCAGCATCTAGCAGTGAGGTTGAAGAACTGAAACCTCTCCCATGTGCCAAACGTGAAGAAATATGGTGGCTGACACAAAAACGCAAATGGTGCTATCTAGAGCCAGTGTTTGATTTGTCCCTTCTGGACTACTGTAGAAACAACAGACTCCATGGAAGATAATCCGCTCTGTTTGTAGATATAAAAGCCTCTTAAGGTAACTAAAGCACAAATATTGTTATTTTCAGGTGATTATAAACTGATGAAAACACAGTTATAAATATTATAAAGCCTACCATTTCTGCCAATAGATGACCCTAAATCCTACACACCATACCGTTATAGCAAGCGAAAGGAATAAATAGAAACAAGGCATCTGAAAAAAGTCTAGCTCAAAACGACAGTGCTGCGTTGCTTGTGGTGAGTTAGAAAATTTCATTGGAAAACTTGGCAATCAAATTGATGTTCCCTCGTGTTGCTTTCAGTTAGGACACAATTTTGGAGCAAACAAAACAAATAAAGTAATACCATCAAGCAATCCGTTTTTAAAGACAAGTAACTGTATTCAGAATACCACCAATTTTAGGTGCAACAAAATATAATAACAATTTAATATATATTTATTTATTTATTTTGTATTTTATGGAACTTGGTTACCTGTATTTGCTACTCCCCAACCCTGCCCATCAGGAGCATGGCTGCAGCTCATGTATTAATGAGTCTTTAGTGTCCTTGTTTCGATTGGTGCACAATAGCATTGAGCGCCACAGCTCTGCTGCTGCCATATGAATGCTGTGAGGCAGAAGGAGGATGGGGAAAGTGGAGGAGGGAAAGGAGGAGAAGAGAAGGGAGAGATAAGAAGATGGGATTGGCAAGAGGCCAGCGGGAGGAATGAAAAAGAGATACATATGGAAGCTGGGGGGAAGCCATGAATAATACGAAATGACACCACAAAGGAAAGATCTGAAGTACCCTGCTGTCTCAAGAGCTACGGGGAATACAGTTTTAGGAAAAAAATTGCTATGCATTTAAACGTGCATTTTTTATCAAGGCATTTATTCAAAAGTGATCAAGTACTGTGACACTCCATAGGGGTTTTATATCGCAAGCAGCTCCACATCATTGTTTATGTGTGAACAACTTTGCATTTTGCATTTTTGCAGCAGGTTCAATGAGTAGATCTGAGCGACCAGTACCTTTGAAATATTTCGTGATGCAGTCTTTAAAGGGGAATGTACAGTACAGAGCGCTGCAGCATTACAGGTCTGCAGGGCATTTGGAGTTTCTGTGGTGTCGCCTGCTCTCTCTGTTCCTCTGTGATGCTGCAATTTGATTAGCATGTGAGTTTATATATGTATGTATGAATGTGTACTATATGTGTGTGTGCTGGCCTGCATGTGCTGGAAAGACTGGCGACAGAAGTCCGCAGCCTTTAATGTGTTATTGACTGTCACTCAGTGGGACCTTCACAACCATCACAATCAATTAATGTCTTATCATATAGCCAAGAAGTGGGCAGGAGTGTGTGTGTGTGTGTGTGTGTGTGTGTGTGTGTGTGTGTGTGTGTGTGTCTTTCAAGGGCAACATAGATATGAGCAGAGCAGTCCACGTATACAAGTTTATTGTCATGACTGATCAGCGTGAAAAGGGAATTCGGGAAACCTTGAAGGTGGAAGAAAATAAATACTGCTGAGGAAACATCTGCAGTCATCTTATCAAGTGCAACAACGAATTTGAGCAACAGAGAGAATCAGTTTGAGCATCCACTATTTTATATACAAAACATGTTAACAGATGGGAGAGACTGAGAAAAAGTAACAGTGGCTTATTTCATGTACAGAATAACAACTTTAGGGACATTTAATCAGCAGTATACAATTTAGGTATCTGCCTTCTATGACTGCTCATTAGTACTCCATCCTTCTCCCCTTATGCTAAAACTTTAAAGTCCCACACTTCTACGGCTAATGAGTTCAGATGTTGTTGAGGTGCTGGCTAAGTTTAAAGTTACACTTAATTAGATTGGGTGTTTCATGATAGTGGTATAGCTGTCTCTGTCTAATCCCCATCGAAAAATTATTTTAAAAAGTCTGTGAGTGGAAGTAAGTATATAGGACTTTGAGGTGGTTTTAATAAAGAGCTGTGCTGTATGTGCTTGTATGCAGGGACTTCTTTCAAAAAAATAAGAAATAGATAATGGCTAAGTCAAATAAATTATACATTTTAAATGGTCAGCTACTTAATTGCTCTATTTTCTCTTACAACAGCATGGAGTCCATTAGTTTACTTTGGGTTACTTTAGGTCATAGACTGACACACAACAGTTTGTATGATATCCAACAAAATTGTTGTTATGCCCTTCACTTTAAGTTGCATAATTTATGTAAAGTTACTGTAGTAATTTAATTCAGAATGAGGACCAAACGCAGAACAGTAGGAAGGCAGGTGGTTCAATCAAAAAGCGAGCTTTAATTCTGGTAAAAATCCCCCAAACAGGCTGGGAACAAAAAGAGAGTCAAAACTAAACAGAAAACAAACCAGAATTACATGATGAACATAGGGGTGTACTACTGGAAGAAATCCAAAACAGACATTGAGAGACTGAGCAGGGAGCACAGGCATAAATACAGGACACAGATGAAATGACAAAGGGGAATATATATACAATACAAATAATCACCAGAACAAGACACAGTAGGAGTAGATGGACACAGGAAAAAAAGAGAGAAACATCAAGGGTGTGGTAGGGAAGGTAGAGCAAACAAGACTAATACAGAACAGGTGTGCAGGGAAGACTCTGGGATCAGGAAGGACTAACAAGACTGATAGAGGACAGGTGTGTCTGAAAGCAGGCAAGAGACAGACTTAAGTGGGAGGTAACACAAGATATGACTCATGAGGTGCCTGACTTACAGAATACATTTAGAAAATAAACTACAACAAAACCAAGGATCATGGTAGTAGTTCAGTTTAGGAAAAGGAAACATGGTTGGGTATCTTTAAGTTTAGTGCTTATGCTTAAGTTTAGGTTTAAATGGGTAAGGGCTAGTGTTACAGTTAAGGGTAAGGTTTTCGATTTAGGTAAAATGCCTAAAAGTTTACACTATTCCATACACTGATTTCTTGGGGAAAGTATTATGTTTTGTGACCCACACACCAACCAAACCTGCCTCCTATCTGGACTGCTTCTTCACTCTTGTCCGTGCCTTGGTCGCAAGATCGCAGCTTTCCAAAATATGTGGGTTATGCATGAATTACTGGCTTATCATTATGTGGGATATGAACATATTTTGGTGGATTAGTTTTCTCAGGAAAAGGTACAAGTAGTGTATGAACACAGCTTAACAGGCTGTCAGCATGTTTATTTCTGCTGTACAGCTAGACATTTTAACATGGGGTTGTATTGGGAATGACTTGCTCTTGGAGTCAGCCTCAAGTGGCAATTCAAGGAACTGGCTTTATTTTTTAGCCCCCTGCCACTTGCTCCTAACTTAAACAAAGAAGAAAGATATTATACTGAAACTACTGGCAATGTCAGACATTGAGTATGTATGTACGAGTATATTTGAATTTTTTTGTGACATCTTTACCTAGTTTGACTGCTTTTAAGATGTGTTTCATGATAGTGAACAACAGGAGAACAGAGCCCTCTTGCATTCACAGCTGTGTGATTTTGTTATGTCTCAGAGAAAAGTTTGTTCGGGTAAACATGGTAAAATCATTCAGATCACAAATAATACATGGCCGTACATCACAAGTCTGCTGACAGCCGTTTTAAAGCTCGTGCTTCCAAAGAGGCTACATCAAATTTCTGACAGTGTCAGTAATTCAGGATCAACTAACCACAATGTGATTGCTGCTACAGTATATGTCTATAATACATGAATGTTTCAAACTACACTGGCAAGCGAACGTCACACTACTGCTGTGCTTAGAGACATATTTACCTCAAAGTCTCTTTGCAAAATCAGCAGTTCATGCTGTCATCTTTTTCCTCGCTGCGACTGATTTGGTCATTAATCACACAATTTGACGGGGTGTTATATATCCGGCTGTAGAGGGCATTACATCTACATGTTACCCTTGAATAGTTACAAATCAAAACACTCACATGCTTGAGCAGAAGTTTTATGGATTTCAATGTAACTGACCAACTGAAAGTGCAATAATGAGCTACACACCTGGATATGGGTTGTTTGATTCTAGGATGACAGCGTTGTGCAGACAAGATCTCTCCTCAAAGTAAATGAAAGAAAAAGAGAACAGGCAGGACAATAATATAAGGTGACATGCATATGCTCTTAACACTCTGAAACCTTTGAAATGAGCAACTTGGCAAGAAATGCTCCACAAATTGAAAAACATTTGTAGATTTAGGAAACTATTTAATCTTAGAAAATGTTAAGGGAAATTAGAAAAAAAAACTAGGGATGTATTTATGATTCTAATAATTACATATTTAAAATTATATTACAAACTGCTTATACATTTTAAAGCATTTTTTTCCAGGTCACTTCCTTTTTTGCTTTAAAAAACAAACAAAGAAAAAAACAATGTATTTATTTATCCATACTAATTGTCAGGTAATTATCTTGTATTTTTTACTAATGTCTTGATAATTTGGGGGTAATTTATTGTTTCATTGCTTAATGCCTTCATGTTTTTTTAAAAAGAAATCAAACCAGTTTGCTCAAGTTTCAAAGGGATGTTTTAGGGGCTGTTTCATCAATTAAATATTGTTGATGTTTTTGGCACAACTGCAGTCCGGAGCCCTGAGCGGTTCCACTTGAACACCTGGAGTTAAATGTAAGATGCTTGCTCATGGGCACATTTGTTGCTTGGCGACAAGAGAATGATACGCATCACCTTTCCCCCTCCCCCACTGATTCCTCTCAAGCTTCGGTGATTTTGAACCCATGCAAAGCTCCTCCACTGCTCATCCTTGTTCTCCAACACTAAAGCTCCCAGTAACGCCCACTGTTGATTCTGCAGAGCTGTTAGCAATCAAGACAGGTCTACTATAAACACAGTTCGACTAGCCTTGTGATTTTTCACCAAGCTTGTCCTGCTTTATTTCCATACTCCTGTTTGGATATCTTAAAACCGCAAGCCTATATATTTCATTCCCATTTATTTTTATCCGTACTGTGTTTTTGTTAATTTCAGGCTTTCCACAGTTTCCACCTCATTTTTCAGTTCTGCATTAGTATGTATTTGCCAAATTTTTCTAAGATAAAAATCGCTGGAAGCAGTTAATTTTGCACACTGCTGACATTGAATACTACATTTAGAAGATAAATGGTTTAGCGAATGGGAAACCGAAAAATACATGTCACAACTCACAGCAATCGGCTCTGTAAGGGTGAAAGCTGAAGACACACACAACTGCTTCTTTTTTTAAAATGTTTTTCTTTGAAATTTGTTAATTTATCTTCTGGCTTCCCCAGCAAAGAGAAAAAGTAGAGTATCATTCATTATGTGACTCTGGGATAATAATATATTCAGTCTCCCCGTTACAACAAGATTGAAACAAGAAAATCTCCAACATAACTCAACGCCCCCCGCCCCGCACACACACACACACACACACACACACACACACACATACACACAGGATAATTGATTTACTGCAGGACAAATACATGCCATGATGTGTGTGTGTGTGTGTGTGTGTGTGTGTGTGTGTGTGTGCATGTCTCCATCAGCCTCAATTAAGGCACCTTTTACATATACGAGAAAACCCATTTTGTTTGAAAAATGTACCAGAATCTATAAATACAACCACAATACCTGGAAAACTCATTTGTCTGAAATGCCTTGTTTTTACTGTATGTTTCTATTTTCTCTGTGTATACATCAGTCACGGTGACTGAACACACACAGACTTATCTGCACCATTAGGAGACCTTTAGGAAATAATTTAATCTTTTTGAGTAAAAACAAAACTTAAGATACATGGACTTTCTGTACCAGTTTTGCTCTGAGTCAAGGTTGAATGGATAAGCAGCTCAAGTCCTTTCATATTCATCACCTAGCTGCATATTATAATGTGAATATGGATCATATTGTTCTTTTCTATGTGTCAAAATGGACACAAAGAGAAGCAGCAGAGACCCTGAACTGTGGCTGCCATGTGTCCCATTAGTCCTTATTTGATTTCCCTTTTATAAGAATTCACAGTTTGCTCTGTAATCAGTTATGGTTTGTATTCAGGTTATTAAAAAGATGTGCTAGTGTTTGTATTTGTCCTTGCCAAACTGCATAGTAGTTACAAGCGCTGGCTTTTATTTTCATATCATCAATTCAAATTGTCAGTTTTAGTGTAAGATTACCAAAGGTTGTCCACAGGTTAATTGGTTCTGGAAAGCTGCTGAGAAGCAATTTGTCTATTATTATCGCAAAAGCCTTGCCTCAGTCGAGGTCTATTCTAGTACTCAATCACACCTTTTCCTCACTGGTTTCCACAGTTGTACAACACGTAACAAGATCCAATTCAACCGAGATCAAATTCACCTGGTTAAAAGACTATTTATGGTGCAGTGTAGGTCAGATTCACTAAGGGGGGTAAATTTGATCTACACCACTGAGAGCTGCAACAAAAAGGTGCTGTCAGAGAAAATGTAGTGACTTGGGAGGAGGGACTGTGGTAATGACACTGTCTGTTCTCCCTCTGTCCATCGTTTATTTTAATCTGGCCTGTCTATGTGTGCATGTCCTTTTCTTTTTAGCCTCACAATTTGTTTTAGTGTTTGGGTCCTTTCCTCTCCATCCCTTGGTTGGATTGCTACAAAAAGTTGTACAGGCATTCACGAGCCCAAGAGGTTGAATCCTATGTTGATGATCCCATAATGTTTTAGTAGCTCAGGAAATGTTTCTGCAAGAAACAGATGGTAATGATTTTAATCTTTTCGAGTATTATGTATGAAGCCCACATACCTGCAAAGGTAATGGTGTTCCAGTCAGCTGTTCATTGTATTTTTTTCTATTTAGAAAATGTTGGTTAAGATGGTTAATTTGGTAAACACTTTACTCAATAAATACTAGCATGTTTATACCCGTAGTATGAAATAATGGGCGGAGCCACCATGACATCACCCATTGGTTTGTGGACTGCCATAGTAAAGCCTTGAATTTGGTTTTCGACCACTGCCGTCTTGGTTTTTTGGTGTCAGGATTTTTGTACCAGGCTGTAAACATGTTTGTTTCTGCTGTAATGTTGGGCATTTTAACACAGGGGTCTATGTGGATTTACTCTGTTTTGGAGCCAGTCTCAAGGGGCTGTTTTTGGCACTTTTCACATCTGCTTCATTTTTCAGCCTAGGAGGTTGCTTCTTGAGTTAAAGCCTGGAAAGAGATACATTTAGGCTTCCTGGGTGGTAAAGCATTGTTACCGGCAGCACTGCTGCTAACTAGCTAGCTCACTACATGTGCTAGCTTTGCACTGGCAGTACCACCTGCTGAGAGGATGTTATGTTGCTGGTCCTCAACAGCTGGCAGCGACCTCCTCTTCTCTCCGTTTGTATGTAACATTAGTATAGGCCTGCTGCTTAAAAACATTTTTCTTCTGTCTCATTTTTGCACCACCTTTTCATTAATTAGTTCCTGTATTGAATCCTGTATCTAATTTGTTTTTCCACTCCACTTACTGTATCCTCTCTGACTTGATTGCCTTTATTTCCCACTTCACCTCTCCTGCTCGACCTCTGACATTACAAGATGGATTAATCCACTGGAACGATTGGGGGGAAGTGAGGTTGTCCGACTGTACCTGCCTTACAGTATAGGTAGGCTACTGACAATTCTGAGACTGTGTAACCTCTACTCTGATGGGCTGTTCCCACTTGAAATGCGTCGCAGCCAAGGGGTCTTCCTTTTCTTTCCCTACAATTTTTTTTCAGCATTGCTAGTGGTGGTCTGACAGCCCACAAGGTGGATTGGCCCATCTGCCATTTGCCAGAACTGCCCAATGCCTGGTCCAGACCTAGTTTGGGCCATGCTGCTGCTACAGCACAGTGTATTGACAGTGAGGTTACTTCCTGAATTTAAAAATTACAAATAGGGGATGTGTACACAATTACATTCATAACACCAAAACATCCCATGCTGTAACATGCAGCCACATTTGATTCAAAGTGATATATTTTGTTTCAGATGTTGTTTCAATGCAACAAGATGACAATGCACCTTTGGTTCAACACCCACTGCTCTACCCACTGATGTAACTTCCTTTCTCTAAGTAGCAGTTTCTCCTGTTTCCAGGCCTCTCACAGAGCTGTGGCAGATAAGGTCGGCTGTTCCCACTGGTAGTCGACCACTGTGGGGATGTAAAAGGACGTCACCAGAAACAGGCTATGCTGTGTGGTTTTACTATTGATCCTATGTGTTCTTTAGCTGGTGCTTCAAATGATTAGTTAAGTCGCAGAGGATGCTTACATTCATCTTTGCTAGATAAGCTTGAAGGCTTAATCAACGTACAGAGACCTTGTTGTGAATTATGTAAATGATAGAAACTCACACAGGAAATAATCTGACATTTTAAAGAGATTACAGCTGTAGATAAAACTTGCCACGTCCTGTGAACCCTGAGCTAATTAAGCCCAGAGGGTTTGTGGAAAGGAGCTTTTACTTGAGTACCTTTACACACTAGGTATTTATTGTTTAAATAAGGGTCTTCCAATTTACATGAGATAGCAACAGAGAAGAGCAGTTATTTTTTTATTGACCATTTATAACTCCACAGATTGAACCTACTGGTTAGAGGGCATTGAAGAGTCCAGTTGGATTGGGTTATGATTTCAAGCAATAGCAATATGTCTGTGGTTTTGAGACACGAGTTATCATTCCTAATAATTGGCATTGACTGAGGCTTGCGTGTGTAAAGATTGTGCATTTATAACAATTTTTCTTGAGGAAACATAGCATTTATCAGACATGGTGGGGCTGTCTCTAACAGCTAGTGTCAAGAAGCATATCAGTCAACTGCTGCCTTGGCTGCTGGACAAAAGTAATAAAGCACCAAGCTTGTCAGAGGTCTGGCAAAAGTTTTGAAAGCTTCTCTTTTCCCTTCTATCAAGTTATGACTACATGGCACAATTTGAACTCTTCAGAAACCCACAGGGCTAATTTCGCTCTTTCCCATTTTTGTTTAATGAGGTTTCCCGATGTTCCATTGTCAGTGCCTCTTTCTCCAGGAAACAATGTTTCTGTAATACAGAAACACGCAGTACAATTTCATTTAATCGACCAGCCAGTTGTTGATTGATTAGATAAAGACCCCACATCTCGGCCACAGTTACCTTTGAATCCAGCCAGCCTGCGTTGTAATGTCCTGCTTTGTGTCATTTTGTGTGGAGGGCCTCAGGTGGGTCCAAACACACAGTCGGGATTTAGCACTTCTCTGGCAGCCAGGTGTTCATTTTACTAACAATGGGGCTGCGACGTCATTGTGCAACGGGCGAGCTCCATCCTCTCATCGCAAATTAGAAAGCAGGCCCAGTCACTGCCTCGCTTCCCCAGTCTGACTTGTAAATGGTCTTTTTATTTAAGGCATCCTCTTTGTCTCGCTAATCAAAGATGCCTCTTGTTTGAAATGCGGGTGAATAAAATAGAGGATGGGATGATGGATAGGAGAGATGGATGGGAGAGAGGAAAGGTGAAGGTATACGGTGAAAGGGTTGCTGTTTAATTCATGGATTCAGTTTGATTAGGCATTTTTAACAGCTGGAGGTTTGGATATTTTATCTCTTTTTTTCACAGTATCAGCCCTCAGTGACAACAACAAAGGCAATGCAGTGGCCTGCCTTCAGTGATTTATTTGGGAACACACGCTATAGCAAAGGAAAACATACCGTATTGGCTTCAACATTTGACTACAACTATTGAAAAAATAAACACTTGCTTGCATTCTTATGCACACAGGAAGTAAGGAGCAATATGATCTACGTGTATGAAATGACAATGATGACAGTGAGGCTGACAGCAACAGTCTTATGGTTTATTGTTCATTCTACATTCACTTACAGCTCTGCTGCATCTGTTGCTGCATCTGACTATGCATTGGATTTAAATAAGAATCAAATTAACCAAAAAAGCTCTATGTTTGTGAAAAGAAAAAAAAAGAAACACTAGATTAGAAAAAGCATGACAGGTTTGAGGAATGTCTCTCTACTAAAATCATGTCTGCAGAATGGCAGGAAGACTCAAAGACTGTGAGATATTGCACAGTAAAAAATCCACTGCTAGAGACAGGAGGTGAGGAAAGTAAAATACCCAGCAGACCAGTTCTGTTTAAAAAGGGCTTTGATGGATTACGTGACGGCAAATTAATATTCCTAAGAAAAAAAAGGCCTCTCATTCAGTAGTCAGGAGATGCTCTCTATTTGTCAAACACATCTACCTCTTTGCTCTCCTTTATGCCGATGACACTACAGGGGGAAGATAACAACTCTACAGTAGCATGGTTGATATAATTATACGGACGCTCAGGAATAATTTAAGGGGGCTGTACATTGTCCCAAGACAGATTATGCAAAATTTAAATGAAAAGGTTCTCCAGAGGGGCTTCAAAGTTGTGTGGATGCAATTTAACGTCTGACAAAGATGCCATAAACACTTGAGTGATGTGTTGTGCCAGCAGGTTTCTGTTTCCATAATAAGCATTGACTTTGAAGAATATATGAGTCAGAGGGGAAAGGTAACGCTCTAATCAAATATTGACCAAATAATAGTAGGCTGATGCCAGTTAGAATCATGGCCATGCATTAAATGTGCTGACGGTGTTCAAAAGCAAAACTTGTGATAGACGGCCTGTAATTCAAAGCGGCCATGTCCTAAAATATGAGTG
This sequence comes from Plectropomus leopardus, assembly GCF_026936395.1. Taxonomy (NCBI): domain Eukaryota; kingdom Metazoa; phylum Chordata; class Actinopteri; order Perciformes; family Serranidae; genus Plectropomus; species Plectropomus leopardus. The sequence continues at coordinate 19,116,196 of NC_142181.1, read as the reverse complement.
CCTTTAAGTCTTTATAAAATGTAAATATATGAAATTTGTATATAAAAGAATCCTCCTCCCCATATAGCTGATATTAAGTGGTTATTTAGCACGAGAGCCCCAAAATATTTTCTGCACCAGTCTGTAAACATGTTTATTTCTGCTATAAATTGGGCATTTGTATTGGACATGGAGGTGCATGAAGGTGTATGTAATTACTACATAGTATAGCCAACAACATTTTCTTTTAAATGTGTTGCTGAGCATTATGTTTCATGTTTGTATTTTTAGATGAAAACATCAGCTTTAGACTGTAAATATCTGCTAAATTAATTCCTCATGTTTAATGTGGTGTATCTCTTGAGACATTTATCCTTAATCAAAACATGGCACCACTGTACAATGATCTATTACATTTCTAAATTGGCTTTCCCTTTAAATAAACGATATTGTTCCTTCCATCACATTGTTTGTTTCAGGTGGTGAATCTAATTATCACAGATTTATTACAAACCCAGCTTGATCAGAAGAAACTGTCATGGTCTTACATTTTGAGTTATATTGTTGACTTTGTTTTGGAGTTTTTCTGTTTGTGTTTTCCTTGTTTCTTGTTACTCATTCTGTTTCCTGCTTTTTTCTATTATTACTCTTCATGTGTCATGTCTGGTTTTACTCTTTTGCTTTGTGTGTTTGTTTCCAGTCACATCTTTAACCAATCCCTGTGCTTCCTCTTTTTCCCTGTGTCCACCTACCCCAGCTGTGTCTTGTTGTCCTGATTAGTTCCCTGTGTATGTATACCTGTGTGTTTCCCTTTGTTTCTTGTCAGTTTGTCTGTAATTTTACCCTGTTAGCCCTGCTGTGATTCTCAGTGTTTGCTCCTGTCTTTGCCCAAGTTCTTCCTGTGATCCTGGTTGGCTTTTTTTTCCATTTGTACTTTGTACAAATGTGTGTTTGTGTGTTTGAAATACCTGTTTTTTTTATGTTTTGTTTTGGGGTTTTTTGTTGTTGTTTTTTTTTACATTTAAAGCTTGTTTTTTGTTTATTCACCTGGGTGCTCATTTTGTTCTGCATTTGGGTTCTCATCCAACCTCAGCCATGACAGACAGAGCCTGGATTTTACTCTCTCTGCAGTCCAAGACTCTGAATTCCACTTTAATTTCTGTCTATTGAAATAGTTTGCAATCCAATAATATTTCTTATCTCCCCTTGGCTTGAAGACGATAATCATGCTAGAGCATGGGCATTTGAAAAATGAATTAATAATGTGGGTTTTTCTTGCGTGGCAAAGTTAACAGCCCTGCCCTGTCTGGGAGTATATGGCATGAAATGTATGGAGATGTAGATTCATGACTTAGCCGCTTATGGTTATCTCTGAGAATGTTTATAGGAAGAAATGATTCAATTCATGTGTCTACATTTGAAATGTGTGCATTTGTCTTCGCTTGCTAAAAGAAATCGGATTCAGCAGGCAGGAGAAATACTATGGGACCTTCTTAGCCCCAGCTTGGTCTGGTACAATGCTTTGAAAATCCCTTTAGAGACTGGTGCCACACAGAGCAGGGACCCCTCAAGAGGACAGGAGGATAATTGAGGAAAAGCAGGTTTCATGGTCAACAGGTTTTATGCTGTCCTGGTGAGAAAGTGGAAAACCAAAGCATAATAATCATCCACTTTGTATTTTATCAATATGTTCCCGTCAATCATAACTCTTTAATGTTTAAACAGATAGAACTCAGCTCTGGCAAAGTGACTATTGATCCATAACAATCAATAACCTGTGTTTCTGGGTGACTACAATGTCTGGCAGCACAGAGCATGCTGTATCATCCCCGCTCGGGCCACAGCCAACTGTCTCTGATAAACCCAACATTCAAACAGAGGATCAATAAATCAATAACACAAAAATATCAGAAATAACCCTAAAGTGACCATATTGTCAACAATGTGCAAAAAAAATACCCTCTCCATCAGTCTTTTGTGCAACTGCATGCTTTTCTTTCAGGAGAGCTTGACATTAATAGGCTGTCATGATTACATGTCAACATTTGATGACATAATATGCTTTACACTAGGGGGAGACAAAGACCCTTTATAGATGGACATGCTTTGTGCACTGAAGATCACAGAAATAATGATGTAAAGTCATATTTTAGGATGGTAGAGTAAAGAATAGCTGCAGCTCGTCTCATGTCATTCTCAGGTTAAGAGTGAGAAAGTGGTGGCTACTTTTTAAATACATTGACTTCAGGGCTCACGTATAAGAAAAGAAGGATTGTTGGAGGGTACTACATGTGCAGATTGCTCTGTCAGTGGGATATTAAGCCACTTAATCCCTTTCTGTCATTAGTGACACTTTACGTGATTAGCCATTTCCATTTATGAGCGAAGAAAATTAGCTCCAAATTAAGAGTGTTTATAGTCCGGGCTAATCCGCGTTTTTGGTGTGATGTAACTGTGAAACACTGACCAGAGCACTGAGGCAGTTTGGGGCCTGGTGGTTTAATTGAAACGTATATTAGGAGGATGTGGGCCATATTACTGGGTTGTATCCTCAGGGAGGCATCTTGTAACAATAGAGAGGGAAGGAGGAGAGAGACAGAGAGTCAGGGAGAGAAAGAGATAGAGGAGGAGGGGGAGGGTTACAGAACTGCACTTCCACAATGCATCTCAAAGCCATATTGTTGCAGAGTTTATGGGATGTGTCGCACAATCAATAACCAATATATGTGAACTTGAGAGATGGATAAATGTTGCACTTGTTACATGACCTGTTTGCCATTTGGACAATATACCTGACCTTGCTGGGCTTGTGGAGGCATTTCTCCTGTCTATCAAGCGTCTCATTGCAAAGCGTGCTGTGTGGCATCTTTATATATATTGTGCATCTTCAATTATAAAACACGATACAGATTTTTTATGGCTGAGCATAAATGAATGTGTCTCAAATATCACATGGTAATATCTTTGCCAGGCAGTCTGCCTTGCTACAGGCATGCCTGGGTTGCTATAACAACAGCTGCTGCTATATCTGTCACTGCTGTGGGTCACGGCTAGCTAAAAGAGCAATGTACATCACGTCTCTCCATAACTTAAAGTGTTTTTCCCTTTCTCTCTTCTTGCCTGCACCTTTTGTCGTCGTTCTTTGTCTCCTAGAACCTTTTTTGGCTGTGCTTATCTGGACTGGCTCAGCTCCCACTGAATATCGCCACTCACACTGAGAAATAAAGGGTTCCACAAAGGTTCTTCCTGAGTCACTGAGGTTCTTGAAGAACCCTTTTTTGGAAGAACGGGTTCTTCAAGGGTTCCTTGTATGTCTGAGGGTTCTTTTCATCCAAATAGCCCTTTTTTGAGATAAGATTCTTCAAAAGTTCTTCATAAGACTAAAGTTCTTTTCAAGAAACCTTTACTTCATAAATTCTTTGCAAGACTGTGTTCAAACGGGATTGTGTTTGCTGTGTTCATGAGAAAAGACCACATGAGAGCTCCCCCCAACCTGTTATGGTATTCACCATCTCTAAATTGGAAATTTTTCTGAGTTCTCCAAGTTTACAGATTTTCTGTACAAATACTTCCCATATTTTCAGAACAAGCTCTATTTGATTGCAGCATAAGGGTTCCATTAAAAAAATCGTTTTCATCTTTTTGGAACGTCATATTCAAATACTCAAATTTTAAGCTATGTTTCAAATGGTATTTTTTATATGTATGTAGAATCTCCATCATCAATTCATTTTACTCGAGTTGTACCAGAGTTGATAAATCATTTCAATTATTTCATGTCATAAAATACCACATGGTTGGCAGAAATTCTTTTTTTTTTTTGTAAATAAGGGTATTATGTACTTGGCACTTTGTATTTGGCGCCAAAGTGGAACTAAGTTTTGGTTCCAAACCCTACTGCACCACTGAAGTAGTAGTATAATAGTAAAGTAGAAAAGCCCTTTAGGAGATCCATGAAGTCAGAGGCTGCTGGATGTGGTTCCCTTGGCCCCATGCTAACCTATTACACTAAAATGATGATTAGAAAGAAGAAGGGAGAAAAATCTATGTGTATTGTCGGGAATTACTGTTACTGTCTTTTCGGTAAAAGCCCTTGAGTGCATTCTTAGTACCCAGATATCCTCACCACCAACATGGATCCCTTAGTTTCATTATGGTTCCCACACATAATTTTGAGCCGTTCAGAGCATGTTGACCAAGAATAAATTGATTCAAAGCCCAAAGACTGTTCTCAGCTGATTTTTTTTTTTTCTTGACCTGTAGTGCAAATGTGCCAACATTAGTGGGTGTGTCATACTCTACATGTTAGAAAGAGGGTCAAAAGAGAAATTGTCAGGAAAAAAAAAAACAGATTGTGCAGTGGTTAATAGTAGGTTCATGCATGTTTTGGGGGTAAAATAATTATCCTTAAAAACAGAAGCAAAGTAAGTAGGCAATCAATGTAATCCTTGATTTTGAACTAGTGGAAATGCAGACTGGTTCACTATATAGCTCCGAATTTAATCCTGAACAGAATCGGTTCAAGGACTAAAACTAAAGGTTCTACTAGGTACTACAAAAAGTTCTCCTAGGGACAAGCCAAAGAACCCTAACCGATTCTAGTTAGCACCCTTATTACTAAGAGTGTACAATACTGTATCTCATCTGTATGACTGACATTTGAAATACACAAAATCCACTTTAAGTAGAGACAAATCTAAAGCCTTTTTTGCTTTTTCTGTGCTGTTAATGAGAGCTGGAAACTCCAGCGGCCTTTATTGTGGTTGATTTAGAGCCCACGTTTTTCCTTTCAACTGCACCACAGTCACAGATAATAAGGGCAGCATAAGACAGACGCTGCTGAGAGTCAATACTGTGTTTTCCTCTCAACATCCAAGTTGACTCATCTCATTGTGCAGTTCCAAAAGCATTGCACTCACAATTACAAAGACGTAAGAACCTGTCTATTAAACAAAGAAGCTTCAACACAGGCTGAGGAATGCACCAAATTTAATCATTTAAAAGCAGCAGTCACACAGTTCTGTAATGGACAAAGAACAGTGATTGAATCACAAAATATATACATTTCTACAGTATTGCACCATAGAAATAGGCACACATTTAGTCTCAAGAGCAATGCTTCTGTAGAACACCAGCAACAGTCAAAGCTAGTAGCAAGTAGCTGTATGCAGTAAGACCTACTGAATGTACTTTGACATCAGTGCTGAATTAAAGATTTATAAAGAGAATAGGAAAGATGAATTCAGATCGACTCTTAAAGACTGATGTACAGTTGTAATGCCATGTCATCTGTCTTTTTATATTTCCATTACATTGTAGTTTCACTGATGCACACAGCAAAACAGGGAGAGATGCACATTCACACAGTATAAAAGCTATGCAATCCATTTTCATTAAAAAGACATCAAAAAGATATTGGCCAAAACAAATAAAACTGTGACCCAAAATCTAAGCGCAGTCTATAAAATTGTATTAACAAAATTAACTGAATGAGTACTACAGAGTCAGTATATAAGTTTTATATAATAGCCATGACAGCAGTAGGACAGTTTCTTTCATTGGATCTTTGCAGTTTATAGGTTGTAAATCACAGAGGCACTACTAACTACGAAGAAAATATTTAGTAACTCTACGCGCTGGCAGGTCAAAATGAAGCATGGCTGGCATTTATCTGATTATAAGTGAAGGACACTGCTGTATTTGTGAAACCACTTCATTTCATTTCACGAAAGTAGAAAAAATATTGAGAGGAAAAAGAGGAGGAAAATTTAGCACTTGCACATTTATGACTGGTTCCTCACAAAACACAGTCGATACACAGGGGAGGTCAGTTGGCAGGATTCCCATGGCTGTCTAGGAATAACGATACCTTCATATCGGCATAGACAATGTTCTGGACTCAATGACTGTTTCTGTCACTGGAGTTCCAACATGATTGGTTAATACCTAAAAAAAAACAGAGAACATGTTCAGTCTGATTCAACTTGGATGATTTATATGCTAAATAACCACTGTTGTATCTGCTATATATAAACAATATACAAATTCGCCATACTCTAATTCACATAAACAACTGCGTCATTTTGGATTTCATAAATATGCAAATGCATTACATTTTAAGATTGCTATTATTTACCATCTCCATTATGCAGATCAGTGCCTGAGGCAACTGTTTTTGAATTGCGTGTATTTGAAATTGTCACGCTGTTGAATGAAACATTGTACACTTAATGGAGAGTGAGCACAAATGGAGGACTTGATCAGGTGACATTTCCAAAAATGGCAGGAATGAAAGCCCTTTTGAAGGGAACGAGCAAGAGGAGACACAGGGGGTGTTGAAGCAACAGAGCTACACAGTGACTGAGTGATAAAGTTACAAACAATGAGTTGAAAAAGAAGGAGATGATTTTACTGATTGGGATAACATTGAGTCACATGTAAAATACCGTATCACTGACAACCACTTTTATTCGGTAACAGGAGCGGCTGGGTTTTCTTTCTGCTCAGAGGGAACGGCTAGGTAGTTTGTCCTGCAGGCAGATTGGTAGAAAAACAGAGGAGGGTCTAAGACCTGGTGTTAAGGCCCTTTCTACCCAACTCACTCACCAGAATAAATGTGAGAATTGTATGTTTCTGCAAACCACTGATATGTAACATTTGTACGTAATTATGTCTTTGATATGTTAAAACTGTACATTTCGTTATGTTTCAATAATGCTGTGGTTAACATGTGGTTACATTTGAGCACAAAAACAACTTGGTTATGGAAAAGATAGTGATTTGGCTTAAAATGGCACAATCATGCATGGATGTGCTGTCAGTGTTGCACTAAAAAACAACCACTTTTGATGTTTGTTTAGCATATTCTCACTCCCAGTTCTTAAAATACCGATGCTTGGTCAGTGACCCTTTATGTCAGGTACCCCTCCAGCGTTAGTTTTCGACACTCAGGTACAACATGCCAATTTACTCTCGTTAAACGCATTGTGTCTTTTCAAAATGAATAATAAATAAATTAATTTTACAGAAAATTGTCCAGTTTCTGTGAGTTGTATGTATATGGTCTTGTTTCAAAATAAACTTAAACGTATTTTTCAAAACAACTTTGTTTTCAAGGTTTAAATTAACGGGACAAAACAAAAGCACTTTAGGTTTAGGTTTAGGAAAAAAAAGTTTGGCCTAAAATAAGTACATTTGTTACTGACATAATGTAATGTCACATAACATATGTTGCAAGTAAAGCATGCTACACATACTAGCACATCATGTTGATATTAAAATAACTTAACTGACTTTTGGTATCACAAGGGACACAAACAGCTGCCGTCCAGGTTAAAGTCCTGAGTTTGACCACATTCAGCTTCCTTCCCACCCACCCTTTACATATTTTTTTGTTCTTTATATTAGTATACTAGTAGTTGCTCACAGGGTCAAAAAATACCACTGCCCAGCGTGTCTCACACCACTGCTAAAGAGTCCCACTCTGGGTCAGTATCTGAGCATTGGTATTTATTGAGTTGGGAGTGAGTGCAGGTTGGCTCGTTGGTATAGAACTGTGGTCTCCGTGGTTGCCTCCGAGTGAAAAAGTGAGCTTATATACATGTAAGAAGAACTATGTCACTTTAGAAACATTGATGTGATATGTATGAAACGTACAAATGTTACATATACAAGGGTTTTCAGGAACTTACTATGACAACATTTTCTTGTGGTGACTGAGCTGTTCTACCAACATATACTCCCAGAATAGATCTGGTTTAAACAGCATTCACTATAATCCCCTCATTTTGGCTCTGTGAGGCTTTTGCAGATTCACTTTTCCCCTTATTCATATTGTAAAAGAAATGTACAACCCCTGAGGAAATTAACTCTAAAAGATAAAAAGCACCACTGTCATGTGAGCAGTGATATTATTCAGGCTGCACATCAGGAGCGCATGACATCCTCAAACAGTATTCAAATGCAAACTTTCATATTGTTAAAAAACACAATACCTCCACTTATTATGCACCCATTTCAATAGAGCTGCACAGTTAAACTGATAATAGTAAAAAGACTTTTGTGACTCTGTGAGCACATTTCAAACACAGCCCTCATTTGTAACTCTTTGACAGACTATCCCTTTTGCTGCTGCGCTCCATATTTTTTCTCAGTAACAAGACTTATATCATCGAGTCACTAATGCATCACAGAATGTAACCTCAAAATCTTCTCACTGTGGGTCATATCCATTGAGCCTCGGCAGCTAAGAAACAGACAACAAAACAGCTTCTTTGCGTGGGTGTAGCTTCTCATAGTGGGAAGTGTTGTCACACAGGTCAATAATAGCCGTGAGGCAACCACAACCCATTAACTCTTTCAGCTGCAGGAACTGATGAAGTTTGAAGAGTTAAGTACATTCGATCACTTGATGCTTAAATCCATGTGCACTACTGATCTGTTCATGGATCAATAAACCTTACCTGAATGCTGATGGATGATTCCTACTTTCAAAAACATTACTCAACATCCCCCACTGACTTAATGTGCGACTAAATGTTGCATCTAACTGTAAATTACCTTCCATGACCTTTATTAACTGTTTTCTTTCTTTTAAAGAATCTATTTGATTTGATGAGGCTTTATTTAAGTTTCCAAATTAAACAAAATGCAGGAATTTACATTTTTATTTTGCTTGCTGGGTCCTAATAATGAGTCTACAAAATTTTAGCTATTTTAGCTATTTAACATATTAGCTATTTAACATTATTGGGAACACACCTCTGATGAATAGTGTTGACATTCATTACTTAAGTAAAAGTATCCCACTATTTATTACCACACTATATAAACACTCTGTTACTACCAAAAGTCTTGCATTTAAAATGTGGCTTAAGTTAAAGTATATAAGTGTAAAACAACTAGAAATGAAAGTTATCAAATAGTTATTGTTAAGTAAAACATATTTCACTCTGAAGTGTAGTGGATAAGAAGTAGAAAGTGGCATGAAATTAAATACTAAAGTAAAAGTACCTCAGTTTTATACTTTAGCAGTGCTTGAGTAGACTTGTAATCCACCACTTGATTATATACCACACAATCCATAAAAAATACAGTAAAATACAATCTACAAATATGGCTGATCCAGCTTATTGTTTACTTTCAGTTGATCCACCAGGTGTTAATATGGGCTGCAACTGATTACTATTAGTATAGATGGAAAACTACCTGGAGCTCAAGGACATCTTCACATCCCTAATTTTGGGTGATTAACAATAAAAAAAACTAAAAAATATTCAGTTCATCGTGTTTGACAAAGGAAATCAGCACATGTTAACACTTGGCCAACTGGACCCAGCAAATATTTTTCATTTTTGACTGAAAAGTTGTTATTCAGTAATTTAAAATAGTGGCCAAAGTTTCTAATCAACTAACCAACCCATCAGTTAATTAGTTAATTTATCTCAATTATGTTTAGACCATAGTTTGTTCCACAGTTGTATTGGTTTGTATTTCTATTGTACAATTTATTGTTGTCATTTTGTTGCTTTATTTTACAAACCTGCAACTTTCAGTTTGCTAATAATGTTGTTAATGCGATGGTCTCTTTTTCCCCTCAAATATCAGTGATCAGAGTGTTACCTTAATGAATTCCAATTAGTTGCTCCTGGGGAGTGTAATGTAGAATAATAAGAGTAATTTAAAATTCAACATACGTGGACAAAACATTTTCAAATAATAAATGCATAAATTGAGCTTTTATTTCAAGGAAATTCTTATATTACCAAAGTAAGCAATTCTTTTGACAATAGGTAGTGGGACATTACTTGCTAATATTATGGAACCGTAAAATTAAAGCAAAAAGTGTTTACAAGGTTTTTCTATTATGTTGTAGTGTGGCCAACCCCTTTTTATTTAGTCTTGTGGGGTCTTTGCATCAGTGCAGGAGTCAAATTTGCAATCAGCATTAATTGTCTGCAAAACTGCAATAACTGGATCAGCACATATCCTTTGAATTATTGTTGATTTTTGTGTTTGGTGACATAAATTGCCTGTTCAAAAGTTGTCAGCCTGGATTGAGTGGCCTCGTCGTGGGAGCTGACTATACAGGTATATTCAGGTGTTTGTCAGTGCTGACAAGTTGACACAGAAAGTGTGTTTCTGATGGAGCTGCAAATCCAATTCTGATGTAAAAAGGTTGTTTGGAAAAAAGAGCAGTCAGCAGTGCTTTGAATTATTAAGGCCTGTCAGGTAGTCTCAGTGAAAAGACAAATTACTGTTGCAGGACGGTTACAAACAGATGTAGCGTAGACTCAATTAACTCTCTGTCTGTTTGTCTTTCTGACTCTTTCCCTCCCGCTCTGTCCTGCACTCTGCCTCTTGATTGCTTCCTAAATCTCTCTTTCTGACATGTCTGTAAATTAGTGTTATGTAATAACCAAACACCCAGGCATACACAGGTAAAACTTTTTGGCACACACTGTCTTGCTGTGTTGTTTTGAGAGTAAGTTGGTTTTTTTTAGACACACAGTGTTTCAATAAGCTGCTTTTTGCCATACCCCGACTCACTTATCTGTGTTTACATCCATTCATTTGTGTCAATGTGAGACTCACGCTGTATCCTGCGCCTGCTCATCTGACTTGGAGATCTTCCTGTAGCAGTAGACCATCTCCACCAGGAGCCAGAAGGTCAAGAACACCAACAGCACATACATCATGATCTCAGAGTAGATCGCTGTGGTGTCTTCAGTGGCTGTGGAGCACAAACAATAACAAGACACATGCATTATTCAGTATGCATCCTTATGAGTGTCTTTGTGTTGAATATAGCGAGGGAGACTTGTTTATTCTCTGGTTTAAGAGAGTATGCTAGGCTTCTTCATGTATATGCAACACTGCTGACCCATAATCAAACTGTCAGTTATAATAGGCAAGGCAATATTTCTGTGGTTAAACAGTTCAACTCAATAAGTTATTACTATGCATCTGGACTTTAAAGTGACAGTTCACCCCAAATCAAAAATACATATTTTTCCTCTACGTGTAGTGATATCTTTCAGTCTAGAGTGTTTTGGTGTGAGTTGCTGAGTGTTGGAGATATCAGCCTGAGAGATGTCTACCTTCTCTCCGATATAATGGAACTGGGCTGCGCTCGGCTTGTGGTGCTCAACGTGCCAACAATCCACAGATCTATGGTTTACATCTTCAACACTTGGTAACACACACCAAAACAATCTAAATGGGTAAAATGCACTGTAAGAGGAAAAGTATGCATTTTGGATTTTGGGGTGAACTGTACCTTTAGACAAAACAAGGTTATGTTCTTTAGCCTACATCCTGTACATTTTAAAAATAATTACCAATTATTCTGCATACAGAGCATTATGATCATACCTGTAATACAATGATAACAGCGCCTCGGGAGTTAAAGGTGCCCTGTGGAGTTTTCTTGTGAAAAAAAACAACAAAAAAACCCAGTGTCTCTTACAAGAATGCATTGTGTGGATCCTTAAGGTCTCCTCAAAAAACATTATCAGAGCCATTTTTTTTAAATATGTTTTAAATCATGCATTGTTTCCATTTACATTTGCTTGTGAGTGTTCTTCTTTGCTGTTGTTGTTGCTGCATTGCCATATTTGTTGGTGCCACCAACAACTGTTGTTCAATCGAACAGCATGAAACCAACGGCAAGTTGCATGTGTTTCTTTGTGCAATACAAACAAAACGGGGACCAACTCATTAAAACGTTGCTCCATAGTGCTGCTAGTGGTCAGAAACTCCACAGGCTACCTTTAGATATGACATAAGATGAATATGCAAAGTCACAGTGGTTCTCAGGGCATGACACACCATCAAATCACATTTTGGTTTTATGTATACAAATGTAACATAATGTCATTAAGTTATATGATAACATTTTGTTGAAGGGGTTGGATTCACATTATTTTAATTCTGTCTTTGAACAGTACTAATATGCCCTTATGAGCATTGAAACAGTGCTTTCAGTCGGGGGGGGCAGAATCCACAGTCGTATATCTGGGGTTATTATGAGGCTTCATCAGATCAAGCTGCAATTTTTAAGACAGAATTCCTTCAGACTTAAACTTTATATTATATATTTGGGACTGTGGGTTTTCTTTATTTACATTGGAAACATTAGAAAGCCAATGGCCAACGTGAGCAGGAGGAACGATTGGAGAGAACAAAAACTGATTCAGTGTACATATGTGCACCTGACTTAAGAAAACCAAATAAGTGAACTTATCTTTTAATATCTTTCATTTCAGGGTCATTATGAGCCACTGTGAACCACTGTGCCAGTGAGTGTGTACCAAATTCCAGAAAGCCTTTTGACCAGACAGTTGACAGCTTTCACTGATTTGCTTCTGCAGTATCTGCAAATAGACTGTTAGTGTAATATAATCCCTTAGATGGGAAAGCACAGATACATTTGCCAAGAGCTAATCCATTCTATACTATGGACATCATTACTGTAACATGATCCCCACGCTGAAATGCTCAGTACACTGGCTTTGTGAAATTTGGTACCACAGTTGTTTGAGATGTGAGGGAGAGGCTGTTGAATATGTGTAAAAGCTCAAACTGTAGTATATTTTGTAAGTTGCACTTCGGAGGATAACTGCATCCAATTTGCGCTCTTCTTTTTCCAGGTACAGATCAAATGCCTGCATACAACTCACCTGACCTATCATTTAAATGCCTCTGATAGTGAACTATATACCACGTGCAAGCAGATTTAAATAATGTAAAGTTAAAGACATGGGGAGATTTAAGAAGTTCCAAATATACATGTTGTATATTCGATCAAGGTGGAAAATGACACATTCAGCAAGCCAAGCATTCGGGAAGCAGAATACATTACCCCTTATTATAGATAGCAAAGTAGTTGGTTTGTATTAACCCCTTCATTGACAACAGAAGAAAGCTTTGATGAACAATAAAAGGCAGACAAAACAAGACACACAATTATTCCTCTTCAGTATAGTGGCAAAAAAAGGGAAGAGAAGGAGAGTGGTGTTGTTAGTGGCAGAGTGCCCTCACACTGATGCATCACTTAGTGAAAACAACGAAATATATAATAAAATGCAAAAACCCACTTAAAGCGGTCAGATAAACACTTTATGCAACATCGAAGCAGGGGCATTTACAGCACAAAGAGAACACCCAGTACGCAGAGGTCAACACAGCACAGACTTGTGTTTCTACCAGGAGGGATTAGGAATTAACACGCCTGAGAAGAACCTCTCCAGTATATATTGTGTGCAGCTGCACCATTGTTATCTTTAGCATAAGATCTTGGTGATAAGTATGAAATACTGCATTAAAATGATCAGTTATGTTGTCCTGCATCTGCAAATCACATTATTTTGATTAAAAGCATTTCTGATGATAATAGTGATATTGTAAAGCCTGCAGGAAAAATATTTTGTACACAGATTAATTAGATATTTGCTCAAGTGTTGAGATGAGAGTTTATGTCTATACATAATACTTACAAATATGAATTCTACATTTATGTTTAATTGCCTTTTTAATTTAAGAATGTTGAATTAAACACATTTGTGATGCAGCAAATAGGCAGATTTGAGAAAAAAAAGTTTAAAAAAAACACAGCCCAGGTGTCAGATTTGAGTTCTTTTGCGACCAGTGTCTATTTTCGGTAACTTCACAGGCACATACCACTGTCTACGGAGCACTTAATGGCAAACACAAGTTTGTGGTCTGATTAACCTCATGCGTATCTCTGGAATAACCCTGCTAAACTGATTTATCTCAACACAGGATCATAGCTTGAATTAAAGGGATAGTTTGTGTTTTTTAAGTGAGGTTATATGCTCATTCACAGTCAGTGTATTACATACAGTAGATGTCAGTTGGCAAACCCACAGTTTGGAGAAGCAGGCTGGAGTCCAACATGGAAGTACTGCAAATAAAATGTATCTTAGCCACTTCTAAAAAAAACACCTTAAAAAGACATTATCAGTCTAAGTGTATGCTATTGTCAGAAAGCCTGTTCTGACAAGGAAGCTGAAAATGTCATCATTTCCTTGTCTATCCTCTCGTCAAAGTCACCAGACTCCATTGAGAGAAGCAATAATTTTAGCTAGTTGAACATAGGTTGCTGATCTACTGCTGCTACAATCAGTTAATTAGTCTGCGTTATTGTGTGACCATAGTAAATCTGAACTAACACTTTTAAACAAAAAATCACATGTTAACACAAACAAAAAAACTGTTTGACACAGTGGTAGACCAGCAGCTCCAGTGTTCAGCAATGTTAAATCACTGTGTTTCTCAATGAAGCCTGGCTCTGAAGAGAGCGAAATAATGGCTTAATTTTCCCAATGGAAATCAATATTTGTGAAGCAAATTAAAGCAGTGAAAATATACTAAATATAGCAGACACTTAAAGTGTTATTGTTGTTTTTAGGTGTGACTTATTAGGTGGCTAAAGTATGTTTTCTTGCTGATCCCTCCACAGTACAATGCTTTGCTTCCATGTTGGCCTGTTTCTCCAGACTGGGGATGTGGTGACTGACATCTACTGTATGTAATACACTGTCTATGAATGAGAACTACATACAACCCACCTTCAAAAAATCTGAACTATCCCTTTATACTGATATGACAACCAAGCATTTGCTTAAACCTGAGCACATAACAGTGTGGAATAACAATGAAAAACCTTTAGCCGCACCTTCTGGTTTCACCTTCAACTCGATTATCTTGCGGTCAGTGAACGAGGGAGAGAAGAATTCAAACTTAAACTCGCGAAATGTGATGCACTCATAGGTGCCACTGTCGTTATAGGTGACGTTGTTGATCACAATGGAGATATCTTGCAGGTCCTGGCTCCCATTCCAGGTCAGACGGCCATGAAATGGTCCTTCTGATGGAAGTGGAGTGTCAATGTCATACTTGTATATCTAGGAGACAGAAAAGGCAAGCAGGCAAGCATAAAATATATATACAACATGCCATAAATATACACCAATGTACCAGCAACCTACGTGAATTTTTTCAGGTGAGCTGTTTTGTTCTGTATTTGGCATGAAGAACCAATCCACAGTAGTCTTTGCTTCGATCTCCTCCCTCTTCATACAGGAGATGCAGGTCAACTTCATGGGTTTCCCCAGGACTGCTTCAGTGTCTGACAGGACTTCGACACATACTGGTTGGCTTAGGTGGACTAGAGGAGCATGAAAATGTTACACACATTTAGCTCAGAGCCCTCAGTCAAAACTTCCAAGTTAAAAGTCCCCCTTCACACAAAAATTTGACTTGGTTATTATAAACTTCACTTGGATGTTTGACCTTCAGTTTGCAGAGTGATGTTTTTGCAGAGTTTGACACTAGAGGCTGTTTAACATTCATCTGCTGAAGGCATTAATTGTATATGTGCTCATGCAAAATCTAAGTTTAAGACATGGAGGTTAAAGATGATCACAGCTAGATTAGAAGCCAGTTGTGGTCCAGCACGCAAGTAATACGCAAAATATGCAAATATGACGTGAGACTTGAAACTTCCAGCACATAAACCCTGAGAATGGACTTTGAAGTAGTAGACATCTTGTTAAACTTTTGAAATAAAACAATATTTGCATATATAAATACTTGGGATTTTTCAGTAAGAGTGTGGCAATGCATGTATATTTTTAAAGGTAGTAAACTTAAAGTAAATTTACTTTTTTTGTGGCTAAACCATATGCAACACTTATTACTATTCAAAGCAGTATTTTTGTATATCTTACAGTATTTTTGATAGGAAGCATGAAAGTGAACTGTCAGTATTTTTCAATCTGGGCCCTATTTTTCCATGTTTTGTATTTAAGTCCAGCTAGTGGATTTTTCTTTTTAAATTGGACGAGTACGCTGCAGGCGGCAACAGAGAAACAGGCTACAATGTAAACACTTCTGATCATTTCCACTTAAAGTGTTTGTTTTTGCAACTGACAGGCTCAGGTTGTTATTCTAAGTGTCTGACCGCATTATAGAAAGGATTCTACAGAGACAGACCTTTTTTTGTTAAGAGTATATGATCAATTTTGTTTAACCTGGAACAGCCTCGAAATCACCACTGTCAAACCTACCAGACTAAATTTAAATAAACTGTAATTTTAGTGTGTATAACTGGGTGAATAAAGGGTTAACTTACTGAAATGGAGCTGGTGAATGTTGTAACAGTGGAAAGACAAACTGGGATGGAAAATCCGAGTTTTATTTTGTTTCGTCGACTTTGAATGAAGTGTGAAAATAAGTAAAATTAATTAAATACAAAATAAAAAATACAAAAAGGCGTATCTCTTTATGGTCCTTTCCATAATGTTGTCAGACACTTATAATAATAACATGAGCCTGTCAGTGGATGAAACAAGCTCTCTTTGTACATGGATGGTGCACAAATGGGTGCACAGTGGTTATATTGCAGCCTGTTTCGCCACTGGCTCTTACTCAGTACTGGCCCATTTAAAAATTGTTCTCTCAATTAGTCATTATACACAAAACATGGAAAAAGGGAAAGGGAAAATAGGTCCCGGTTGGAAAATACTAAAGTTACCCTTTAACTGTTGAGTTAAGGGTATCATCACTTATAACTTATTGTAAATATGAGAGCTTTTCAAAATAATAGGACAAGATATAGCAACAAATCATCATGTATACATTCTACAGGAGGATTACATGTCTTTTAGTGACATTTTTAGGCTTTATTGAATAACTGTAAGAATAAAATTATGCAAACCACTGTGACAGGCACAGATTTTAGCTATAGTAATAAACAGATGGCCTATTCTTTCTTATTGAGGTCATCAGCTGTCTGTGTTTACATTGAATCCAGCGTTGAGCCAGACGCTAAACTCAGTACGCGATAAAAAGACACAAATTCAATTATACACCTCTGTTAGCACTGGAGAGACTCAAGTCACAATACTGATAGCAAATCCAGGATCATCTGGACCAGTAAGCACTGACGATGGCCTCTGCCCATTAGTATTACTGGCAGGAGGAGGAATAAAGGGAGGGAGGGAGTGTTGGATGCAGGAACTGTGGGTAGTGTAGGAGGAGGATTGCAAAGTATTGTGGGCAAGCAGGAAGATGAGAAGTAACTGATTGATGAGTAAATGAATACAGGAGATGGGATAATTAGAGGAAGGACAGAAATGGGTGATAACATGGAGGGGAAGACTTAGGAGGGATAAATACAATGATTTCTTGTGAGATGAAGTGAGGCAGTACACTCAGTGAGCTCGCCACATGGATGTCTTTGTGTGACTGTTGCCGTGCTGGGTCCCGTGCTCTTATATAAGCCAAAGCCCCCCTGGGCGGACAGTGACAACATCGATTCCATCTCATCTTTTTTTTTCTACAGAGGGCTCGTACAAACACATGGGAAGAGGGCAGAGCAATAGTGAGACAACACAGAGAGGGGAAACTAGAGAAATAACAAAAAAGGGGAAAGCTTAACCTTTGTGTCCTCTCTTAAATGAATTGATTTATTTTGCTTAATGCTGACAGCGCAGAGCGGTGTTGAACTGTGCAGATGCCAATTGGACTGCTCTGAAATTGGGATTTGAGTTCACAGCTAGTTGGAGGGTTCAGACACCATTAATGTGGCCTGTGAGTATTCATTTATGCATCTATGCAACTGAAAGTCTGATGCAATAAGACACACCTGCAAAATTCAGAATCTAATCATAATCTATTTACAATATTTGAACATTTTACACAGTTTTGCTTACTGCAACCTAAGTTACTATACACATTACATTTTTGGATTATTTCAGTTACTTTGGTTTACTAATCCATGTTGTAACAGAATGTAGCAACACCATTTACTTAAATTTCAAAAGCAAATCAATCGAATAGTCATATGTAGGGTTGATAGGTGTGTATACAGTGTACATGTATGTACTACATACTTATCTGTAAATAGTGGTGTATAAGAGGGTATACTCACCTCTTTTTCTGGCTGCTTACAGTATACCCTTCCATCATCCAAAAAGCAACTGGAATATATGGGAGAGTATATCCACTTCCTTCTTGGTAACCCACCTATCTACCAAGTTGGACACTTACTACATGAACTACGACTAATGTACCAATGTATTTATATATACACATAAGTGTCTGTATGTTTATATAATGTGCATATGAGTGTACTGGCAAGTCTGGTCTCATGAGGACAACATAATGTAGTTTTACATTTTTGTCAGGGATAATGTTTAATATTTTTTATTTTACATGCATTTCTAGGGACAGACACTAGATATGATAATTTATGTGCAATTTTCTATGCATACTGCATATGTTCCTATCAAACAACATTAAATGGAAATGTAATTTTAATAGGGATAATTCCATATTGTTATTTTGGACTCATAAATGCACTTGAAATATTCTTTTACTAAGAAATGTTCATGTGCAACATTTAAAATGTTATTGCATGTCCCCCTAGCCTGGGTAATTATAGTTCCTATGTGTCCTTGTTTGAGGGGACAGGTGAGGGTGTAACAATCCCATAGTAACAAGTTCAGTGTACACTGCCTTGCCAAAATGGTGTTATTGAAGGAAAATTATCTCAACTTAAGGGGATTTGTAGCCCACCCACAGGCCAGAAGCACTAAAGAACCAAGAAAGTACTTAAGAGTGCTACACTTACCAACAAAAACCAAAAGTGCCAAAGTTTGCAGATGGACTCTGGTTTGAGTTACCATATTAAGCTCTTTCTGGAGCTGCTGGTGGACAGTGTCCCCTCTAACTGTTGTCTTTTGGAGAAACTCCTAAGAGGCCAGTAGTGAGATTGGAGGGTTGTTGAAATGACTTCAGGACCACGGACAGCGCCTCTCCTCGGCAGATGAGCGCGCAGGTAACTTCCTCTCTGCCTCAGACTGTCTGCGTAGAGACGGGATTTTAAACTATAAAACGTATAAAAGAGTTGTAGGAACGAGTGAAATATTTACGCGTTCATCTATGAATCTGGGTCTTCCAATAACCCCCTGACTCGCCGTCCATCATCTATGTTGAAAACTTCATTATTCACGCCAGTCGATGCAATGAACAAGTCCGTGATGTGAAACAGTCCTCCTGCTGCTGTCATTCAGTCCAAATCCTTCCAAAAAGGAGAGATGCAGAAAGAAAAGGAGCGAAGCAGAGGGACCTGTGGATTCTCAAAAGCCGATTTACTCACTTGCTGTTGCGAGATTTGGAGTCTTGTCAACACACAAACAGCCAAAGCAGCGATCACAGTTGTCTAATCTCCCCCCTCAAAGATTAACACCGTTTACTATTTGAAGTCTATTTCCTCCATTAAGAATGACTGATGACATTTCCCAACCGCGACTCGCTGCCTTTGTTTTTCAGCAGTCACTTAGCGCTGGCAGAGCAGAGGCTTTGATACGCATGCGTGAGTCACTCCCTCCTACACTACAATGTGCATGACCATATTATTGTCACTTGAGTCGGCCCTGACCAGCTCATCATGCGAGCCTGTTTGCATTTGTGTTTGACTGCTAAACAAACAAAACACATGTTCTTTTATATCGCGAGCACAGGCTATAGAAACCGAATTTAAATCAGCTTTATTAAATCGTAAGAATAACTAGAAAAAAACTGTCTTTGTTGTGTGTTATATAATCTTGTTTAGCAGCTGCTAGCAGAGCGCTTTCATTTCATTCAGGACACTTTGTTACACATCAGTGGGTGCATTATCCCTACTTCCTAGTCTTTGCAATGACTTCTTCGTCCAAAAATGACATGGACACACTGTTCAGAAGACACAGTGATTCAGCTGAAGTGTTTTAGTGATGTATAATATTGCCATAGGTCTACATGTGTCTCAATGCAGGTCATGAAGCATACATACTCTGCTCAATATGCATGCATATCTACAGCTATCAAATGGTATTACAGCACTGTGGAAAAAGTCTAAGGCCCCCATTTGTTTGCTGTTTTAGCAAAGTATACAGAAAACATGTACAATGCATTAAAACAACAAAAAAATCAGAGCAAAACAGCTTCTTCAGACTGAAATCAATGTTTAGTGTGAAACATGGGATCATACAACCATACATCACATCCACAGACTGATCTATATCTTTGGCTCACTGCAGCAATCAAGCTGATAAAATACAGAGCAGGACACAAAACTCACTAATCAAATGATCTTCCCCTGAAGTTAGGCTGTAACAGGCCCTGACCTTTTGATTTTTTGTCTATATTTGGGTAAAAACTCTTCCATGCTGCACCACTGTGCTGCAGCAAATCTGCCTTCCCCTTTCTTAAATCACATAAGGGATAAACAATGCTGAATAGGAAGGGTAGAGAAGAAATGATTCACTGGCTGCAGGTGGGAAAGGACTGAAACCTTTTTCCTGCCCATCACGCCAACACAGCCTGCCCCAGAAGAGGAGTGAAGTGACTGCTGAACAGTGTAATTATATCACATTTGTGTGTCTCTCTCAGGCTGAGAGATGTGATGAGGATGGAATAAAATGGCCGGCAGACTGAATCCAGAGTACATCCTGCTCTTTTTCATGTCTACAGATCTGCAGTACATCCGTTATGATTAGCAATATTGATTTTTCTCTCAATTTTGTGTGGAAAATCGGATCCATAACCTGCTTTATACATTTCCTTCTGTATGAAAAGGCTTGTGAATGGGCCGTGTTTCTTTACAGAGAAAAACTATAACACAGATTATATGATAACATCTTTTAGTTTAATCAGATCAGTTTAAATAGATTAAACTAAAAGATGTTGTTGATTAAAAAATATTCCTTTTTTTAAAAAAATATTCTGCTTCTGTATTTTACAGAACAGAGTCAGTCAAGTAAATTCATCAGTATTATCATAATATATGCAAACATATATATATATTATAATACAATAGATGTTTTCCACATTTATTGTCTTAAACTGCATCCTTTCTGTTCATCTTCAGTGTTATTTGCTCATCACGAATGTTTCCAAGACACCCGCCAAGACAGCAGGATTACTGTGATGTTTGATGTGACCTGTCAACTCTGTGAAAGAACACAGAAAAAAATAAAACAGGTTGAGATGAACCCATGATATGGCATCCTCAGTCCGGAAAGAGCCACAATAATCTCACAGTAACATCACAGTATTTAATCTTGCAGCCTTTGTATCTGGAGGATTACATCTTAGGGAAATAGAAAGGGAATGCGAATTTCAGCATTATCCTCTTTTAAAACACCACATGAGAATCTATCTGTAAACATCAAAATAAGTGAGGACACACTGTGTTAAAGCTTTGAAATGCTGAGGAGTGCTGACAGAGTGAATCAACAGGTTTATGCAGCTAGGCTTAGCTGTTGGAGCAGATTTTAATGTAAAAAGAACAGCAAAAGAGGCCGCTGAGTGCACTCTTGTGTTGCTGTCAGCATCGGCAGTAGGCCGGCACTCTGAGGAGCAGACTAAATATGGCAGGCCTGGTTGAACCACATCCTGCAGATAAGGAAACCATAGCAACAGCAATGCAGCACCATGGTGACTACAGGGGGCCTGCTCAGCGACAGACCGCAGACACAGGAAGACGACAGGAAGCCTTACAGCCAGCCCCCTTTTTCTATTACAGGCATCTGGCTTGTTTGACTCACTTTTGACAGAAAGAGAATCATTTCAAAGAAAAAAGAGTACTGTGCTCTCATTCTTTAAGTGTGTTCAGATCTCAGGGTTTTCACAGCAAGTGATGAATACAGCACTTTTTAATATTTGAAGGTAAACTCATGAAGAGAGCACTGACTCTAAAACAGAAGAGGAAGAGGAAAGCATCAACCAGCTGTCTACATAAGAGAGTGATTAATTTAACTGTGTATTAATAAGTGGGTTGGAGAGAGCATGTGTTTGCTCACGTATGTACTCTATATGTCTGTGTGTGTGTGCAGGCGCAGGGCCTTTCAAGGATGCACTATGGAGAACAGATTTCTAGGGATTTGGAAGGCTTTCAAGATTATAACATGATTACAGCAGGCAGCCATGGATGAAACATGTTGGAAACTGAGATGTAAATCTCAGCTTGCGAGAAAAACCTCTTAACGCTGGAATTGGGTGAAAGTTGTTAAATCAGTGTTAGAGGGACTTCACTCATCTCTCTAAACATGTATCATATTCATTCTTGATCCATCTGCATCTTTACATCCAGCTCAAGGGTTTTCGTCATAAAATGTGTGAATTAGATTAAAAAAAAAACATATCACAAAAAGTCTGTGGCTATTAAGACATATTTAATTTTAAAAAATACTTAAGTCTAAAAAGGATGAGTTATATGTATGTTTATATGTATGTATATATATATATATACATATATACACACACATATAAACTTACATATAACTCATACATATATATATATATTATAAAATATATAAAAATATATTATATATATATAAAATATATTTTCTTTTTTTTTTGCTAAATTTCAAATAATTTTCTTGTAATTCAGAACTTGTAACTCCTTTTCATGTTTTTGAGGGAAATGAAGTCAAATTGCTCATGTTTCAGAGGGTTAAAATCCCTGTCAGTGAGCACTTCTGCTTTTAAGATCCACCCCCTGACAGGTGTGGCAAATCAAGGTGCTGATTAAAGAGCAGGTGCACCTTGGGATGGTCACTGTAAAAGGCCATTCTAAAATGTGTGGTTTTTCCTTGAAAAACATGTCTACTAATATGCACTGTCGCTGAGAAATATATACAATAAAATTAATCAGTAAGAATCTGGTGTGTCAACCATTTGCCTCATGAGCTGTGATACATCTCCTTTACATAGAGTGGATCAGGTTGTTGATTGTGGTCTGTGTGTGTCTGCTCAGTCCTCTTCAAAGGCTGTATGAAGTTTCTGGATGCTGGCAGGTACCGACTGTTTTCACAGCAGACTTGTCTCAGTAGGAAAAGCACAGGTGAAACTGATCACCTTAATTATAGCTCAGTTCCAGTAAATGACCTAGTAAGTTATTTGAGTGAGCCACCATGGATGCAGCTACTGTTATGTTATGTTATTAAATGCATCTGTCCTTTTCCTACGTGAAATGAGATGTCGCTTCCAGAGATTGTGTACAAATCCCTGCAACATGGAGAGATGCATTATTATGCTGTAACAAGTCTTGGTGGAGGACAAATGGCCTGACTCAGCATCTCTTTATGTGCATTCAAACTAAAATCAATCAAATTCACTAGTATCTATTGTCCTATGCTAGCCAATACTATAACCCCACCCCCACCATGAGGCACTCTGTTCACAATGTCTGCATTTAGCAAACTGCTCAGCCACACTGCACCACACATGCTGTCAGCCATCTGTCTGGTACAATGTAAATTGGGAGTCTTCTGTGAAAAGAACTTTTCTACAGAGTGCTTGTCTATCGAAAACTGAGCAGCCGTCCACTTAACGATTAACCACTGTCAGGCCAAGACCCTGCTACCCTCGTAAGAACAGTGAGCGTGCAGATTAAGCAGGTTGTTTGACTCATGCAGATGAGATTCTCTGAGATGGTTTCTGGTGGTTTGTGCAGAAATATTGTGGTTTTGCAAACCAAAGGCTGCATCAGATTTCCAGGTAGCTGGTTTTGCAGGTAAACATGTTGAATGTGGAGGTCCTGAACACACCAGTTCGGGATTTCCAGGCTGGTGGGGTGTACTGCAAATTCATGGAAATTACACCGGAGATTATATATATATATATATATATGAAATGAGTTTGTATTTGATCTCAGGTTTAATTTGAATGTTGTCTTTGGGCATGTCATTGTTTGCCTGTTCCATCTTTCCACAAGAGTCAGAGACAGTCGTCTTTGATTCTTTCCAACAGCTCGGGCCTTTAAGATTTAAGCTTTATTATTATTTATATTAAGTATTTCTCAACAGTGACAGGCCTCTTGAGATATATTTTGCATGAAATTCATATATTCTTTTGTTATTTATATCATATAAAAACATAAATATTCATGTAATCACATAAACATCACACAACGCAGTCTTCCTAAAAATAACCCTTGTTGATGTAAACAACTAGAGCAAGCATAATGTACCACTGCACACACACACAAACATGCACACACCCACTCGGCTCCAAAGCAGCTCAGAGTGGAGTTATATGATGCCATGTCCCACAGTGAGACATACACACACACACACGCGCACACACACACACACACACACACACACACACACACACACACAGAGGCCAGATCAGTGGCACGTAGCAGCTAATCTAACTGATAAGGCATATAATCTCAGGGAAACACTGATCCACACCCCTCATATGCACACACACATACACACTGCTGCAGGGCAATGCTAGGCTCAGCCTCGGGGACTTGGCACAGATCGCTAAACTAACACTGATAGTAAGTGAAGACTTGTTCCATCTGACCTTCTGATTTGGCTCTCAGCCCCCTGTAGGAATACTCACTTTCTATTATAAGAGCCACAACCTCCTGCATCAGATAATCCATCGAACCAGAGTGGTGCAACGTAGACTTCTCTAACAAGATTTCAAATTTAGTCACTTCTTTTAGTTTCACTTGGTTGATCTGTTGTTATAGAAAAATCACACTGCAATAAAAATGGCTTAGAGAGAAATGGTTAGAGGACCTGTGTGTGTTGTGTGAATACAAAGAGTGAGAGAATTGCTGGTGTATATTATTAAATATTCATGAAGATGTGTTGTGGGTTGTCAACTCTACAAGAGGGAGAGGTTGTTTCAGCCGGTACACAGAAACAAAAGTGTCACCTTGTGATCATTTAGCTGAAGTTTATTGTCTTAATTAGTAATGCTAATAAACAGTCTGTCTTAAAGGCCTTTATTAACTCCTACTAAGGAACTATTTGGACAAGATGACATCACTGCTCGCTGCCATAAAATATTTTTGTTCAGGATTGCAGAAAAGGGCACAGATTAGTTGTTTTTTTTAAAGCTGGTGCAAATCAAGACAGGGTTCACTCTGATAGTTCCTCAACAAACAAGCAAGAATACTCTACAGATAATAGAGCTATTTTAGGGTTAAAATGAAAAAGCGAAACAAGGCAGGAGAAGTAGTTATTACATAAACACATTAAACATTTCTCATCTTTGATCTACATTTAGATTCTGATCAGTAGACTCCCACATTTCATCAATATCTGTATGTCCAGTTGTGTTTCCTATTGTGATCTGACTGCTTAGCTCCTGCTTTTGTGGGACATTACGATGCAGCTGATCTTGGCTCTCCGGCATCTGGCAGTCCTGTACTGTGTCAGGGTTGTTGCTCTGGACAGTGTCACTCCTCTGCTGGTCAGAAATATGACTCTCCAGTTTATAGTTACCGAGACCTCTGCTCTCTACTCTTTGCTGGCTGTGACTCTTGCTAGCTAGAATACTGTCCTGCTGCTGGCTGTCAGCCGGACTGCAGCCACTGCCTTCCACGCCAGAATAATGCTCCCCCTGCCCCTGCTGAGTGGTGCTGCTGTCTGGTTCCATACTGCTTCTTGTCCCTTCATTTGACTTGCTGTCATGCTGGCTCTGTCTGATGTGGCCTAATGTGATTTGGAGCTCATTGAGGCGCTGTGATACGTAGCGTCTCTTTAGTTCCAGCAGGATTGTTCCATTACGACTCAGGCTTGGCATGCTTGTTGGTGTTGCCCTCTGCACAAGTATATATGACAGAGAATGGATTATTGAGTGGTGATAAAATATATAAATGAAACCAAGCATGTGGTTTCAAGCAATGATGCAAATACATGCACAGATATTCATGCATAATGATTTACACATTTTTCTTTTTAGTCAGGGCTGAGTAGGAGCAAATGAACACGAGCTCAGCATGATGCTGGAATGATTGAATCCACTACATGAATCAATGTATATGTCATCTCCTGCATATGAATGTTATTCTATAATGTGTAGTGACAGGGAAAATAAATCTCAGCATGTTGAACTTCATAGGAAATAAAATATTAGCGGATAATTTATAAGCCCTAGACATCACGCAATTAAATTACCATGCGGACTAATGCTTTGGATTATGTAATCATATATTAAATGTGTAGTGTTCTAGATAATTACCGCAGAATGTTTGCCCCCACTATTCTCTCTTTCCTTCAGCCATGTGCTCATTTGAGCTCTCTTTTGTAGCTGCATGCTCAGTTGCAAGAAAGACCCATTCATGCGGTCAATTTCTTCTTCTATGCAGGACATCTGGGATAGAAGAAATGACAAATTAACGTGGTGCTGGGAGGACAACAACTATTCTCTAAAATTAAGTCTATGATGTTATGATTTGTAGAGGAGTGATACCCGCATTGGTGTTCCTTTTGGTGGTAAACCTGCTGAAATTAAACAAGATTTTAATTTTTCAGATTTTAAAAATCACCAAGCACAAAAGTTTGTCAAAAAGTTTGCATTGAAATTTAAAAACTGTTCTTTTTGCATTCTTATGGATGCTTGCACAGCCCTTGGGGATGTCGTAACTCCAGTTCCATAATTTGCGTTTCCTTGGATAGCGAAGAAATTACCCCCCTTACTCTGCTTTATTTTTTTAATTAGTATTTTGTTATTATTTTTCCTGATTTATCTTTTTTACTCAGCTTACCCTAACATTCTTACCCTGACCCTAAACAGTCTCACTTGTCTTGCCTAAACCTAACCAATCCAACCAATGAATACAGCAATTACTAGTCAATCAAAGGGAGAGTAGGCTGGGTTATTCCTCTGCAACCCAAAGAAACAAAAATTTGCCTGGTCATTGCTAGATTGCGTCCAAAATGGGGGATGTCTTATCAGTTTGGTTGATTGCAATTTCGCTAATGTGCACTCGCTAACATTATGTGTTGGTCGTGGTCTCAAATGAAGAGAAGCACATGGCTAATTATTATGAAGAACAATGTCATCGGACCACTGGGTGGTTGTCCGTGAGACCTTAATCCAACAGTCCTTCCCTGGATAGCATTATGTAGCGTTCCATGCAGCAGTGATATTATGATGGTAGTGAGGGCTTAAACCCCTAACAAGAGCAAGCAGATGACTGTCACATGGGTTGACTGATGTTTGCAGCTGCTAGTTGGTTACTGAGTAGTGCAATTAATCTTTGTAACTGCAGGGAGAGTGTATTTATTTATTCATTTATTTTGCAGAAATGGGACTTTAGAGCAATGGGCATTCGTTTTTGTGATAACATTCTGTCTGGAGAGGTTTTTGTTTTGTGTAGGGGACAGGGACAATATTTAGGAGGAAAGTCTTATATTTCTTACATTTCTTGCATAGCTGTCATGCAGAAAATTTGCATGCATATTTTCCATAGTTGCGTTGCACTGGTGGGAAACAGCCCAATGGTCTTAATGGAATCTACATTGACTTATAGAATACAACAATTAAAATGCCTAATACGTGACTTTTGTGTACCTAGCAGAAGCGCCACCACCTATTGCCCTAGAATAGCTCCAGTGCTCATTGACATGCTGCCTTTAAAGCCATGAACTGTGTGTAGTGGGATATTGGACCATTCTTGTGGAACCAAAGCTCTTTAGTTGATGAAGGAGGTGAAAATCGACTTCTCTCATTTTCTCTCCAGGACTTTCTATAATAGTGTAATGATGTTTACATCATGGGACTGGGGTGAAATGGAAAAACGTCTGAATTCAATCTGAAATGACAATTAAATGTGTTTATTAGTCTATATGGGTGCATTGTTTCTGTGAAATATGGGAATATTATGGGTTTTACTAGATAGCCCGCCATTATGGATCAGTGACTCCAGGGCAGAAAATTGTACTCTGAAAGTATTAAACCCATCACATGAAGAAAAAAAGTGAAAAAATAATGCTAGTTAGACCTTGATATTTTTTTTACAACCAGGAGTCCAGAGTTTGTGCTTTTAACACCAGTTTTTTATCTTGGTATGTTGACTATGAATGCCACTTATATTTTTTTTTAATTGAGCTAATTTATCAATTATCCATCCACCAATTCGTCTCTAAGTGGCTATATATTTTGATTTACAATCACTTTTATTTTTTGTTAATGCATGTTTGGGGCTATTGTCATATTAACATATTTACTTAGCAATGACAGATGCATAGTTTAGTGTAAATGTAAGTGCTAGGGTTTGCGCAAGTCTTGTTTTATCATAATATGTAGTGTATTATAATATTTACTGTAACTGTTACTGACTTTGCATATTGCCTAACCTAACTTTCTATTTTACCTAAAATTGTCTTACCTGTGTCTTTGTCTTCAGTTGAACTCTGTTTGAGGTTTGTGATGAGCTGTTCTAACTTGAAATATTTGTATTTCTGAAGTCTAAATTAAGAGATAGGCAGAAAAGTATTTGATTACATAATTTTGTTTAAAGAGTGTAGTATACTCTGCTGAATTTATCTTTCTCACTAACCTGCTTGCTAGTAGCTGTTCAGTGAACTGCGCTTCAGTGGGAACTCTAATGTTGAGAAATTCCTCAACTAATGCCCTGTGCTGCCCATCTGAAGCATCACATTTTGGCTGTAAAAAGAAAGCATAGTTATCCACATGCTCCCCTTGCAGTATGATGGATGATGTGTGAGGCTTAAATAGCACTCGACTCACCTCCGCTGTGTTCCATTTGAAAGAAAAGCTGAACAGCTGAAGGCTTAAAGCTGAAATGGCCTCATGGAGAGCTTGCATAAAGCTTGGGGGTTTTGATCCTGGATAAAAAAGGAAAAACAAATATCATATTGTTTCCAAAGAAGATTACACACTTTGTGCTTTTAATGATGATTGCCTGTTATACTGTATTACATGACTGTTGCCAAACAACGACACAAGATTGGGACTCAGGACTGTCTTTTGTTACTATCTGATTACCTGATGCTATATAGGCCATGGACTGCAGAATAGCAGCGATGAAATGTCCCACGTGCTGAAGCTTTGCCTCGGACAGATAAAGGATTTGATTGGTCGCATCAAAATAAAAATCCCTTGAGCAATGTGCCAGCAGAGCCTCATTAGAGGACAATGAAGAAACTGGGATTGACTTTGCCAGAAGCAGAAGTACAGAGGGGAACAGGGGGCAGTTTGCAAGTGACTGCATCACCTGACAGCCAAACAGGAAAACGGCAGACTGTTGAGGTGAGAGTTTGTCCAGTGCAGTCGGGATAAGTTGCCCATCAACATTCTCCTGTACAGAATACTCTGTAGCTGCAAAAACAGATGGATGATGCTGCATTTTAGTCTATATATTTACCATAATTTGATGTTATATTGATTGTGAGTTTCATTTATCTTGCTGGGGTGTTGATTGGGGATTTTTTGGTACCATTGTGGAGATTTTGATTAGACTCAGCTGTGGTGAGGTTTTGTAGAGACTGTTGGATCTCCTGCACGGTCTTGAATAGAGGAGATATGCTGACCAACTTGGACAGGTCGTGGTCACTTAGACAAGGAGCTGTGCTCTGTGAATGGACTGGGGAAGACAGGATTATGTCACTGGGGCAACATAACATCCTGATGCTCTTGGAAATTCAACAAACCTTTGTCTTGATTGTTTCTTACCTGGCTCTGCCTTGATCATATTCGCTGATGAGAACTGAGGACATTATTTAATAGACAAAATTATTCTCCACCTAATTATTCCATGACATGCTACAAACACAACAAATGCCATTACCTGTGTGTAGCAGGTGTTGGTGTCACCAGGCTGTGTGTATCCAGCTTGTGGCTCACATTCCCTGGCATCATGAGGACCACTGTGACAATACAGGGGCCCAGGCAAATCCTGGCTCTGCCAAGCTTCTCCTGTCAGCCTGCACAAGAGAGCTTCCACTGACCTGAGAACAGCTCCCAGTAATGCTACCGAGGCCTCAGCTGTGGTGATGGGAATGTTCAGTCCCATGCAAGAAACAGTTCAGAGAAAAAACATTAAGGATGTGATAGTTTGCAGACTCTCAAAGCGCAACTACAGGAGATTTTAAGAGTGAAACAGGTGGACATGAGTCTTTGGGTCATTAAATATAAAGGAAATAACTTGTTTTATCCGAAGTTCAGGCACAAAATGTGATAATACTGTTATTGTGATAGTCTATAGGGAAAAGCCTGTTAGCAGAAAGGCTTGAAAAAGGGGAAAACAACATACTTGGCTTTGACTGAGAGTCCACCTACCAGCACTTTTAAAAATTACTCAGTATGTTGTATCTTATATGGTTAAAGCTGTGTAGGTGGTTTTCTATATAGCCCTTCCCCTGCAGTTCTCCCCTCTCTGTCCTAAGCCTCCACCGAGTGTATAACATATCAATCATCCCGATCATGATTGTGATTTGCCATTTGTCCTGTTGTCCTTTGAGATCACATACAGTGATCGAGGCTCTAGCTAATGTTAGCTACATAAACATGAACTAAAATTAATCACACCATATGCCTTTGGCTACGATTTGCTCTAGGCTAAACTATTAGCAGACTTTTCCATCCATCTCCAAAATGCTTTGTCAATATTGACAAAGCATTTTTTTTTGGGGGGGGGGGTTCTTTGCAGTGTTTCACCATCAGAGTTTCACCATCTGAAGAGGTGCAGACACATCTGCATTTGTAGGACTGATAGGAACGCCCTCTTTCTGAAATGACCTGTGACTTTCCAGAATGTAAACCATTTCTTTAAATGTCTTGGTTTTATGATTTGGCATAGCCATCTTTTTTTTTTGCAATAAAAGAAATATATTCTTAGGCCATTGCTCAGGAAAGATCATACCCATCATTGGGTTTTACCTGGTGTATCTCTCTCTCCTGCCCTGCTGTTGGATGGTTTATCCCTTATTGCGTTATGGATTAGCAGCTCCTTCAGAAGACTCAGTTTTTTATGATCCATGTTGTCAAAGACATTCTGAAAGAAAATATGCGATTTTTAGTTTTTGTGGCACTACAAGTCTCGAAAATTACATTTCTAATGAGGAATTTCTTCTAGAATTAACAATGTTATGCCTTTATAATAAAACTTACCTTGAGTGCTTCAGTCTGTTGACAAATATTTCTATAAAACTC
This sequence comes from Plectropomus leopardus, assembly GCF_026936395.1. Taxonomy (NCBI): domain Eukaryota; kingdom Metazoa; phylum Chordata; class Actinopteri; order Perciformes; family Serranidae; genus Plectropomus; species Plectropomus leopardus. The sequence goes on along the minus strand of NC_142181.1, from coordinate 19,085,221 downwards.
CTGTGTGTCTTTGCGATGTCGGGCAAGTTGTGAGGCTATGTGCAGGTTCTGATCCTCTAGTTTGTCGTACAGAGTCTTCACATTTAACTCCTCTAAATCACAACGGCCTGTCACACTTCCTAAATGGTAGCAGTAAATATCAATAATAAATAATCTGAAAGAAAATATAGAAAGCGCTTTCCTAAAGAATTGCAATTATACTCTCCTGATAAATGGCCACACCTAAATCAAAAGCTTCCTCAAATGGGCTCAATAACAATTCAGCAGAGTCTCTGTAGCTTTTTACATAGTCCAGATGGAACATGCAATGGATGATAAGTACTTGAATTTAAATTGCAGAGGCTAAACTAGAGAGCCAGAGATAACAGCACAAGTCATTAGAGATGTGATATTAGCCATTATTTTCTTTATCATCAATCAAATGGAGAATGGGCTGCTAACTGCTATCTGGTCATGCGTGATGGTTTCATAATGACTAGGCCAATGGACATTTAAACGCCCTATTAAGCGGCGTGAATAATGCAATAAGCACTAAGTGAAAAACAATAAAGCAAACCCTACCTTTAAGTTATTTCAAACAATATCACAGGCAAGAAAAGAAGAAAAACAATGGCAAATATATTGAAAACCAAGAGCCAAGAGGTGCAAAAAATTTTGGAAACATTTACAATGATTGATTTAGGACCACATTAATACACAGAGGTATGAAAATACAAAAATCGATGGGTGAATCATATGTATTGTAAACTCTATCAGCCCTAATAGCAGCATGGCTCTATGAATGGCAATGTTGAGTTGTTAAGTAGGTACAATACCTTGATGCAAACTGAATTATCTCAACATCTGTTTACAGAATTGCTATGAAATTTATTAAAGACATTCATGGTTCTCAGAAGATGATCCATGACATGTTTCATTGATGATCAAGATTTCAATTTGCCCAGCACATGGGTTTATATCTAAACACCATGGATGTATGAAGAGAACTGGATACAGTGTTTGAGGCGGAGCCCCATTCATCTCTATTAAAATTAGTGGAGTGTGAAGCCAAAAAAAAAGCTTGATTTCCACAGCATGAAATTACCCAGGTCATCCACAGCAGGGGGCTATAGAGAAGCGCACTAAAGACTTACAGCTGCTGAGTAGCTCATTTTCGGTATAGCCCTCCCCTGATACTAAAACGAAAACAAAAAAACCCTGCACATCTACGAGAAAAGTCTTTCTGCGCTCCTGGGGACCTGGATGATGTAATTCATGTTTGGCCATGATGTAAAATTTAAAACTGGCTTCAAAGCCTAGTGCTGACAAGACATTACCATCAGCCTTGGCTGTACTTTGTGTTTAGTGATATATTTGGCAAATTTTACAGAGGTAGAGAGCTTCATTAAGATGGTGAAAATAATAAATATTATACCTGCTTAACATCAGCATGTTAGCTTTCTCATTGTGATGATACTAATGTTAGAATTTAGCCCAAACAGATAAGTCTACACAGAGCCCCACAGAGCATGTCTTGTGTTGTGATAGGTGATTTATAACTGTAGACGGAAAGACCCAATTGTGGTCATTCCAGCATACAAGAGAATATAATTCAAACTATAATTTAGGATTCAATTAGCAAGCACACTGTTCACTCCACCACACCCACCAGTAACACCATGATGTCCTGACATTACTGCTACTAAATTTTTAAAGGGGTTTGATCTACAAACACAGGGCTTACCTCCTTTTGAAACAGCGAGCTCCTCAGCTTCTGCTCCCTCTCCCACACCCCTACTGCCCAGGAGGCCACCGAGGCTTGGGACAGGTATGCTTGGTCCCAAACAGAAAACCAATAATTTATAAGTAATGCTATGCTTTTTACATGGTTGATATAGAGAGGTTAACAGGAAAAATGAGAGAAAGAGGATTGTGACTTCCAGTATATCATCAAGGTTACATACTGAGGTGGGAGAACCAGAGAGACATCAAGTGATGTTTGACCAACTTTTGACCAACAAAAAAAGGCATACTTTGTCCTGTATATTGAATTTTGTCTTCATAAAAATGACAATGCCAATATATCTAGTGAACAATACAACACATTTTGTTGAAGAAAATTAAGTGAATAAGTGCACTTACGCCCTTTGGCCCCAAATAGTTAATTGTGTTCAGTGTTAAGTCTTTTGGTTTTTGATCAATAACTGCATTGATTTAGAAGTACCCCAAGTACCCTACGGGCAGTCGGATCAACTCATCAAAATGCCCAAAATGTTACTTGCGCTTCTCTGCTTCTCACCCTTCTATACATGCTACAAAGATGCCCGACATCAGTGTCCTGACAACTTGGATAAAACACTTCATCATTTCGATTGTCAAGCCAACAGACCTGTCTCCACTGCAAACACAATCCACTGGACAGAAGGGCTCGCCAAGGTTGCGCCACTTTGGCTTCGACCTCCATTGGGAGACAAGTTTTGCTTTGCCAGGTCGCAGAATCAGCACTGTGGTGGTCACAATCACAACTACAACCAGCAGCAGACTCAGGATCCCTACACACAGTTAGTGTCATGATGAAATAACAAGCAAACCCATTCCAGCCATGCATCTGCATGATAAATTGTTGAGATTATGTGAACAGTAAGGATACCCACATGCAATTACTCCCCAGTCAGGTAGAAGGTTGAGCCTGTGCTGCTTTACAATCCCATACTTGACCAGTTGTGTCGTAGTCATGGGCTGGAAGACAGATGCCCGAGGGTCACACTCTGTCCCCTCCTCACTGACGACCACCACCATACTCCACTCTGGGACGGCACTGTCAACAAACACGTACTTCCCTGTTTCTGAAAACACATGGGCAAACCTGAGAGAAAGAGAGGAACAGAGAGAAGTTTGTGGTATAGAGGGAAAGTGGTCACAAAATTGGTTGCAAAACTTAAAGCTCCACCTGCAGATTCAACACTACCTTGTAGAGTTGAAGTTTGTCTGCTTCATAAGTATCTGCAGACGTCTGAAGGCACCAAAGTCCCAGCTGGGGTTACTGTTAAACAGGTGGTCTTTCTGGTACACTGGGAAGTGGCTGAGATGGCGGTCTTTGGAGTATAAAGAAAGTCAGAGGGAGATTTTTGTGTCTAAAACAAAAATCACACTGTCATGATCAAAAAAAAAACATCATGAAATCAAAAAAATAAAAGACAAAAAACAAACAAACAGTAGTACCAGTGTGGTTGATGTTGAGATGGAAAATGAGCATGTCACCAGAGGAGAGACAGGCGATGGGGTTGGGGATACGAGGAAGGACAGCCAAGTCGACATCTTCATCTCCTGTGTCTCTCTTCTTTCTGGGTCTCGTGTATAGGAGGTCTATTGGTTCTGATTAGAGGTAAATCTGCGCTCAGGGTTTAGACAGCCAAGTAAAATGTTCAACAATTTACTTTTATATGATACTAAATACAGAAGTTAAATGGGCTAATTAAAAACATAAAACTTGGCACCTGACAGAAAGTGACTGATGAGCTCTCTCTGGGTTGGAATCCAACCAAACACCCCGTCAGGTTCGAACTGGACCAAATGGGTTTTCCCAATACTCTTTGCATGGATATCTGGTCCTAAAACATTCATCACAGTCTCGAAGTAGACAGAAACAAACTCAATAAGAATTGCTACTGCAGCTCTACACAACGGCATACTTCATAAATTAAAGAAATAAGATGACAAGATATCAATAAGTAATTCTGAGACGTGTTCGCTCACATTAAACTGACAAGGCATCCATTTGCATTTCATTGGAAAACCAATAACATAAATTCATGGCATATTGCTTTTCTACATGTAGTATATACTATTTATACGTAATCTATTTTTTCTGATTACAGTCTGTATACAAAGTGGAGTAAGAGGTTGTCATACAATATGTACAGTACAGTTTGTTTTAAATAATTGTAAAAATGTAGATTATTGTAAAAAAAAATATACTTAAATTTAACACCTATTAGTTGTTTAAAGTGCAGATAAATGTCCTGTGCTGGAGATAAAGACTGCTGTGATAAAATCATATTGCGCAGACAAGAAGTTGTCCAGAAAACGTTAGTTCTGGAAAATATTTCTAAACGGGACTAAATCCAGTGCACAAAAAACACGTACAATCATAGGTGATGAAACTAGCCTAAAATTTGAGACGAAGTAGGCATTTTGTTGATCTGTTAAATACATTTTCCACTTTTTCTGTAATGCAATGGTATCACCAAATGTGCAGCTGCAACATGTTTCCAGGTAGCCCGCTGAGACTATAATAAATGACCGTAATAAATGCTACGCCAACTAACCCATCGAGCTAGACCCAACAGTCTGAAAAAGTCTTTCTGCTGTATCAGTATTAATATTGAACTTGTGTTTATTCTTATCTGGTGGTAGCAGCTTCCCAAAATCCTTCCTTTCATTTATACACACATTTAGTGTAATTCCTAAGTAAGTAAAAAGTAAATAAGAAATCCATTTTCTTGAAAGGTGAAGCCAATCATCAGTTTAGTAATGGCGCTGTCAGCGCTCCCTTACTCTGGCCCAGACCATTTTGTCTCTTTCTTTGAGGCTGAGCAGTAGGTGTCCGTCTGCTGAGAGCTGTGCAGAGAGCTGAGGTAGTCTGGAAAGGCAGGAAGTGTTGCAAAGCTCTTCAGCAGACACATATCGCTCACACTGGCAACTAGGACAGAATAAGAAAATAAGACGAGACAAAAAGACAGACAGCATGTCAGGCTATTAACCAAGCAGAGATGAATATTCATTTCTTCATTACACCTAGCGTTAGCAGTTTTTTAGGGTTGTTTTTCAAAAACTTATTGACTTTGGAAGGTATTTTGGAGGACCAAATGAAATTGAAAAGTATAAGTGAGATTCACATCCCCATCTCCACATCCAGAGTCCCTCCATGTTGTCCACAGGTGATATTACAGGAGTGGAGGGATGGCGACACACACTCTCTGGATGATGCCAGGCGTACCTGTCCTGTCGCACACCGCCTGTTTGCCTGTAACACACACACACACACATGCACACATTTTTTTTTGTGTGTGTGTATATTTATATATATTATTTATTTATGGTGGTCAACATTGAGGGGTATAAAAGTTGTTGATGTGCTTCTGGGAAACTTTAACACAGGACACTCGAGGGTGGGCTGCAAAACTAATCTTGAACACAATTCGACTTTGAAGAAGAGAGAGTCAGTACAGCTGCACAAGAACACATCTGTCTGGCAAACTTTCAGTCAGTCCACACTATCAATTGTATTTCCATGAGAAATTTTTCAAGAAAGAAAGTACAAATTCAAACACAGAACAAAATGGACATTGGATGGAAGTGAATATATTAACTGTCCAAAGATGGGAAACACTGTGTGAATTTGACACAGTAATTGATTGTGCTGCTGACCTCGGGCTGACAGTCCAATTCACTGTCAGATGTAGAGCTTTTGAAATCCAGGTTATTATAGAAGATGAATCCAGTTCTGCACAAACACGAACCATCTGAGTGCTGGAATGCACGATTCTTACCAAAACAGGTACAAGAGGAAGAACCTGAGGACACAGGTTTGACACACATGGCACATCATTATGATCACAGGCATATTTTCCTGTGCAGGTGAACAATGCATTTGAAATTGTGAATTAACTGAATAGGTATCTTCAGTATTTTTCAACCTGGGCCATTTTTCTAATGATTTCACACCTAAGTGACCAATGGAGACAGTGATTGTAATTGGTTCGGAGAGTGACAGTGACAGTGACAAAAAAAAGCTGTAATGTAAGCACTCAGGCATTTGTGTACCATTGATTTTGCTTGGTTTTTGCCTCTGACAGGGTCATATTAATATGGAAAGGATCCTGACAGAAACAGACCTTTTTGTTTGACCAGAAACAGCCCCTAAATCACTATAAGCTATCATATCCATACAGTAATTTTAGCATGGATAGAGCCAGTACATTAGCATATCTGACTGCGAGAATTAAAGGTTGATTTCAACCAAACCAGAGTTGGTGTTTTTTTGAAACAGTGGAAAGAGTTTTTGAGTTTATTCTGTTTAGCCCTCTGTTTACTAAAAATAAAGTGTGTTTTACAATGATAAAATAACAATTTATTAAAATAAAGTCTGATGGGTTTGGGGGTTGTTAAACAAAAGGATCTCACTCTTTACCAAAAGGTTATATTACTGTATGGATCCTTTTTCCATAATGTTGTCAGACACTTATAATGTCACAGTCAGTGTCCTGATGACTTTTTAGAAAGTGTTAGTTTAAAAGACTCAGGGTTAGTTTAAAAGACTCATTTAAGTTGCTTGTATTAGTTTGTCTTTGCTTTCACGTGGTTGGTTTATTACTGTTTTGGTGTTTCTGATTTCTGTGGTCTGCCCCTCCTGTTTTCCTGTGCTGCCTTTCCCTCGTTTAACCCTCTGCACACCTGACCTGCATCAGCCTCGTCAGTCCTCCCTGCTCCTCAGTTTCAGCTCTCTGCCTGCTCTCCTGCCTCATCACCTTATTCCCCTCACCTGACCTTCTCCTTTTCTTCACCTGCACTTCATCCCCTCATCAGATGGCTTTGTATTTAAGTCCTGGTTTTCAGTTCAGTCTTTGTGAGACCCTTGATTTGGTTTTGTGGTCTTCTGTTTGCTGTTTCTTTGCTCTGACCAGGACTAAAGCTCTATTTGAGTTACAGTTGCCTGTAGTATCCTACATTTGGGTCCACCTGCTTCACACCATGTGACAAATCTGAGCAATGGCCAAAAAAAGCACTTTTAAAGGATGTAAATTGGCAGTGTACATCTGCCCATTAACTGCAGACTGTTTCACAGCTGCCAGCTGCAGTAGTCTTGCTCAATACTGGACCAATTTTGAAAACTGTTTTTCCCTTTAGTCACTGTGACACTAAAAACTAAAGAATAAATAAACCAAAAGAAAAAAGAAAATTAGGTCTAGTTTAAAAAATACCGAAGTTACCCTTTTAACTAAAATTTAAATGATAAAATAAACATTTGTCCAAATAAATCCATTTATTATGATTTAAATTATCCAGAAATATTTGGTAGGTGCTAAACCTGCTGGTGAGCTGGAGGAGCTGCCACAGGGGAAGCAGGCCTCCTGAGCAAGCAGATGGTTGAAGGTGCCAGCCGGACATGGGTGACAGTCACCCTTTGTCTCAGCATGAGTGAGGTTACCAAAGGACCCAGGGGGGCAGGGTATTGGTAGGGTGGATCCCATGGGACAAACATAGCCAAGAGGGCATGGGTTACTGTTGTGGCGGTCTGTACCTGTGGAATTAAAATAAACAAATAAACTTTTCTTGGAGTTATGTATAAACTAAAAAATACTGTGCATGTAAATTGATATCTGGGATGATTTTTGTTGGTGAGCTAAGTACCTGGGGGGCAAAAGTATCCTGGTGGACATGGAAGGCATTGTGGGTTAGGAGAATAGTAGGGACGATAGGTGCCCCCCTCACACACTCTACAGCAGCTGTCTTTGGATCCTCTTAGCCCGCTGGTGTTGACAGGCATTGAACCCCCTTCACAGGACTTCACGGCAGAGCTGTTGGCTGGGCAGTAGTAGGGAAATAGACAGCTGTGGGGTGTGGTCACAGGGTTATTTATAACGCTTTAACCCACACAGTGTAGAATCAGTCCAAATCCATTATGCTTTCATATGTGAACAGCTAAAGCCTCTCATTTCCATGTCACAACACAATGTTTAAATGGCAGGTTTCAGGATATTGGAACTTTCATGCACTCACAGTTGTTTGGGGGTGTGGTAGGATTGAGATCCCTCAGGACAAAAATACCCTTCAGGACAGACTTGAGGCTCAGCAGTTTGAGGTCCACAGTATGAGCCCGCTCTGCACAGCCTCTCGGAAACTGCACCTGGATTATGACCAAAAATGATTACTGCAGAACCTCATTACACTGCAGAGAAAGTTATTTATTAAGATAAATGACCTAAAGTTACTACACATGAAATCTGACACATAGCATTATAAACTGTGCTGATGAACCGACCGATGGGACATTGATAAGAGGCCCTGCAGGAGATCCCCTCCACATTGGGCTTCCCTGTAGTCTGGGGATCTGGGCAAAAGGTCCCCCCTTCACATGGTTCACACTGGCTGGGTGCAGCAGCTCCAGGAAGGGGCCTCTTGGTGCCTGCAGGGCAAAGAATGGGGGATCCAGACCCACTGCACCAGAAACCAGGTGGGCAGGGATTGTTGGAGTAGTCCGTAAGTCCTGGAAAACAACAGTTGTCTGAGAAACACTTTAAAAGCTATAACCAAAATAAAAACAAAGTTGCTGCATCATTGAGCAAAACCTTAAACGAAAAAAAGGACTAATAAGCTTCACAAAGTGACAAATGTAAGTCTTTATATCTGCATACAAAGAATCAGAGTGAGAAGAATGAGGGAGACCTCATGCTGGGAATCAATTAATACTGTAGATAACATAACTGTAGCTTCTGATTGCAATAAATTCAGCCTTTTTGAGGGAGATTTTGTAAATCCATCACTCAGTCATTACTATAGCCTCAGACATAAAAAGTTTTAATATGTTTTTTCACATTATACCTCTTTCATGCTCATCTCAGGCACAAGCACTTCTATAATAATGTCTGTGCAGACTGAAATTAATACAACCTTGAGAGGTAATTTTCTATGATCTGTCTTTACAAATGTAAATTTAAACCCGCCTGAGAGATGACTGTCAAGGTGTATTTTACACTAAATTATACAGCAGGCATAGAATGTAGTAGAATGAATTAGGGAAAAAAATAAAGATAAATAATGGATGTGGTTTGTTATGTGGGATTCAGCGTGTCAGACCTGTGCTGTTACAGTGTGAACCAGGAGGGCAGGGTATGCAGTCACCCTTGCTGCCTGCCCCGGGGGAAGCTCGATAGGTGAATAGCGGACATGGCCGGGGTCCTGTCCCTCCGTTAAAGTCACTGCCAGGCAGACCGTCACAGTAATGAGCAGCAGGACACAGATGAAGGACTGGGTCTCCTGTAAACACATGCTAACATTTTAGAAGAGAATAAAAAAATTTTAAAAAAAGGTCATACCGAATTTGTTACACTCTGTTTTCAGTTGAGGAATCTATTTCAATACATTATTGATCACTTCTAAGGCTACTCAAAAACTTGCCCCTGGCTACATTTTCAACCTGTTCAACCCTTCATGAATCAAGTCTCAATTATAATTCTAAAGGCCTGGTTGGTAATTCAAAAATTACCAGTGTTTTTCTGCCAGAGCTTCAAAACTATCTCAAACGGTCTCTCAAAACCAATTTGTCAAACAAGCCTCTTAATTAAATCTCTATTCTGCATTTTTACCCTGAAAACCAGATTACAGTAGCTACAAAAACATTTCAAATTACTTGAGCATAAAGAGCATAATCAGCTCATACCAGGTTTACACCAGTAATGAGGCGGGCAGGGTGAGCAGTCCTGCAGGCTGGCACCTCCGGGGGAGCCTCTGATGGTGTTTGCAGGACACAACTCTGCCTCGTCTGTACCTTCAGGACAGAAGAAACCTGGAATAAAAAATACAGGCATCAAAAATGTATAATTTGTATTAATTTTTATTTCATCTCATTCTATTTGTGGTCTTATTGCTTCTATTGCTTTTGCTGTTTTTGGTCTGTTCGTTGGGATTATTTTATATTGACATTTTGCGTCCTGCATCTTGGATTATTTGTCCTCTAGTTTTGATTGATTTGATTTGAAATTTCCTCTGACATTTTCTAGTTGTTATTATTGTTGTTAATACTGAATGAATGAAATTATGAACTTTTTAAGTTGGAGAGAACTAACCTCAAACGTCAAGATTTAAGTGTGATGTCTTCATATTTCAAGTGGTTTGGAGCTGTTTTTTTTTTTGTTTTATTTTATTGTATTTTTTATGGATTTACTTTACCTGGTGGGCATGGTCCAGCACATTGCATGCCCCATTGGCACTGGGTTAGATTAAAAAATGGTCCCTGAGGAGTGAAATCTGCACTCCCAGAGACACAAAGATAGCCCGCAGCACACAGACCCTGGATCCTACCAGCCCTAAAGAAAATGTACACACAGTTAGTTAAGACCACACAGATCAACAGATACATACACAAGAATATTTAGAAGACACCATAATGTATGCTTCATTAGATAACTGGAATGGTAATTACATTGTTTCTGACATTTTCACCTGCCATATCTACATTCATTATATTCATGCACATTAAGGTGTTAATTTGGCTGTTCAGTGAACCGTGACTCCTAAACATGATACACTACTACATTCTGATAATTGTGAGTATAATCAGGGCAGAGATGAATGTTTGCCTTTGAGCATGTGCCTGGGTGTGTATGTACTAGATGTGCTTTTGTCTAATTGTGTGTCCGTCGGTGAGAGCTTGTACGTGCACACGCAGGGGCTGTGGTGCATCCAGTGTACCTGCAGAACTTCCCTGGAGGGCACGGTAAACACTCTCTCTCTTCCTGCAGCCCTCCCTGGTTTGAATGAGTGTATGTCCCATTAGGGCAGGGCTGAGGGACCATTGTGCCTGGAAAAAAAAACATGCAATAGAGCGGAGAATGGCAATGTGATTTATTACGTAGTTATTATCACAAAGACATAAAAAACAAGTCTGAGAGGCATCTTTTGTCTGTAGTGTCTTTTTATAAGGTTATACATAAATTAAATTAAAGTGGCCATCCCCTGTAGTCAAAATTGTCCTTTTAGAGTACCTGCAGGACAGAATGAGTGTGGTGGGCAGGGCCATGGCTCTCCCACAATGGCCTCCTCACAGTAGAACCCAGGTCGGCATGGGATGCAGCTATCTGAGCCCGGGTTCGGCTGGTACTCTCCCGTGGGACAAGACAGGGCTAGGGCCGAGCCTTCTGGACAGTAGTGGCCCTCATAGACAATGTCAATAACAATAAGAATGAGATTCAATGCAGCAAGACGTTAATAATAATCAACACAGCACAAGCTTCTCTAGGAGAGATACTATTTAGAAAACAATAATTTCAATAGAAAAGGGAAGGACAGAGAGGGGAATTCAGTGGAAGAGAGAGAAAGAGAATAATAAAAGCTATACCTTTGGACAAAGGAAGGCATATGGAGTGGTAGAAGAGAAGTCAAAAGGGCAGTAGAAACCAGCAGCACAGGGGCCACTGGGGCTGGCCAGACCCTCACTGGCGCAGTAGTGACCTGCAGGACAGGCTGAGCAGCTCTCCATGGACACCCCTCCTGTGACAACAGATAACAGTGAGTGTTTACAGCGATGCAGATCAGACAAGCAGATAACAAAGACCCCATTAGGACCTCTTTCAAATGCTAATGCGAGCTTCTAATTAAAAAGATAATATGGATATCAGATTATTCAATTCATCACACAATGGTGTGACTCTCACAGAAAACATTCAAATTTACAATAGCTGCAACCACAGACACACATACATTAATGTGTTGCCCCTTTTTGTCATATGGCACAGACAGTTCACCAGCTGTTCTTTGGCCCATGACCATTGGTTACACAAAATCTTGGGCAAGTCTGTGAATCCACTTGGAAGTTTTTCACCTTTTTGCAATAGGCCACTCCCCTTGCCATGTCCTTTTAGCCAAACAACACAAACACACACACACGCACACACACACTTGACCACCATGCTAAATTTCCGCCTCTTAGAGCAAAAACTGCGGATGCCAAAGGGCAGAGAAATTTCTTAGGACTGACTAAATGGCCTACTGAAGAGCTGCTGGAGGCAGCTAAACATGCTAAACAGTAGGTGTACCGATGGTGTTGCGTATACTGCCAAGAGGGCATGGAACGGGAGAGAGGCACCCTGCTGGACAATAGTGGCCCATGGGGCAAGGGCCATTCCTGGAGGAGTTGTTGAAGCTCTGTGGTGCTGGCTCCATAGCCCCACCTTGGCAGAAAAAACCCTGCAAACATGAACCTAGACAAAAAAACAAAGACACAATCAATCTGTATTGGTAAATGATTTAACTGCTATAACAGGATATATACACTTATACACACAGCCTTAAAGGTACAGTGTGTAGGATTTAGTGACATCAAGCAGCGAGGGTGCAGATCTGAAACTTCTCCCATGTGCCAAACATGTTGGAGAAATAAGGTAGCAAATGCAAAAATGCAAAAATGGGAATGACCCTGTCTAGAGCTAGTGTTTGATTTTTTTTAGTGTTTTTGGGCTACTGCAGAGCAACAGGTGGGACTCCATGGAAGAGGACCTGCTCCCTTAATATAAACAGGTCATTCTAAGATAAAAACAAACAAACAAGCACTCAAACTCTTGAAAACATAGTTCTGGATATACAATTTCTGTCAATAGATGCCCCTAAATCCTACACTCTGGACCTTTATACACACTAAATATACAGTGTCACCAAATATTTTTGTGTTTGCTAACCTTGGGGTGTTGAGGCTCCGTATGAGCTACAGTACATCCCAGACGGACAGGGCCTGCAGTCAGAGAGAGAAAAGGATCCTGTCTGGTTGCTGAAAGTCCCCAAAGGGCAGAGCTGAGACAGTGATGTCCCAGCAGGACAAAAATGACCTAGAAAGAGAGCACTTATCAAATATTGGTTCATCATTATTGCAGAATTTGACCACTGGGCAAAACTGCTGCTGAGTGCAAAAGGGTAAATGATCTGATTTTTGCTGTAGATTCAAAGTTTATTTGCACCATCCTCACCAGCTGGGCAGACAGAGGGCTCTTGAGTGGCTGAGGAGGAACACATTGTCCCTTTGGGGCAAATTATACAGAGGGCTGCTCCGGGGGCCGGACTGTAAGTGCCAGGCTCACAGGGCAGCTCGCTTGCTGAGCCAATAGGACAGCTATGGCCAGCGGGGCACATGTAGCCATGGGAACCATCAGATGGAGTGGGACTGGAGCTGCCACCCAAGCACACATACCTGTAGGCATTAACAGGGAAAACAAACTTCATGTCAAAAGTATGCCACAAGCTGTCCTTAGCAATGTTTAGCAGTCTGTCAGTGATGTGATATCATTTCCATGGTATTTCATATTTTGTGTTAGAGCAAAGTCTCACTATGTGCCCCAAAATTTATTTATTTCAATCTCAATGAGCAAGCCTCCAATCTACAATTACTGCGGCTCATTAGGACAACTTGAAATGGTAAACTGACAATGAAAGGAGAGTAACTTGATTAAAAAAAATGGTAATTGATTAGATTAAACTAAATAAAAGGCTAACCAATTAAACCTTGTGATCAGGCAGTAATAAACACTCCTAAGAATGCAAACACTGAAAATGTAAATGGTTTGAAATACACAATACACTATTAAATGCAAATGCAGTTACCATTACCATTATATATAACTATACTTAAGTAATTATTCAGAAATAAGCAGCATCAGCTGCTAAGTATTGTGTTTTGAAGAAAAACATTAAACATGCTTTAACAATTTTAATTTTTTAAATTTTAATTCTGATTCCCCTATGTCAAACTGTTCTCAGATTGACTTTTTAACACCGATAAATGGAGTAAAAATAGACAGCAGAAAAAACACTAATGGGCTACAGGTGCTTTAAAGTGGGTTTTTATCTCTGAGTATTTATTGCAGAGCACATTTGCAACCCAGTGCAACAGATAGCAAAGTGTTTCAAGTGTGGATCTCATCCTGCTGAAGACACCTGCTCCCTCTCCTACTGAGGCTCAACAAACTCTCATGTAAAAGCCATCTGCTGTCCTCAATTATCCGTCTGATTTTGTAGTCAGTGTGCGTATACTGGCTCGCGATTGATTTTTGAACACCGGATATCTTGCTGGCATATTGGGCTGGTCCCTTTAATCCTGGTATAAATCCTACGCATAAATCCAAAACCACTCTCAAGGAACGGGGTGAGCCTACTTTGCTAAAGACATTAGGGAGAGACTGAAAAGGGGAGAGAAGACTGGGAAAGATAGATTTCATTTTAATATTTTAACTTGACAGCACAGAAGATCTGTAAAATCAGCAGTTTCGAGGTGGACACCAAAGATTAGTGTTACCAATTCAGTATCTGACCAAATGTGTCCCCCTCTGTTCCTGTGTTATGATGCTGAATAATGGCCAGAAAACTGCTTCTGCAGAACAATTTGCTTTCATAGTGCAGTTAATCTTTGACTTTTTGGATATAAAATGTCATCACCTAATGATTTTTTTCTATGAGACAATTGTGTGAAATTTTGTCAGTTTATAAATTATTGCGTTATGGCCAAAAAAGTGTTTTGTGAGGTCACAATGGCCTTGCCCTTTGACCACCAAAAATAAATCAGGTCATCCTTTGTGCCAAATCTGACATTTGCTTAAGGTCTACTCGACATATCATGTTCATGAGAATAAGAACCATGCAAAGTCACGGTGACATTAAACTTTGTCCACCAAATTCAAATCAGATAATCATTTGAGTCCAAGTGGAGTTTTGTGCAAAATGTAAGAAATTCTCTAAAGGTGTTCTTTCACAAGAATAAAAAGGATAAGGTCACAGTGACCTTGAAATTTTACCTTCAACCACCAAGATAAAATAAGTCCATTCTTGAGTCCAAGTGAATGTGTGAGCGAAATTTGAAGAAATTTCCCAGTGCGTTCTTAAGAAATCACATTCATGAGAATAGGACAGCGGACAGCCCCAAAACAGTTTTTCTGCCTCTGCGTCAGCATCAGCCATCGGCCCAAGGCACAAATAGAAGAGAAACAGTATCAAAGTGCAACAGTTTTCTTGACCACTTCCTCTTCAGGTCAGATGAAAACAGCCAAGTGATCAATATGTTTAATACTCAATATGGACCAAAACACAAACAAAACATAGAGCAGAAATGTTTACCCAGAATGACATGGAAGAACATCTGAGATCTCTGCTATTGCCGGCCTGTCACAAAACAGTCCAGGGGGGCAGGGGGGGCATTCGTCCGCTCCCTTCAGTCCTCTGGAGATGGACAGAGAGCCGGTGGGGCAGGGGAGTGGATAGCCAGTGCCAGACGGACAGTAGTGGCCTGAAGGGCAAATGTGACTTCTGGAAGAATTCCCCTGAGAATGAAAAGAAAGAAAAATCAAAACATTATAACACTGATAACATTTGTACTATTGATGGCATGATTTCTCAAGAACACATATGACTGTAAAGTATGCATTGCCTGCATGCATCTAAAAGTCTACTATTGCCCACACTGATGTTCTCGCTAGAGTCACATAACACAACACAAACACAAAAGAGCTTAAATGAACACAAACACAATCATCACAGAGCCCTCGGTGGAGTGGGACTAAAACTGTGAAGTGAGAGGGTCATGTGATTTTTACATCAAAACAATTAATCCCATAGAATTATAAATGTGCTTAGCAATATGGCAATATTTGATCGTGCAATATGTTGTGTGTGCCATTTTTGCCCTTGGGGAAATATTCAGAATTGGGGACCAAAATAGAGCAGAAATGTGTTCAGTAAAATTTCTGGTAAGCTCACATTGAGATTTGAATATATTTTGTATGCCAGTGGAAATTTAGGCGTGATGTTAGTGCTCGAAGAAAAGCAATTCACCATTAAGGCACCATCAATAACCAAAGCTAATTAAATGCAAATGGGGCCATTTTTTACATCTTTTAAATCTGTGCTCCATCAAAATACTGATCAGAACTGAGTAGTAGTAGTTCAATGTATTTCTTACAGCAAATATGGAAATTTTGCTGCCATTAGATGAAAGGTGATGAGGACACCAGAATCATTGTTAATCATTTTGGGGAACACGGATCTACTGAGGTAACGCCTACACACTTACTCCATGCCACACAGGTTTATTAAAGACAACGTTTCAATTCTGCCTGAAACTTCATCAGGTCAAAAGAGATCCTCAGCGTTGTCTTCAACATTGTCTTTGTCCTGAAGTCATCTTCATTAAACTTGTGTGGCATGGAGTAAGCGTGCAGGCGTTCACCTACGTGATGTGCTTATAACCATCCTTTTTTCAACAAGGATCTACTGACCAACATTACCAGGTTACATACAAACAGAGGCAACAATGAACAAGAGCAACACCTGATACTCAGTGGAGTTAGGGCTGGTTGATCTGATAAGACAGTAGTATCCAGCCTCACAGTGTCCTGATGGCTGGGACAGACCAGGCTGAGAGCAGAACATTCCTGCAAAAAACACCAACAGAACAAAATCACTGAAGATTTCAAACACAGTGACTGTGCACAGCACAGCATTTTTTTTTAATTAAGAGTTACTGTAGTTCACCAGCAGGACAGGGCAAGCAGGCATCAGGACCAGAAGCTCCGAGGTGGCTCTGCACCGTACCAGGTGGGCAAGGGAACTCCAATCCCAGAGTCAGTCCTGGTGGACAGTAGTACCCAATGGGACACAGTGCTGGCTGTGCAGTACCTTCAGCTGAGCCACAGGAAGAATTAATAAACACAGATGATACCACATGAGACTAATTAAATGGAAAACATTTTCACAACTTTGGCATATATAGTGTTTTTGACTTTGAAACGATGCAGCAGCATAATTAAAGAAATAGACACTCTGACACTAGAAAACTCTAAATTAGTTCTGCTTCAACTTTCAGAATAACTGTGTGTGTTTCCAGAGTGACTTCAGACAGTCCCCATAGAACGGGTGTGAATTTGTTGCTTTCATTAAAAAGAGAGCACACCGGCTGGTATATAATCAGCAGCTAGCTAGCCAGCCAATGATTTGTGTCCTTTCCACATTTCTTTGATCATAGCTGTGTCTCTTATTAAAACATGTCTCATGGCTGTACTGCATGCTAATCTGTTGTGACAACTGCTGGAAAATGAATTACAATTCCAACCCCTCGTGTGTGAATTACTTTCTGTATGAATGTTGAATGCAGAAAAACCCTCTTGCGGAAGATAAGACAATCACGTTTCCCACCTTCACAGTAGTACCCAGGGGTACAGGTGGTGCAGTTGTCTTGATGTTTGTTGCCTGTTTCAGAGCTAAATGTTCCTGCAGGACAAGGCATGGGGACTGGTGTTCCTCTCAGGCAGAAGAAACCTGCTGGGCATAAAGCCTCATCTGCTCTGCTGGAGCCCCAGTCACAATAAAACCCTGCCAAGCAATCACCTAGAGTGCAAAGAGCACATCACATTCAAATGGAGGAAATTACATTTAAAATGTATAAAAAATCAGAAGGAATTGCATTAAATACAGATACATTTTTAGAAACCTACACGTTACTTTTGGCAGGGTATCTAAGCGTTTCTGACACTTAAACTAAATTATGTTTAGGACCTTTCCAGGACAGTTTTAACCATATTTCTAGACTGATTTTTGGACATTAATCCTTTTCTCTGCCTTATGCAGAGTTTTATGTGGTTATTAGAGTGAGTCAGGTAAATCTACATTGTTTTACAGCACACAAGTATAAAGTTAAAACACAGTATTAGTAGGTTTAAGGATTTGTAAAATCCGAAATGTGATTCCAAAAAATAAATAAAGTCTGCACACTAGAGAATGAACGTCTCATGAACGTTTATTAAAGACATCAGACATCCTCAGCATGTCTGAAGAAGGGCTATGGCCCGAAACATCACACCTGTGGAGGTACTTTTAATAAACATTCATGGGAGCATTCTCTAGTGTTGGGACTTTATTTATTTTTTTGAATCTGTTTTCACTTTGTCCAGCACCTAGTCTTTACTACTTTTGGATGTGTGCACTGCTTGAACTTTTTTTCTAAAATCAGAAATGTGTTCCTTTACTCATAAGCGCTGGATTAATTAAATTTAAGACATTTCAAGACTTTTTAAGTACCTGCAGACACCAGGTTTAGGTGTCTTATGTCCATTTACCTGCTCTCAGCCCCTGTTGGCAGAACATCCCAGGTGGACAGAGAGATCCAGTTCTGTTGTCAGTCGGATTTGGCACTGTGGCGCCCATCAGACAAAGAAACCCAGCAGCACATGATCCTGAAGGCTCCACCAAACCTTCAGAGCCACAAAACTGACCCGCTGGACACAGCAGGCACTCACCTGCCGATACAGATTGACAGCTTGGACTTCAGTCCAAAAAGCAAAACAAGCTACCTGCCAAATGGGATCAATCACAGTGTCTCTGACATGTTTGCACACTGCTAGAGGTGTCAGTATGTTGAGGTAAACTAAATAATAAAAGATCAGCTCAAGAAAAAAATTATTTACAAGTTTCGAAACAGTTTGTAGACCAGTCAGATTCTCTTGCCTGATTTTGTTTTTCTTGTCTAAAGAAAAATCAGATTCTTACATTAGCCCCAAAGAGTTACACTATAAAACATCTGCCTTGTAAAATCCTTTGCTCTCCTTATCAGTCCTCAGATGATTTTTTAAGCAGTACAATAGTGCAAGATGATTTCACTTGTTCCTCTCTCTGTCAAAGGTTCTGGGTTTTACCCGTGGTGGTGAGACCGTGGCTGGGGCTGTAGGTGCCTTTGGGGCAGGGAAGAGGCTGCCTGTCTGGACTCTCCCTAGGACAGATGTAGCCAGCTGGGCAGGGCAGAGGGCTGGAGACTCCAGTGGAGCTCCCCCTAGAGGAGCTGGGACTCAGGGACTGGCAGTGAAACCCAGGAGGACAGGGATTACACTCTTTCTGGCCTGATAAATCCTGGAACCAGCCTGGCATTCAAACAGGGAGCACATCTTTAGGGAGTGGAAAGGGATTCATACAGTACAAACAAAGGTCAGTTTTGCAAAGTTACATCATGCAGTATAACTTTTTGTTTACCAAGAGGGCATGTTTTGCAGGAATCTTTGCTTTTTCCTCCAGTCTCATTTTGGTAGAAGCCAGTTGGGCAGGGTGTGGGCACACTGCTGCCCTCGGTGCAGTAGTGACCTGCTGGACAAACACCTCCAGATACACTTGACATTGGAGTAGCAGTCTGGGATCCCTCTAGACAGTAGAAACCTGGGGAGAAATACTTCAATAAGATGCTACACTTTTACATCAAAGATGATAATATATTACACTGACATAACTAAATTCTCTCTTATTTCTGACCTGGCAGGCAGGGCCCAGAGACTGCAGAGAGGCCGGTCTCTGAACAGTAGAAACCAGGACTGCAGCTACGACACTGAGACCCATCCACAAGCCCGCTCTGCTCACTGTCAAAAGATGCAAACTAACTATAAACTATAGTAGTGGAAAAGTGAGTTTATGTAATTTAGATTAAAAATTGCTCCGTATTACATGACAGAGAGCACAGCACTTCATGCCAACAACTAAAGAATTTCCAAGAATAACACTTCAGATTATATTTCCTGTCTCATCACAGCGTTATATTTTATCCTAGCAAGCATAACATCAAACGTGGATCATCATCGTTTTCTATGGATTTGATAACATATTCAAAATGTTGGATTATACTACTGGATACGACCCAGTCACAAGAATAAATGTTGGTATTGCACCTTTCTGCAAACCACAGATGTGTTTCCGCCAGTTGTACGTTTCATGTATAGCAGATATGTTGAAATTACTTAATTTTTTGTGTTTCAGTTTTATGTTGTTACAATGCTCTGGTTAACATTTGGTTAAGTTTAAGCACAAAACCACTTGGTTAGGGTTAGGAAAACATCATGTTTTGGCTTAAAATACAGGGTATAGGCCGCTACAAATGCCTAAAAATATCCTGAACTAAAAAAACTGCTTTTGTTACCATAAACATGCCTATAAATATCTCTAACTCTTATTACAAAAATACCCACACCTGGAAATGCACCAAACTATCGCCAAGAAATACCAGCTGTTGTACCTACAAACACAGCTAGGGATGCCAAACTGTCCTTAAAAAAATCCCTGCTCTTATCGCGAGAAACATGCCAGTAAATGTCTCAAACTCTTGTCAAAAAATACCTACGTTAGTCACTATAAACAGGCCTGGAAATGACCCAAACTCTCATTACAAAAATACCAGTTTATATTAGTTTCAAACAGCGGTCTGTTGCTTGCTGGCTGTCTGTGGGTGCCACGCCATGCACAGTCACCTCCTCCTGATGAGAAACTCAGCTCAGACAGGCCTACATCTAAACTCCATCACATATATGAAACATACAAATGTAACATAACTGTGGTTAGGGTTAGAGTTTGTGCTCATGGATGCCATGAATGCCAGTGCAATGAAACATACAAAACTGAATGGGCAACTGGGCTACTAAATACATAGAGAACAGTGTTCAATCACTGTGTACTGTAATACTGTGGTAAGCCTATTAAAGTAGTTTTCGAGTGCATCCTCCTATTTATTTTTTTAAATATTGGGGTTCATGATAAACATAGATATGGGAGCTATTATAGGCATACAGAGATATTGCAGGATACACACCTGAATGTTCCTTTTGGGCATGGTTTTGGTACAGAAGTCCCCAGAGAGCAGAAGAAGCCAGGAGGGCATAGGAATCCAGTCTGACTATCTACTGGTGAAGATTCAGATGCTCCGCCAACACACACAAACCCTTCAGCACACGGCCCACTGGGGAACGTGCTTCCTTTAACAAAAATCATTCATGCAAGGTTTTTATCACCCTAATATCAGAGCAGCAATTTACCTCTAATTGTTTCTAAAATGCATCAGTAAATTTATATTGTCTGCAAGATATGAGAAATATAGAACAAGTAAATGATGTGAGGAGTAAAAGTATTGTACCTGTTCCTCTGCAATACATCCCAGGATCACACAGTGAGCACTGCTGTTCCTCAGCCAGCCCTGACAGGTTTCCATATGTTCCTGCAGGACAGGGATGTATATCTGCTGATCCGCTGGGACAATAAAATCCCCTCTCACATTGAAGTGGAAGAATCATTCCTGAAGAACAGATACCAAACACAATGAAAAAGAATAATGTGGTGAAATCTAAATGTTAATTACAGTTATGTTCCCAGATGCTAAATGCTTTGTCATCCAACAATTTGTCCACCCATCAACGTCACCTTGATCTCGACAATAGAAACCAGCAGGGCATGTCTCACAGCTGCTCTGGCCTTGTCTGGGCTGGTAGCTGCCTGGAAGGCAGGCTGTCTGTCTGGCACTGCCCTGGAGCGACCATTAAATTGATTTTATTAGCCTTCATATCAGGGGAATAACATTCACCATCAGGCATAATCATGGTGCAACAATAACAGCGGAGACTGAGAAAGACACAACACAGGAAGAGGACTGGGATGGTCTGGAAAAAACAGGAAGGAAACATCAATAAAGTTTAAGTATGCACTTATTCCCTTATCAAGACAGAATTAAAACCACAGCTGAGGGGGAGGACTCATGCAGAGACATACAACATTCAGCGACAATGACACACAGTAGCTAGAAGGCTGGATGGATGACCTTCTCGCAACAATGTCCCACTGAGCAGACATGTTGTTGTGGTCTCTCAGAACTCTGTCCCTCAGGACAGTAGTAGCCTTCTGCACAGCGGCCACTTGGCTCAGCTATTCCTCTTTGGTGGCAGTAGTGACCTGGGGGACACTGCTGGCAAGCCTCGACTGTAGACCCACCGAGGGACCCTGATGGATATTACACAATATACATATCAGGTTAAAATGAATTCAGAAATTGCAATACTTTTAAAAAAGTCTTTGATTGTTTTACCTTTACCTACATATGTACGTGGTGTTTACTTGCAAACAACACTGACAGAACGAAAGCATTAAAACAGATAACAATGTTATTTTGTTGCAAAGCACGTACATATTCCCTCATCAATTTCTAATTCATAACCATACAAAAGAGCTACAGCACATTTTAATAGGATTCCAGTTGTCCGCCGCGAGACAAGAATACAATTACACGATAAAACCACTTTGTGACTGAAATTATTCATAGGCGCCCAAGGGAGAGAAAAAGGCTTCAATGGAAGTTTTCATATTCCTCTGCATCACTGAACTGCAAAGATAGACACTGGTTCATGTCAGGACATTACTGGGAAAACTGACAATGTGTGCTACAAAGAGGACTAGGTATTGTATTTTTCAGTTTAGTGTTGTGACTCATTACTCATTCATCACTAATACATGACCCCAAAAAGGGCAAGGGATTACTGACTTGACATGAATTGTCTTTTTAAAAAAAGAAAAAAAAATACATACAATAATACATCAAGCACACATTTTTCTTTTCACAATTAAATCAATAAATCTGACAGCTGTATCGCAACAGAGCAGTATCTCACTCTTTATGGTTCCCACAGGGCAGGGCAGAGGAAGAGGAGCTCCAGAGGGGCAGTAGTGTCCTGTGGGGCAAGGGGTAGCGTGGGGGTTTACAGAGCCTTTGGGGCAGTGATATCCTGCAGCACAGGGTCCTACTGGGACATCTAGACCAGTCTGGTTACAGTAAGAGCCAGCCTCACAGGGCTGAGGGTAGGCAGAGCCCAAAGGACAATAAAAACCTGAAAAATAGCCACAAAAAAGTAACACTGAGTTAAATCAACTTCAGCAAGACTAAGAGCCCTATCAAGAGGATTACTGCTGCTATACACACTCTCTCTCAAGACAGAGGATTTTCTCAAACATTATTCCAACACTGTTTTTTTTTTTTTTGTTTTTTTCGCAGCAAACCAACACAGTGTTTTTAATGTGCCAGGGAGCAGTAATTACTTTGCTCCAAGAATTTAAATCTGTTCTTTGGTTGTTTGACATTAGCTGTTATTTAAGTGCTGGTCTTTTATGTGCACCATCACCCAATTATCTGCAGCTTCTAAAGAGGAAAGTCCAACTCCAGCATTCAGTGTTTCAGGTCTTGATATCACGGTAAAGTCTGACATGATGACTTCATTTACAAAAAGTCTAAGAAAGTAATTGCCTTGATAAAGTTAAGGAAATCTTACTAAGTAATAATTCTAATTTATGTTCACTTTATTAACTGTTAAGTTTACTTAAAACTGTGCAGTCTTTACTTAATTTTGTTAAGTGGCTGCAACTTAAAAATTACAAGATAAATTAACTTTTTTTTAAGTGACAGCAATGTAGGAAAACCATTTTAGTTTGATTTAACTGAACTTCTGTTTCCTCAGAAGAGTTTGGAAAACTGATTTCCTTAAATAAAGTATATACAACAAAGAATGGTTAGTTTGCGGGGTTATTTTTTATTTTCACAAAATGATACTCAGCATCATAAGATACTCTACGAGAGTTTGTAGAAACAAATTATATTAAACAATTAAACAAATCCATTTTTCAGCCTTATAAAATAATTTTTGATAAACATTCAGACTATTTTTTTTCTCTCTGACTGTACTAAGGATCGCTTCAGGGCTCCATGGTTTATCACAAACACCAATATTAAATCAAGGTTCAGGCAATTTACAAGCTAAATGAAACACTCCATCAAACATATGCACGTGTTTGTCATGATACCGGGTGTTGTGTTATCTCGTGGACTTTGTTTTGGGGGCTTCTGTTAAGTTTTTACTAGTTTCATATTGTATATGTTCTGTTTCCTGTTTTATTTTATAGTATCACTCCTTATGTGTCATGTGTAGTTTTACTTCCTGCCTTTGTCCGTTTCCCGCCTGTTTTTCTGTCACACCTGTGTTTTATCAGCCTCGGTTTGTCCTTCCCGGTTCCCACAGTCTCCCCTGCACACCTGCTCTGTATCAGTCTTGTTTTCTCCATCCTAGCGTTCCCTGCCAAACCCTTGTTGAACCGGTCCCTGTGCTTAGCTACTTTTACACCTCACCTGTGTCTCATTGCTCTGATTACCTCCCTGAGTATATATACCCGTGTCTGTCCCCTTGTCCTTGGTCAGTTTGTCTGTTGTTGCTGTGATTGCTTTTGTCTTCACCCCTGAGTTCTGCTTTGTGTATATATTTGGCCAGTTTAGTTTTTGCTTGTGTTTCTTTTGTACTTTAAGTTTTGGTTACCTGCTTGTTTTTGGAGACTTTCAGCTACATTAAAGCTCACTTTTGTTTGTACCACCTGTGAGTTTTTGTTCTGCATTTGGGTCGACGTCCTTAGTTACACGTGACAGTGTTAACATTGTGTCTGTATTCTGCTGGCTGCGAACTATTCAGTCATGTTTGTAAATTGTTAAAAATGTTAACAAAGCAGAACTTGCATATATCTTAACTCCACCACATGCAAAATCCTCTTTGTCATGATTACATTAATTCAGACCAGTTTGGTTCACTTAAGCTGAAATAAGTTAATTCCATCGTCATTTTAAAGTCAAAGCAACTTCAGAAATGAACTAAATACAACTAAATTTTAAGTAAACTTAATCAGATATAAAGTAAACATAACTTTGACTAATAGTTACATTAACTTACCTATTTCAAGGCAGTTTGTGTTCTAGATTTTTTTATGTAAAATC
Source organism: Plectropomus leopardus (assembly GCF_026936395.1). Lineage (NCBI taxonomy): Eukaryota > Metazoa > Chordata > Actinopteri > Perciformes > Serranidae > Plectropomus > Plectropomus leopardus. Next base: position 19,060,887 of record NC_142181.1, on the reverse strand, counting down.
AGCATGTCAGATTTTTTAGTGATAGGGGACTTTGTGCTTTAAGGAATGAGATTCTTTCAGCAGTTTTTTTTTTTTTTTTGCCTTCACTCAATTACTCTCTCACACAGATAATTTCATGCTGGGGTATAACTGACAGAGCCTTTTCCTAGTTCTTGGAGAGGAAAGAAAAAAGTAGACATTCATTTCACAGACCACCTTGTCCTGATTTAATATTTCAAAGTGTTCAAACAAAACCAAGATAAGGTGGTATTTAAGATGGAATATGCCGCACAGACTGGACAGATCAGATGGTATCGGTCATATGTCACAGCAATTTCAGTCAATGGAAGTACCATGTCATGTGCAAGACAGATAACGTGGGCGCCTGAGGGAACGAGCAAAGTATCACATCAAGCTCACGCAAGTTCACTGTCAGGATTTACCCACCCTTTGGGCATATATCTCCTTTGTAGGTGGAGCAGGCAAAATATGGACTCTTGAGACGTGGGGGTGAGTGAGTCACAATATGGTCTGAATCTGCCTGTGGCGGCGTTACCACTTCCATCCAGCTAGCGTCTCTCCCTATGATAGAACATGGCAGATAAAGCATGAAAGATGTCTAAGTTAATATCTTTGTCTCACAAAAGGGAAACCAAAGAAGAGCCACTCTTCCCTTTCTGAAATGCTGATTAAACAGTTTAGACTGCAGAGGGAACATCTTCAGTGTAACACTGTGCGGCAGTGATTAATTGGAGAATACTTGAGGGGAAGGTCAAGCTGAAAAGCTGCTGCCTTGTGGGACATTTACCACAACACTCAACACAGCTTTGCACTCGAGTTGAATAGTTCAAAGAAATTGATGTAATGCCCTTTCAGAGGAAGCATTTATTGTGTTATTACAAACTGAAGAAACACATATTTTACCAGAATTATTGGAGTTACTGAAGCAGGACAGACTGTGAATCCAGAGGGTGGCGTCTGTCTTTGTTGTATAAACCTCCAGTATTTCACAAAGACAGCTGAACAAAGAGGAGTTGGCTCGAGGAGTGGGGCTATCTGCACCTCCAGAACAGAAGAAACCTGCAGAGCACAGACCTAACACAAGCAGATATTAGAAAACAAGCATGAAAACATTATGTATCTCATTATTAGTGATCTTAGCTGACTATCAGAATTGTCTTTTAGTTTAAAAAACATTGAAAAATCCCTCACCTGTGGGCTGTGAGCCTCCAGGACTGAGGCAGTATTTCCCCGGAGGGCAACGGTGGCAGTGAGAGGAGGAAGACGCTCCAGGCTCTGGGAGGAAGCTGCCAACAGGACAGGGTTTGGGTGACCCACTAGCCGGAGGACAGAAGTGTCCCATGGGACAAACGTCTCCATAAGGCTGGGAGACAGGGGAAGGCTCACTGGACCCCGGGGAACAAAAATATCCTGTGGTAGACAATGTGATAAGACATCTTACTGAGAACACTGCCACGTTCAGGGGAAACTGTGGCTTGATACGGTGCAGAAATACAGGACAGGAAAAGACATTCAATTCTCTGACACCATCTCTGCCAATGATGATGCTGGACTGTCAGACCTGGACTGCAGGGTCCAGACGGCTCTGTCAGAGCACTGCTGTTACAGAAGGAGCCAGGGGGACAGGGGGAGCAGTCAGACAGGGACGTCCTGCCAGCTGATGGACTGACACTGCCCATTGGACAGGGAGATGGCACAGATGAACCCTCCATACAGTAGAAACCTAGCCAAGGTGGTGCATTTCTTTGTAAGCCTCAGTTTACTTTTGTTTCTTTGTGTACAGATTTTACATTTTACTGCACATGTGAGTTTTTTGTAATTACCTGGTGGGCAGCTGTTACAAATGGATTGTCCAGGTGAAGACTGGAAAGTGCCAGGGCTGCAGATGACCGGCTCAGCACTACCAAGTGGGCATGCATGGCCAGGTGGGCACTGACATCCTGCGACACAATCAGATAAAGAAAAGTTCAACTGTCATCTGGTTCCTTCTTGTTTTTTTTTTTAAAAAAAACAAGAGTAATGTGAATACAGAATATTGTATGAATGGTGTATATCCTTTAAAGGGACAGTTCACCCAAAAATACAGTTCATGGAGAGGGCAGACATCTCTACAGCAGATATTTTCAACACTCGGTGACTCACACCAAAACAATCTAGATTGATAAATAGCACTACAAATAAGGAAAAATATGTTGTTGTTTTTTTTTTTATTTTGGGGTGAACGGTTCCTTTAAAATACATTTATGGGGCAATGATCTACGAAAAAAAACCATGGTTGCTGTATTTCACCATGCCCAATGTGGTACCATGGAAGTAAGTAATGAAGAACAGACTCTGAGCAGTGTTGTCCTGTGTGGAAATCCTGTGGGAGGAAAAACAGAGGAGAAAACAGCCTCTGCAGCAGGTGCCCTGACAGCCACCAGCCTGAGACTCTTTATAGGTTCTGGGCCATTACATGCTCAAATTAGCAAAGCATCATCTGGATGAAAAGCAAAAAGGGTCGAGGAAGCCTTTCAAGGAATCTCTAGATGTGCATGTACTATCTGAGGAGGAAGAAAGCACATCAGAGGCATACAATCACCTCCATGGTACTACGTGTATGAATTGTAAGGTAATGGCTGAGTTCTGCTACACTCCCACAGAATCAGTTACTATAGGTACAGAACAGCTACATTCAGGGAACAGACATAAACAATGCTGGTAGTGAAACTGCAAATTTATCAAATTCGTGAAAGCCAACTTTCCTGTAATTTATATTAAAAACTAACTACACAACAAAGAGGAAACTGACCAAATGAGATAGGACATAGGGCTTTTCTCATTTCTGTTTGTGCCTCCTAATCTCCTCCAGCCTCCTACCTTTGATATTAATCTCAGCGCTCAATCCTGAGGGATGTCTAATCTAAAATGTCTCTAAATGCGAAAGGAGTGCAGAGAGAGAAGGCTCACCAGAAGAGCTATGAGTGAGGATGCACTGGTGTATCCTTTGCAGAATTTGTTTTGGACCCTGTGACATGCAAAAGAGGTGTGACACACAGCTGCCGCATTGTAAATTCAATTATAAGTAAATATATAATTTGTCACTAATACCGTTATGCTCATGTAACAGAGATCAAAAAACAAAGCGGCGGCCGTAACAAAACAATGGACAGATGATGCAGCTGTGCCAAACGTCATACTTAATTGACGTCACTTTAAAATGATGGTTGCTGCATGGATGTCTCATTTTGTTCAATGCCCCTTGCTTCGACTCCTCTCTCCTCGTGTCTTTCTTGCCTCCTCCACTTACACCTTAGGTTGGAGGGACTAAGACTTGAGGAGAGGAGGCTAGGAAAGGAATCAAGAATGTACATCCTGAATTATGAGAAGAGGAGATAGCCTCTTTCCAAAGAAAAATTTTTAGTTTTACAAGAAAAACCACTCCAACTCTCTAACTTTTTAAGTTTAACCCTTTGAAACCTGGATCAACATCTATTTTCTTTTGCTGCATTAAGAAGAAATATGTTTAATTTCCTTTGAAAACCCTACATAAAGATGTATATAAATAATTATTATAATAATATTTTGTTTAAAATTATGGAAAAACAATAATAAATGTTTTGTATATTTTTGGGTAATTTCTTGTTGATTTGCTCATTGTCTTCATCCCATGTTTTTGAGAGAAATTAAACAAATTTGCTCAGGTTTCAAAGGGTTTCAAAACAAATAACACACAATTGATTAGCAAAAAAACACAGTTAGTGTTTTTTTACAGGATAAGATGCAATGTAATCTGATATTAGGCTTGTAGTTAGATCCACTTTTCTTTAAAGTACAATTGCTTTTTGTGTATAGTGTTTTGTCCATCCTTTAATAGAACATGTGCAGTTATTCAAAAGAAAAGCTGCACTGTACTACCTTTTACAGTAAATAAAGTAAGCAAGGCTTGGTCTTCTGAGCCAGCCGGCGGGCAGAGATCATGTGAGCATTACTGTTTGAAAACCAGGCCTACCAAACGTGATCAGACATTGTGTTAATAAAAAAGTATAAAATGATGAAGTGCAAAGACTACAGTGGTTCAACTTGAGCTGACCCCTGATGATGTGCACTGTACCTGGCTGATGTCCAGACACTGATCCTGTTGGACAGTACCACCCGGGGGGACAGAGGAGGTCAGCAGAGGTCTGAGCCCACAAGGGGCAGTAAGAGCCCGGGTAACAAGCTTCACAGTCAGCCTCCGACTCTGCCGCAGACCTTCCCAAGAAGGTGCCTATATGGAGGAGACATATTATCATGTGACTAAAAATAACTTCCTCTTTGCTTCTTTTTTTTTCTCTTCCTCTCACACACACACACACACACACACACACACACACACACACACACACACACACACACACACACACACTGGGGGAAAATGAAATAGCATGGCATAATAGAATCATGTATGCACACCATAGATGGCTCCATTTTTCCACTTGGTTAAGTCACTAGCTGACCACTGTGACAGGTTTATTGGGCTCCCATTAGGCTTTACGACCTCCTCTAAAGTTCTGGATACACTGAGCCATTTTATTGTACCTCTGGGGGCTTGGTGGCACTGTACGCTATCTTTGGAAGCAGTGTGGTAAAAAGCAAACACATGGCTCACTCTGAGAAATGACAGAAGACATATATTCTTCTGTGTTTAGCGATGTTTATAACAGAGCTCTGTCTGGATATGTTGGTTCTCTACCTGGTGGACAGGGGCTTGGTTTTGCACTTCCTCTAGGACAATAATGTCCTGCAGGACACACACCACCATAGAACTGACCCAGGGTTGAATTGCCAGGAAGTGGGGATGGCGATGTGGTATCTCCTGTAACTGAGACAATAGACCTTTATTGGATGTCATTACTCATTAGGTTAGTGCGTGAACTAAAAGGCCAGAGCCATTTTCTGCAATCCCAGGGAGAGAAATATGTATGACGAAGCAATGGGGACTGGTAAATGTTCTGTGGAGACCTCTCCAACACTGCAGAGTCAAAGGTCATGGAAATGTTAAATAAAAACAGAAGTGCATTGAGAGAAAATGCTGCATAGCACACTATTTTTCAAGTTCATGATAGATTACCCTGTTTTGTTTTGTTTTTATCTTAAAAACACTATTTGTGGAATAAGTTGTGTGTGTTGCCATGCATTGATTAACACAAAGAAAGAGCAAAAAGAAAAGAAAAGCCAGCCTGTTACCTGCAGTATTACCCCAAGGTGTGGCCGTTCTGGATCCCTCTGTGCAATAGTAACCTGGGTTGCAGAGCCCAGATGGGGAGGAGATGCCAGTCTCAGCGCAGTAATGACCAGACAAACAGGGCTGACACACTTCTATAGAAACAGCCCCTGGGACAACAAAGATACAGCTTATATTTTTGAATTGAATGACAAAAAATGACATGCATTGAAGTCGAGGGAAATAATTATACTCCACACATTTTCAGAAACTGTTCTCTGATGGCGGGTGGGAAATTAATTAATTGAAGAAAAAAATCTGAGAGATGTTTTTGAACTAATTATTCTATTAAATTTTGTTTGACAGTGCTACATAGCTCCTAAATTGGGTTTTTTTTCCCTCGAGTATTAGCTATTTATTTTATGCCTTGTCTCAGTCTGCTTAAAAAAACCAGTTTGAACAGATTTTTTTCCAAGATAGGTGTTTTCTGAGCTAATTCATTTATTTAACATTCTAAATAATATTTAAACTGCTATCCTTAGTATTGTTCTTCCTGGTATTTAATGTTTTTTTGGGGGGGGCTTATGTTTTTGTAAGAGTTTGTTTGGATACATTTACTCTATTATATAAGATATTTTTTTATTAGATTATACATTTATTGCTTTTTATATACTTTAATTAATTTATGTTTCTGGATCATATAGCCACTTATTTTTAGTCTTTTGCTGTATGTTTTCGGTCCTGGCATTTGCATTTTTAACACCTCAGCCTTTGCTACCAGCTGCTGGTTTTGCTCCTGATTATCATGGACACTCCTCCTATTGTGTTACATGTTCATTCATGCATCAATGGTTCTTATCAATTAATCATGCATTGCCCATTCTGATTAAGGTTGAATATCGCCTGTTTACATATTATCTGTATCCCTTTTTATTTTTTCGGCTTGTCACACTGAAGACGGCTTGTTAGCTGAAACGCATTCGTGTCCATGACTGCCCTAAATAAATAGGTGAAGTCAACCATAATCTTTAATGGTTACTACCAGTGCAACACATACTCATACACACACACGCACACACACACACACACACATCAAAATAATTACCAAAACAAAAATCTCAGGCTCTGTATCCACTGTTATTGTTGTCTCCTGTGTTGTTTCCTGTTGTTTTGTCAATGTTGTCTTGCAATAACAAATAAATAAATAGGTGAAGTCTTATGTGTGCCGCTGGTATTTTTCTTTTCCAAATTACTTAACTGATCACAAAAAGTCACACTAACATTGCCAATAATTTCAATTATGTCAGCTCATAATGTTCACATGTCACCAACAGAATATGTGTGTAATCATTCAGTGCTTTCTGTCACCGTCTCTTGAGCTGAAGGTGCCTGCGGGGCAGGGTACCATGTAGCTGGTACCCTCGGGGCAATAGGACCCTGTAGTGCAGCGTCTTCCTGTTGGGCCCTCCTCTGGCTGGGCAGAAACAGAACCGTGGATACAGAGGTAACTAGGGAAAGGATGATGATGAGGCACAGACGATGGGGAGGGGGATATGGGATGTAGGAAGTGATAGATGTGAAAGACAGAGGGAGACAGAACATAAGGGAGGTTTAATTATAGACAAGGGAGATAGAATTAAACAGGAGGAGGATGTCATGGCTTTCAAAGTCTATCTGTGAACATGATGTGTTCAGTTTGTTTACCCAGGAGAGCAGACCCCAGTGGGAGCAACCAGTCCAGAGGAACTGCAATATCTCCCCGGAGGGCAGAGCTCACAGCCCGACTTATTGGACAACCCCATCTGCCTGCTGAAGGTGCCAGCTGGGCATGGGAATGCTACACCAGACTGTGTTCCTGTAGATAAATAGCATATAATATCTACAGATGGTCCTGAACGAAACATCACAGGACAGTTTGTGAAGGCTGATCTTATCTTGATTATGCTCTATAATGGCCATTTGCATAATTACAAAGCCATTTACTGTTACAGCCACTCAATCAGGAGTACACACAACACGGGCAATTTTCAACAACGTTCTGCATGCTATACGACACATTTTTAGTCAATTAATCCACACCACTGAGCCTGCAGCATCACTTGTGTCCCATATAGCTGATAAAATGATCCGATGACACAGTGCGTTCATCATGAATGTGTCAAAACAGCTGCACTGTAGTATCCTACCTGGTGGGCAATAGTGTCCTTTAGGACACAGCGTAGGAGTGTGAGTACCAGACACATGCCCAGTGTCAGCATCCACAGAGCCAGCACAGTAAAATCCTGCAGGACATTCAACACACTCTGCCTGTGGAGGGGTACATTACACACATAATTGTTTCAGCACAGTACAAATACAAAATTATGGATACAGATGTTCACAAATATCAACAGACATTTTGCTCCTTGTGTTGGAAATGATAAAAGTGAAACTATAAACAGTATACAGAACACACAGATGTTGAGGATGCTTTCTGAAGAGGCATAAATCCCCCCAGAATGAAGATACAATGCATGAACAAACCTTATCTTTTGTAGGTCTTATACAGTTAGTCAGTGGCACTATTTTAGATCCAGTTTCCCTGGATCAACATCATTTTTCTTGTGCTATGTTCAGATACCTTTCATAAGCTGTTTAACTATTTGAAGCCTTGGAAATATGGTTTGATTTCTTAAAAAAAAAAAAAAAAGGAAAAAAAGGCAATAACAAACCTGGCAGGAAATGTCCAGCAAATTTTGAGATATTATGTCTTATTGAGTTTCTTTTTGCCTTTGCCCTGTGTATTTAATAGAAGTCAAACCAATGTAGGTGCTCTTTGCCTTTTGGACTATAGGACATTTCAGAATAACAGCATATTCATCCTCATCTTCCTCACCTGTCCAGGTAAATCCTGGTAGGTCCCTGGCAAACAGGGCACCTGTCTATCTGATCCAGGTGGGCACATGTTGCCAGGTGAGCACTGCATAGAGGCTAGCTGGCTGCTGTTTTCTCTGCCTGGACAGTAAGAGCCAGCTGGACAGATATGAGAAGGGAAAGAGAGCCCTCTGGTGACACACAGGAAACCTACAAAACAAAAGTAATACTTGCTAAGCAGCCGCACACATCGTGTGAAGGGATTATCACCCAATAAATCAAGGTGGGTTATGAAAGCTTTATCTTCTGGCAGATAAAAGACACAATTAAACACTAATGTGTGCAATATAAATTAGTTCCAACCTGGAGGACAAGGAAGGCAGTCGGAGAGATAACTGTTTCTGGTTTGGATGCTGTAACGTCCTATGGGACAAGGCAGTGGTACCGAGGAGCCCTGGGGACAGTAATGACCTTCAGGACATCTGTCACCTGTTGTCCCACCATCCTCTGGCGTGGGTGACCAGGCCCCAGAGAGGCAGTAGTAGCCGGCACCACACTGGCCCGATACAACATCCTTCCCAGGGGACGCACAGAAGGAGCCTGGTTTAATGGGAATAAAGAGTGAAATTGAGTTGGATGGTAAATGACCCCAAATTACCCTGCAAAACAGGAAGTGTTGTGTACATACTACATTAATCACAGCTGTGATCCAGAAATTGTTTGATTATTTTGCTGCCTTTGATTACATTTTTTCCCAAAAGCAGCTTTTTGAAGTAGTGTTTAACACTGCCAAGGTCATCCTAAACTCTCTCAGAGAAACTCGTGATCATTAGCAGTAAATGGGGTGTGACCTGGAGGGCAAGGCAAGCAGTCCTCGGGTTGTGCCATCCGAGTGTAGGGGTTGATAGATCCAGCTGGACATGGGTACTGATGTTTGGACCAGGTCCCAGGCGGACAGTAATGACCCGCTGGACACTCATAAGTCCTCGACAGAGAGCCATTACGTCTGCCAGGACAATAAAAGCTATCCAGATAAAACAAGGATGGAATAATTTAGTTCTTGGCTGCTGATGATGACAAGTAAGCATCAATACACCTTATATGCAAAGCAGAGAGGGAAATCAAAACGTTTACTCTACATATAGTTACAGTTCTTACATAATCCATGTGTCTACACGTTTACAGTGGAGAGCAACTGTGTGTGGCTGATAAGCAAGTTTACCCCTGGGGACAAATGCTGCAGCTGCGTCTGCCGTCCTCTGTACTGATGGTTCCCACGGGGCACTGCTGAGGAGCCACAGAGCCCTTAGAACAGTAATAACCTGGTTGTGGGAGGACAAGAGTCATGGAAAAGATGCACACTCAAGCGTACACACAGAGACAGACATCCACAGGGAACAGGGTTCAATTTCCAGTGTCAGAGCAGCTACTTATGTTTATCCCTATTAACTTGAGAAAAGGTTTTGTTTTGTTTACCCGTTCACTGCGCTGGGCTTATTTGCATGTTCATTTAAATTGTGCACTTCACAGATCACATTGTCTTTTGTATTCTAAACAATGTTTTGTGAAGTATAGCTTTCTGCTATGTAACAAAATAGCAACCTGTATAATATTAGGGATGTGATACAAATAAATAAGTGAGATATGAGTATATTCTGTCCTCCTTGACCTGAAGTCTTGTGCTACCTTTTTATCTTTTTTGGGAATAAGCACACTGGATTTTTGGTTTAGCATTCCACTGAGAATCCCATTGTTGAGACGCAACCTCTTTTCTGCATAAACCAATTATATTATCCTCATGCTTTTTCTATTGACAGTCTTCATGCATTTTCCTTTCAGTTTTCTCTCATTTAAAAAAAAGACAATTTCTTTTCTGAGGGATCTCATCACCTTTTGGGCACGGTCCTCCTCTGCTGTCTCTCAAAGGAGGGTCAGGGCGATCTGCGCCACCCAGACAGAAGAAACCTTCCCAGCATGCTCCTGAAGGCACTGAGAGCCCCACGGCATCACAGTAGTATCCAGGGAGACATGGCTGGCAATCCTCCTGAGAGGAAACAAGAGAGACAAAGAGAAAGGAAGGAAGAGGGAGAGACATACAGAGAGAGGCTGTAAAAGAAATGAAAAAAGAGAGAGTGCCTCGTTGCAACATTGATTTGGGATTAGATATTGATTGGCTGTCAGACTGCAAGACAGAGAAGGCATTGTAAGTTACTGTATAAACTGCATGGGGATGGTGTACTGTAGCAGGACTGCTGACCATTTTATTGTATAATGTCGCCATCATCAAATCTTGGTCCATCAATCAAAACTGATCTCAGTGAATATATATTTTGCCTGTAGTTATATTCATGATTATATAATTCATGACTTCTGAATAACAAAACATCTTATGCAAGGAAAAATGAATATGTAAATATTTGAAAAACGACTTAACAAAATTTGACAATTCCTTGGAAAAAAAATAACATCCTTCAGTAACTTTGAGGAGACAGACTCTTTCAATCATTGTCAAGGAGACATGTGAGTGTGATATTGAGTTAAAGAAACCTGGGAGACCAATTTGGTGAGATTAGAGAATGTCCCTCGTGGACAGGGCAGAGGATGGACAGTGGCCTGGGGACAGTAATGACCGGCAGGACATGGCCCTCCCTCTTCTAGTGAGAGACACAGAAAATAAAGCTGCCATTTGTCAACCATCTCAAAATAGGAACCACTTTCTCAGATGACTACAAGACTGACAATTTAATTTTCTCATACTATGCTGTTCTGTATTTCATCAGTGTGTAAATACGCAGTGCATGATGAAGATGTTTGTTTACCTGCAGCCTGTGACAAAGGTTGTGGAGAGGTGTTCCCATATGAGCAGTAATATCCTTCTTGACATGGTCCAGTGACAGCTGTGCCATTTCTGGAAGAGCAATAATGGCCGCCGTCACACTTCTTGCACTGAGAGACAGACCAGTAGCCAGGATCAGGACCGTAAGTTCCCTCTGGACAGCCTCTCAAGTCAAATCCAGTTCCTTCAGGGCAATAAAAGCCTGCAGGCCACAGAGCAAACACAAGGAAATGCAAAACTAAGAAGGATGCAAAAATTCTGAGATTGTTGGGTAACTGCAGCAGCATGTCAACTAATCATTCTTGTTTATTTCAGTATTTCTAAATTTGTAGTTAATTAAATTAGCATAAAACTATTTTGTTTTGTTAATGGTTTTACAGGCATACAGAGCAACAAGCTACACACCTGTGGGACACAAGTAAAGAGAGCCAGATACACAGTACCAGCCTGGCACACAGGGCTCACACTGAGTAGCATGTGTGATGGCAACATATGTCCCTGGATCACAGGGCACAGGCTGAACAGCTCCCTCTGGGCAGTGGTGTCCCTCAGGACAAGGTCCCCCTGTAATTCCATCAGTAGGGGTGGATGTGACAGCTCCCTCCACACAATAATATCTGCATTGGGTATACAGAAGCAGGAAAACTATATAACAGTATAAAAAGCTCCTTTAGTGTAGTGTACTATATATAATATTTAATTATAAAAGGTCCAGTGCTTCAGATTAAGTGGCATCTAGTGGTTAGGTTGCAGAACTAAAACTAAGTGTTTGATTTGTCTAATTGATTTGGGCTACTGTAGAACATCTGGGGGGAATTAGGTGGATTTTGTGGCATCTAGCAGTAAGAACAGCAGTTTGCAACTAGCTGAAACTTCTCCCAGTTAGAATTCCTAGTTTTACATTTAAAAAAATAAATGTTTTTCAATAAAAAATAAAGAAAAAAATGTGAATGGCCCTATCTAAAGCCACTTTTTGATTTGTTATTTTGGGCTACTGTAGAACAACCTGACAGACTGTGTCAAAGAAGACCTGCCCCCTATTAAAATATAAACAGCTCATTGTAAGGTAAAGAAAACACGTAATTCCTATTTTCAAGTGGTATAAACTCATGAAAATCTAGTTATCAATATTTTATAAATTATCTGTCATTATATCCCTTTAAATCCTGAACATTGGACCTTTAAGTTCATCAGTCTGATGTACCCCCCACTGCAGGGTCCACTAGGTTTAGTGAGGCCGGTGGAGTTGCAATAAAATCCCCCCAGACAGGGTTTGCAGTCCTCGTGGACACGCAGGCCTGAGCTGTTCGACCAGCTTCCTTCAGGGCACGCCACAGGAGCTGTGGTGCCTGTAAAGATTCAACAAACACCAACTCACATTTAAACTCCAGTAAACAGATGAGTATGCAAAAAACTCTCAAAAGACATACATTGTGACACTTTTTTGCACACTGTAAGCAGAAGTTAAGTGCAACGACATAAGCGAGACACTCAAGCACCCATTGCTGTGTGCAGTATTGAGCTACTTGGGAGAGCTTACCCTAAAGTAGCAATTTTAAAGCATGGGTCAGTGCCCCAAGTCAGAGAGAACAAGTGTACAAATTAATTTGAAGAAAGCTGTATCAAAAGTTACAAGATAAATGTTGTCAGCACTCCCTGTAGGCCACCTAATGGTAATTAGCATGAATAAAACATTGTAGCCCTGGAATATAATGGGGTAGAATGTTAATAGCCTCACACAGTATAAATTTGGTTAAATTAGCCTATAAAACAAGCTCCATCAGCGTTGGATTACAAAACCATTATTTTTGGAAAACGTGGACCGCCTGCAACTTGATGAATTTCAAGTATAAAAAGTATACAAGCTCTGAAGCAGCTGCTGGCTGATTGCTTATTAAGAAAAGACAAGCCACTAACCTGAGGGACAGTAATGACCAGGTGGACAGAGAGAACCTGAGCGTCCATCCAGTGGCCTGGGAGACAATGCTCCCTCTCTGCACCAATAACCAGCATGGCATGGTCCTGTAGGAATCAGAATTTCACAATATATAATCATAATACAGTAATGCAGATACAGCTACAGCTCTTTAGTAAATGCTAAAGAGTACAACATCTGGTTTTAACAACTGTATTACTCAAATTATCTTTTGAGATATAAAGTCTCTGAGATAGAAATCAAAGCTTTCTGCATTAGCATTAGGTTAGAGAAAATGTTTATTTGCAATTAGGGTGAACCTTCCATTTATATATTCAAAACAGACATAAAGAAAGCCCATGGGAACCTCACATATACCCCTTAAATAGGTATGGTTGCACATGGGGAAGTTTAAATATTAATTTCAGACATCATACATAATTGCAAAAAGAGTGGGGGCATACAAAGGCCTATGGTTGACCCTTAAATGTGATGAAGTACAAGTACAACAATTTACTTCCTGACTAATATCACTGACACTTCAAGTTATATATATTTAAATGATAAATAAGTGCATTGTTATCATTAAACACATTTCAATTAACATACCAGTTGATACCTTATGAAAACTGTAGGGGGTTTCAATTATGTCATTTTCCCAATAACAGCAGATTAGATGTGCAGAACACACATGTGCCGCTAATGTAAACATCTGATGCGAATTGCAACTGAGTAAAGATACCTCACCAAAAATCAGGGGCTCAAAAAGCAAAGCCTGGGTAAAGAGAAAACAAAAAAATGGAAGGAGCATAGAGGCAATGGGCAAATATCTGTCCAAAAAATGTGGTGAATCAGCAGGTATGACAGGCAAAGCTGAATGTGGCAAAGGAGAGGAGTTGGGCAGACTAGAAAATAAAGGTCCTGGCGTACTGGGCTCAGCTTTATAGCTTGTATGAGGATACTGATATCATGTGAAACTAGACAACCTGAAGTATCCATGTTGGAAAGGAGCTCAATAACATAAAACTCCAAAGTTATACTAAATTTTGATGAGGGAAGAAGGAGCAAAACAGAGCTGAATGGGTCTATAACACTGGATTTGTAAATGGTTTCGGATACTCCATTGCTGTCACTACAAGGCTAAAGGCCTAAACAGCTTATTTGACATTGCTCGTGTTTGTATTAAGGCTTAGGGTGGGTGATGGTGGTGCTGGTGCTGAATGTGGATGAGGGGACCAATCTGAAAAATTCTGTACCCCCTTTCCACAATTCCTAATTTCAGGCCTGCCTACTTCTGCTGAAAATAATATTGAACATTTTCAAAACTGGAAGACAAATGAAGAGAACCGTCTCTCTCACCTGCCGGCTCTGACAGTCCCACAGAAGGACAGTACTGTCCAGCAGCACATGGCATGCAGCCTGTGAAGCTGGCTGTGTGCTGTCTCGGGTTGAAGGAGCCTATGGGGCAGGGGTGTTGGTTGGGCAGGGCTGTACCTACAGGGCAGTAGTGTCCTTTAGGACAAGGCCTCAGAAAAGAGGCATTGGCTGGTTTCAAATCACAGTAGTAACCTTGAAAGAACGCATATTTTTAAATTAGCACCACCAGTGTGTGAAAGAACTGAAGTCATAATTATGGAAAATGTTGCACATATATTTGTATAATATTTTTTCCAACAAACTTGTAAAGTGCAAATAATAAATTGAACAGATGCATGTGAAAAAGCTATGAACTTTGATTAAAAAAAAAAACAAAACACTTTTTTCATTACAGCCTGTGTAGCAAGACAGAATGGGCACAAGGCTAAATAACAGTGTTTCAGAAAGAGAGAAACACATGTGCTCTGGCTGAAAAGATAAAAAGAGTAAGGAGGGTTCCTACCTGCCTCACAGACAGAGCAGGCTGCCTGCTTCTCTCTGTCCTGGTAGGTTCCTGGTGGACATGGCTCTGGAGCTGCGCTGCCTTGTGAGCAGAAGTGGCCTGGAGGACATGGCAGAGCTGTGGGCACAGTCTTCCCAGGAGGGCACCAGTATCCTATCAAGGTGACAAGAGACACAAGTGTGAAACAATGGGCAGGAGATTAGTGCTAAACAAGTAATAAATCAAAACCACATACTTTTCTGAAACAAGTAACTACCAAAAAGTACTTTAAGGAGCTGGGTGTAAGATTTAGGGGGATTAAATAGCATCTTGTGGTGAAGACTGAAACCTATCCTGGTTAAAATTCCTTCAGTGTTCATTGTTCAGGAGGTTTTATAGGAGCCAAAATATCCACAGAAGTCTCTTCCTCTCCAGAAGCAGGCTGCTAATCCAGCACCTGCTAAAGTGTGCTCACCTTTTTGCTATGATAAGTTAAGATAAAGACATTCAGGAGTTTTTACCAGAAGCCAAAGTATCCACAGTGGTATCTTCCTTTCCAAAAGAACCAGACCGGCTGATTTAAACTAGTAAAAACATACTTATTATATTATACACACACTGAACCTTTAAGTTTTGCAATACCAGTGATTCAGGACACAGTGTATGGACTGACCTTGGCTGCAAGGTCCTGACGGAGCCCTGAGACCTGCTTCTTTGCAGTAGAAACCTGCGGTACAGGGCTGACAGCCAGCCTCACTGGTCAGACCTGGCACTGAGGAAAAAGTACCTGCTGGACACAGCTCTGGCTGTCCAGAGCCTTCAACTGTAGAGAGAAAGCAGTCATTCATTCAGCCATCATTAATTGCTTTTGCATGCCAATATCTATTTTGTGCTGTGGGGCACAAAGCTTATACCAGGCCACAAAGTGTGGAGACACCCTACACAGGTCAACAGTTTATCGACAGGCTAACAAAAATAGATGCAAGATGACTCACTCTGATACATGGCTAATTTAGTGTGCCCTGTCTACCTGAGTCATACAGCTACTTTGAGTCTCTAGTCCACCTAATTTGCATGTCTTTGGGCAATGGGAAAAAATTTGAGAAGCATAACAAACCCTTATGTTAAAGGCTGGGGCCTTCTTGCTATAAAAGCACTTCCAAAGAGTTTCCTTTTGAATATATAATAAGATACAGTAAAACTTTGCAGATTCAAATCTTATTCTTGACTTGACTTAACTCTTATACTGCATTGTATTTGTCTATCATGTGCAATCAGCTAATATGTGGTTCACATTATGGATAAGTAAATACATCAGTTATCTACGGACCTTATGAACTGTCCAATTTACCAAGCATTTTGCTATATTCTATAAATAGGCTTGAAAATTTGTTGCCAAGTTAGTAATACAACCGTTCCAATGCAATAATGCAGAGCTTACCACAGTATGCCCCAGGTGGACAGATGCTGCCTGTTTCTCCATCTGTTGGTCTGGCCTCAGTGGCTCCTCCTACACAGTAATACCCAGGGACACAGGGACCCATCGGCAGAGCCAAACCTTTGGAGCAGCATAAGTACATTTGTGATGTGTATCTTATATACCCCAAAATCACACGCATAAGTTGCCTTCAGACTGACATCCCTTTGAAAACAATGTGTGTGCCCTAAGATGAAATTCCATCCATCCATCCTCTTTCATACGCATCTTTGGGGGCCATGCCGCAGGGGCAGCAGGCTGAGGAAGGTACTCCAGGGGTAACTCTCCCCAACAGTGTTTTCCAGCTCCTCCTGGGGGACCCCAAGGTGTTCCCAGGCTACATGAGATATGTAATCCCTCTAGTGTGCTCTGGGTCAACCCAGGGGCCTCCTACCACTTGGAAAAATTGTAACGCAAGGTTAAATTGAGTCATCTTATCTAATCTGCCACTCTTCATATACAGTATACGGTACCAGCATCTAAGTTGTCATAACTTAAGCATGTATATACTGTACATAATAGATAGTAAATCCAAACCAATATATCTCATAATAACACTTCCACCATCATCAAACCACAGAAATGCATAAATATTTGTAATGGTGTAAACTATGGCTTAACAAATTTAAATATATTGTAAATTGTACAGTAAGGCAACAGTCTTATAATTTATGATATTATTAATTAGGAAAAAATGTATCTGTGCATTCAATTACATTTTAACACTGGATTTAACACTAGATATTATATATTTTCAATATGTATTTCTATATGGTTTATAAAGGTAGATCAGTGAATGTCAAACAGTTAAATGTAGCTTTTGCTTTTGTGAGGCTCTGAAGCGACCTGCCTGAGAAAATAAGGCCGTCTGAGTCTGTTTTCTTTTTAATACTCCTCTAAAAACATACTTTTTTGCAGAAAGCATATCCTGATTTTATCTGAGCTGCCTATTTATATTTTTGCCATCTTGTTGATTTTTAATTTCTTGTTTATTATTAAATGTTTGCCCTTCTTGTTTTTTATCATTCACTTTGGTATTTTATCTGATTTTTCTCTTGATGAAATGTAATGACATTTTAGTTCACTTCGCTGGCTGTTTCATTATGTGCTTAGACTATGAGTTTGTTTCATTCTCTTTGTCTTTTAAATGTGTTTAGTTTTATTGTAAAGCCCTTCTTTACTCTGGTTTGAAAAGTGTTATATAAAGTGTATGAACATATACATACATATAGTTTTAAGGTGCTGACCATGAACAGCAATGTCACTGGTTCGTGTCTGGCTTTAGACCTCTGTTTAATGTCATGCATAGACACTTTACTGTTTGCAAGTCGTAAGTGAGAACTATTTCTGATGCATGTGTTTGGTTCAAATGAAAACCACTGTGCTTTTGGGCTCAGCACGGAAAACCAGGGCCGAAGACTATTAACATGCTGACTAATGTCTGGTGTGTATCATTAGGTTTTTTGATGATCAGTGTCCAAATACCTGAGATGTTACAGAAGGCTCCAGGTGGACAAGGCACAGGCTCTGAGCTACCTAAAGGGCAGTAAAAGCCCACCTGGCAGCGCCCCCCTGTGGATGTGGCTGGACAAAGACAGTTGGCATTTGTGTAATTGTCCAGGTCAAAAGGCTGCGCGTTCCAAGCTGCTGACACACAGAACCAACCTGAAAGGATCAGACGCAGCAAAAGACAGAGTGGGACACAATGAACATGATGTGCTGTTGTTTTGACTGCTTTCTGTTCCTGTGATATAAAATCACTCCTGCTGCTGACATAAAGGAGAATCAGAGTAGACATCACATGATGATTTTTTTCAGCACAGGTTAAAAAAAAGATGAGAGCAGGAAAAGAGCATTACAGAGTAAGGTGAAATAGATGAATCATTACTGATAAAAAAAAAAAGAGGACTTAATAAACCTGGTAGTCACTTCTCAAATATCTGCCCGAGAATTGTGTGCATTAGATGGTTGGCATGTGGAGGCAGGTCGTTTGCATATAAATAATATACAGGACATTATCTAAAAGTTGCTGTTGCTGAAATGCAAGAGTAAAATTGTAAGGTGAGGAGAGGTAAAATAATGACTGATGTGGCCAGTGTTGGGTTGTGATGTTTCGTGCTTAATGTGCACTCTTCACTCTCTACCCACAAGTCTTCCAGACAGCTTTGGACGGGCCTGCCGACCCCTGGAGACAAAAAAGCTGGCACAGAGGACAGAGTCCTGACACTGAGAAACCAGGCTGTGTGGCTGTGATTGTGTCTTTGGCAGAAATAAACAAAGACGCTATTACTGACCAGCCTTGCACTTTCCAGACACTTTGGTCAGCCTCTCCTTCTCACAGTAGTGTCCTGGAGGACAAGGCAGGCAGCTGTCCAGACTCTGAGTCATGGGCTCAGGATTGTAGTATCCACGAGGACAGGGAAACTGGGTGGCATGCCTTGTACCTACACATATGATACAATATCAGACAATCGCTACATGTCATGTTGATGTTTTAAATACTGTACATTTTTACTTGTATTGTAAAAGCTGAGGGGATCAAAGCAGAAACAGTCTTTAACCCTTTAAAACCTAAAGGAACACCACTTTTCTTGTGCTGCCTTCAGAGACCTTTTATTTAACGCCAGTTATTTAAACCTTTAAACCCTGAGTAAATTGTTGCAATTTCTTTCAAAAAACAAAAAGCAATGAGCAATGCTTTAAGAAATTTTACACATATTGCAAGAAATTAGTAGATCTAAAAAAATCTCTATATATTTTAAATGTCTAATAATTTTTTTAAAGCTAAGGAAAATTATATTAAAAATCTGTTTTGAATTATCATAATTACTCATTTGAAATTATGTTACAGAATTATTTTATGTTTAAGCAATTTTCCAAGTCTTGTTTACCATTGTTTTGTTTGTTTGTTTGATTTGTTTTGTTTTTTTGTTGTTGTTTTTTTTACTAATTTTCAGGTAATTTTATTTTTATTTTTATGTATTTCTCGCTATTTTTGGGGTTGTTTCTTATTTTGTTGCTCATTGCCTTCTTTGGATGTTTTCTTTGAAAGAGAACAGGCCAAACTGCTCAAGTCTCAAAGGGTTAATTACAACAAGAAACTCCTTTTAAGTGTTACTAATGTCAATAAATTAATGAAGAAATGCAACAAACCCCTACTTAAAACATTTGTGTCGACAGGGTTGCATGTAACTCATATAATGGACTTTTTTTAGTATAATGGGAAGTGTGTATTTTAGCCTGTTGTCAGAATAATGATAGTTAATGTCCTATGCAAATATTTTCCAGTATATTTTGAATCAAAATGTTTGTTTACGTTAACCTGCGGGTGGAAAACCCCGGCATTACTTACATACATTGTAAGGGCGCTGAGCAAATGCAGCAGTAACATATGAAAGTAACAGAGGACTTTTATTATGACAAAATTAAAGTGTCATGATTTTGAATTACGCTTTGTTTATTTATCATTCCTTTATTCACTTGGTTTGTTTGTACATTGTGTTCTAACGCTGCCTTCATATCAGACCACTGCCGGCCCTCATCAGTAGATTCACTCAACCTGCTGATCATCACTCACCTGTTCCTCATTCCCCCATTAGCTACCTATATATACCAGTCCACTTTCACTAGCTCTCTGCCAGATTGTTCCCTGTGCCTTAGCTTTCCAACATTTCTTATCTGCATTGTAACTTTTTGATCTAGATTTTGACCCTGCCTGCATTTTGAATTCTGCTTCAACCTGACCCCTTGCTAATTTGCTAGATCATTTTGCATCCTTGTGCTTTTTTTTTTATCTCAGAAAATCCTTTTGTTCACTTGCCCTCTGAGTCATGCCCTTGGGTTTTTCATCTGGGAACTATGAGAGAACAATCAGGCCAACAATGAACCAGGCAGAGTTAGAGAGGATAAGACAAAAGATGGTGGCACAGGCTTGTGCTTTACACAAACATGAACAACAAAATGCTGCCATAGCAGGGGCTCTTCTGGAGTCCTCTGCACACCATAATATAAAGACATTTACACCACAAAAAAGGGGCAAAGTGGGGCATTAAATTTCACCAGAATGCAGTAAATTAAGTGTTTTATGCTCAAAATGTTCTGGCCAAGGAAGCCCTAATCGCTCTGTTTCATCATTATTCCCCAGTGTTAAAGCGAAACCTACGCCCTTGAGTTCTCCACCTCTAAAACTTTACATGCACACATCTCTATGACATCTAACTACAACATGGACCACAACTGAAATTAGTCCTGCAACTTTTTTGTGTAATCCTTGATGTTTTGTAGATGTGAATGTACACAAATGTTGCATGTAACTGCTTAAAAAACAAGAAGAAGAACATGACTGATAGTGTTTGGGGAGAATCTACCATCAGGGCAGTAGAAGCCAGGGGGACAGGGGAACTTGGTGAAGTTTCCAGTCCTCTCTGGACAGTAGTAGCCAGCAGGGCAGCGGGAACAGGCTGACTGGCCTGTGAGGTTGGTGTAAGCCCCAGCTGGGCAGGGCAGTGAGCTGGCACTACCCTCAGGGCAGTAATGAGCTTGTGGGCAAAGACCTCCTTCTGATCCTAGAGAGGAACAACCAATTAGATGTGGTGAATTACTGAGATTATGACTGCTAAGCCCTTAATGTGATGAATCATGTGATAAATCCTGATTAATTCAGTAATTATTCGTTTAACAAAACACCCTCACACATTCAGATTTCCTGCATTTATCAGCATCTGCCTCTCTTCTGTCTGATGCCTATTCATAAGATTTCTCTCCACGCATTATACATTACATCTGTGCCTCTACTATTTTATTTCATGTAACTACATTAATTATTAATAACTGATTGATTAAAAGATAAATCATTGTGTTAATGTTTGGAGGAGGACTAGGTTTATCCTGTCATAAAAATGGAGCTGTGGAGTAATTAATCATCCAACAAGCACAAACTTAACTTTTAATAAATTAAATAAAAACTAAACATTTCCCTCTTCTACCTGTAGCTGTTGTGTCTCCCCCTGGACAGTAAAATCCAGCCTGACACAGTCCAGATGGACGAGTGAGACCTGCAGTGCCACAGAACTGACCCGCTGGACATGGACTACAGCCAGTGGTGTCTGTCAGATGAAGACTGAAGCCATAAACATATTAACACATGCACACAAAAACAGACACATAGCAAACAAAACTGCTTACAAGTGTGTCATATTTGGGTCCACTAACCTGTTAGAGTAGGTCCCTGGTGGACAGAGCAGTGGGAGACTGGTGCCCTCGGGACAGTAGTTCCCCTTTGGACATGCTCCTCCCACCCCTGTGCTGAAGTTACCATCTGGATTCTGAAAGTTAACACCTTGAGAAAGTGCACATTTAAGATCGCTTTAGTTATCCTGGTCAGTTTATCAGCACACATTTGCACAGTAGCAGGTATTTAGGTTTGGGAGCAATGATAAATGGCAACAGTGTACCTGCTAGGCAGTAGTAACCAGCCTGACAGGGTCCAGTAGGTTCAAACAGACCCCAGTCCTCACAGTAGAACCCTGTCAGCACAGCATGAAGAATTAAAAACATCACTGCAGTAATAACAAGGCATGGGAATCCTTAACATGTTGATTGTTAATCCCATTAGATCATAAAACAATATTCCTCCTCGAGTTAATAGTTAACTGTAATAAAACATTCTGTTATTGCCTTTTATCTGAATCAGTTAGTTCCAGCACACTGAGCAAATGAAGGACACAATACATTAAAATCCAATTTAGCTCACTGAACATTTAGTGAAAGACTTTCCAGCATCTTGCAGAGCAATGAAAAACAACCACGTGACAATACTCTCACCTGCTGGACAAATGAGGCACTGCTCCACTTGGCTGAGGCCAAACTGAGAGCTGTATGTGCCAGGAGGGCAGGGCAGGATTCCCTCGACACCACCGCCAAGACAGTAGTGTCCTGCTGGACAGAGCTGGACACCTTCTCCTGATAGACAGTAGGTCCCTGACAGGCAGTCATCACATGCTTCTGCCCCTTTATCCACACAGAGAAAGAATTAACATAGTTGAGTAATGCCTGCCTTTTGACATTTGACATTGTTATACTCTGTTGTGGAGAAAACTGTTACATGTAACAAAGTTACTTAATTATAATGAAAAGAAATTTAACTGTAATCTTTTACAGATACTGAGAAAAAATGTAAATAAATGACAGTTTCTAATCAGAATGTTGTTGATTACAAAGAGGTTACATTTACATATATACTGTTCTTCTTGGTAAAAAGTTTATATGTTCAGTCCAAAATGTACTGTTGCTTTACATCTTTCTGCAACAATTTGAGGATTTCCATGCCTTCTTGTCACATCCTCTTCTGGCATAGCCTGTTTCCTGACATTTTAACTTTTATTGCCCAGTTTGTAACATTTGTTGGGAAAGTGTTCAGACAGTAATCATTTGTAATAAGTCAAGTTGATGTAAAGTTATTAAAATAGTCACTTTACTTATTCCTTTTTTAACAGGGTAACTTGTAGTCTGTAACCTTTTATTACATTTCAAAAGTGTTACTTTATAAGTTGTGCAGTTCCTTTTTCTGCACCTGTGGTGTTTGAGTATGTCCCATCAGCGCAGAGCACAGGAGAAGCTGAGCCCATGGGACAGTAATGTCCAACTGGACAAATGTCTCCTGTCACACCATCTGAGGGCACTGAAGACGTGGCTCCTCCTGAACAGTAGTAGCCTATAAATCAGTAAATATAAATTAATTCATGGACATAGAGTAAGAAAAAAGGGACAAACTTCTTCACCCATAAAATAGCCAGTGGACAAAAATAAACTACAATTACCACCTCATAGTTATATGCCTCAGCAAACAGCAGTTACAGTTACAGTTTATATCCATGTCTGTGAAAACGTGGATGCTTCACACACATCGTCCCCCTGGCAGCACAGAAAATCTCTACAATCAGCACAGTTACAAGATTAGTGTCATTAATTCAATATCTGTCCAAATGTCTCCTCCTCTGTTCCTGAGCTGTGATGTTGAATAATGGCCAGAAAAGTGTTTTTGCAGAACACTTTGATGTCAGAGTGAAGCTGACCTTTGACATTTTGGATATAAAATGTCATCACGTCATCATTTTATGCTATGAGACATATGTGTGAAATGTTGTCATAATTACCCCATAAATTCGTGAGTTGCGGTCAAAACATGTTTTGTGAGGTCACTGTGACCTCCGACTTTCGATAACCCAACACCAATCACCTTATTCTTGAGTCAAAGTAAATGTTTTTGCCAAATTTTGAAAAAATTCCTCAAGGTATACTTGAGATATGATGTTTACAAGCATGAGACAGACAAGGTCACAGTGACTTTGAACTTTGACCACCAAATCTAAATTCTCTCAGTGTGTCATTGAGTCTAAGTGGACGTTTGTGCCAAATTTGAAGAAATTCCGTCAAAGCGTTCTTCAGATATTGCAGACAACCTGAAAACATAAAAGCTTCAGCCATGGTTATCACAAATGTGTAAACATAAAAATTTTGGGACCTTTAGCAGTTTAAAAACATGAAACAACGAAACATCAAATTAATATTCATAGCCCATCGTACCAGATAATTGATTCTGATACCTGTATCACAGATTCCTGAGGGCTGGCTGAGTCCAGTACTGTTGCAGTAGAGTCCTGGAGGGCAGGGCCAGCAGGAGGACAGGTTCTGGGCTCCCACAGTGCTGCTCCAGGTTCCTACAGGGCAGGGGTGCTGGTGGGGGTGCTTGGTCCCTTGTGGGCATACATAGCCTGCAGGACAAACACCGCCAGAGGTCACGGCCACCTGTGAAAATGTTGGTGTAATCATTAGAACATGATAAAGTTTGATCACTTTTTGGCTTTCTGTTATAGTTAGAACTTTCAAAGTTAAATCTGTGGGCAGACTGAGTTGGTAGCTGTCACTCATTTCCCACGCACTATCAGCAGCTTATCCAAAAAACACTGCTGAAAAACACAATTTATTTGCCTAATGCAAACTTGAACTTACCATGCCTCTAAATTCATATTCATATCAAATGACAGAAAACACTTTAGCAGTCAAAGTGTGTGGGAAATTAATAGCTGCCATCAAATCAGCTACACAGCTTTAACTGAGAAAGCAAAGAAAAAAATCAACTTAAAGACCAGGATATTTTCTCCTCTTTAATTCAACCTCTCACTTGAGCAAAACCACATTATGAGCATAAATCATCAACAAGCACATAGCAGATAAGATGTCCAACACTCCAACTTCATCCTGTATCATTCAGAGATCAACATGGTTAATATGAGAGGCATTAGGAGCTTGGTTTCATGATACATCACTGCATGCTAAATATATATATGTCAGTAGACAAACAAAATCATTTGAACATTGTGGTTATATGACATGAATACTTCGTAGTACTTTTAATATCTGTGCGTTGAGGTGATTTTTTGAATTCTCTCAGTCTCTGTGCACAACCTCAGATACCTTGGTAGTGGCCCTTTATATGTAAAAGAGACTGCCATAAAAGTAACTTCTTCTTGTTATATTTTGCCAAAAAAAAACAGTTCAAAACTGTTCAAAACCTCTTAAAATGCTTTTATGTACTAACATTTCTCTTTCAATTTCATACTATTTAGTTTTTACTAAAGTTAGTTAAGGAGTTACCAGAATCATTAATCATCATGTCTTACTGGAGAGGCAGTGGAGGCTCCAGAGGTGCAGTAATGACCTGGGTCACAGAGACCCTGAGGGTCAGATAGACCAGATCGGCTGCAGAACCAACCAGCCTTGCATGGACGACAGTGCTGCACAACATCGCCACCAGACTGGTCCGAGTGAGAGCCCTGAACAATCAGACAGCAACATTTTACAAATCTGATTATGTGAATTTAAATGAGAATAAATGCGATACATGAAGCAAAAGTTCAGATACAACTAACATGACATGAGTAGAAGACAGAGGTGAGAAGAAGACCGGACAAGCAACTGGACAGACACACCGACATTCACACAAAACGCACGCGAAAGACAAGTATACTGACTGGAGGACAGGGTCGTGCAACAGTGGACCCCGGAGGACAGTAATGTCCTGTGGGACACAGTAGTGGTTGGGACATGCCTGTCTGGTTACACAGTCTGCCTCTCTGACACTCCACACACGACTGTGCACCTCGATGCTGTGGAGGATAACCAGATAAGGGAATAACCTTTAAAATGGGCTAATCTTATTTTGACGGTAGGCTACACCTTCAGTATGACAGTACTTGGTATTCTGTGTGGATTACGTCCTACCGGCTGAAAAGTGCCAAGAGGACATGGTTGTGGCCTGGCTGCCCCCTCTAAAGTGTAATAACCCTCCTCTGCTTCATTCTGAACAGGTGAAGCAGAGCCGCCAGTGCAGTAGAAACCAGGGAAACAAGGACCTGAAGGTGAGGTACTGTTGGAACCTAAACAATAGAAACTGGCCCCAGAGAGAAAAATATTAAAGTTTTCTATTTTACATGGTCCTCTTACATAATTAAGATAACATCACATCACCAGACCCAAATACAATCTGCAAGTTTATTTTATAGTTTTCAGCATTGTTTTTTTTTTTTAATCTGCAGAATTCTGCTTTTTTATCTGTTTCTCATGTAGTGGACTATATTTATGTTAAATCTGCAGTAAATCTACAGAGATGGTGTCAGATTATGGCATAGTTTATGTGTGGGCCTACATGTTATATATTTACAATATGAGGAAGTAAAGCAAGTGGATATGGGTGGCATTACCCTGGTGGACAGCTGACACACTCCTCAGGTCTGCTGAGGCCGGTGCTGTTGCTGAAGGTGCCAGAGGGACAGGGGAGGGGAGAGGACGAAGCTGGAGGACAGAAACTTCCTGCTGGACACAAACCTCCTGTTGGCCCATCTGCAGGAGTCTGAACATAGTCACAGTGCATACAAGTTATTTCATTCCTAAAATGCCTATTTCACGTAATTTAATGTAATACATGGCAGCATAATCTTTCACAATATTCGAGTTCATAACCACACTGAAAAACAAAGCGTAAACCAGCTTAATGTGACATGAGTCATTGACGTTTAATACACAGAGACCAGAATGATGCATTAAAGACTAGCAACTTCTATTTTATAAGTGATTAAAATAGCATTCTTGTACCGCAGACTTGGCTCTCTCTCGACAGTAGAAGCGCTCTTTGCAGCTTCCAGAGGGCTCTGAGAGTCCCACTCCGGTGCAATACTGGCCTCCACCACAGGGGGAGCACTGAGACCCATCACTGAGAGCTGAACGCGAGCTAAAGGTTCCTTCAGGACAAGGTTCAGGAGTAGAGGTGCCATCCGGACAGTAAAAGCCCTATTAATAGAGTGACAGGCAGAAAGAAAAAGGTACACACTGGCACTTCAAGGTGGAGTCAGCAATTCTGGAGAAAAGTTGTTGATATCTGAACTTGACACACAAACAAATACACCTGTCCCATCAGTGCTCCTTCAGAAGCTCAGTTTTACCATCATTTTTCTTTATACATCCATTGCCTATTCCCTGCCCTGTGCACGAGCACAGAATTATAGTGTTGTGCAGCTCAGTCTGAGCCACTTTGTATTCCATTTATAGAGCCAGAGCTGTGTATGAACACCTTTTTTTTCAGCACACACAGAACAGACAGCGAGGGGACCTTGAGGAGACATTTGCTCAATTTGACAAAAAGTGTTTTGGATTAGAGTCGCAGAGTGCACCTTTATAGACAAGTTACAATGTCTCATATATGCAACAAAACAGTTTTCAAAACGTTGTTTATCCCTACCTGAGGGCAGACTACGGGCATATGAGTTCCTGGTGTGTCGCAGTAATGCCTGGATGGACATAAAACACACGCCTCGCCACTGTGACCAAGTGTGTTGTTCCTATATTGACCAGCCTGACAGGGGAAGGTGTAGGGGTCGCCAGTCCCTCGGGGGCAATAGTGCCCATGAGGACACACACCCGTCTGAAATATTTCAGCAAAAATAAAAAATGTGTTATTTATTGTGGAAGTGCAAAAAAGAAAAGAAAAGAAAAGAAAAGGAGAAGACATATAAATGGACCGTTTTTGTATTCAGTATTTCACTATCTAATCATGTATGGTCACTAGGATCTTAGGATCCATATTTATTCATCTTAAATACTGTACATCTCATCTTACAGGTCTGATAATCGGCTGCTGCTGAGGCTCCTCGGAGTAACAGTATTTCCCCTCTGGACACTGGACACACTCACTTGCATCACGTAGACCAGGAAATTCACTGTACGTACCATTAGGGCAAGGAATGGGGTTGGGATCCTGTGAGGGGAACCACATTTTAACCACAGTTTAATGGACCTAAAGTACTTCAGACATTTGAAAAGCAGACTATATATAACTTAAATATATATATTCCTTTGCAGGGTGCATCGTTCTTCCACTCACAATGCCTCCTCCAGGGCAGTAGAAGCCACGGGGACAGAGGGTGGCCGAGCGCTGGGGATCTCGGGCTAGACCCTGAGAGCAGAGAAAGCCTGGTGGGCACACCATGACGCTTAACATGGCCTCCTCGCTAGTGGTCTCATTACTGCAGTAGTGGCCCTGCAGGCATGGAGAACACTCCACAGAGCCCTCGTCCTACACACAAGAGAACGTGAAGGAAGATGCAGAGAGTCGAAGTTAAACATATCAACCAGTATGGAGGAGGGACGGAGCAAAATACAGACTGAAAACACAAGGGAGAGAACGATCGAACTTGCAAGATGCTGGAATAAGAACACTGATACGTCTTCAATATTGAGAGCAAAAGATGAACTATAATAAAATCTGACTTTAACTACTCCTCTTGCTGACATTTACAGATGTACATACATGGTGAGTAAGCTAAGACGAACACTGTGGGCGGAAAATGCTAATCTAAAAATAGGACAATCAGAACAGTTTATAAAAGGACGAGACTAATAGACCAGCTCTGGTTTCCACTGGTTCAGTCAGACGACCAGTCACAGTGGACTGTGTTATAGATGGGGTCTTACAGAGTAGCTGCCAGCTCCGCACACTCTGGGGTTGACAGTGGCTGAGTGGGGACAAAAATAGCCAGCAGGGCAAGCAGAGCAGTCCTCTAGCCTCCGACCTCCTTTCAGATGGCGAAATGTGGAGCTGGAGAAAGACAGGACAGAGTGGATGTACTAAATCATACCTATTACATCAGCTTAATCCTTCATTTTACCCCATATAGCATTTATTGGACACACAGGCTGCTTACGGTGGACAGGGTGAAGGTTTGGAGGTGCCTTTTTGACAGAAGGAGCCTTTAGGACAAATCAGGCAGTCTTCTCTGTATCTGTTGCCTATTTGGATGCTAAAGGTGCCTGCAGGGCAAGGAAACTGGGTGCCATATGCAGTCCCTGGTGATGCAACATCAAAACAGTTATATCCACATGAATGACTCATGATTACAGCTCTAAAGGAAAAAATACATTTTATTTTATGAAATCAATTTAATACAGGAAGCTGTATTTTGTCTTTAAATGTTTTCAGAGCAAAACATAGAATTACTTTAACAATGATTTTGTATCTTTTTTAACTACAGCAACTTACACATTTATTAATTTAACTTAGATATAACCTGTATTATGTCATGTGTACCTTCAGGACAGTAGTGTCCAGAGCTGCATCGACCTGAAGGAGCTCCAGATCCAGCCAAACAGTACCAGCCCTGTGGACATGGTTGGCACTCACTTTCAGATTCCAATCCACTGTGACCACTCCATGTCCCCACAGGACATTTGTACTGGGTGGGAAACATAGTTCCAGGGGGACAGTAATGCCCGGCAAAGCAGGAGATTGGAGGTCTCTGGATACCACCAGTTCCTGATAAAACATTAATAATATAGACATTAAGGTGCATGCAAGCTATAGATTTATTGATGTAAAGTAGGTTTGGTTGATAAGAACACAACAAAATTTTAAATTTCCAAACAAATACCCCAGTTATGATAGGATTTGGCAATTTGTGGATTCCCATGACAGCTCTTAAACCTTAGAAGGGTCAGTAAGCAATTCTGGAGAAAGATATTAGATTGCTGGGTCTCAATCCCAAATATCTATAATAACCTTGGGTTGGTAGTTGCACCGAATTACCAATCCAAAGTGACTGTATTTGATAACCTGAGAATGAGACTAAACAATCAACTTTCTTTCTCCAGAATTATATGTTGCATTTTTGAGTGTAAAAGATTATCATTGTATCATTTATTGATTAGATTAGAGGCATTCATTGATAATTTAATTTCTCTAGAGTAGTCAAGTCAACTCAGAAATGTCTACAATATATCTTTAATGCACCTTTTAGTTTGAGTAAAACATGCATTGCAGCTCATATTACAAAATCTACATTATATTGAGCCAGCTTTGTTTGGCATAGGCAAATATATTATGAAATATTATGTAGTGCTTTTAAAGGCCAAATGAGCATGTATATGTGTGAAAGATAAATGGCACCTCGAAGACATGCATAACGAGCTGGGCACTGCTGACACTGTGAGCGGTCAGTGAGGTCAATGCGACTGCTGAGTGTCCCTGGTGGGCAGGCGTTGCTCGGAGCATTGGGTTTAGAAGAACCAGGGGGACACGCAAACCTATAAGGCAAAATAATAGAGTAAAACATTTCAAAGCAGGATGAGTTCCGAGGCAAGTTTTTACTCCTTCAAGTCAGACATGCAGTATCAAAAACTATTTTACTGTATCCCTGAAACATGCTTCAAAGAAAATCTTTTTTTTGATTCTGAGGAAGTTTCTTACCCCTGCATGCAGTCAACATCTGGAGCTCTCAGAGCTACCTGTGTGCAGGCCTTCCCTGCATAGCACTCCCTGCAATCAGCTAACTCATCCTGGCCCTCTAACGGGTTGAAAGAGCCTGGTGGACAAGGTACAGGGTCCCTTGTCCCCTCAGGACAGTAAAAACCAGCTGGACATTTGAGACAGTCCTTCACACCTGGAGGGAATAATTACAACAAGACTTAATGTTTTGAACACACTGTAGGCTGACTATATCGGTTAGATTAATTCAAATTTACCAACTGGAGATTTTGTAATCTACCTCCGTTTTATAGGTTTGCTCATCTAGCACATAGTTGTATTTCCCTTAACAGTCATCCATTATTTTTTCTATACTGGACTCACAGCTCCAGCTTGCCACAGTTTTTATTTCTAAATTAGGCGCTTTCTCTCTTTGCCCTCTTGGCATCCATCTGTTGCAATTTCTCATCCCTATATTATGGTTCATCACAGGAATGAAACAACACTTATATTTTTATATAACCACTGAGTTTTGCTATGATAGACTGCTATAGAACCACGTTAGTTTAAACTGAGCTGCTGAAGGACTGTCGGGCAGTCTTCAGATAATCATTTTACTAAAATTACAAGTCGGAGCCTCATAATTCGGTGTGCAGTGGAGAAAAAAAAAATCAATGATTGTAAATTTGTGGTGTGTATAAAACAGTAATACTACGGCATATAAATTCACTTATTGCTCCTTGATGAGGGGTGAAGGTGCCTCGAGGACAAATCACTTCTTCCAAGGTGCCAGCAGGACAATATCTGCCACGAGCACAGGGCAAACCAGGACCAGAAGAGCCTACACCAAACAAACACACAATCACACACATATGCATAACATACAAAATGGACCAAACTTTATTATTTCAGTATGTTGTTACTCCATTGAAGTCAGTGTATTAATGCTAAGACTTACCTGCAGGACAGAAGCGTCCTTCTCTGCATCTCTTGCAGGCTGCCCTACTTGTCTGACCCAGTTGTTCCCCCGCTGTACCAGCAGGGCAAGGTGACCCATGAGGGGTAGCAGTGCCCTCTTCACAGTAATAGCCCTGTGGGCACAGGAACTGGGAGGTAGGTCTCCGTGAGCTGCCTTCCAGACAGTAAAACCCTAGAGAAAAGTATTAATAGATAAGTTGATAAGAATATTTTTGGTTCTTTTTTTTCATGATGTATGCTAAGGACATGCAAAACAATTAGCTAAGTAAAAGTGTCCTACAAACTGTAAAAAAAAAAAACTGTAACTGAGTCAGTAAGACTTGACTCAGACAGGAAGACATTTTGACTTGTCAAAGTAGAAAAAGCACAGGTGGAATTACGAACATTAATGATGACTCCATCTCATTTAGGTGAGCCAGTTCCTTGATGCTGATATTGTGCTTATTGTGAAAACTTAGCTTACTGGCTTTTGTGAGGTCAGAATTGAATTGAATTGGGAAAAAAAGCTTTAGTTTCTCTGCACTGGCAGCATGAAACAATCTGCAGAACGATCTTAAGTTTCAGCATATGGTGACCTTGAATGATTTTAAAACCATGGTGAAATCTATTAAGTCCAGTCTGTCTGTGAGACACTGTTTTATCTGACTGTTATATGTTACTCAAATCTATGTGCTTTTATGTGAATGTCATTTGTTGTTGAAACTCTGTGTTGCTGGCATTCTTGGCCGAGTCTCCCATGTGAAAGAGATCTTTGATCTCAGTGGGACATACTGGTTAAATAAAGGCTAAATAAAAATAGACAAAATACTGGAACACTTAATGAATCCATAATTAATATCATTTTTACACCTGTGCTTGTCCTCCCTTGACAAGCCAAAATGTCTGCTGTGAAAAGAGCTTCCTTCAAAGGTTTGCCACTATCATTCTTTACCCGCAGGACAGATTGTGCAGTCTCTCAGCCTTTGCAGTCCGTCTTTAGGACCATAACTCCCGGCAGGACAGGGAGCAGCTACGCCTCCCACACAGTAATGACCTGGAGCAAAGAAAAACATGTACAAATACATTTTAGGGCTTCTTCTAGGAGGTCTGGAAACTGTAATATAAATGTCAGTTTGCAGTGAGAAACAGTTACCTATTGGACAGACCACACATGCTAACTCTTCCCTCGTGTCTTTGTAAGTTCCTGGCCGACAGGTGATCGTTTGACTTGACCTGTGGACTGACTGGCTCCAGCGGGGGGCCGCGTCTCCTCCACACACCAAAGATGTATCATTACAGCTTCGGCAGTAAGTCTGTCCAGATGAGGAAGACCAACTAGGAGGACAAGGGAGCGGCTGTGACATCCCACTATCTGGACAATAACTCCCTACAGCAGGCAGAAGGAACATTTTTAGTAGTTGTGGGACCTTTTAAATAACAAATTAACAGATTTATTTCAAATCTATTCATATATCAAAAACAGTATCGAGAGCACATTAGATCATTATTGTTGAACTACCTGCTGGACACTGCACACACTGGATGGTGCACACAGTGGAATAGAAGCCCGGGGGACAGTCATTACACAAAGTGTGATTTATGTTTGGCTCCTGGCCAGGTCCACACTTAAAGCATATATAAGAGATGAATGAACAAAAAAACATACAACTGAGATTAGGCACACTTAACCAACCCTTTTTAAGGCAGAGCAGACTTTATTTTCTCTCAGATATAAGACGATGGGTTTAAAATTGAAATAGTCTGCTGTAATAGTTACTTTCATAGGAAATCCAGAGGTGCAGAAAGAATCAACAGGGCACGGCAAACACTGTTGAACACCCTCAGGAGAATGTAGTCCTGGAGGACATAAAGAGAGGGTCCCATTGGCTGGATCACATGAGAAACCTGCAGGACACAGCCTACAGTCCGCTCTGTCCTCTGTACTGATTAGACCTGGAAAACAAAACTGCAATATACACAAATGAGTAAAGAAGCTATAATGACAATGATGCTACTTGTCATACAATGTTTCCCCAAAAATCAAAAATGCATCTTTTCCTCTTACCTGTATCAGTCTAGATTTTTTTTATAAGTTGCTGAGTGTTGGAGATATTGGCTGTAGAGATGCTTTCTCTCCAGTATAATGGAACAGAATGGCATCTGGCTTTTGGTGCTTAATGTGCCAAGTAAATACATTTGAAAAACTCAACAGCAATGTCCAGAAATCTTTCCAGAAATGATGACCTAGTTACTTAAGATAATCCACAGACCTTTTTATGAGCACTCTCATGGACTATTTTCTCTCTACATACACCACGAGCGAGATGCTCATGCTCATGACAGCGCAATTTGTAAACATAATTTGTGTCCTTAATGATAGTTAGCGCAGTGGTGCTAGGTGAGCTAGTTGGCAGGTGTAGTTTGGTGGAAAGAAAACAGTTCCTACACAAAACTACTCACAATAAAGTCTTTGGATTATCTTGAGTAACCAGGTTAAAATTTCTAGAAAGAGACATTGCTGTTGAGCATTAAAATGTTTATTTATTTATTTATTTTTGGGCACTTTGAGCACCACAAGCTGAGTGCCATATAGTTCCAATATATAAGAGAGAAGGCAGACATTTTTACAGCTGATATCTCCAACACTTAGCAATAACAGTGAAACATTATGTGAGTAAATTTGTCATGTGTGAATGGGTTTAAATCCAAAGCTGTCTCTTACCTTGCAGTCGCTGATACTGATTTTCCCAGTGTAGAGGTTGAATGTTCCTGGTGGACATCTATGAGGTGCAGATACATTGCCAGGACAACTATATAACAGAAAGATGTTCATTTATTATGTACGTAGGCTTAAATTTCTCAGTAGCAGTGGCACAATTTGTATGTTAAATCTTATTTCTTACATGTGATTCAATGACAAGAGCAACATAATAAGTTTTTTTCTATGTATTTTTATATAGTACAAGTAGCTAAGACAGGTCAGTAACTTCAATGATGATTGATGACTTACAAATGACCAGAGGGACACTCCAAACAAAACTGGTGGGAGAAGTATTTTCCCTCTGGACACTCATCTGCATTTATGTCTTCACTGAGGAGGAGGTCAGCACTGCCTTCAGATGATTCTTAATTAAATAAATTAATGCCAGGAAGGACGTAGAAGTCTGTTATTAGTCAATATGTTTGACTGTACAGTCAAGGGTTTTGTTTCTTCTTAAATTACCTTCATTTGTTAAACATACTGTAAAAAATAATAATGATATAATGATAATATTTTTAAGAGCCATCGCTCTTACCTGAAGCCAGTCCAGATTGTGTTAACACCACGAAAATCCATGAAGCTGAAAAACATAACAGGTGCATTGCTTTCCATGAGCACATTATCACCAAATCTCAAATTAAGTCTTCACCATTTCATTTTTGTCGCAAATTTTTATTCAAAACTGTTTGGTCTGAGCCTGCAGGACTGATTGCTTAAAGGCATGAAAGTGAGAGGCCCTCAGTCACTGAAAGTGAAGCAGGAGCACGAAATGTGAGTCCCATGTGATTGCCGTAGCTGATAATGGAGTGCAATGATGTTCTGTAACTGTAACCTTCCCCTTTCATAATGCATGAGTGTGTGCTAAGGCTAACCCAGATATTGTATCTGTTAGTGGATCACTTCAATTATTTATGTTACCTGTGTAATTCATTTAGAGGATATAAAAAGAAGAAAATATCGTACAAATATGAAAAAGCAGATGGATTTCTGGAATCAATTAAATGAATCTGCATGCGAACGTTGAGAGCTTCATCACAAAAGATCCCCTTTGTCCTCAAACTGTGAGGATTTAATAATAAATAATTTAATGTTAGTGGAAAATGAATGTGAGGCACATCCTCTGAGCAGAGAGTGAGCTGCAATGGTGCATCTGCAGATACAATATGTGCAAGCCACATTATCACATGTTTCCTTTTCAGGTCAAAAGCAAAATATACTCTTTGCACTGTTAATGTAAAAGTAAAATTTTGTTTGTGTGTACTTTTCGTATTGAGAATATGCTTTGTTTTTTTACCTTGCAGGAAGTCAGGTGCAATAATGGAAAATGTGTATTATTTTTACACATCTCTGAATCCTGTTGTTCACCACTTCCTGTACCCTTACCCCGGGGTTGGAGCATATGTGTGGGTATTTCAGTATTTCTCTGCAGGTGCAAGCATCAGCAAACTTTGTGAGCACAACATATTTTGAGCACAACATATTTGATTGCATGTTTTGAGGCAGCAGGAATCAGAACAACAATGATGATCACAGTCCACTTCACTTTGCTCCTGCTCTGGGTTACACAAGGTACATTAAGTTGTTTAAATACATATGCATGTATCTGATGTAATGTTTTTTGTTTTTTTTTTCTGAAATGTGCTCTCTCTGCAGATTCTGTGAGCTGTCTTCACACAACAACACCCATTGGTTTCTTGGCTGTAGCATTAGGGGACTCTCTTACATTAAACTGCACCTACAATTGCTCCACTGGATTTATTCGTGGCTGTTGGAGTAAAGCATCAGATGACTCTGTCTGTCACGGGACATTCAGCAAAAACTTTTGCACAACATCCCTTCATCTATCAAATGTGTCCACTGAAGATCTCGAGAAGAACTACACTTGCTACACACAAGCCACAGATGACCCGCTAATTCCACAAAAAACAGAGCGGATTGTTTTACTGCAACTGAAAGGTTAGTATATGAAAATCTGTATATATCAGCCTTTATCTTTTCTTTGGCTATTATTTAAAAAATATATATTACAAAGCTGGAAATAGATTCATTTCAGTGTTTATTTATTTATTAGTTTTTGCTTTGTTTCAGCTCAAACAAGCACCCCAAACTGGACAGTTGCCCCAAAGACTGGAACTAAAAATGGTGAGGACCTTGAGGACCATGTCTGATATTAAATGTTCTACAATTGTAACTATACATTTTTTATATATACTATATTTTACATTTCTCAGCATCTCTTCCTGCTATGCCAAAATATTCAAGTGGAGGTAAGAAGGCACTTAGAAGAAATGCATTGAGTTATAATGTGTGACTGCATTCTATATAATTTCAATCAAAATACAATATAAGTTAATATTATTGTTTCCATTTTAACAGGAGAATTTACTGGAATTAAGGTTTTAGCAACAGTTACGGTTGCTGTGGCCATGGTGCTTGCAGCATTGGCTGTTTACTTGTGTCTGAACCGGAGCAGACAGAGCTGGGATGATAAAGGTGATCATGAAATATAACACTATGAACATACATGTCTGTAAAGGAAATACAAATAATTTGATCTTTATATCACTGTGTGCATTCCAGGGGGGGCTGTTGTGTCAAGGTCTGGGTGAGTACAATTGAAAATGACTATTTGGGTAAATTTGTGTTCAGTTACCTTTTAAAATCTGTGATTGTGTATATTCTTTAATTTCTTTATCCATTCCCATTTCAGCTCGCCACTGCCAACTCACGCTGTCCCCTCACCAGTGAAGGGTAAACAGTTTAAAATATCAAATATATAATACTTTGGCCTTCAAAAAATCCCAAAAAAAGTCCTGCTATTCATACCTGTCATATTCCACAGGGTCACTTTCAACACAAAGTGAAAGAGTGACTTTGAGAATTCCTACATCAGGTAAGATGATCTCTGGATCAGCAGCAACACAGTTATTTTTGTTAACACATCACTGTCTACAATACAAAAACATTTCAAAATTTCTTTGACCCAGACAATGAGAGCGACACTGAGGTTCCATACGCTGACATAATGATCACTGTCCGAGGTGTCAGTACGCCAGAGCTCACCCAGGTCTGCTACTTGACTCCTGGAGATCAAAAAGAGGTGAGGGACGAGATTTCAGAGTCAATATGTTTGTGTGTTTTTCTTACTGAATGTTTTTTCTCCTTTGTATTATATGAATAATAGATCACCTGCATGAATGTAAAGTAGGTACATGCCTATGCTGTTTTTATTTTTTATAGTTTACTGTTGATCGTGAACAAGGTGACGCAGAATATATCAGCTTAAATCAATAAGCAGTTAATTGGCTATGCTTTAAAGACAGCTCGAGGTTTGAGGGGAGTGAGGAGCTACTCTGTGTGTAAGGCATCACTATGGGGTTGCCACACAAGAAAATGTGGAGTCTGCACATATGTATTTTAGTCATAATGTTAGCACTTCTTAAGCATATCTTACTTGTTTAAATAGAGTTATACAAATAAACATATAGTCATTTGCCAGTTTATTTGGAATTTATGTCAACTTGAAAGACTTAATATATGCAACATATCATAGTATTATGCAATACAATTTAAATGGTAACTTTGTTTTGTTTTGTTTTTTCAATCAGGACACTATTTTGCATGTTTTTGTGTCGAACTGACTAATGGGAACAAAAATTTATATAACTGATCCATTATTAAATACGATTGCTGCAGCTAGCGCTGCAAAACAAGCTGCACCACAGCAGATTCAGCTTAAATAAACTGTAATTTTTATCATCATAAAACAAACAAACAAACAATCATTTAAAGTTCTAAAGCGAAAATAATACTCCAATGTTTCGACAAACACCAGCTCTGGTTCGGCTAAATAAATCCTTAATTTAACCCTTAAAGATGTAAAAATATGTTGGCTCTATACATGCTAAAATTATATTTTATTTAAGTGGAGTCTGGTTGGTTCAGCAATAGCGATTTTAAGGCTGTTTTGGGTTAAACAAAAATGATCTTGCTCTTTAACTAAAGGCCATTCTCTGTAGGGAATCCTAATAATCTGAGCCGGCAGATTTAAGCACTTTTAATGGATGTAAAACAACAATGCCAAATGCCCTTAGTGGTTACATTGCAGCCTGTTACTCAGCAGTTTTAATATTGTTGTTCTAATTAGTCTCCTAGACACAAAAACATGAAAAATAGGGTCAAAGTTGAAAAGTTACCCTTTAACAGCACCACAAACTAAAGGCTCCAAAATCACCATAAAATTGAATTAACATCTCTCTCACAGCTAATAACCTTTGTGAAGGTAGGATTTATTGCAGGGGTGTTGAATTAGCTGGATGCGCCTCATAAACTGGCAGCTGAATAGATACATTGTCTAACAAGTCACTTTTAATGTTGGTTTACACTTCTGCAAGTTGCAAGGTTAAAATGTAGCCTGGACCAAATTACGTTATAAGTTATTTTGGAGTAACAAGTGGTGGCCTAGAGTAGATGTGTTGCTGTTACACATAATGAAAACAGTTTTATCTTTTAGTATCAGTGGTAATATTATTAAATACTCTCTAGGAGAGGTCCCCAGCACTGTTAAGCAAATCTTGCTATTCGAAGCATGCTGCATGAGTTTTTCTCTGCTTCCTCTCCAGTGGTGGGGAGATGAATCCAGGTGTCACCTACATGCCTCCCGGTCAGCTGACAGACTGCATGTCCCCCAGCAGGTCAGCCGCAAGATGAGCACCAACTCGGAGTATGCAGTCATCACATATGCCTGACTGAGGACAGCTGGTGCTGGGAGAGGACAGGAAGAAGATATTGCCTACACATCTGGTTTTTGATATAGCCTACAATAATAATACATGTCTTTTTTTCCCTTTCTTTTTAAAGATAATGCTGTTTTATATGACTCCTATTGTTGTTGATGTTGTTTTTTAGGTGTTCTGTGTTTGTAATGAGCCCACTTTAACTTCCAATAAAGCCTTTTTTGTATGTGAGTTTCATGGTATTTGAGCCTTGTTTGTACCCGTAGTTAGAACCGTCTCCTAGAAACGCTCACCAACAAAACACATTAGCCGACTGCTAGGTAAAACACACAAGTAAACCTACAGGTGGGCTCAATCTGCAAGACATTTCAGGTTACAGGTGTAGCAATTTACCAATATAGTGACACTTTCTGAATCGCGTTAAATATATATTTAAGCACTTAATTGGTGTGTGACGACAAACCAGCTATCATACTTAGCTAACTGCAAGTTAACGTTTGCTCATTTTCTGCGGAGACTTTCCAGTGTTAGCTAGCTTTTTCTCTTCCTCCTAACGCTACACAACGGGAAGAAATACTGAGGACAACTTCGACTTCTCCTGAACGGTTTCCCCTTGCTGTCACAGAGGTTACCGTCCCAGTGTATCAAAAAGAAAAAAAAATGTCGGTACTTTTCTCCAATACTCACGTACGGGTCCCGCAAGGGTTTCGTGCCATCATGGAGGGGCTGGTCAGAGAAGTCCTGCGAGACCAGCCTGAAGACATCCCTAAATATGCTGCGCAGTACTTCGATGCTCTTCTCAAACAAATACAAGGTAACTACAACTTTATTGGCTATGTGGTAAAATGTGACAAATGCCACTGACTGTTGTCAAATTGGTTTGTTTGTTTGTTTGTTTGTTTGTTTGCAGAGAGTGGCATGGACACCGCTGAGTGGGCTGCTAAACAGGACAACCATGTATTCAAGGCTACTGAGGTACATAATCAAAGTCACCACTCTCACCATACATATAAATATTAACTCTGATTATTGAAGTTAAAATCAAGTATCAGAATATTCTATATATGTCATAAAGTATCTTATCACTGTACTTAAGTATCAAAGGTTATTTTATGATATTAAATGTACTCAAGTATTGAGGGTAAAACTAGAAGTAATGCTAGTAATAAATAAGAAAGTGGTGAGCATTATTAAATGTATTTATCCGTAACATGTGCACAACCTTAAAAACTGAGTGTACATTATACTTAAAGGAAAACAAGTTTTTTTTCACAACTTAAAGTATTTAAAGAACAAAATCCAGTTTTCTTTCCCTTCCTTCCTTACTCTTTTCATCACCCATATTATAGCAATAAACTAAATGCTTAAGGAAATGTAGTGGAGTGAAATATACATTTTATTTAGGAAATGCATTGAAGTAAATGTGAAAGTTGACAGGAATGAAAAGCTCAAGTAAACTACAGATGCTCCCAAAAAATACTAATGTACTGTAACAAAGTATTTTTACTTTGTTACATTACACTACTGTGTGCAGTTTTGACGTCCAAAGCCCTTCGTGAAGTAAAAATAGATCCTCAATATGGGCTCTAAAGAGCCAAGTAATAAAAATATATTGTTTAATTTAATAAAAATGTGAGTTTGTGTGTGTAAATAATTGACCATGTAAACCATTCTTTTTTATGAAATAGCAATATATTTAAATGAATAATATTAAAACAACAATTTAAAATGTTACAGTGAAAGTGCTTTAAATATGAGATAATATTATTGATATACAAAATGCCAGTATTTTAAGCAAACAATTTTCATATTAAGTGCGTTTACACGATCAGGTTTTTGGAATATCCAGTTTATGTGTTAACCAAATAAAAAGAAAATGTATGAAAAGAAAATAATTTTAAACGTGTCATCCATGACAGATGACATTATGGGGTAACAGAAAATGAACTGTTATCCTGTATGACAAAATTGTTATTGTTATTAGTCAAGCATTTGTTTTGACTACCTACAGAAAGCAGAGCACCAAGAAGAGGAAAAGCTACTCGGCCCTGAAAAGGACTCCCCAGAGCCTAAAAGCAAGACTGATGATAAGGTTAAGTTTGACGCTTCTTCTCAATACAGAATATAAATTCACATATTTTTGTATGCCTTAACATTATAGTTTTGCAATAAAGAAGTAGCCCTGTTAGTTCACCATTTATGGCCATAATTTGTATGTTTGCAACTTAACTTCCAAGTATGTAAATTCAGATGTTTTCAAGTATGTAAATTTAAATTTTAAAGAATTAAATTCAAATTCAAGTATGTAAATATTTAATAAATACATTTGCATAAAGACAACATTATATATGTTTTTTAACTTTATCCCAAATTACGTAGGGTTTTAGTCACTTGTGTTCCAGTGAACGAAAAAAGGTAAATAAAACACACTTTAGGATAGACCTTTTAACTTTCCACCATTGTTTTGAGGTCCTTCAGGGTCTTGATGATTGTGTTACATCCTGTCTGATAATAATTGAGAAAATGCTCCAATGCTTAACAATCAACTGTATGTCATGTTTTTTTTTTTGTAATATATAAATATAGTGTTGGTAATACTCATTCAGTAATGCCTGTGGCAGATATTTTGAGAGTATTTGACTTTTAACCCTTTTTGTAGTTTCTTTGCATTTGACCATACAGTTACAACAGTCATCTAGTTTGACATTTCTGTTATTTCTAATAATTCTTAAACTTTGCAATACCCTCAATATATATTTTCATTATTATATATAAATATATATCATTTGTTAAACAGAGATTTAAAAATTTAATAAAAGTTTTTTGTTTGTTTATAAACATTTTCCTTATTTTTATATTATACCGGGCTTTGGACAACAAACATGAATGTCACATCATTGACCCATCTTTTTAT
Organism: Plectropomus leopardus; assembly: GCF_026936395.1. NCBI lineage: Eukaryota > Metazoa > Chordata > Actinopteri > Perciformes > Serranidae > Plectropomus > Plectropomus leopardus. Next base: position 19,019,603 of record NC_142181.1, on the reverse strand, counting down.
CTATTCACCATTGTTGTTTTGTATTTTTCCCCAACAGACTAGTCCTAAAGAAGAGTGTGCAACAGAGGAGACCATTTCCAAGTGAGTCTCACTTTATGTGCAATCAACAGCCGGGAGGATCAACGAGAAAGGGAGAGGACGGACATGAGGGAAAGAACCGTAACAAGTTTAAAGTGAAGTAATTAGAATAAAATGTTGTATTTTTCACATTTATTACTTTAAGTTTCTGAATAAGCTGTATGAGGTATTTTGTTGACATGGTTATTGTTGGGTTTTCTTTTTTTTTATTTTTTTTACCCGGATTAGGAAAATTTGGAAGCAGAATTAGGGAAGAAGTGCACAGTTTTAATCACATTTCTGCAATTAGCATAGCACTCAACTAGGATTTCTGTAATGGAAGGTTTCACTTTTAAATGCTAATAACCATTATTCATTTTTCATTTTCCTACTTCGGCTTTTCAAACAATCAGAATCAGGTTTATCCAGTTTTGGTGTATTGATGCATAACATAAACATAGTAAACGAAAATGAAATAAAAGCAAGTATTGCAAAAATCAAGAAACATAAATATGAAATAGAAGAGAATAGTAATAAAAGAAAAAAAATAGTTTTCAAAAAATATAAAAATATGTACACTATAATAGTAATTCATTTTTAAAAAATCAATAAAAATGTATTGTGCAATAGAGGCTTGGAACTAGCACAGACCTCCAGCTCAATATTAAAAGCACTTTCAGGTTTGCATTGTCAAGGTTTAGAAGAAGGTGCAGGCAGGTCTGAAAGACAGGAGGCCACCTGCTGCAGGGAGACAGTCGCAGATGAGGCAATATGACTTTGTTTTATTTTGAAGAAGTATCACTTAAATCACTTTATTGAACATTCCCTTACTTAAGTCTTTCATTTTGCTTGCTTTCTAGAGAAAAATCATACGAGTCCCAAACTGATGATGAATCCAGTCAATCAGCAGAAGCCTCAAAAGTTTCCACCACACTACCTAATATCTCTGAAGAGGTTGATTTAAGTGAAAGCACAGAAGAAGAAGAAGGAAAAGAGGATATGACAGAGAAGCAGGTCATTTCAACGGAAAAGGGACTTTCAGAAGAGGAATCAGTCAGCAAACTTCCAGCTGCAGATGCACAGCCAGATGATCAAAGTGAGACAGAAGAGGAAAAAAACTCAACAATAACTACAGATGATCAAGCTGACAGGGCGGCTAATGGAAAAGATAGCAGCTCTGCTCCGGACCAAGATAAACCTCAGCCTGAGTTAGAGCTAAAGGATTTGTTATCATTTAGAGGGATTTCCAGTGTAGATGTGTGTGCTCAGGAACTGGGAATGGCAGAGGGAGGTGATAAACGAATGACTGCTGTTGTAGAAGAAAATATTGTTCACTCAGACAGTGAGGAAAATACTGACAATGAAGAACCAGTGGAGGTCCTATCATATTCTGGTTTAGCTGATGTGGACGTGTGTGCCACAGAGCTTGGAGGAACAGACGTAACCACGGGTGATGGTACACACGTTGTTGGAGAGGACAGCTCAACACTCCAACCTGAGGAAACTGTGGTACACTCATCACTGTCTCAATCTGAAACCCTTGAGGGCAATCAACATGAGGGAGAGGGTGAAGCAGAAACAATGGAGGAGGAAGGAACGGAGATCAAGGCTTCTTCTGGGGAAATAAATGAAAGGTTAGCTCATGCAGAGGATGCTTTAAATAGTAATGCAGTACCAAAGGAGGAGTCCTTGGTTGAGGTTCACTTTGAAGATATTCCAGAAGTTCAGATTAAAGAGTTTGAGGAGAAAATGCCACAGTCTAAGATATTAGAAACGCAACAGGAGGAAGAATCCGAAGAGATTACTGCAGCGGCGGCAGACCAGAATATATCCAGTGCACACGACCATGATGAACCTGAGATGATGGGAGTTAAAAATGAAGTTAACTCTGAAAGGGAGGAAATGCAAAGTCAGTATGGGATGTCTGATTTAATGAAGGAGAAGGTGGACACAAATGGTTCTAAATTAAATGATAGTGACGATGATGAGAATCGCGAAGGTGTTAAAACCATCAGCTCATCACATCAGCCCACCACTGAGGCAGACGAAGAAAACCCAGAGGATGAAAACGATCATAAAAATGAAGATAATGAGGAGATAAGTGAATTTCACCAGAATGAGGATCCCAAAAAAGAGGAAAAGTCAAATGAACCTGACTGTGAAGAAGATGAGACAACAGACACAGCTGGGGGAGACAAAGAGGACATACATACAAGAGGTTATAGTGAGGTGGAGGATCAGGAAATTGATGGCAGTGGTGCGGAAAATCCTTCATCACAAGTTACCCAGTCAGATATATCAACTGCTGTGACGGAGGCGGAGAGTGAAACTTTAGAGGCGAGTGCAAAACATCTATCAGGGGAGAACGAGGAGAGCCAGAGAACACCTGTAGAGTCACAGCTGGAGGATACTGTGGTTGAAAAAGAGGTCACATCAAAGGAAAGAAATTCAGAGGAACTTGAGATTGATTCTGAAATAAGGGAGAAGAGTGATGAAATTTGTGCAGAGGGCAGCATCAGCCACACTCAAAGTGCAGATCAACTGGCTGCAGACCAACAAGAAGAGGAAAGGCCACTCAGGCCTGAAAAGGACTCCAAAGAGCCCGACAGCAAGAGTGGTGACAAGGTAAAGTGTGATGCTTCTTCTCAACACAAAATACATTACAGATAGCCCTGTTAGTTTATTGTTTATGACCATAACTTATATGATTTGAATATAACAGCTGCTGCAACTCACCATGTGCCCTCCACTCGTATATGCAGGCTGAGAATAAATGTTCAGACAGTTTTAGACAGCGGTGTCTTTAGCTACAGTCTGCTCCCGTTCCCATCACATGTAGCCTATATAAATAAACCCTTCAAGGACAAGTCTGATCAACAGCGGCCCTCACTTTTTTCCCGCTTGGACTCTCTAGGGGTAGGTGACTGAGAATATCCCCAAAATAGTTATTTTTCTGTATGTTGTTTGCTCTGATAAACTTTGAACTAGAGCAGAGTGCCCTTTGAGCTTTGCAAATATATCCTCAACCCTCCCTTGACCCCTGAGACTTTTGCCCCTGTTCCCATAGATGTATTAAGAAACGTGGATACATTGTTAGAGGAAGGACCCCATTCAATCCTTTGTTCCCATATAGCAACGCATGAGAGACTTCCGCTGGCCAGTTCCAGTTTATCACCTTGCTAACATTTAATGGGGCTAAAATTATTTAGTCTTGTGGCTCTTCCAGACTTTCCAAATGTTATTGGATATAATTATAGTGACACAAGACTTTTCTTTCCAAGTGTAAGTCTATGGAAAAAGACTTTTTGGACTTTTTGGGCCCAGTGGAGTTTCATGATTGGATACATTTTGTGAGCATTACAGCCTGCAGTATACCACTCAGGATTTGATGCATTTGGTCTGAAAACATTTTGAAAGCCTAGAAGACAAGCTCGATTAAATAATTTTATTCCAATTCAGTTTGCCTAGAGCCAATGTGGAAGTAGCCTCTAGTGCTCTTGCTCTGTGGGCCAATGATCTTGAAGATACAGCTTATTTAACAACCAGGGAAGTTGAGCTTTTTTGTTTCATGTGACTGGGTCCCCGCCTCCAATGCTGTGTCCAGTTCTCTTTATAGATCCATAGGTGTGTGATGCACCTGTACATTCTCTCTATATTTTACGTAGATTCTGGCTCAAAGTAGTCTCGGATTTTAAAATAAATAAGATATTTATTAAAAGTTAAAAAACAAGTAATGGAAGAATGGCGGGACACACACAAACAAACACACACAAACTGCTCTCCAGTTACAGTAGTAGGATGCATTCGAGAGAGGGTCAACTCATCTTGACTGAAATATGCAGAAATTATAGTTTCACTTATTAAATTCACCATCATCTATGCCTTTGTTCACATACAGGCGGGATGGAGATGCTGTTTGAGGCCTTTGCTCTGCCGCATGCTCATAAAATTGTAATACTCTGGCTTTGTTAGTGCCAGATCCACTCTCCTCTGGGGAGCCACCACAGTGTCCACCTATTGAAACTTGACTGAGTAATCTATCATCATAAAAGAGCGACTGGACGATTTGTCTTGTGAATTAAGGCCTTTAACATTTTTACTGCTGTCACAGTTAGCCCTGTCTGATTTGTCTGGACAGACAGGGCTCCAAACACACGGGGAGGGGAGTGTAGGAAGGGTTACTAAGAATGTTACCATGGTAACCCCTCACCATCCTGCTCGCTCTAAGTGTCGTCATGGAATTAATAGGAGATGGTGATGCTGATAGTTGCTAGGCACCATCTGTATCAGTAATCTACCTTTAATAGCAGTTGCTGAGTGATTAAACATTAAAACATCACATTTGTGTTTTTACATACAATGCGGTGCTATTTAGTGTGATCTTGCTTTGTGGCAGAAGTTATTTCAGCCAAAACAAAGCTACATATATACAATGTACAATATATAGGCCATCTATTCTAACAGTGACCCCGCTGCAGTACCTCTTGTCTGTTTTATTTTATTTCTATGCCTTTTACTCACTGTTTACACGTGATTCTCCTATACTGTCATCATCTTACGAGAAGGCATACTGTGTTTGATTCATTAATGATTTAATATGAGCACACTTACTGCCATGACGGATTACAATACATGTAATTACACAGTTGTGTTCGTTCCTGCAAATTAACAGTGAGTTGATTGATAAAGCAAGTTTGTGAAATCAGCCTTGAGGATAACTTAACATATTGTCTGACTGGTTGCTAAAGCAGCGGGAGAGCGTTAATGTCAGATATATAACTCAGATAAATGGATGTTTTCTGTTTCTCTCCCTCTCCGTCTTGTCTCTGAGGCTGGCAGAGGAGTGTGGGCGGCCATACCAGCTGGGATCAGAGGGATGGAGAGGGTTGTTAGCTCGCTCAGCCTCTAATAAATTTATAACACCTCCTAGTGTAAAACAGTCCAAGATGCTTACACTGGTTTACTTCCTCGCTATTAGTGGAATTCGAAAGTCAGCAATTATTGTTTTATGACCATCTGGCTTTTACATAGTATTTCTATGTTGGTCATCTGTTTTTATTTGTGGAGTTTATTGTTGTAACACTGCAACTTGTGATTTTTTATGACGTGGGGTGCATGATAGTCACTTTGTGGTTTCCTATTTTATACCCAGGCTGTATCAGCTCATCATTTGCAATGTGTACCAAACTTTAAATCAAAATTGTGCAATTTTAGCCTGTTTCGGTTACTTTTCTCAAGTCTTCAGGCTGGTGAATGTTGAGGTCTGTTTTCGCTTTTTAATGGTAACATGAACACAGTATGTCAGCAGCCTTAATGGGACTGAAAAGATGGAACACATGCTGTCATGTTTGTAGGAGGTCTCTCTTTCCCTCCCTCCCTCTTTCTCTCTTCCTCTCTCTGTGACTGTATGTCTCTCTCTCACTCTGTGCGTGAGCGGGTGTTACTGAACATACAGTGATTGTTAGTAAGAGCCAGTGAGGCATCTGTATTATTCTGGAGACTCATTTAAAAAGAGCTTTGCTTGGTCCACATAGAAATCGAGGCGTACAAGTCATACTAGGTCAGCTTCCCTGAAGACTGAAGGCATCTCTGAGAGTAAGACATGGACTGTCACAATGTAAGTAGGATCTTTAGATGAACTTTTTTTTTAAAATACATTCTTCTTTTATTCGTAATCACTTTGGTTAATTTGGTGATATAGTTTGCTGGACACTATGGTATTTATTAGTGTTTGGCTGCCCTCAAACTGCATACAGCCATGTGTGTGTGTTTGTTTTTGTCCTTTTGCTTGAGAAAAAAAATATAATTTTAGCTATTTCTCACACAAATATTTCAATTTCACAGAGAACTGACCACATAAAGTGTTATTTTACACTGTTTTCAAGCTATTTTTATCGTAGGTGCATAATATTGCATGAGATTTGCGTCAGAATATCTCAAACCAATTTGTGTCAAATCAAGTACCCTGATGCAATAAAAACAATACGACTCCTGAGAAGGTGTGAAGCCAGCAAAATCCAGTGCAGCAGCCCTACAGCTCTGCTGCTGCAACAAAAAAAAACTGTTTTCTGGCTGCTCAGTGAGCAGTCAGACAGAGAGGCTAATGAATGCTGGTTGAACAGGTGGGTGGTCACACTCCTACACTGGAGGGGTTTCACTGGAGACATGATGCACTGCTTCACCGAGGCAGTGGGATGACAGTGGGCTCGTTCTGTGGGCTGCTTTTGTGTGAAATGTCAATCTGTTTCTATAAGCAAAGCACGGGGTGTAGCTGATATGTGTTCGCCACAGAATTTGAATTGGTGTTTACATAACTTGTCGACAGCCTTGGCGCTCTTCCACTGACACTTTATGACAAGCCAGAAATTTCTCTTCCACCCACCCCCCGTTTCCCTTGGGACAGTGGATGCTGTACTTTTAGACACTGAATGAGCTTCTGGTTTTGGTCAAAGTAACATTTTTGCTGTGTCATATGTTTTGGCCAGTGGTTGGAGAGACGGAAGTTATTTTTTCCTTGAAAGAAACCTTTTTTAAAGAAGAAGAATAAGTTATAAATCTGTCACACATGAAGCAGTCTTTGCTTTATCGTGTCTAAGGAACGATGGTCAATGATCTTCTAATCAATGACTGTTGCTCAGGTTGGGAATTCATGTCTGCTAAATATTCACTTTAATGCCTTTTTAAAGAATCTTTTACATTATTAAACAAAAAAAAAACAGCAGACAAGGATGATTCATTACAAAATAGGCTGACTCAGACATCAGTGTGTTATATGACAAGAAGAGAAGGGGAGAGAAAAAAGGTGGCAATGTGGGTTAGTGACCTCCTGAGAGCGCCATTGAAATCATGTAATAAGGGTGAGCCACTCTGCAACAGGCGCACATCCCTCACTGTCTGGAACACAGCTTTGTAGCTTATCCAGTTAACAAAATATGGTATCGCAATCTGTTGAGGGTTATTTTCTTCCACCAATGTGGCAGAAAAATGAAATCCTCAGACAATCATGTAATATGCTACCCCTCTGTGATTATACTTCCCTGCAGGAGGAGTGCAGCCGGCCCCAGGAGGAAGAGGACATCATGGACATCCCCCTTGATGACCCTGAGGCCAACAGGGCTGCCGCCAAGATTCAAGCTGGCTTCCGTGGGCATATGACCCGTAAGAAGATGAAGCCGGAGGACAAAGCAGAAGGGGAGGAGGTGAGCAGCACTGGGGATGTGCTCAACGGCAGCCAGGGGGACACAGGTCAGTGGTGTAGAACCATGGGGGTAAGAGTAGGACACATAATGCCACTAAAGAGGGCATTATGAGTAGTGACTGTGAAGACGGTAAAAGAGGCTCCCATCAGGAGCTGTCACTACAGTAGATGATGAAAGGTAAGTTTAAGTTGCTTATTTGATTGTAAACAGACTTAGAGTTTAAGTAATTTAAGATTCTATATAAGCGAAATAAGTTAGTATACTTTGATGATCATGTTGTTGGTTGAGTCTTTTTCAGGTGTCCCATTTTGTGAGAAATTGTGACCTTTCTCGGAGCTGAACACATTTACCACTTTACACACTGAGGGTAGAATCATTTAAAAGCTATACATAATTAAATACACCTATTAGAGCCCCTTATGGGTTATCCCAAGTGTGATTAATGCAACACATAACTGAGTGACTCATTTAATTACCCCATACTGTCTCCAGCAACACATGACTGAATCTTTCAATTACTTATTCGGTTGAAGGGGTTATAAATGAATCTGCTTGTGGATGCGCTGTTAAATTGCTAGAGAGAAAAAGATGTTTGTCAGTTCATCTCGAAAATGTCAAGTTACACTCTCACAATGGTAAACATGTTTTTGCAGTTTGAGTTTTACACAGCTGCGGGCGAGGAAATGGTTTCCAAAATCACTTTTTAGACCAAATGTGTTTTGCAGTTTTCTCCTGAGGATGTCTGCTATTTCAACAAAAGCTATGGTTGCACTTAGAAAAGATTTTGTGCCTTATTTTTTATCTCTGAAAAAAAGAAAAGAAACATATCATAGTATAAAAATATATCTCAGAACTCCACATATTTACATCAGATATTCAATCAAATATATTTTTTAATATTTTATTGAGGCATGAGACAAAGTTTAAATTCCCATCGCTCAAAATTTTATCTTTTCCTTTAACAAAGCCGCATTTTCTTTGAGGATATGGCTGACATAATGGATGCTCGTCAGTGATTCTCCCTAACCCAGTTGCTGGCTCCCTTGCATCATTATGTAGGAGATGTATTTATAGCTCCAGGTGCATTAGGTACAGTATATGCTTCAGAGGCCCGAGCAGAATTAATGGACCTGTCGGACTGGAACCATGTTCTCCCTCCCATTGGGGGAGACCCCCTTTTCACAGCAGAATTGGGTTTTTGAGCTTATCAGTTATGTCAGCCGGGTTCCCAGCGTTGCAAAATACTTTAAAACTTTGAAATTAATTCAACAAACAAATAATTGCATAATAGAAAGTTTCACCTCCTTTGAAAATGCTCAAGTAGCAAACCAAAGTTTTCTCTAAGTGTGTTTTCATAATAGATTCACCCACAAGTAACCTTAAAGTTTATGACTGTGCTTCGGGGCCTTTAACCTTGACGACAAGAGCTAGTGCAGAAACCGTTTTTTTTTTTTTTTAGCCTCTAAAGCGTTTAACTACGGCTTTGCCTGTTTCTGTTTTTAGAGACAGGAGGATCGGGGGCAGTAGAGAGAGACGACACATCTGTGCCAGAGCAGTGACGCCCCTGTCCTGACCTGGATGGAAGAAAAAAAGGGAAAGCAAGGTAGCGAGAGAGAGATGGCTGGCGTAAGCTGGCTGGGCTGGCTTTCAGGCACACCTTTTTACCCCAGGAGTCATTTTCTTTTTTTGACACAAATTAGCAGTAGAAAATGAACCGACAGTTTTTTGAGGGTGTGTTATGTAAATTTTGTGAACTTTAACACTCCTCTGCATCTTCAGCAGTCTCATCAGTGCGGATGTCTTTGACCCAGAATTTGCAACTCACTGCATGTACTTGTGAAACTTCTGGTAGTGTGCTAGTTTTTAGATGATGATCTGTGAATGTGAAAATGAATGTCCTCTAAATGCTAAACGGGGCTTATTTTGGTTGGATCCGTTCATATCATCTATGTATAAACCTTGTATGCATCAGCATTAGACTTTGCGTATTCAGTGGCTTAAATTATGTTATTTCTGCTTTGTTTATGGCGTGCTTGTATCTGGACCATCATATACCTATTTGACTTGCTTACAAAAACTGATTAAAACGTCAAAAGAGAAATAGCAATGTATGTTCTATTTATTATAATAATCCTGTTTGCAGTTGCCTCGATTATCTTTTTTTTTGATCACATGATAAGTAGGCTCTCTTTTCACCTTTTCAAGCATTTTCTATAAATCTGATCTTCCGAAACAGTAAGCATGCAGTAATCACACCCTTTTCCAGATGCATTTGGTACAACTTTATTTTATGAGACATTGCTTCAATATGCTCTGTTGTGTTGGTGGGTTTGACTTATTTGACGTATGTTAAATCAGGTGTGTGAAATTCCGTTGTCAAAGTTTGCAGAGCCGTCATGCTTTAAAACTAACTGAATAATACCTTGGTGAACTTTGCTGTAGAGTCATGTCATTACACTAATAAATCCACCTTAAATATACAGTGAAATGTCTGTTTTAAACTTCATTAATTCAGGTTAAGTACCTGTTTGTTTCAAACAGTACCTTTCATGCCATCCCGCTTACAGCTCTGTTCTTCCGTGATCATTTTTTCTAAAACATTTCAGCAGCCAAAGCTGCTCCTTTTTGTGTCACTGCAACATAAGCGAGGCTGTTAATTGAACAGAGTAGTTTCCATGAAGCTGAAGCAATGTTTTGTCTCCCGTGTGGCCTCTTGCACAAGGAATCTCATGAATTATTTATAACACAGAACTGTACATTTCTCATTTTACAACTGTCAATTACACAAGACAAATTAATCAGGTTTTCACTTCAAATGATAGCTATTAGGAAGGGCAATTTTAAATAATTAGATTGAATGTGGTAACAGGGCCTGGATGCATTAGGTTATAAAGTGTTTTTATCCTTTCCAGAGCTGCATTGCTATAAACAGCTACACCTGTTGTAATACTTTCTTTGGACCACCTTTATTGCAATAAGGCTGTTTAAATCACAAAAGGCCAACACAATTTTTGGTTCATTTGCCCAGGCAGTCTTGTTCGGTTTATGAGAAACAGACAAGAGCATCTTCAGTCTCCCAGTGCTCCCACTCAATCCACCTACACACATCTGAGCCATACAGCACGCTGCACAAACTCAAACTGCACATGCATTCTCACACAGGAAAAACACAACCCATACTTTAGCATGCAGATCCCACTCAAGTCACTCATTCTCTCTCTCTCTTGTGCACACACACATACACAGGCATTGCTGATTGTGTCACCAGCAGCAGAGATGGAACATGAGTCTTGCTCTCAGTGGTTTTGAAGAGCCAGAGTGCAAAGTGCTTCCTTCTCAGGCTGACATTCCTCCTCCGCCACGCTCGCATAAACATCCTCTACGGGTTTTATCTGGACTGCTTCTCTCTTTTCTCTCACTCAGTCCCAGAGGTGCCATGGCCACGCTCTCCTGTCTCTGTAATGACTGTGGGTGAACAATCAATATTCTGCACACCTACAAACATAGAACAACACCCACTTTGTGCTGTAGATTGAATTCAGAGAGTGAGGGGAAAGACAAGTTTTCAAAAACAACACAAAAAGCAGTTTTAAAACTGTGTTAGTCTTAATAGTTGGTCTTAATAGTTCCTTATGTGAATCATGAGTTTGTAAAGCACATGTCCGCCTTAAACATACCACGATGAAGCAGAGAATAATAGCTCTGTCCCTTTTGCAAATTGAGCTGAACATGGACTATTTTAGGAGTACATCATGTGCAAGATCTGCTTGGTTGGCTTGTGCTTTTTCTCAGACAGCTTGTCAGAGAGAAAAGATCTTTCTGGTCTCCTGGGTGATAATTAGAGATGAATAAGTCAGGACAAACAGCAGGGGGCGCAATTATCTGCTTTCCAGTGGTTATGCCTCCGGCCTCGCCATCTTAGGAGGACAGTATCCTAAATACCAAGTAGGTTACGCAACCTAATGAGAAGCCACAGCTGCATATTAACAACACCTGATTGTTCATTATCTGTCGCACTGTAACAAAAATATAGAAATCACAGTCAGAAGATGTGATATTATGGTGTGATACCGTTATATCTGAGTCACGCAAGATGACATCAGTCTTGTTGTGGAGCGAACTTGATAATGGTTTCTGTCATAACACATACACCCATACTGACTGAGGCAAACAGGCCCTGTCTGTCTGTCTGTGCTCCTGCTCTCTTCCGAGTGGAAAGAGTCTCCCTTGATTTAGAGTGTGTTAGAAGATGAGAGGAAGAGGGGAGGTGCTGCTTTTATGGAGGGCAGAGGTGGAGGGGAGAGGTTCGGCTTTGATGGCCCACTACACAGCAGTCTGAGGCCTGGGAGAGTGGTGGTGAACAGCAGCTGTTCCCACATTCCTGGAGCTTTCTATCAGCTGTGCTTCAGCCTCCTCCTCTGCATAAAACCTCCCTTTGTTGTCAAACAAAATGCACTAAAAAAAACAACTCACTTTTGGAGTGAGAGACTTAAAATGCAACTGACTTATCAATAAAGAAAAGCCTTATTTTCTAAAACACAGAATGATGTATCATATTGGGATTTACATTGTATTATGTCAGATATGATAAAAAGTGACAGTCCAGTTTACAAGAAGTTAGAACAAGATGTCGAGGCAATAAATTATAATTAATTTAAACTTTTTTTCTCTTTTTTTAATCAGTCTAGTTTACAAATGCACACATATCCAGACGATAAAGACTAGTTGCTGGACGAGATCGTGCAACAAACAAATATTAGACTATGCTGTTGTAAATATTTATATTTAGTTACATTCAAAATGACGTTTTGAGCTCCACATTCTTCATCAGACAAAATACAATGCAGAGACACACCTTTAAATACCTACTAGGTCAGGTCAACTGACAGCACCTGATTCACCTGGTCCCAGCTGGCTCTTTCCATGAGTTCATACAGTACTTAGTAAAAGATAAATTATTTTTTTTATCTTAAAAAAGCTAGTGTCTGGGCTGCCTTAAATTTCAAGTTGACATAATGTGAAAAGACTAACATTTTTAAGTTGAAACATAGTTTATTTTTACAGCATACATTCATATTAGATAGAAACATAGATATAAAACAACTTTACATGTGGAATGGATACAATAGTAATACATTTATGATAAAAGATTTACTAAGCAAAATCCATTCACAACACACAAAACTCCATAGGGCACTTCAAAAATGCATTGAATTTAAAAAAAGTTTCTTCTATTATGAGTCTCCCTGTTTTCTTCTTGCAGAACATCTGATGTTTTACTAATACCTTTTGACCCATGTGTTGCACTTTTTTTTTTACATGTATATGAAATTTAGATATCAAATAAAACAGCAAACCTGTCAAAACATGGCCCACATCGTTACTTGCAGCATTGCCTTCAGGTCACTGCCTTAATACAGCTTTATCACCACCTAGAGGACAAAGTCGGTGCATTTATTTGTACATTTATTTGTTGCTCTTACAATTGTGTAGCTCTCACCTCTAGGTATGGTACCATGGATCATATATCATGCTAGAGCAACTAGCAGCAAAATGCTGAACTTGTGTGTGGGTCGTCAGCCTGGTTACTTGCCAAGTGACAAATCATGAGTTTATTGTGAGGCTCCAGTGCAGAGAGTTTGCACAATGTGACAAAAAGTGGGCCAAAGAGGGGGGTGTTTGTTTTTTCAAACTCAGACATTTCTGAGCTTTAAGTGGGCTCCTCTTAGAGCTGAAGTTGCTCTTTACAGAAGGAATTCTTGAAAAGTAGCTGAACTTGAAATTGAATTCAACTCCCTAAAGGTTTTTTCAGAGTGTGTGGAGAAAGGTTGCACTTTTTTAAAAACAAACTTTTTAAAAAAAAAATAACAGACACATACATTAAGGTAAATAACTGTCCAAAAATACAGACACTATTTTCTTTGAGATCCTTTATGAAAGGGCAATGTGGAGTGGAAGAGAGGAGCTCATCTGTGTCACACAAGCACACACACATACACACACACACACACACACACATATACACACACAGTTGGCTGTTGTTGGCCGTGACTGGGGTGCTGTGAGGAGAGTAGGGCTCAGTGTGATCAGGCAGAGGCCAGTGTTGCAGGCAGGCAGGCAGTGGTGAGTGTGTTGAGCTGCAGAGACGTGCCCAGGGTGGTTAACCATGCTCACTAAGTGGGAGAAAGACTCTGCCCAGGACACAAGATGAAGGTGGAGAGGAAGACCTCCTCTACAGGCGACAGTTTTACTGACATTCCTCCGCTACTGACGCTGTTTGGCCTCCTCCTCCTTCTCTTCACAGGTAAGATCAAACATTTGTCAGACTATCCAGAGTTTTGAAGATGAAGAAGCTCCCGGAGACTGGGCTCAGATGATAAATTAGTTGATTTGACTGTTAATTACAAAGCAAAGAATACCCTGACTCGGCCCATTATTACTAATTATCACTTCAATTAACATCTTTTTAAAATTATCTTATTTTCCAGTCTTGGGAATACTATTTGTGTTACCTAAATACCAGATCAAATTCTTGCTTCTTTTGAGTTAATCCAGGTTAAGTAAGTCGCTGATGTTTCCTCTTATCCTTGTGCTCCTCAAACTGGCGGTACAATGGATTTGTTCACGGCTGGTGCTCTCTATTGGGCCCCCATCCAAAGCTCAAAGGAGCCTCGAGTGTCCTTTGTAGATGTGTAAGAAGGGGATGTGTAGGTTAAGTGTGATGATATCATGTTTTGTGCAGAGCTGGTGAAAATGACATGGCCTGCTTTTCATTTGGGGCGTGGGAAGCTTTAGATGAGTTCATTTGAGGGATAAAACGTGAAAAGTTTAGTATGTGGTGTGATTTTGGTTTAAAAATGTGTGGTTTCATGACCGTACCATGGGCCCAGTTTACCCAACCAGGCCAGTTTTGGTAGAATCACTGGATCCTGTGTCTATCTCCAACTTCACCAGTGACAAAGACTTTCTCTCACTTTCTCTCCCTCTCTAACACTCTCTCACTCTTTTCAACGGAGGAAACTACTTCCAACAATCATGCCCTTTGTCTTATCGCCTTGGCAACCCCTGTCAGGCGCACCAAATGGTTACCACGGCAATGAGGCGATGCCCTGCTAACTGCCTCACTGCAGAGAAAAGTGAACACTGCTCTCTCTGCTCCCTCTCTCTTGGTTGATCTTTCCATCACTGAGGCCCTGTAACAGTAGGATGCCCCTCACAGGCCCACAGCCAATGTTTAGACCTCCATGTGTCCACACACAGCTGAGTTATAGGAACCTCCACTGTGAACATAATAGCTTTGCTGTGTTTGGTTTCCAAGACAGGGCTCTTCTATAAAGAATGAAATGTGGTGCACACTGCAGTACCTTATCCTTGCATCCCTGTGGGAGATGGGAGATAATTGGGGAACACAAATCAAAATTAGTGTATTACTTGTTCACCATGAGGGGGTCAGTTCCTGAGGGGAGTGTCTGAGCAACAGATTAGTGAAAAGCAACGTGTGTGCATATAAGATTTTTTCGTATGGGTAGCATACAGTAAGCCTCTACAGTGCAAGTATTTATATGAAATTGGGCCCCAGTGTGCAGCCTTTTTTTCTTTCCCCCATGTGATGTTTAAGACCTTCTTGCATCTTAGCATTGTGTTGTTAGTGTGATGGTTGTGTCAAAGAAAATACCAGTGAAGTAAATAAGCAATTAACAATAAATAAATCTGACTTGTTGTGGACGCACCAACATGTAAGATGAAAATATTGATAGGGTGTTCAAACTCTAACAACATATCAAATTTGTGGGCTTGTTGTTTAGTAAGTTTTGCAGATAAAACCAATGGTGGAAATAAGCCATTTAGCATGTGTATTTATATTTTTCTAATGGATAAAGTTGTGTATTTATCTTATGTGTAGACTAACATTTTCACCACCAGATGGCAGTGTGTGTGGAGTGTATAAGGTAACATGAGTAACAGGTGATGTCAATCAGGTGTTTTAAGGTCACGGTGGAGGATGAAGTCATTTCTTGGTGTAAGAGTAAACTGAACAGCAGAGCATAAACAGCAAGGTTAATCTGGATCACTTCACGCTGACATTTGCATCATCAAGTCACAACAGTGTAAGTGTACTGGTGAATTGTGGCATGTGTATTGCAACATGTGAAATATGGTTGAAGTTGTGATGTATGTATTGTGGTATATGCAGTGGAATGTGACTAAATACATTTACTCAAGTACTACAGCCTTCTTAAATATTTAAATTTGAGGTACTTGTACTTTACTTGAGCATTTTCATTTCATGCTTCCTTTTTTTAAAAAAAAACTGGGGGTCTATATGTAAAAGCACAACACGGCTGGTGTTGAAACTAAGCAAAAGCTATACACTCTTGGTGCAATACATCAGAACAGAAAATGAACATAAAATCAAATAAAGGTAATGCAAGGTACACATTTTTTGTTGATGCCTGCAACAGAGGTGGAAAAAATGAAAATATTTAAGTAAAATGAAAAAACGCCAACCTTAATATTATATTCTCCATAGAGGTTTTTTGTTATTGTGCAGCATCATTGTATCACCCTTTGCTATGTTTGTCCTTTCAGTAATAGTTATAATTAGCATAGTAGTAATTAGTGTGTTTTGCAAGAGTCCTCTATTATTTCACTCTGTGTGAGTAGCTGATTCCTCTCATCTCTGCTTGCTGGCAGATTATCAAAAGCTGCACAGTCTTTAGTTTACCCTGTCCCCAAACAACCCTTAGTGTCCATGTATTCCTCTCTCTCTGCTTTTCAGTTCAAGATTTTAATACCAACTCTTTGCCTTTTTTCCAGGTGAGGTGTCAGGGGTGAATGTGACCAGCCAAACCCAAGTGGTGAGGGGCACGGTGGGCAGAGAGGCCCTTTTGTCGGTCAGCTACTCAAGCAGCAGCTCCGACAAGCCTGTGATTAAGTGGCAGCTGAAGAGGGACAAAGAGAAGCCGATTACTGTTGTGCAGTCCATAGGAACAGACATCATAGGGAACCTGAGGCCGGAGTACCGTAACCGTATCCTGGTGTTTGAGAATGGGTCACTGCTGCTTCACAACCTGCAGCTGTCAGATGAGGGGGCGTACGAAGTCGAGATCTCCATCACAGATGACACCTTCACTGGAGAGCACTACATTGAGCTCACTGTGGACGGTATGCAGAATTATCTTTCTTTTGAACAGCTGGGTTCTGTTTTAAAATATATGAGCATACAGGACACTGAAGAGGAGTTATGAGCTAAACGAAAATCAATAAAAGTTGAAAAAACATAATGCTACCCTGGAGCAATTGTAATACTGAAAGTAAGTTATTCAGATCACGATACAGAGTGATTCACAGTGTTGGTGGTGTTCTTTCTAAGACACTAAATAGGATTTCACTTATCTTGCATAACTAAAGGTCAATCATCCTTTCATATCTTAAAATATTTAGTCTCAAGAACCGCATGTCTTTGTCCTGTCACCCTCCTCAGTCCCCGTGTCCAGACCTTACATCCAGATGATGGCTTCGTCTGTCCTGGAGTACAGCGAGCACTTTAACCTCCACTGTTCCCACGATAACGGCACAAAGCCCATCTACGGTTGGCTGAAGGGAGGCAAGGTGCTGAACAATGACACACGTCTGCTGCTTTCACATGACCAAAAGGTGCTGACCATCTCACGAGTTGTGATGTCAGATGATGACATTTACGCCTGCACGGTGGAGAACCCCATCAGCAGCATGAAGAGCATGCCTGTCAGGCTCACTGTCTACAGTAGGTGGCATGTTACACCGGTAGGATCTCAAGTCATACACGTTTACATTAAGGATGAAGAAATGATGGTATAGTAATATCAGATGGGTTTCTGGCAGTGGTGGAAAAATATTCAGGCCCCCTGCTTAGGTTTAAGTAGAACATGCTTCACTGCAAATTAAAGTTCTGCATTCAAAGTGTCAAATGTAAGAAAGTCCAGAGAGGCAAATGAGAAAAAAAATAATAATCTGGTGATCTAACTGTTTTCTCTTCTCTGTTTATGGCTTAAGAACAGGTATAAAGACGTTTTGCCAGGATGATCTTTTTCAGTCCTTTATTTAAGTTATTTATTTAATTATGTGTGAAAACAGGAGGAAAAAACTTTCAGTGGGTCATTTCTTCTTTTTGTTGTCAGGAGAAAGCTTGATATTTTATTAAGGGTCATCTGTGTAGTTTGTATGGGTAACACTAACAGCCAATTAGCACCAATTAAAATACATTTCTAGCCAAAAAGAGACATGCATAAAATTAACTGGAAGAAAACATGGACACTTCTAGTCCTACTTAGAACATGGTGGTCATAGACTATATAAATAATGGACAAAGATACCATGAGGTCACACATTGGTTTGTGGACTGCCATTTAGAAGCCTCAAGTTCGGCATTTCAGCCATCACTACTTGGTTTTTTGGAGCCAGAAGTGACCATATTGGGACAAGTGGCTGGCGCTGTGGAGGAGCAATGGCTGGATCTGGCACATAAACAGTGGCAGAGACTTGCAGAATATCTCAAGTGACACTGCCCCTAAATATGCATAAATGTCAGCCTTAGAAAAATGTCAACAGTGAGTTATAAAAAAATCCCCCTGTACAGTTGTCATGAATGTTGAAATTAGCTATAGATACCAAAATAGTTAAAAAAAAAAAAAAAAAGAAACGTTTATTTCTGCTGTAAATTTGTGCATTTTAACATGAGGTTTATGGGAATTTACTCCGTTTTGGAGCCAGCCTCAAGTTGCATTTGATGAACTTTAGTTGTTGGCACTTGCACATTGGTAGTGGTGCACTTCAGCCTCCTGTAGCCAAAATGTGTATTTCATCACACTTTAAAATATGATCCTGATTAAAAGGAAAAAGAAAGCCGATTTTTCACCTGTTTTCACAGATGAAAAAAATAAGGAACTTGTGAGATTATCCTGGCAAAACCTTTTTTTACAACAATTTAGCTCAGAATTAAAAAATGGATCAACAAAATTTGCTTTTCTCACTTGACTTTCAAGGCATCCGAACATTTGAGATTCAGAAAGATTTTGTGTCAGTGTTATTTTGTTTAAAATCATTACATTGTATTATTGATATTTATGTAAAAATATTGCAAGCAACATTTAATGTTGTTGCTGGTCGAGGTGCATTTAATGTCAACTATTTTAAATATTGTTGGGAAGTTCAATGTACAGTATAAAATGCATAATAGTTAATGAGATGATATAATAAGTTTGCGTGGGAAACCTTTTATCTGCAAACTAACTTCTGACTAAAGCAGTCAGATAAATGAAGTGGAGTCAAACGCACAATATTTCCCCCTGAAATCTTGTAAAGTAGAATATAGAAATAAGTTAAGTACAAGTACCTCAAAGTTGTACTTAAAAAGCACAGTACCTGAGTAAATGTACTTTATTACATTCTGACACTGGTTTCTAGGTTGAATAAACAACAACTAGTATGAGATAATTATGGGAACTGTAAATATTTCAGCTCATTGTTCGAACCATCCATTTTCAGTAGCTATCAGGAGCAATTATCATCTCCTGCTGACCCATACACATGCATGCCTGTCTCTCTAACAATGTTGTTTACAACAAGTGCAAATCCAGGCTGTAAGCACAGCAGAGTTGGCTCAGAGCGACTGTTACTGGGCGCCAGTATAGAGGGAGAGGCTCTCTACTCCAATGAATGGACAGTTATTTATGAGAAGGGAGCAGAAAAGGACGGCAGGTGGGGAGGGAGGACGTTTTGCCTCAGTGGACCTCAGAAATCCTGACTTCATTATTGCTGCACTATGATGTGTTGCATGAAGAGATAGCTACAGGCCCTTAAACCGCTCTCTATTCCCTCTGCGTGCACAGCAGTACAGCATGAAGTCTCAAAGTGACTAGCCTAATGTGCTACTTCACTGCACCTTATTCATGCCAGCACACTCAAAAGCCTTGGCAAGCAATGTGGAAAAAAAGGAAGAAGAAATATCCTGCATGCTCCATATCCTGGCCAAGATTAAAGTTTGAAAGATTCCAAATTAACACATTTATTTCACAACTTAAACTACTACTGCAAACTTTATTTCCACTGTTAAAGAGAAAAATCGATTCTAGCTTTGAATTTATATGCAAACAAAGGTACAAATCAGTAGTTAGAGGGAAATTAGATCGCAATGCCATTACTGACACAAACTTCTCGATCTTTCTTTCTTCCTTGCTTCTTTCTGTCCTTTTCTTTCTCTGTGTATCACTCTGGTTTAGGACGGAGCTCGCTATACATCATCCTGTCCACCGGGGGCATATTCCTCCTCATCACCCTGGTGACAGTGTGTGCCTGTTGGAAACCCTCCAAGTGAGAGCCACTCTTTCTTTTCTGCCCTTTTTTCCCTCTTCTCTCTCTTTCTCTCCCACTCTCTTTTTTCCTCTTTCTCTCTCATTGGCTTTGATATTGCACTTGAGGATGTGACTAGAATCTCAATTAGCTCAACAGTGTTGCTAATCTCTAAACATTGGGTGGAAAAGTAATGGAAACAGTGACCTTTTAGTTTATGTGATTTTACCATTGAGCAGCAAAGTTTTGTTTTTGTTTATCTTTCTGTAGAAAGAAGCATCGACCGGTCCCCCAAAGAGCTCCCATCTATGTGGAGCAGAGTGAAAATGGCCATGATGGTAAGCAACAGTGAAAGTTGATTATCTTTTAATGTGTACAACACTTTTTTTTAAAATTAAACTCCAATTACCTTTAAATTGTATGATAGACAGTTTATTAATCAACAGAACGTCAATCAATAAATATATTTGTTTTGCAGTTGATGTTGTTCCCAAACCAACTACACTTGGTCGAAGGAGTCCCATGCCTCTGTATGTTCTCAATGAAGATGTAAGTCATTTTTTTTCAATATTAATCTTTCAACTCTATATGAGACACTGACAGCTTTCCAATAAAACATAGTGTACAGCAGCTCTAAAACCTTAGTGGATCACAAATGTTTGCAAATACGTTTGTGCAACCTATTCAATGGCTGTCAAAAAATTTAATTCCAGAAATGTCAAACTGCTAGTGTTTTTTTTTGGCGGGGGGTTGGATTGAGCGACAGACCAGCATTGCCATCCACAGAGCACCAGTTGTTTTTTTGTTTGTTTGTTTGTTTGTCTTTTTGTTTTTTATTAAACGAGAACTTCACCCACAAAATGATCATTTGTTTATCAATTATTCACCCCACATTACCGTAGGTTTATAAACTACACATGCCTCCTTGGTGAACGAAGATGAATTGAATTCATTTGAGGCTGCATTTAACAACAGCAAAACTATATCAAACATCTGTTGACAAATTCAAGTAGTTTATGCAGGATGAGTGCAGTCATTTATCCAGTGGAGTGCTTCCCAAACCAACATGGTCTCACTCCCAACTTGGTAAATACCAATGCTTGTCAGTGGCCGTCTGCGTCTGATATTGAAGCACTGAGGCACCCTTCAGCAGTGAATGAGACACAGCGGGATTTTTTTTTAAGCTCCGGGCAACTACCATGGTATACAGAGCAAGAAAGTCCATATAGGGAGGATGGATCAAAGAAACTCTGGACTTTACACCCTGGAGACTACTGTTTATTTCCAGTGTGGAACCAAAAGTAAGTTGAGTCATTTTATTACAATGTGGTGTGCTAGTATGTGCAGTATACTAGGCAACAAGTGTACATCATGTTACATTAAATTTTGTTGGCAATAAACTTATTAGTTTTAAGCCACACCATGCATTGTTTCTAAATATAATAATGCACTTTCATTGCATAGTCCTAACCATGGACTTTAATTGCCTAAACCTTAAGATGTTAACATAAAACAAAGTGTTTTGACCATCATTTTCAGTGTAGTTTGAATAGAGACTGCCTGCACTTAACAATTTAACAAAATGGAAGTTTATTTTGAAAAGACAACTCATGTAGCAAGTGTAAATTGAGACACCGTGCCTAAGCATCCAAAACTGCAACAGGGCAGGTTCCTAGAGCATCATATTTTGACACACGGGGCCACTGACTAAGCCTTAGTATTTTAAATGGATAGAGAAAGTTCAGAGAGAGAATGTGTTACACAAACACGTTGTGTTTGTGAAGTACTGAACACATGACTGGATAAATGAGACTTGGATTGTACTGCAGAGAGTTTGTAAATGATGTTTTGATTTATTTTGGCTGTTGTTAAATGCAGTCACCTATGACTTCAATTCATCAAGAATTTTCTCAGTTTTTGGGTTCCTCTTTCACTGGAGATATGTGAGAAAACACCACAGCTGCTGATGATTGTAACACATGTATCTTCATCTTGTTTCAGGAGACTCTGGAGCGTTTAGAAGAATGTTCTGGCAACGCTGCCATCCAATCAGAAATGAATATCCCTGCCACCTATGCTCCCGTCCTTCCCCCCTCCTCTAATAGAACTGAGCGGCCCATCTGGTCTACCCCACGCAGATACCCCCGCAGCCCCTCTCCTCTAGCACAGCCACTTCCCCAACCCCTTCCAGGTCCTCCCCTGCGCCCTCTCCGCTCACCTGCTCACTCCCCAGGTTCATCTCCACGCAGTTTCAGCCCGATAAGAAAAGTCCGTCCACCAGTAGGCATCCCTACCAGCCACCTGCCTGTAGAGGCGGAGTGTCCAGAGCCCTGTGATCAAACTCACTGTCCATCACAGCAGTGACACCTGCTCGGGGTTACGTTTTCATGTTGTAATTTGTCAAGTACACGTGTAGTTAGTTGCATCCTGCCATAAGGAGAATGGAGTCGATGCACTAGGATAAGAAACGAGTTCACCTTCAGCTAACTCTTTGTCTCCATATGCCATTATTTATCATCTATTTCTTTACAGCTATGCACAATTTTTCTATAATCTTTTGATGACATTGTCATTATGAAAATTTATATTCTGTCCACCAGCGTGTAGTATATCGTGTATATGATGCTGAGACAGTAAAGAATTTCCAGCTCTGGTATATATTTTCTTTCTGGATGAATTATGAATTTTCCTGGGAGCTTTGATAAGTACCTGTACATATGTAAGTTAATAGCTCTGAGTCAGGTGTTTATTTTTTCTTTTCTTTTCTTTTTCGGTTTGTTTGATTCAAACAGTTAAACCACAAAGTGTATTCTTATTCACCATTAGGTCAACCTATAACCTAAGGTAATAAATTCAGTTCAAATAGTTTGCAGTTTGTCATCAGTTTTGGAAAATTCTCCTTTAAACTTTGGAGTGTAAAATTTTATACATTTTCAAGATATTACAGGTAAGAGGGTTTGTTTTTTTCATATAGAGATCACCATGACACTTCCTCAGCTGATTACTCACATAAAGACAATTATTTTTATGAGGTTCTTTGAAATTTTATGTTTAAATATGAGGAATTGTCTACAGACATGCACTGATTGCATACATTTCCAGAAAAAAAATCTGAATATTAGATGAAGCCAGGATTACATTTCTATTTTTTTTTTTTTTGTTGACACATTGGAGTCAAGTTTTTACAGAAGGACTTTTTGATATCTCTTATCGTTCCATTAAAATAGAAAATACTGCCAACAACTATAATAAATAAATGAATAAATACATTTTGCCATGTCTTCAGGAATAAAATGTCATATCAGTCAGGCTAAGAAAAATATATGAACAGATCTCCTCTGTAAGACGCTTTAGTCGTTTTTATGTTACATATTTTTCTGGAATGTTATGTATGAATAAACAAATAGAGGCATTATCTCATTAAATACATAAGCTTTTTGCCTACATTTCCAGAACTGAAATCTGAACTAAACAAACACCTAAATTTGTATGTTGGATATTTTCTTTTCACTTGTCTGAAAAAAAGACATATTATAGAAACAAAATAGCCCCAAATGTTAAAACAGACAATTGTTTTCATGGGGGTGCAAAATAAATAAAATAGGTTATTTATCTTTTGATTTTTTTTTTTTTTTCACTATGATTTTATTGTATTTCTCATCAGTGTTTCAATCAAGTAATGCCACAAAGTAGAAATGCTTTACAATTTCTTATCTTTGTGAAGGAGCTGACTGAACTGCCATTATTGAGTATGAATGTAGTTCATATCTTGTCCATTAGGTGTCACCCTCACATTTCTTTAAATACCCTTACAGCTCTTAATCCATACAGTGAAGCAGCTGATATATGATATTTTGGAATGTGTTGTGCAAAGTCATGTTTCATGCTATGAATGTGTTTCCGATGTGTGTTTTTTTCCTCCACATCCATGAGCGATTGGTCGACTGATGACAAAGTGGCTCTTACTCTTCCATCACTTGACATTTGAAGGTCAATGAGAATCAAGCTGTGCTTGAACCTACAGTTCTTTCTAAATCATAAACAAAATATATTAATAAATATAGCAAATGTGAGCTGATGAACTCGTAGGGGAGGCTTTAAGTCACTGATGTGCGATCAATCAATTTTCAATAAATAGGCTCTTCCTGATTATGGACAAACTGTTAAACAAATTAGGCAACTGTAACAATGCATAGGAGTAGTGATTATTTAATATGGTGTTCATTTTATTTTTCAGCTGTTTTTTTCCCATTACACAAAAAACACTGTCAGGGCACATGGAATATAAAGACCAAGAAAATTAAAAGATGTTTTCAGCGATTGTGAAGTACAAGCTTGTGAAAGAGTGTATTAATGCGCGCGCACACACACACACACACACAGACACACATACACACACACACAGACACAGTAAGTGGCCTGGTCCATCATTATTATCAGGATAATGTGTTCTCTTCAGAGGTCCAGCTGGACATCTTTTGTTATGAAAATCCACACAATTTTATTTTTTGCTTTTATCCTGAAATGTATGTCCCTGCGCTGAAGGTGTGATGAGTCGTGTGGTTACATAAGCGCATCAGATCTGACTGTTTTGATCTGCGCTTTGTTCTATTTGAAACACAAATTATTCCTTTGCACACACACTCATGAATATACATACAGCATCATGGGCACACAGGTGAGCAAGCACACAAACATGCATTATCACTCGTGGTTTACACTACAGTATGTGGAAAATTATTTGATAATGAAAATGGGTAATTTTTATTGAGTTTGGAAATTGCTTTTATTCCATTTTGATGCCACATTTGTATTAGTCATACAGTGTATCCCATCATGGTCTATTTCTCTTCCAGCGTGGCAGAGGAGCTTGGATGGCTAGGCAGTAATTAGACTCTGGGGAGTAGAATCACATTTGTGTGCAAACAGTACGTGTTTATGTGTATCTGCAGACGTGTTGGGAGTAGGTATCCTGTGAGTTGAATAGAGGTGATCTATGATGCTCTCCTTCTCAAATTAATTACTTCCCCCACCTGCCTGGTCCAGCACAGCCGCTAATGTCCTTGTTCACACCAGCCTGTTGATTTGAAATTACCAGTATAGGAGGGGTGACTTTATTATTAGAAAGTGCTCATGTAGGCTTTGTTACATCTGCTGTCCAAAACAGGTAGAACGCTGGTTTTGATCCTAATTAGGGCAATGGGGGGAAAAAAAAGAGAAATGGAGAAGAGAGACTCCTATCAGCTCTTGGTGGCACCTAGAAATTGCTTGATGTTGCCTCTTGTTCACAGTCTTTCCTCACTGTATCATAACTTAGAACACTAAATATTTACTTAATATTATACATTGTGGACTTAAAGGTTAAGTTCAGCCCAAAATCAAAAATTCACCTTTTTTCTTTTACCTGTTGTCTTATTTATCTAGATTTCTTTTTGGCGTAAGTTGCAGAGTTTTGGAGATATCGGCCATAGAGATGTCTGCCCTTTCTCTAATATAATGGAACCAGGTGGCAATATATATATATATATATATATATATATATATATATATATACTTTCTCCCTTTTTTCCTTGAATATGTTTCTGTGAAGTTCCCCTTTTCCACATTGAGGGTTTAAAGAAAGACAGTGTTTTATGTTGCACATTTTGCAAAGACCCTTAAACCCTAAACACAAATCGGGGGAGGGGTTTGGAGCAATAAAAATAAAAAAAAATGAAATTTACATGACATGAAATTAAATGCATCAATTATAAACAGTATTTAAAAAAACAAATTGCAGTTTAAAATCTTAAGTGTTCTGCTGAATTCGACTGACAAAACCATCTGCAGACTGGTTCTCAACGATGGAGTGGATGAGTGGGTAGGGGTGGGTAACGCACTCACACACACACACAGACGCGCGCACACGCATGCATGCATAGAAAACAGACACATATACATCCATTCAGCACATACTATATACATGCAACTTAGCACTTATGCAACTCAATAGTTTATAGAAAGAGCAAAGCCACACTTGAAATTAGGGCCCCTTGGTTAGAAGTGGAGTCTCCCTGATAAGATATAATTTTCCATGTATCGTTGAGAGCTCTAATCAGTGTTTTGTTTGTGCCTTTTAGGCCAATAATAATTGCTCTTTTTAACAGAACACAACCGTAATGTAATTTTCCAACCAGCTTTAAATCAGATAGCTGTGCAGTAAACAATTTATGTTCTGGTAAAGTCATTATGCCCCCCACCCCTATGAGATACAGTGAATCAGACCATGTAGATAAGGAGTGTGTAACCAGCACAAGTCAAAGCAGCACACCACTTAAGACATTAGAGTTGTCTTTCTTTTTCTCCATAGTAACTGTCCCCTGGCAACCAGTAAGAGCCAGTTAATGTCATAGCACTCCAAAGCCCTCTGGCTCCCTCACACATACCCTTCCTCATCTTCTCCAACACCCACATCCTTTCTCTCCTCCCCTACGGCTCCCCCTTTGCATGTGTGCATTTGTGCATCCTCAGCACCTGGGACATTACCTCCCATCTCCACGGGGGAAGCTA